>NW_026944415.1:0-600000 GCF_033458365.1 Neurospora hispaniola | reverse complement strand
TGAGGAAAGGGGATGGATGTTGACCGGTCCGTGTCGCTCGTTTTTTGTGCTATTGTAATTGTTGACTATGCGCTGGGGGTGGTTGGGAAATGAATCTAAAGCAGAGATTTTGATGATACGAAATGATTCTCATTTGTGCAAATCATGCAAGGAGCCGTAGGTTGTGATGTTTTCAAGGTGTGTAAGTCAGGTTGTGATGTTGGGTGGGTGGGTGGTAGCCTCGTGGTGCGCGAACTTGAGTCGGTTTGAAAGAGGACGCGGCGTTCGTAACTAAAACTATTCAGCCCCAAACATTGGCAACCAGGAACTGAAAATCAAATCAAAGAAGCGCAGATTTGAAGAGGTTATCGAGGCCGAACAGATGTGTGAGTTTTCAAACTTGGGGGTTGTGTTGAGGAGGATGCAGTGCATCTCAGATTGATGAATGTGCCGTTGCGTGATCACACGACCTCGACGCATCGCGATGCCCCTCAACTTTGGACCGACTTTCTGCGTTGGAAAGTGGAATTTATCAATGCGAAATATGACAGACTTCAAGTAGAGACTCATAGCAATGACCAGACATGCTTTCATCAAATTTAGACAGCTTGTTGTGGTGCGGTGCATCGAAATAGCTTGACAGTGGGCATTTCGTGGATAGCTTCACGATCGCGCGACGAACCATCACGGGTGACTTCTGACACGATCGCAGATAGCGCACCCCTTACAGCTCAAATTGCAGAAACAAAGCTGCAAAATGAATCCAAATGGCATTCTTCGAATGACAATGGCACCTTGATTTACCGAAACAGGGGTTGGTGTTGTGCTGTTACGGTTTCGCTGCAAAGTACCGGTTGCGACGAAGAGCACGACAAGATGCAAAAACACGATGCAAAAAGCGACGGCAGCGAGCATGGAGCTCCTCCAACGTCCTGACGCAAAGTGGCCATTTGCAGTCATTTTTTGCGCTAAAAAGTTTGTCAAAATCGGACCAGATAGAGGGCCAATCTCTCGCTCTTTGATTTCGGCCGGGCCGCCGAGCGAAGAAGCGAGAGAAGACGAGGAAAGCGGTTTTGAAGTCGAGAAGGGGGATCGGGGAGCTCTCGAAATCAGAGGTCAGAGTCGACGGTCGGCGATGGTGGGGTGCGCATGATGGACAAGCAGAGGTACAAAGTGGATGACCTGTGGTTGGGCTGGCCAATCAGAAATCCGCACTCCCTGCAAGTTTTTTGTTGCATCTGATTTAATTCGTCGCCCAAAGCGGAAAAGCGTCAAAACGGTGTGGCGGCCAGCAAAAGGGTAGAATGGCACCCCAATGGAAAGTGCCAGCGTCGTAGTCATCGAGAACCCAAGAGACATGCAGTTTGAAGAAATGTGCCACGCCAGCGCTGTTCCAAACGTCGTCATGGCCCCCCCCCTACCCTCTGTGATCTGCTTCAATCCCTTTTTTTTTCGTCGAGTGTGATGGTGTAGTGCCGGCCATGTGGTGTCGGGTGAAATGAGGAGAAAGAGTGCGCCAGCGCCAAGCTGCGAGGTGTCGCAAGCTGGGGGTGAATCCGTCCGCTTGTGTCATAGGTAGGGCGGCGGCTGCAACTGTTCGGCATAAGATGGACTTTTCTCTGTTTCTATCTGTAATGTCAGTAGCAGCTTGAGCGACTCGGAGTCGACTTCTTAAAAGCAGGTCCGGATTTGCTATGTATCCATTGGGATCTGTCGTTGTTGTATAAGCTATTGGGCAGCCATCCGGGGGGTTGTGATTGAAACAACGGAGAGTAACAATGTGCTGTCGAGTCGTCGGAAGCGTAAGGTGGTGTAGCCATGCAATGGTGCCTCCTGTTGGTTGACGTTGCTTGCTTGTTGAAGAAGAGAGATAAATAGATAAATAGAAGATGATGGGATGGGCGAGATACTGCATCTGAGAGATGGGATGCGGGATTGATGGATTGATGCCCTGCGGCTTCGATTGTGCCAACCCAGCCAGCCAGCCAGCCATGCCGACCGACCGACCGATATGCGACATGCCATGCCACCTCACACACACAGGCACACTGATAACCTGCGAGTCGACGAGGAGAGGTGACGGGCGGCAGAACATGCTTCTTTTTGGGCCAGTGAAGTGATGCCGTGTCCCACCTTGGATCATCCAATCTGTCCGGACCAGACTCCATCTGGAATGGACATCCATCGGCATCCGCACTCCCCTGGACCCCAATCGGTTTCTAAAAGAGGAGAAACGGAAAAGTAAAAGGGAAAGGGAAAAAAAGAAGAACAAGTGGGATCGATGGGAGATGGGACAGCACCACTGCATCTCCAGCCGAGTCCATGGAAACGGGAAGACAAGGGGAGGGGAGGGAGAGGAGAGGAGGGGGAAGGGGAAGGGGAAGGGGATGGGGAAGGGGACCGAGAGGGTACTGTAGGGACGGGAAATCTCATCAACAACCACACAACGAAGCATGCTCTCGAGGTCTCTTCCCCTTCCTTCATGAGACAAGCGAAAAGGAAAAGGTCCGGAGCCCCAGCTTCCACACATCGTGTTGACATGGAACGAGGGAACAGGAATCGGGGCCACTGGCCGGCTTCTTTCGTTCTTTCAGCGTGGGTTAGTGGGGTGCACGGGCCACATACCCCCGGGGAATGGGCTGGGGGTAGCGGCTTCCAGGAGGTCACAGAGGCCCCCCCAGGTCGCAGGGGGAGACGGGAGGTCCGTCGGGGCAGGGAAGAATCAGCGAAATCACTCGGTCGCGCCAGGAGACCCCGCCTCCGTATATAAACACCCAATCTTCCCCCCTCGAGCGCGACAGAGCCCGCCCATCCTCTCGTCCTTTGTTTCTCAGTCCACGATCAAACCTCAACTGAACCTTTTGCACGCCCCTTTCATCCAGTTGTATCTTCAGCAAGATATCCTCAGCCTCCAGCCCTAAAACCACAACCACGTCCATCACCATGCCTCCCAAGAAGACCGAGACCAAGGCCGCCGATGCCTCTGCCGCCGCCGCTCCTGCTCCCACCTCTGCTCCCACCTCTGCTCCCAAGACCAAGAGCCCCAGCACCCATGCCTCTTACCTTGTAAGCTTCACCAAATCCAAAGAGAAATGCATCTCTTACTGACATTTTAACTAGGACATGATCACGGACGCTATTGTTGCGGTATTTAAACCCCCTCATTATTTTTGTTGTGGCGTGTTTTGGTTGTGGGTGCTTCTCTGGTCGGTGAGCAAAATGAGACAATTGCTCTCATGATGCACGCAACCAAGAGTCACCCACACCACTCACCACCCTTTTACCGTCCCTCAGTCATACTGATTTCTTCTTTTTGTCATGCTACAGCTCAAGGACCGCGCTGGATCTAGGTATGTGCCATTTTTCTGCTTACTTTTCTCATTTTTTACCAGGGCTTTGCCAAGCCACACCGCAAACTTTGCGGGCCCTTCCTACGGTCGCACCGATGACCACTTTCATTCCTATGTCCATGACGCGATGAAGGATCACAACGTGTTGCTAACGCACACCACAGCCGTCAAGCTCTCAAGAAGTATGTCCGTGCCAACAACACGCTCGGCAATGTCACCGACAACATGTTCGACTCGCTCTTCAACAAGGCCTTGAAGAACGGTGTCGACAAGGGTGTCTTTGAGCAGCCCAAGGGTATGTCACCACCCACATGACGCATCATCTCCTTGTGTTACTCTTTGCATGCTCACACACGATATAGGTCCTTCCGGTGGCACCAAGCTCGCCAAGAAGGTCGCTAAGCCTGCTCCCAAGAAGGCTGCTGCTCCCAAGAAGGAGGCCAAGGAGAAGAAGCCCGCTGCCGCTAAGAAGGAGGGTGCCGCCAAGAAGGAGACCAAGGAGAAGAAGGCTCCTGCTGCCAAGAAGGCCGCTGCCCCCAAGAAGGCTGCTGCTCCCAAGAAGGAGGCCAAGGAGAAGAAGGCGGCTGCCCCCAAGAAGAAGGCCGCTGCTCCTGCCGTTGCCGACAAGGAGACCGTCCTCACCAAGACCAAGTCTGGCCGTGTCGCCAAGAGCACCGCTAAGCCTGCTGCCGCCAAGAAGGCCGCTGCTCCCAAGAAGGCTGCCGCCAGCAAGAAGGCCGAGAAGGCCGAGCCCGCTGCCGAGAAGGCATAGACTCGTCCCTTTGGGATGATGTTATTGTCTCTTTTTTGCGCCTCGGTCTCTTCTCATGATGTCTTTAGTCATTTTTTCACCACCACTTGCGACGTGACGGGCTTACTCGAAAGGCGTTTGGGGAATCATATTGCTTGGGAACACTTATCAACATAAGGGGGGGTTTTCATTGGTCTACAAGTCAACGCGTTTTGCTCTTTTTCACAACATCGCCACAGCGCGCGCGGCGAGTAGCTTCTTGTTTCTGGCTTTCATGTATCTTGGATTCACACATCACTCATGGGGATTGAGGAGGTTTGGATCGTTTGTGCTGAAACGCAACGGAGGGTAGGTTTGGGCTACAACCTATGGATGATTGGGAAATGGGAAACGGGCGACCGGCGGCTTCGAGGGTGTCTCAAGAAGCGAAGGACATACACCAAAAAGCCTTATTTTGGATACTGCATTGCATATATAATCCGTCTTGGAACGATACCACTTTTTTTTCTTCAAATACCCTGAGCAAGCGCTTTGCCCTTTTTAGTTTGACATGGCTACCTGGCGATTTTGCAGTGCAGTGCTGAAAAAGCCGAGGATTTGGTTTGATGAATACGAAGTTTGGAGCGAAGGACCTTGAAGCGATGATCTGGCGGTCAGGTAGTGTACCGAGTCCAGACGTGAGAAGGCGGCTTTGATAGCTTCACTGTATCTGTAGTATACCACAGGATACCCTTTGACTATCACGGAGGGAACTCGCAAATACACTTTTTTATTATTGTGCAATAAGTTTCGTAAGTTTTTTGGGGTGCGGTGAAAAAGAATTGAAAATCAAGAAGCGAAGAGTTGGCTGGAACGAGCACAACAACGGGGATCCGCTCCTCGCTCGCTCCCCTGTTCCAGGTTTGTTTACAAATTTGATGCCCCGACTTTTTTTTGCCGGCAAACCCCCCAAAACACACTCTGCCTGCCTTGGAGTCTGGACGGGAACCCTGGAACCGCAAATAAAACGTTTTGAGACATGGCAACTGACGGGCTTGTGACACTCTGAACCTCGATTGTTTCTACTGTACCTCTTATCAACAAGCAAGATAAGACGATTGAAGACAGTCTCTTCACCCTCCTCCGTCTTACCAGCCGGCAACCAGCACAATCTCGAAAGTTGGAATTTCGGGTAGAATCCATTTCGAGATTGGATTTAGGAAAAAATTCATACTGATATTTCAAACTGCGCCACCTATATGCGGCGGCGAAAGGAATCTACCCGACTCCGTCGGACAGGGACACAATGGCAAAACTTGCCGGGTTGGAGCACTTCAAGTTGGAGACTGACTTCCCTTGGAGGTGAACAAGGTAAAGAAAAGGTTCACCGTTGTAATTGACCGTTGGCTTTTTGTAAACAGTTGGCTCGTGCTCTTCAAGCTTTAGTGTAGCTTACAGAGACAGAGCTTACAGAGCTTAGGTACCTTAGCTGTAGCTACCTAACAGCAAGAGACGTGATCTGACTGGTTGATTGCAAGTGTTTCAGAATAACAATCATCAAGGTCGACGAGAACCAACTGTTCGTTGAGGAGGGTATAAGGGGACAGCTTGGTAGCCAATGGGTAGCTTCCACTTTGCCCTGAGCTGTGAGGAAAGGGAGCTTGGTGAGACTGCCCGGCAATGATGAATTAATTGTTCCTCGCGCAGTGCAGCTGTTGTCATTCTGCTGGACCCCACCGGTTTATGGTACTTGTACCTTCCTCGGCTCTGTGAGTGTGCAGGCAGGCATCGAGTGAGCTTATCCGCCCAGGCGGGGCTTTTTATCCAAGCCGCAGAGTGCTTGCTCTCTCTCGTGAGGTGCAGTGCAGTGCTTCTGACTGACTGATCGCCAAGGGAACCATCGCAATCGATTGGATTCCACTTTCACGACGACGCATCATCCACTCACAACCAGACCACGCACGCCGCGCAATCATTACGTTGACGGACTGCGAGAAGCGACGACGACGACGACTACACTACAACAACGACAACGACGGCCAGGCAGACAGGCAGCCGAATAAACATTTCGCTTAATCACAGCGCTGCCCCCAACAAAAGTTCCCAAATCAAGAGCTGGCTGTGCCTCGTCCCCGCAACCGCTTCCCGAACTTACCGGTCCTCTGTGATTACACTACACTGCCTCCAGGTAGCAATCTCGAACCATCACGGCCATCCATTGTTCCTCCGTTCGACAACGATCTGAAGATCCCTTTCAGCCCCGGTGTGCCAACACAGAGCTGCTTCCATTGGGATCTGAAATGCAAAAGATAGCCGCCACATGACAATGGGTTGCTAGCATATCCATCACTTAGCTCATACCAATCGTCCACGCGCCCGCCCACTCGCTGTCGGCAAACTTGACCAACCACGGACAACAAAGGATAAACACAATGGCCCAACCGTCGTCCCTGAACACAAACAACCCGTTTCGGCGGAAACAAGCCGGCGCATTGACGACCTCGAATCCTCCGATTTCGCTAGCCTCCGACGCTTTCGCCGATGCCTTCGACCCTCTTCCTACATCCCCTTCGTCTTCGCTCGACCCTACACGACCGCCACTCCCGTCTAGCGACGACTTCCGCAACTCCCTCCAGTCTCTCGGCCAGTCCAATGAACCACCTCCAAAGACAAGTTTCCAGAAACCAAAAGTCGTGAAAAGGGTCCGCGTTCAGTCACCACCGCCATCTCCTGAGTCAGAGGAAGAACCCGATACAAATCCGCCAGTGGAGGAAGATACAGCCGAAAGTAGCTCAAGTGATGACCAAGATGAAGGCGCGGATCCGTTTGCCCAGGCTGACGAAGTCCCCCCGCCGACGCTATCACGGCCTGAGTTACCAGGCTCCAGCCAGGTACCGCCAAACCCGTTTGGAAGGACATTAGAGGACCTGGAGCACCCAAAGAATGAGCCAACACAGAATCCCGGTACTGTACCAGGAGGGAAGGGTTCGCTGGACGTTGATTCCTTCAGACGACTCCTTCTCACAGGCCAAGCGGGAGGACCGGCGCAACCACCACGAACCGATGGCGCGAGCATAGCTGATGCATCGTCAACTTTGACTGCGCAAGACACGCCCCGGACATCCCACCAGACTTCGGAACATGGAAGGGAGGAACCACAATCACAACGAACATCAATAAGCGGTCCCATACGCCCTACCGCGCAGGCGCCAGCGACGTCGAGGAGCAAAGCACCGCCGCCGCCGCCGCCCAGCTCGAGGCATGGGAAGCTGATCAAAGTGGAGCCCAAGGGCGAGGAGAGATCAGGGACGCCCAGTACCCCGAGACCGTCATCTTCGTCATCATCTGCCCGCGCTTCTCGTGTTCTAGCCTCGCCGTTCTCAGAACAGCCCTCGGACCTGAACACACCACTGCCACCACCGCCGGTAAAGTCTCCAAGCGAGGAAGACGTGGAAAGTTCATTCGACCGTGAAGCCGCCGCTAAGGTCCCGGATGTGGGCCAAGAGATAAACGTACCGACTCCTCAACCGCCAACTCCGCCCAAGCCAACAACGACCTCACCGCCTCCCTCACAAGCATCGAAAAAACCACCCCCTCCGCCCAGGCGATCGACTCACGGCCGTTCAGAAAGTAAGTTGTCTGTCTCGGGATCTGTGGCGGCACCTGTGCCAACACCACAGACGTCTCGCGCAGATGAGGAACCTACGCGCACTTCTGTAGACTCGATCCGCTCGAGGTCATCGAGCCTAAAGGTTGCCAGTTCGACCACTCAAGTGAATGCACCGGCGCCGCCTCCACCCAGAAGGTCGACACATGGGTCCAGGCCTTCTACTTCTATATCTGGATTGGGAATTGGGATCACTTCGCCTGTGGCCCCGTCTGCTGGGGGCGAGGGTACGGAGTTCCCTGGTCTGGCAGCTCAACCAGTCTCTGGATCAGCGCAGGGTAGCCGGCCCAGCACCCCCGCCAACTCCTCCTCCAACAACCCAGAAACTGCTAGCATCAGCAGCTTCAGCCAGCCTGGACATGGCAGGACCTTGAGTGGAAGCGGCAAACTAGCCCCTCCACCACCCCCGCGAGGAACAAATCCGTCCGGTCAGGCGCCCCTTCAACGCCGGGGACTGTGCGCAGGGCGGATAGCGGGAGGAGCAAAGAGCCGACCGGACTGGCATCCCCGGCACCGATTGCCTCGAGTCCGAATCACGCCCCGCCGCCACCACCCAGACCGCGGCCGAGGGGGAGTAATAGGCGGTCGGTCTCGGGAAGTGGGAGTGTTGACAGCGGCAATCCTGCGCCTACGACGGGAACCGTAGAGTCACCTGCGCCTGTTGAATCATCTGCTGCTCTAGCCTCGGGATCAGGCGGTGCGGGTGCGCGGTTTCTGGAAACATCTTTAGCATCAGGCGAGGAACCGAGAGGCCTTCCTGATGGGGAGCTTGCAAGCGGGGACGTCGACGAGGAAGACGTGCTGAGAAGAGAGTCGGCAACTAAGGACATCCTGGCCGATTTGGATGCGTTGCAGAGAGAGGTTGATGCTTTGCGGGCCGCGCAGGAGCAAAGGGGGACTACTACTACTATGTGAATAACCTTGAGGATACAGATCAAGACCTCGTAAAGAAAAAAGAGAAGAAGGGAGAGAATACAGACAGACAGACAGACAGACAGACAGACAGGAATGGGAAAAACCAAAGATGGTATATACTTGAACCGGGACGGACCGGAAACAGGACGGTCTTGATACATACACTAAAGAGCGAGAGAGAAGTAGGCGGGGATATATAGTAAGGTACCTTCACTTTATATAAGGGCTAAAGTGAAAAGATAATTTGTATAGTACATAGCGAGCATCTGGAGTTTGGAACCTGTTGTTGACTTTTTGTCGATTTTGATACATAATGGGAGTTGAACATGTCCACGTGGTTGTCTTGAAGACTCGCTGTGTTGTGAATTTCAGCATTTATTCCTTGCCGGCTTGGCAAGACCTCCTTCGCCTTGATATGGGTTTACTTGGATCAATTGCTCACGATGTGCTAGAAAACGGATTTTCGGGAAAGCTTCTGATGAAGTGATGACGCTGAGGAGCTATAGTCACGACTATAGTCAACATGCCTTTTTGCATTAATCGGGATTTCAAATAGCAGTAAGTTTTCTGTATGATACTCAGCGTTACTAACCAATCTGATCTTCACATTACGTTTGTTAATTACTCAAACCACAATGGCAGCTCTGGGCTTATTGCAGCCTTTCGATCATCCTCACTTGATGACCCCTAGCAATTATTGCTTTCCTTGCACATACTAATTTATTTTACAAAGCTTTGCAAAATTGAACTACCTCAACACCCACCTAAACCCATCCAATCCCCTAGCCCCTCCAAACCCTTTTTCCCCCTCCCATCTAGACCCTCCCACTCATTTTATGTTACTCAACAGGCACAACAACCCTATCAATATCCGGTCCCCATCCTGCTCCCTCCCACCCACTCACCACAATCGTATTCCCACTCCCCTTCCTCAACCCCCCTCTAACCACCACACTACTAACCCCTACTTCCCCCGCCGTCCCTTCAAACGCCACTTTTTGCGGCGCTCCCCCATTAACGCGAACAGAAGCATACCTCGGGTTCGTATCCCCGTTCTTGTATCTTATCTGTATCGTCGTTACCCCTCCTCCTTTTCCCCCGTTGTCACTATCACTTCTCACGCCGGAAATCGTGACTGATCCGTTGGTGGTAGTCCCCCCGATATACCCCGCTGCTTTCCCTTTTGAACACGGGGAGCAACTAACCTCTTTCGCGCCCCCGGAATATTCTCCCTGCTCGCCCTCGTAACTATTTTCAGCCGGGCTTTCGGCCCATGCTAACCCAGAGTTTGCGTTTGGCACCCAACTACCTCTATTTTTTAGTATCACTTCTGTCCCGCTGATATTGAGCGGTAGCCAGATGTAGCTGCTGCTTTGTAAGTTGGAGGAGTGCCATCTGTCGCCCATGTACATTACGTTTCCGTTGCCGTAGTGGAGGATAAAAGAGGTCTGGGAGGCGTAGGTGTTGCTTCCCTTGTCGGCAAAAATCTTCCAGTCGGTCCAGGGCCCCGAGAGATTGGTGGACGTGGTGTAGACGTTGTCGTTGGGGGACCAGCCTGTTAGGTGGGAGCCGAAGAGGAAGTAACGCCCAGAAGAAAGTTTGAGGAGGGCGGGGGATTCGATGGCCGTGGGAAAGAGGTGGGTGGAGGTGGTGCCGGAGATGGAGAGGTAGTCCGGGGTGAGGAGGTTGATGCGGAGGCCGTTTTTGCGCTTGAACAATGGGTTAGCGGAGAAGGAGAAGGGCAGGAAGGGGGGGGGAGGAAGGCAAAGGGATGGAAAAAAGGGAGCGAAAGAAATAACGTACATCCTCCGTCAACAAATACGCCCTCCCATCATCATCATCATCATCTTTAAACAGCCCTATATCCCTCGACTCCATCCCCAACGGCCTAAAACTTCCATGGTACTCATACGGCTTCCCGCACACGGTATCGCTCGTCGCCACGCCCACTTTGGCGTCTCCGTAGTTAGTGCTGTCGACATGCATCCACATGACATATTTTTTTGTGAGATCGTTGTAAATGACTTTGGGTCGTTCAATGATCCTGTTCGGTCCGAGATCGCCTGATGATGATGTCCGCGAAAGTAAAGCGCCCTCGTGCGTCCATTGGACGAGGTCGACAGACGAATAACAGTTGACGGCAAAGAAGGAGGAACCTTGGGATTTGTCTTCGCCGATGAGGTAGAAGGTGTTGTTGACCTGGATGACGCCGGCGCCGTGCGCGTTGAGGTGCTCGCCATTGGACTTCAATTTTCGGTTAGTACATATATATATATATATTCGGTAGGTACTTACGGCTGTCCAAGTCCCTCCGGGAACAATTTGTAGTGCAGCGAGGGCTGTGGATGTGGCTAGCCCCAGGACGACTGAGAGCAAGCTCAGAAGAAGGCGGTTGTGAAGCATTGTTGCTGCTTTTGGTGATCGCCCTTCGCACTCCCAAATCAAAATGAAACCAGCGATTACTCGCTCATGAACGAACGCACGCACTGACGGGATACCCCGTTGTTTTTATGACTTTTCTCGAGTCCATCTTCATCTCCCTTTTACCCCGCAACTCTCATGAGTTCGACCTTCAGTGTAACATCCCAAGAAAGTCAACGTCCCATCCAAGCGACCTTGACCCCAGTTGCTAAACGTCCCAATTCGTGGAGAAACAATCATGTTTTTTTTTTTCTCATCTTTGTCTGTTGGTCTGTCCCGGTCCCATCGATCAGGATACTACGTAGAATACTGGTAGGCGAATTGGTCTCGTTCATGCGCACCTTGTTATACCGTTTCTTGTATATCAAGGACCTTGAGCTAGAACTGTCTATCACGAATTGGTCAGATGAGGATGCAACGGTAGATGATTTGACCGACGTAGAGCGGTTCCCCCTCTTTTGACATGCATGCCGGCCGACTTTTTAAGATCCGATGGAGATCCATCCATCTCATCTCGATATGCCGATGCTATGGAGCCTTGAGAAGGCCTTTTTTTTGATTGAAATAGATCTAGGCGTCAATCGGCCTGCTGAACACGGGCATCAAATATCTGGATCCTTCAATCCTTTTACCAACCGGCCTCTCACGGACTCACCCACCTCGCAGTCGCGTAAACCCGCCGTGTTACGCTGAGTGTACCGTTTTGGTTCGTTGTGTTACACTTGGGACTTGCACCGGGTGGTGGTTGGTGCGTGTATGTAAGGTAAGGGTAGGTAGGTAAATATGAGGGTTAGGGTAATGTACCTAGGTATATGTTTACATCACGATGCTTCTTCCGTCGCATGACCGTACGAAATCCCGTGTTCTTTGCAGTGCGCAAAAAGCATCAATGTGCATGCGTAAATATATGCTTTGGCTGATGTCAAAATGGGGGGTTTCTTTTCATGGTGTAAAAAGAAACAGGAAGACCGACATCGCAGCGCAGCCGACACTCATTGCATCCCTTGCCGTGACAAGTGGACAGTAAGCCGGCCGGCCGCCCGAGACATGTCTGTCTGTCTCTCTTGCAGGTGTCCAATGTGGTTTATTCACTCTTCCCGCCGCGCCGTCGGTCAGGAAAGCAGAAGGATCTGACGGGCTGAGGCTGACGGGCGGGATGGATGCGGTGCAATTGCCGACTCCAGTATCCGCGATGTTGGTCTGCCTGTCATGACACCCATTTGTTTGGGACTGTTGTGCGACAAAGCCAAGCCACTGCATCATTGCACAGGCATTGACTGCCCTTTGATGCTGAAGAATTGGGTAATGGTAATGGGAAGAGAGAAAGGTGCTGTTGGTTGGTATTACCCCGGGAGTATTCAGTGTCCTTACCCTTGGAGCAACCTTCTGCTTAGTCTTCCACTCGTATTGAGGTGTACAACCCCCGATTCCTTTGTCGTGCAGTCATTCAGAACTACAGACACTGTAAGCTGTAAAGTTGCCGAAAGGTCAGGCCGAAGACAGTCAGAAGGAATAGGAATCGCCAATCACCACCTATCTTGGCGTTCACTTCATCCGTGATCGGGCAGCGGCTGCCCCTGGCCTGGACTTTTAGCGGGGCTCCATTACCTACCCAGGGGCATGCAGCGGGGGAATGTACCCACTGTTTGATGGACGCAAGAACCCACACCTCCGCACATCCATTCAACTCTCTGCCGCTGTTTGTTTTGTGGGTTGCATGTCCCCTGCCGCTTCTCGTCGATCTCACTGGGACCCAAACAGACACTCATTCCCTTCCGTCTTGTCAACCTCGAGCCCGACAAGACACCAAAAGAAACGCAAAGTATTTCCGGTATCTTGTACTCAAAGAAACCAGATCATGATCATCTCCCAGGAGAAATAAACTCCGTGATTCCACAGTGTCTGGTATGAGACGATAACAGTCAAGTACTCAAGTACTCAAGAGTGTCATGCCCAAACTCCCCGAGGTAAAGGGCTTCTTCGACGCTTCCCCGAGTGGGAAAGGTGTGGATGACGCTTCGCAATCCCGCAAACGGCTGGCCGAGGCTTCCCCGTCCCCGTTCCCCCCCTTTCTATTCGTTCCCGCTGCCGTGATACCACCAGTCGCATGCACGGGTAGTGATAGAGGCAGTCCTGCAGCAGCTTGCCTTGTTGAACTGCATACAAGTGTTCCGTACATTGATGTTTTCAAGATGACGGGCGTGAACTAAGATAGCTAAACACTAGTACCTACCTACATACATAGTAAGCTTCTGTTACATCTATTGATGCGAGCCATGTCGCTTTCCATCATCGTTGGCTCAGTCTTCCTTCTTATCTAGGCACTCCATTGCCCGCCTCTTCCCCCCCCCAACATCACAAGAAAAGTTTCTTTGTTGTGTTTTTATCTTCCTTCTTTTTAGAAAACCCGTGATAGAGAACATGAGATCATAGTCGACAGACAGACTCCCGTCATCCCAATCCCTCCTGCCTCACCCATTCAAGACACTGGTCCAAAGGTGGACCAACCAACAACAGGGCCGTCGACCATGACCACCACCACTACCACAGGAGACATCATGGTCAAGATGCTCGACCCTGAGACACAAAATACGTCTCAACAACAACAGCAACCACCACCACCAACACCACCACCACCACCACAAGACCGTCCAACATCAAATTACCCCCTCTCATCCACAGACGACCTCTCCTCCCTTTCCAAACCACCAGTTGACAAACCCTCCCGACACCGTCATGCCTCCTCCTCCTCCTCGTCGTCCAAGTCCCACGGCAGCCCCAGCGTCAGCGCAAGCAGCACCTCCCTCTCCTCAGGCCACCTCGAAGCCCTCCACCAGCAACAACAACAACAACACCACCACCACCAACAAGACGAAATCGCCTCCATCGAAAACGCCACCCGCCTCTCCACCGTCCAAACCCGCACATCCACCTTCTCCTCTGCCTCCCGCCCGCCCGACTTTGAAGTCGTTTTTGCAGTCAACGACCCAGAAAACCCCAAGAACTGGCCGCTGTGGTACCGCTGCTGGACCATCTTTGCGTGCTCGTACAGCACGTGGGTCGTGGTTTTGTATTCCTCCTCGTACACGGCCATTGTCCCCGGGTTGATGAAGGAGTATCATGTGACGAATCAACCTGTCGCAACGCTGGGGCTGACGACGTACCTGTTTGGATTGGCGATTGGGTGTTTGGCGCTGGCGCCGCTGAGCGAGTTGTACGGACGGAGGCCGATTTACTTGATTAGTTTGGGGGTGTTTGCGCTGTTGATTTTGCCGTGTGCGATGCCGAGTAGTTTGGCGGAGATTATTGTGGTGAGGTTTTTTGGGTATGTTTTTTCCCCCTCATTTTTTTTGTTGTTCTTGGTTTCTGGTTGAGTTGTGGTTTGGTTGATGAAGTCAGTGGGTGAACAAGTGTAATGGCTGATATCAAAAACAGCGCTCTCTTCGGCGCAGTAATGGTCTCCAACTCGCCCGCCACCGTAGTCGACATCGCCCACCCCGACTACCTCGCCCTCTGCATGGCCGTAACCTCCATCGCCCCGCTCAACGGCCCCGTCACCGGCCCCTTGATCGGCGGTTTCGCCTACCAATACCTCGGTTTCCGCTGGGCCAACTGGATCGTTCTCATCCTCTCCGGCGCAGCCATCCTCTTCATGGCCACCATCCGCGAGACCTACGCGCCCGCCATCCTGCGCGCCAAAGCCGCCCGTCTGCGCAAGTCCACCGGCGACGACCGGTACTGGTCGCGCTTCGACCAAAAAGTGTCCACCCTCCAACTCCTCAAAACCAACCTCAGCCGCCCCTTTGTCCTGGCCGCCACCGAGCCCATCCTCTGGTTCTTCAACACGTGGATCTCCCTCGTCTACGCCATCTTGTACCTCTGCTTCGTCGCCTACCCCATCGTCTTCAAGGAACACCGCGGCTGGTCCACAGGCCAAGTCGGCCTCGCCTTTTTAGGAATGGGGTGCGGCACCGTCGCTTCCATTGTTCTCGAGCCCTTTTGGCGATCCATCATCAACAAGCGCACCTCCAAGTTCGATATCGAGACAGGCCGTCCGGCGCCCGAAACCCAAGCGTACATTATGACTATCGGCGCGATCCTTACTGCCTTTGGTCAGCTGGCTTTCAGCTGGACGTGTCTACCGGTTTCCATCCACTGGATCGTGCCCATCATCTTTGGCGTGCCTTTCGGGATGGGCAACACCATTAGTTTTATTTACGGATCGAATTACCTGGCGGGCGCGTACGGGTTGTATGCTGCGTCGGCGCTGGCGGCCAATTCGTTCCTAAGGTCCGTGGCCGGAGGCGTGTTGCCGCTGGCGGGACCGGCAATGTATCGGAATTTGACGCCGCAGATTGCGGGCACGATATTGGGTGTGTTGGAGGTGTTGTTGATTCCGATTCCGATTATCTTTTATCAGTATGGAGAGAGGATTAGAGGGCGGAGTAGGGTGATTAGGATGATGAGGGAGGAGCAGGCGAGGGAGGATAGGAGGAGGATGAAAGGGGATAAGGGGGAGAGGGAAAGGAGGGGTGGTGGTGGACTTGTAGAAGATGATGAAAAAAGTGAGGAAGGACCACCTGGAAGAGCGGAGGAGGACCAGAGAGGGGGGATGGTGGAGACGACGACGACGAGGACGGGTGAGGGACAGGGACAAGGGGAAATTAGTGGGGAGGGGGTGGTTGTGCCTTCTTCTGCTTTGACGACTTCAGGGGTGTTGGGCGAGAAGACAGCGAAAAAGATGGGTGATGAGGTTGTTTGATTTTGGATATCCAGGTTCAATATATGAGTGGTAGAAAGCATGGGCATGATTTGGATGAAAAGGCTAGAGGTACTAAGTGATGAGCGGATTGCTGAAATGAAAAGTGATCAAATTTAATTGAAGCTCTGGTAATCCGGTACTTTTCTCGATTCCTCGATTTCATCCCGTCTGGCGTGCCTGTGTCCATCTTGACGGGGACCACCTCAAACCGGGCCGGGCTCAATGCGGCGAGATCAACTGAGATGAGATGAAACGAACTGTTACGTGATATTGGAATATTCCTCTAGTTACAGTACGTAATTTCCATTTGTTCTTTCGCGCCTTCCAATACAGACCCTTATGTCTTCTCTAAGTACCTATCTTCTTCCATGACCATGGAGGTAGGTAGGTATCTAGCATACCTAGCTAACGTTCGTCAGAGTCCAAACGCCTCCATTAAAAGAGGTCAGCTAGGCTAAGTACAGTACTCCCTAGGGATTAATAAAGATCAAACTTGCAACATGGTGAGTTCAAGGTACCAAGTCTAACCAAGGAGACCAAACAGAATCTTTGTCATGATTAGACTGCTAGGCAAGAGGCATATAGTAATGTCAAGTACAAGTCTTGGCCTGGTCGTATAGCGCAATATGATTGAAGTGTAAGAGATACGGAAGTAGAACACTGCAAAGAGAGCAGTAGTTTACAGTAGTCGAGTGAGAATAGAGTAACAAAAGGAAGAAAAAAAATATTATGAGTTGTTCGAATACATCTATCTCTGTCAGGTTGATCATAACCCATCTGAATTTTCAACAATTGAAGCAGGATTACCTAGAGGGACCGGGGCCTCCAGGGAGTAGGTAGCCACCGGGGATATGTATTGAGAGTCAACCAGTAATTATAGTTGAGGATATCTTGAATCTAAGAATCGATGTGATATAGTCCAGTTATTTGGTGGAAAACTAGGTTGTAGGAATACTATACAGTGAAAGAAATGAAGTTCTTCTGCATGAGATATACTAAGTGCGGATATACAGGAAGAGACCCCGAGCTTCATACGTAAGGTAAGCTGCAACCGACCCGACCAAAGGGGACAATTTATTTTGTCTACAATGTTAGACCTCTTCAGTTAGTAAGTATGAAAATTGCAATTTGACACCAAAGGGTATGAAAACCAAAAAAAAAATCAGTGATCCGCCCCCATCGATCCATTTCCATTTTACCCTATCCCTTGCCGGCCAGCCGGTCAGTCGGTGTCCCATCCCATCCCATCCCATGTCATGCCCATTTCCTACTATACCACAAAGGCACAAGTTTTCCACGACTCTTATCCACATCCTCTTTTCTTCCCTTTTCATCCACCCCCCTCACAAACCCCTCCACTTCTCCTTCCACCCGCCCTTCTCAAACAACCACATGGCCTCAATAGCATACGCCCTCACACTCACACTGCCCACTCCCTCCTCCACATCCGCCGCCTCCCCAATACTCTCCAACACCCTTCCCTCCTGAAAACACCTCCACAGCGCAAACGCCAAATCATCCTCATCGCCATCCCTACCGCCCGCTCCAGTTCCCCACTCCCCCTTTCCCAGACGATACAGCATCCTCCCCAGCGTCCTAAACGCAATGCACCTCTGACTATTCACACTACTCCTCGCCAGCCTCGCCAGCTCGGGGATCGTGTACCCGGCTGCCTCGGGCGCCTCGCCGTGGTGGTGCAGGCCCTTGGACACGGGAATCTGGCGCGACAGACGGGGCGGGATCAGTCGCCCCTTGAAGTCGAAGCGGAGCGCCGAGACGGGCAGCGAGGTCTGGCCCGGGTAGTAAGGGGATTCCTGGTCGGCAGGCGAGTCTTCGGTGGGGATGGGCGCCATCCAGGCGAGCTTGGAGGGGTCGGCGGGAAGCGAAGGGAAGAACTTTTGGTGCAGGGTGGCGAGGAAGTCGGGGTCTGAAGGGTCGAGGTCGGGAGGGGCGGGGGCGGCGGGGAAGTGCACGCCCTTGAGCTCTTCGTCGCCGCCGTGGTTGTGGGAGGGGTCGTTGCATTGGTGCGTTGTGGTGGGAGTTTGTGGTTCGGAGGAGGAGCCGGCGGTGGGCATGGCAAGGTCTTCGGCGGAGAAGCTGGTCTTTTGGGGGTAGGGCGTGGGTGGCTGTTTGGATCGGATGGGGAAGCTGCCGGAGGGAGGCTGTTCGGGGGCGAGGTCTTCGTTGAAGGTGACGGTCTTTTTGGGTTTCTTTGGTTGTTCGTCGGCCATTTCCTCATCTTCATCTTGTACGTATGCGTTTTTCGAGCTCGAGGTCTGGATGGAGGGTGGCTTCTTGTAGGAGATGGTGGGACCGCTACCGACGTCGGCCTTCTTTTCCGTTGGCTCCTCGTCGACCGGTTTCTCGGGAATGTCCCAGACTTTGGGGTCGTTGTTGTTGGAGCCGTCCTCGACGTTGGCTCGTCGGAGAAGCATCTGGATAAGCTTGGGGTCGAGGCCACTGAAGAGCTCTCGTTGGGCTTCGGCAATCTCTTCTGGCGACATGGAGCTCAAGAGCTTGTTGTTCTCCTCGTCAATCCTCTGCTTTTCGGATTTGATAGGGTCCGCGTCGATCTGGGGCCTCGCGCCGCTGGTGAACTGGATGGCTGGTGATGGTACTGGTGTGGTCGCTTGGGATGACGAGGACGATGGGTCTGCTTGTTGCTGTCGCTGCTTCTTGAAGGCAGACACTCGTTTCTTGGGAGCGGGAAACCCTCCGGAGGAAGCAGGCGGCGGAGTTGGGAACGAGGGAGGTTTGACCTCGCCCACTTTGCGTTCCTTGACATCGAGGATTTCGAGAGTGCCGTCCATTGTGTTGAGGCTGTTGTGATGTGTCGCGGTCGTTTTATATCTTTGTTATCGGCGTTTGTCAGTCAGTATTGAACGAGTTGAGTTGTTTGGTTGACGGTGATGACGATGGTAATGGCGAATAACGGGGGATAATGTATGCGGCGCTCCAAGAAAGCCGTGGGTTCTCTTTGATACAGATTCGGTCATCCGGCATAAAGTTCAAAGAAATGCAACGAGGGGCTTCCCTTGCCTGCCGAAGGAAAAAGAATTGTCAGCGGCGGATCCCGGCTTTAACGAGGCCAGCACTGCATTAGCGGCGATCCAAGACACGGGGAGTACACAGTATTCATGCTAGTATTTACAGTGCATTACCGTACCGTGCGCGGCTTGGGGTTTCATTTGGCCCCGTTTTGGTCGTCTGTTTCGCGTTTCGTATTCCGAAATACCAACATGCACATTGTGCCCGCTGGTCCGATGGTCTCCAAGGGAAGAGATCAGCATGAGATGAGCTTGTTTCCGACATTCTCGTCGACTATGCCAAGTGAGCTCATGCCGATTTCCTCTTTGTCAGTCAGTCACTTGATGGCATCTGGGCGGTCGTGTGCTTTGTGTTCGCCGGGTTGGTGGTTGCGTTACATACCTACCTACCTCTACTGAGCGTGAGTGGGTGTCCGAGATCTTGTCATTCGCCGTTGCACCAAGATAATGCGGCCAGGGCCTATCAACACACCGGCTGCAGTACGCACGCAGAAGGAGGGTATTTCGGAATCGCAATCTGGTGTTGTCATTTAATAGGTACGTATTACCACGCAGAATGTGTCGTTCCCCGGCCCCAAGGTAGTGTACATTGTAGATTCAAGTACTTTCAACAATGGAAACCGTAGCCGCAACGGCATCATCAATTCTGACCGAAGCTATGTTCGTGTGGCTGACCAGCCGCATTGACGAGTGTGACGTACCGGCAACTGAAATTTGGAATGGCCACTGCACTGCAGAGTTCAGTTCAGTTTCGTCGCGGTTATTGTGTGTCGCTAGTCAAGTGGGTCGCACAAGCGCGGCTCCAAATGTCGCGCAGCATCCATCCAGAATCTGGAATCACGGTACGTACCGGTACGAGCGCTCGTACCTGACAAGGGGTCTGAGATCTTGGAGGTGGCCCGTGTGCTTTCCGCCTCTTATCGCATCTCGTTGCGCTAGCACGGGATACCCTCGTTTGGTTCGTACTGTCGGGTGTTGTCCTCTTTTGAGTCTCGGCTTCAGTTTCCTCGCTCAACGGTGAATTCCCAAAGTCAACCTGACATCACACCGGCAGTTTACAATTCAAACCACTTTAGCTCTGCGGGCAACTCATCTATGAGGCAAGGTTCATTTCTACTACTATGCCAGCCTTGAAGCTGAATTGACATCTCCTATTCCACACATGCTGGACCGGTTAGTCAGCCGTGCAGCGGTGCGCGCCGTGTGGAGTCATGCATCACCTCCAACTTGAACCCCAAACGGATCGGGTCCCTCACACAGGTCACTTTTTCCCAAGAACCCCAAAAGAAGCCCTGTGGCCCCTGCGAGGTGTTGCAGTCCAGTCGGTCGTCCACTGATGGGCCGTGGGAGTGTAACCTTGTTTCTCCATCTGTCCTTTCTGCTATTCCCATTGGTCCAAAATACCACCATTTCTTGGCATTTTCCTTTCATTCCTGTCTATCGCTCGCACTCGCTTCTTGTATTTTCCCGTTTCCCTCTCTCACAAGCCACCCGCACATGGATCGATGTCTGCTGCTAACTGCTTGGCACAAGTGATAAGTAGCACTTGGAGTCTGTGCCTTTTTGCCTTTTCCTTCAAACCCCCCCACCCAAATGTTAGTTGTTTCTGCAGTGCTTCTTTTGGTTCTTCCGGCCTGCCGTCATGAGGTCTGAGATAGAGAGAGAGAGAGAGAGAGAGGCATGGCCACCTCACACACCTCACCCAAAGCAATGTTTCTGATTCGCCTTGGCTTCCACATGCCCTGATGGCCCAAAAAGCGAGTCTATCCAGGCCACTGCGTTTGGTATTGTCGGGGCCCCGGTTTTCCCTTTGGGTTGTCTTGACTTGTTGTTCATTTGCATGCAATTGGGAGCGAGCGAGCCGATGCCCATTGCATTTTAACCTGCCCGGCCAGCTGCTGGGCGCTGCTGCAAAATAATTAATCGTTCCCAGTCAGTCCATTCAACACGTAGCCATCCATCCATCTCCATTCCCGCTCGGTGTTTTCCCTTTCCTACCTATTTCCCCCTTCCTCGCACAACCTCCCACCTCCGCCCATCCTCACCCTTTCTCTTCTCTCTTTCTCACCAAAACACCCACCGACTTTTGCACTGCAATTGACAAAATCCATCACAACCATTCTCTTTTGTCGGGTTGCGCATTTCAAAAGTCGATTCTTCATTTTCGCAAATCCCGCCGCATCGAAGCGTCCAGCGCGATTGCCCGTTTCCCCCATCCGCTCGTCCATAACTGGGCTTTTTTTGACCACCTTGTCACCAGGTTCTGGCAGGTGGTGCAGCATCTCTTGCGAGTTGAGGATATTCCCAACCGGCAAATCCCCACTTTTTCGCAACAACACAGGCCGGCGAGTTAGCAAGCGGCACCAGCAAGTCTGCCAAGAAGCAGCCCGGTCACGTTACCACGGCTTGGAGCTAAGTAACTGAAGTCGCCGCCCAGTTCAGCCAAGTGGTGGTGCATCAGTGCATCCCGCCCGCCAAATAAGGGAAACCCCAAAAACCTCAAGAGGAACCCCCAGACCCCCCAAGGTCAAACCACGCACTCCTTGGCAGTCCATCCATTGGCTGTTCCCGGCAGGCCCACTGCGCGAACCGATTGGCGGCTGTCAGCTAATAATACGCCCACCCACACCTCTCCCCCGGAGCCGGACACCACATCACAGCAGGGCCAGCCAAGTGTAGCAACCTAGCTACCTAAGCCAGGGCACTTTCGTTGAGGAACCCACCGAACACCGAAGCCAGGCCGGCCCAGATTGTGCCAGCTCCCACTTGCTATCATTACCTATCGGCACTTGGCTACCTACCTAGCATCCATCTATACCACCACCCAAGAGACAGACAGACACGACGCGACACGAGACACACCGAGTAAGGACTGGACCGCGTACCCGGTATCGTCCATTAGCAGCGAGACAGGACAGGACAGGACTGGTACCTGTTCCCCCGTCGGTACAGCCACCACGGCCACACCCCAACTATCCGGTACCTCTTCACTGTCCCATACAATCGAATCGCGCAAAAACCGCCACCATGGATGAGATAGTTGTTGATCCCGGTTCTAGCGCTGCCCAGTTCAGCATCATGCAGTCCCAACAACCACCCCAGCACGGTCCCGAGGTCCGCCTGACCGCTGCCGGTGTGCCCCGCAAGAAGCCCGGCCGCAAACCGAAACCCAAAGATCCCGCCGACGAGAACTCGACCGCCACCGAGCAACAGCCCAAGCCGCGCCGCCCGCGCAAGCCCAGAGACCCCAATGCCCCTCCTATCGTGAGAAAGAGGAAAGCCGCCGCGACCGACGACGCCCCCGATGCCGCCGACCATGACACTTCGATGGAGATTGATCAATATCATGGTATCGCCCAAAGGTCCAAAGGGTCATTGATGCCCCTACATCTACTTCCCCCCGATCAACGGCCGCCAAAGATACCCAAGCGCGAGACCCATCCCGTGTCCATGAGCCATCTGCTCAACGAAGAGGACCCACCGCCCAAGTCCCAGCCTACCGCTTCCAGGCAAGTCTTTGATCCTATAAGAGGCAGTTACGACCCAGTCCGAGAAACCATGATGTCCAGAGACGTTTTCGGCACCGGCTCCATCATGGGTTCTCCGCGCGCCCCCACCTCACAGCCTGTCAACCGAGCCAGCGCCTCGCCATCGATTGCGAGCTTGGTCGATCCTCCTGCTCCCCCCAACATCATGTCGCCTGTCCCGTCACACCAAACGCCTTACAACACCGCTGCCACAAAGTCGCGACTCCAAGAGTCAACATCGGCCACTCCTCCCTCCTCCAACCCTGTGCGCTCCACGCCACAACCAATCGCCAAGCCGCAAATTATCGAAGTTAGGCGTGCCCCTCCGCCACCTCCCGCACCAGCGGCCCCCCAGAGAAAACCATCGCCTCCCAAGAACTCGTTCACCAGTATGTCCACAGTTCCGCCGACATCTTCAGCAGCAGCCGCTACCAATGCAGCAACAGCGGCTCCATCAACAACAGCTCCCCCTACCAACAACAAGAAGCTCACAGCTCTTGTGCAACAAGAACGCGAAAGCACCCATTCCCGCGGAAACAAGACCGGGAGCAACCACTCCTCAGAAGCTGTCAAACCCAGTGGCGGCAGCAACAGCCTTAAAGATGCCCTCCTCCCCCCCTTACCCTCGGTCGGTGGTCACGGCACCGAGCGGTCCATCCTCGATTTTGGCAAGGTTAACCCCGGTCAGGAAATCGAAGCACCTTCAATCAAGATCCACATTCCTCTGAATGGTGAAACAAACAAGTACGTCAACTTCATGCGCATGGCCGAGGAGCAATACGGTTGGGACGCTCTACACCCTCGACAAGCAGCCAACCGGGAGCGCAAAGCGCGCATCGCAGCCGCTACTGCCGCACTAGAAAAGTCCGTGGGCACCAGTGGGCGGGATTCTGGAGAGGAAATGGACGAGGATATCCAATCCGACGCGGAAAACAGCAACATTGAGATGGGCGGCATGGGCGGTCTCAATCCCACTACAAATGGCGTCGCCTCGGGCCCAGAGGCGCCAGCAAAACCGGCGAGAAAGAAGAGGAACTTCAAGGAGGACGAATACGATATTGATGATGACTTTGTCGACGACTCGGAGATGCTCTGGGAGGCGCAAGCGGCTGCTTCCAGGGATGGATTCTTTGTGTACTCTGGCCCGCTGATTCCCGAGGTTCCTAAGCCCGAAGTGGCACCCCCGGCTCGTCGCGGACGTGGTGGAGGAAGGGGCAGCAGAGGCGGACGAGGTGGGACAACACGCGGTGGTGCTAATGCAGCAGGACATGGAGCGGACACCGCAGCGTCGGAGAAACCAAGTGGACGAGGACGAGGCGGTGGGCCGGGGAGTCGAGGTGGTCGGGGCGGCGGAGATGGAACGAGGAAGCCGAGAATCACGAAACTGGAGAAGGAGCAGAGGGATAAGGAGAAGGCGGAGAGGGAACGGCTGGCGCAGATCACGGCGGCGGCCAAGGCAAGTGTGGCAGCCGGTGGAGGACCATACATGCTGGGACTGACTCCGCCTGCTGCGGCTGGCGGACCAACGGCGATGATGATTGATTAGAAATCTCGGCGAACTCGAAGTGGAAGAACTTGAAACTATTGTTAGTGGGTGCGGATTGCGGGTGATGTAAAACATGGGAAAAAGATAGGAGAAAGGACAGAGGAGGCAAAAAGGCCAATGGCATTGCGTTTTCATTTTTATCTATCTGTCTGTTGTTTCTGGCGTTCTGTTTATACTCACACACGCACACTCACACTCACACAAATAATGGTTACGAATGGAGTATAAGCTGGCTGGAGCATTGGGTGCCGGTGGGCTGGCTGGCTGGCTGTGCTTTTTGTTTTTTTTTTCTTCTTTTTCTTTTTCCCTTTTTTTTTTTTTTTTTTTTTTTTTTTTTTTTTTTTTTCTCTCTATCGGTATTCCCATTGGTACTCATCAATCATCTCTATCTCTACCCATGTGCGCGCGTTATTGTTAGTTCGAACGAACATTGTGAGGCTTTTCGAGGGAGAAACCGAAGGAGCAATCAGGCACATAGACAGACAGACAGACAGACAGACAGACAGACAGACAGACGGAGGGATCGAGGGAGGAAGGGAAAGTCATTACGCGGAGAGACTACGGAGAGAGAGAAGAATAAGAAGAAGAAGAAGAAGCAGAGAGAAGCGCGCAGCAAAGACAGTTGTTAACTCAACGTCAACGTATAAACTACGTGCGTACCACCAAATGCTCGTATCGTATCGTATCGCATCAGCGTGTATGGAACGGAGGATGATGGATGGGAATGAGTTGGGGGACTAGAAGAAGCAGCGAAGAACAAATAAACGAGCGAGCGATAGAGAAACAGCAAGAGTAAGAGTAAACGCGAATGAGAGTAAGAGTAAATGTGAAGAGGAAGAAAGTACAGTTAGTGTCCGTAGTTCCTCTGTATGTATACATGAACTGTTAAGCTGTCTGGACTTTGAACCCTGGAACGATGATTGTGTGGATGTAGTTGCAGTTGCAGTTGTAAATGTAATAACTAAACAAGCAGTCCTCACCTAGGTACGACTCAACGTTATATGCACTCACTTCAGTTACTTACCAAGGTAAGCCTTCATCAGTAGTAGTAATCTGATGATCTCGAAAAAAAATAATCGTATTGCCTTGGGCAAATGGTTGGTACATTCGATCATCGGTCGGAATAGATCGATTACCGAGCAGATGAGTTTGTCCCTTTCTTTTTCATTGGGCAGCAAAAGACAAAGTAAAAAGTAAACCTGGATTCCCCTTTCGCAACATACTCATAACTCCTCATAACAAATAATACAGAAAACCTCCACCTACCAACGAAAGACCATAATCTAGTGAACCCCCTATATGTAACAGAATTTACCAGCTAGTTAGCCAGCCGACCAGCCCCACTTTCTATCATCCCTCCCCCCCACCTCTCACAGTCCACTCTAAGCCTCAATACTAGCAACAGTAACCTCCGCAGCCGACTGTTGGCCCATCATTTCCCTCTCTCTTTCTTCCCTTTCCCTTCTTTCCCTCTCCTCTTCTTGCTTCTGGCGTCTCTCCCTCTCCCTCCGTTCTTTTTCCTCCTTTTGATGTTTGCCCCGCTGGATATAATCGTGGTTTTCGATTGTGACCGACTTGGTCATGTGGTTGACCTTGTAGACGCCGACCAGACGGGCGGCGAGCTCAAACATGTTGTTGCGCAGGGAGATGACGATGAATTGGGCGTTTTTAGTGCGTTCCTTGATGTAGGAGGCTACGATGGAGACCTTTTTCACTTTGTCAGTGGGGAATGAAAAAAAGGGAGGGGGGGGGGGGGGGGGGGGGGGGGGGTTGGATCGAGCAACATTAAAAAAAAAAAAAAAAAAAAGAACAAGAAAAAATGAGAAGAGGGGGTAAAAGGAAAAAGGGGAAAAGGGAAAAGGGAAAGGAAGGAAAGGGGGGAGAGGGGATAGGAAAAATACTCACATTCCTGAAATCCAGCGCCGCATCAATCTCATCCATCACATAAAGCGGCGTCGGCTTGTAATGATGCAACGCAAACACCAGCGCCAGGGAACTCAACGTCTTCTCACCACCACTCAGATTGGAAATATTCTTCCAGCTCTTCTTGGGCGGCATCACGCTGAACAAGATCCCCTCCGAGAAGGGGTCCAGACTGTCCACCAGCTCCAGCTCCGCGTTGCCGCCCATGGTGATCATCTGGTACATCTCCTTCAGCCTTAGGGAGATGGTCGAGAACCCTTCCATGAAGCCCTCCAATCGCAAACGACGGAGCTCGTCGAGACGCTTCTTGGCGGCGTCGCGCTGGGAGACAGCGGACGCGAGATCGGAGGAGCGCGCAAGGTGTTCTTCTACGCGACGACGGTATTCAGAGAGCACGGAGAGGTCAATGTTCACATTGGAGATCTTTTCTTCGAGCGCGGCGATCTCGCCTTTGAGTTTCTCTTTGGACATGTCGGCTAGCTCATCGCGGGTGTAGCGGGGGAGTTCGAGGGGGTTGCGGGGTTTGCGCGGGGTTTTGCCAGTTTGTTGGCGGCGCTTTTGCTTTTGCTTCTTGGGAGTTTTCGTCTTGCGCTGGCGAGGTTCCTCGTCGTCTTCGTCGAGGGACATGGCTTCTGGATCTTCATCTTCCTCGTCCTCCTCGTCTTCCTCGTCTTCTTCGGCCCCGGCGGCTTCGGCCTCGAGTTGGGCTTGAAGGATAGAATCAGGGTCGTCGACGTCCATGGCATCTGGGTCGGCAGGTTGTGGAGGTGCTGCTGCGTCGCCGCTGGTGCCGCGCTCGAGATCTTCAATGTCTTGGAGGGCGAGCTTGGAGAGCTTGTCTTCCCAGTAGCGCAGACGCTTCTGGTTCTCGGACAAGATCTTTTGGTTTTCCTCGAGCTTGTTGCGCATCTCAATTTCCACCGCCCTTGTCTCGTTGAGCTCGGCCGTTTTCTCATCCAGCTCCTTCTTCATAGCTGCCAATTCTTTCTTTTTCTCCTTGAGTGCCTCCTGGGCCTCTTCAACACGGGTTGTGAGGCTCTCGGCAGTATCGCCCTGGTTCTGAATTTCCTCTTCCAGAGCCTCCGTCTCCTGAATGGCGTTCTGCAGCTCTTTAGACGCCTTGTTGAAGTCCTTTTCTAGCTTGTGCTTCTGCTTCTCCGCTTTCGCCATCTTCACCTCGGCGGCAGAGGTTTCCTCATTTTGCGTGGCAATCTCTGCCTTCAACGAGTCCACAGCGGCTTTTTGAGAGCGAAGCTTTTCACCACCCACCTTCATGATCTTATCCTGAAGAGCCTTGATTTCGTCCTCGACGGAGGACATCTCCTCGCGCAGCTTCTCGACCTCGCCCTCGAGCTTGGCAATCTCCTTTTCAAGGGCGGCGACGCGGTTGTCATCCGTCTTGGAAGGCTGTTGCTCCTTGCTGAGCTCCTTGATACGGCGCTGGGCATCGGCAAGGTTGCGCTCCGAGCTCTCAACTTCGAGGTTGATCTTCTGCATCTTGGTCTCGAGCTGGGGAATCATGGACTGAATCTGGCGCAGACGGGACTCGAGTTCTCGTTGGCGGTCTTGGAACTCGTTGAAGGCCTGCTCCAAGGTATCACGGTCCGCCTCAAGCTTGTCAACCTGCTCCTTGGTGGTGTCAGCCACAAGCTTGGAGGACATCAGACCCCGCTTGACTGTAGTGCCACCACCGGTCATGGTACCTGACTTGTCGATGAGCTCGCCAGCAAGGGTCACTACTCGCCATCTCTTGGCGCCATAGGCAATACGGTTTGCCTGAGCGAGATCCTTGGCGACCAAGGTGTCCTGGAGAGCATGGTAGAAGGCAGGTCGGAACTTGTCGTCTTTGGGCTTGACAAGGTCAAAGAGGCGAGGGGCGTTTTCGGGAGTCTGGATAGGAGACATGTCGCGGACTCGCAACTTGTCCAAGCACATAAAGTTGCCACGGCCGAGGTTGGTTTTTCGGAGATATTCAATACATTGCTGACCGGCCTCAACAGTGTCGGTGACAAAGTTGTCCAGAGCACCACAGGCTGTAGAGATGGCAATGTCGTACTTCTGGTCGATGGCACCGAGATTTCCAAGTCTTCCATGGAACCCATCGATACGACCCGACTCCTTCATGCGCATAAGCGCAGTCAAGACATTGCCGCGGTTTTGGGTGGCAGACAAGCTCGACCGCGCCTCGTCAGCCTTTTGGCGGGCATTCGAAAGCTGTTGCCGGTACTTGGGTTCCTCCTCCGCAAGCTTGGCAAGCTCAGCCTCGATCTTCTTGCCCTCCTTAATCAGGTTCGCTCTCTCAGCTTTGCACTGCTCCATCTCCTCCGCCTTGGCTGCTTGCCTTTCCTGGATGGCCACAATTTTCGCCTCCATCTCCTCAAGAGCCACAGTCCCGGCATTGGCCTTTTCCCTGAGGATGGCCAGCTCACTCTCCGCAACGGCAATGGCAGACTGTTTCTGATTGATCTTGTCCTTCCAAGGCTCGAGAGATTTTTGCTTTGCTGCGATCTGATCCGAGTACTTTTGCGTCTTGCCCTTGAGGCTCTCACGTATCGTCGCAAGCTCGGCCTCCTCTTCCTTGACCTTCTTCTCCAAAAAAACAATGTCCTTTTGGCGACGCTCAATCTCCTTGGTGCAGTTCTGGATGGTCTCCTCGGCTTCAACAGCCGTCTTCTCGGCATTGGCGATCGTCTTCTCAAGCTTCTTACGCTTGTCGGTCAAGAACTTCCGCTTCTCCTCGAATTTGACGCGTTCCTGCTCGAACTTGTTCATCTCCTTGACCAGCTGCTGTGTCTGCTTCTCCCAAGCGTCGTATTCCTTGCTACCCTTGGAATAGGCCTTTTCCAACTGCTTGATGAGCTGTTCGCTGCCGTGGTGCTTCTCGAGCTCGGCGTCAAGTTGTGCCTGCATCTGACCGATGGCCTCCTCCGTAACAGCAATATTGTCGTCGCATTCGCTGATGTATAGCTGGTAGAGAGCCGATTGTTTGAGCGCCAGTTCGTTTTCATCGCGAACATACGCCAGCGCCTTGTTCTTCTTGTCCTCGAGGCTGTTTCTTTCCTTTTCCACGTGCTGGACACGACCACTCTTCTCCATGCAGATCTCGTTGAGGGTTTCGACTTCGGTGGCCGACTCTTCGATTGGTGTCTTGTATTTGGAAGTACCGATAATGTCTTCTAGGTACTCCAACAGACCATCTTCGTGCTCGTTGCCGGCTTTGGGCTTCATCTGGGCAATCGATTCGACTTCGCCCTGGAGAATGAGGAAACGCTTATGATCCAGATCGACGCCACGGTCGCGGAGTAGTGTGGTCACGGTGGTGAAATTGGATGATTTCCCGTTAATGTAGTACTGGCTCGAGTTGTTCTTGAAGGCTTTGCGCGAGATGACGAGTGTTGAGTCGGGGATAATCTCATGACCACCGCCGGGCTATCAATGTCAGCACAACGACTCCCCTTTCACAACGGTCTTTTACTTACCAAGTCCATGACTTCCTGGAAATGCACTTCCACCTCACAATAGTCGAGATTCGGGAACTGCGCCGAATTGTGGATCAAGGCCGAGATCTTGCCTTGTCGCATTTTGCTGGCACGAAAACCGAAGACGAACAGCAACGAGTCGATGACATTGGACTTGCCGGAACCGTTGGGACCCACGACCGAAGAGAACGAAGCATGGAAGGGTCCAACCTCCTGTCTACCGGCGTAACTCTTGAAATTGATGAGCACAAGGTTGGTGATGACGATGCGGGGCTTCGGGCCGGTATCCTCGACGACGGGAAGAGCCATGGTCCGTGACTTGAGCACAATATCCATGGGCTTTTCCAAAATGGTATCCATAGCCCTGACGGGCTTCTGGGCCGCCACCACAGTTTCATCTGCTGTTGATGTTGGCTGTGTGTTGACAAGGGTCTCTGATGCCGCGGTCGCTGGAGGTGGTAGGTTGATGAGGGTCTGGGTGATGTCCTGTAGAGGAGCAGGTTGGCGATCGACGCGTTGAGTTGACGGAGAGCCTGGTGTTGGTGTCCCTTGACGGCTGGCTTGTTGCTGTTGCAGCTCGAGTTGTTGCTGCATGATCTTTGCTGGCGATCTGCTGAGGCGCCGCACAAGAGTTCTACGCTTCCGCGGGGGTGACTGAATTTCTTGCGTATCCCGTGCTTCTGGCTCCGCGATCACGGCGGTTGTAGCGGGTGATACGGCAGACGCGACAGTCACATTGGGGTCGATACCCTCCTCGATCGGCTCATCCTTTGGCTTGACGGCGGGCGCTGGGGCTTCGGGTTCGGCTTGGGGATCGATATTCGCTTCGACACTCGGTTCGACACTGGGTTCTTTGCTGGGTTTGGGCGCGGCATTCTTCTTAGGTCGTCCGCGCCTTTTCGGCGCAGCTTTTGGTGCCGGTGCCGGTGCCGGTGCAGCCGATGATGATGGTGCTGCTGCTGTTGCTGGTGTTCCTGCCCTGGGAGCGGGCGTAGCAGTGGATCTTCTGGTAGTGCGCTGGGTGGTCTTGCGGGCTGCCGAAGCAGGCGCGGGTGTATAATCGTCCTCCTCGTCGTCATCTTGGGCGCCTCTCGATGTGGTGTTTGCGATGTCGTCGTCCGATGAGGATTCTTCGATGATGGCGGCGCGCCTGGTTGCGGCGGCCCGACGCGATGGGCGCGTCGACATGGCTGGTGTCTGTCGGTGGTTTCGGCTTGCAAATTCTCGACTCGATGATGAAAACAACAGAACAGAACAGAACAGAAAGCGCTGCACGATGCGGGTATCAGACAACCAAGACGTGAAAGTTTATGTAATAACAAGTAAAGATGAAAAATGATATTCACATTTCGCGGGGCAGTTGTTGCGACAGACACGGAATGGGACGCCCAGAAACTTTGAATGCTGTCGCAGCTTCCTCGTTGCCCCGCCGCGGTTAGGTTGTTGACATTCAGGGCAGTTTTTGGACGGACGTTTCTTGCAGTACCGTGACTGGTAAACAATCAGCCACAGCAGCCACGGCCAAATGCAATTCGTGCACTGCAGCGGGCGACCCCTCTGCTGGAACGCTCGCACCGTGTCGCGCTAGAGGTACTAATCACTAGGTGCAGGCGTGGCAGGTTGGTGGAGTCTGTGTAAACGAGTACAATGTATCGCGCTTACGGCTTTCTTACCTTATCGATAAGCCGGGGCGGTTTGCTAGAGGTACCTAGCGCAGGTACAGATCCGGGGAAGGCTCCATTCCAGGTGCAGGGGACGGACCCGATGGCCGTTGCATATGTATCCCAGGCCATGACGGCACTCATCCATCCCTTCGAATTTCCCTTTTCCCTTTCTACCTACTCAACAGCTGAGGACACTTGGGCACTTCGACTGTACAATCCAACTTCAACATCACGATGCTCGATTACACAGAATACAACAACGTGTTTCCCTCCCCGGGATTCATAAACCCCTACGATCACAAGGGAGCCAGTGCCATCGAGACTTTCCGCAAATCATTGGGCGGCGTCCTGTTTGTGGATCGCGTCCTAAGTCAATTAAGCATCGGCCAAGGTCAGTGTACACTACCTAGTGTAAACACCACACTACCAATAGTAACACCCTAACAATCCATGACCTGTCATTATAGCGCGCTTCATCGCTAATCACCACTGTAACTAGGCACTGCATATCCGCCCAGAGGCGAGAACGGCTTGCGCTCCCTCCACCAACAAATCTGCCAGAGCAGCGCCTCGTCGATCCAAAAGATATCGGTTCTTTACTATCTCCTCCTCGACCATGATGATGTCCATCCAGGTCGTTCACATTGGGCGGACAGCTTTGCCGAGGAGACGGGACTGCCGAAAAAGTACCAGATCCTTATGAGGGGCCTGTGGCACATGGATCGCATGGAGTTCAAGGTGCGCCCGCCCGTTTGGTTCTGGAAGTCGCTCACTGGACACCAAGACGCTAACAAACGCTGCTAAATAGTACGCAATCGAAAACCTAACCCACCCATCCCTCCCCACCGAATTCGCCGACGAGATCACCATCGCCCTCGTCCGCCATCCGCTGGTCAACAAGCGCAGCTCCACCAGTCAGAGCGATTACACGCTAGCTCTCGCCTACTTCCACGCCGCCCAGCCCGTATTCACCTCATCCGAGGCTCTCGAGCTGCTCTTTGGCGCCCTAGCTCGTACCAACGTCACCGAAGCACTTGATTTCTCGCGTCGCTACCCGGAGTGGACCCGCCAGCAGCTGTTTGAAAGGTTAGTAGCTTCCATTCTGGAGCAGCCGGATAAATTGGGAGCGAGGGGCAAGGAGCTCGTTAGCGCGGCGTTGACGGGCGAGGAGGAAAGCTGGTTTCAGGAGTATTTGAGGCACGGGGAAGGAAGGAAGAGTAAAGGTGCAAATGTGCTTTTGAGGATGAGAGGGGTTGTGACGGGGAGGTTGAGCAGCACTGCCGCTATGGAGAACCTTGCTGGTTACCCGTGAGGCTGAAGAGTTGTGGATATACCTTCATGGCTCGGCATTCTTCTGTCGATAGGTTGATATCTGGCAATGGGCATGGCGACGGCGTTTGGATACTTTTGGGTCTTGCCATTGGGAGATGGTCACACGAGTCAACATGTTTATGACCGTTTACCGTCAAACCGACGAGAATGCTCTTTTGCTTTTTCAATTTGCAGCAACGAAGGTCGAGTCTCGCTGACCGGCAGTAATGACTGGACGTTCCTGATTGGTTTCAATCAACTGAAAGAGGCATCCAAAAAAAAAAAAAAAAAAAAAAAAAACACGCTCCAAGACAATCTTGACCACCAAAAAAGGCCTGAACAGAACTTCTTTAGCTCTTTATTGCTTGTGTAGTCCGATCGCAACTATTACTTTGAAATTTAGGTACAGAAATCACTAATGGGAAATCATGGTACAATTTGTTTGAGAATGTACATTGAGGACGAGCGCGAGATCTCAAGTACCAAAGTCACTTCTACATGTAAGCATCTCGATTTCTACCCACTGTAATGCGCTGTAAGTTCACTATAATTGAATTCTATTTTTACGCTCTATATTTGACACCAGTCACCCGATTACAAAAAAGGCGAATTTAATACCAACCTCAATTGGAATAACTAGAACCATTTATCTCATTGCTTCTTAAGTGCATCTACTTTTAAAGGTATTGAGTAGGAAAATTGAGAAGTGGCAGAGGTGAGTTTTCGCTCTTTTTGTTGGTAAAAGAATCGTAGGGCGTTTTTTGTACTAGCAACTTTCTCTCCGCCCGGGCAAAGGGGTAGCAGTGGAAGGCACCAATTCTCTCTTTCCACTCTAATCTCCAGGCGGTAACCGGCGAAACTCCCGCCGTGCCACGTCAATGTCTTCCATCTTTCTTCCCTCCAACGCAAAACACCGTGACATTCCTACCATTACTATCAATCCATTTCTTTGAACAAGTCCCACCTAAACGCCATAATGTCGACCCACCTATGCGCGGTTTGCAACCGCTTTGTACCCCACTGGCAACCGAAAGGGTTCAAATGGGGGAGTCCACATCACTCGAGTCTACACAACCTCCTTCAAGCGGCAGACGAGGGATGCTATATATGCCAGTCAATCACAAAAAGTTGCCATTGGAGGGATATATCCTACTTGGCCTCCAAAGGCTTTCCGTTTGACTTTACAGTGTCTCTAGGGACTAATTACAACGGCTCTCACTTGACTCTTACAGTTGAAGCCACCTGTCTCACGGATGACTCGCCCAAACTCAGGCAAGCTATTGAAGGTCTTGACGAGATTAGGGAGAAGTGGCTACCAAAACTAGGAAGCATGTTACTCTTAGGATCAATTTCCTTTCCTTTTCATTTTCATCTCCGGCCTATCGCAAATGGTGAGTCATGTACCCTCTCGAGCAAAATAATAACAAAAAAAAGGGTTGACAGAAAAAAGGCAATCAAATTGACTTGCGAACTTTCAATACAAAAGTCACTGATGATCATGAACAAAGATCGACACCATCTTCTGTACAGCGTGAACCAGACATGATTGGTTTACTGAAGTATTGGTTCAAAGAATGTTACAACAACCACCCCTACTGCCGCCCTTCAAGTCCCTCGTTTAGTCCAACGAGGCTCTTGCTCATAGAGAATGAGTATTCTGCGAGGATAGTGGAAACAGAAGATTGCAATGCTCACTACCCATATGTTGCTCTGTCGCACTGCTGGGGAACTGTAAGCCGACTCAAACTCCAGAAGAGCAACATGGTGGACCTGCTCAAGCATATCAGCATCACAGAGTTGCCAACGACCTACAGAGAAGGAATCTCTGTCACTTTGGCCCTTGGTTTCTCTTACATATGGATCGATTCGCTGTGCGTCATCCAAGACGACGAAAAGGATTGGGCTGAGGAGGCGGCCATGATGAAGGACGTCTTCGAGCATTGCTCTATCAACTTGAGTGCCACCGCGGCGCCCGACAGCTCACAAAGCAATTTCACACACAGAGATGCCACAAGTATCCTGCTCCTTGAAGGTGAGACTCCCAATAGAAGAGGGGAAAAGCATGGACCATCGAGATTCTGGTTTGCGAGAAGTTGGGTGGACCTGAGGCAAGAAGACATTGTACACTCGCCTCTCCACTCACGGGCCTGGGTATTCCAGGAGGCGAACTTAGCTCGGCGCCGCATCGACCTCGCTCGATCCCAGATGTGGTGGCATTGCCAACAACACTGGGCTTGCGAGACGCATCCTTCGGGCGTATGGAGTCCAGAGGACTATGAATGGGAAACGGAAGAGAGCCAGCAATATTACAACATGTGCAAGCGAAGAGATAACCATAACGCATCGTTAGGTATGTCTTCACTAAGCGGGCCAATTACTAGCCATACCTGGTTTGAGGGAGACTACCGACGCGATTGGCTTGGAAAAATCCACAGATATTCCAGTTGCGATATTACCAAGACAAAAGACAGGCTAATAGCCTTTTCCGGGATTGCTCAACGATACGCTCAAGATCAAGGACATGACCTCAATGACTATCTGGCCGGCATCTGGCGCCAAGAACTCCCTCATTATCTTCTCTTTCGGGCGACTCACGAAAAACCAACGTACCGCTCGGATGAATATCGCGCTCCTTCTTGGTCCTGGATCTCGCTGGAAGGACCTGTTCGCCCCCCACCCCCCCAACATAGCAACCTATTGCTCTCGTGGTCGATGTGCAAGGTCATTACAGCAAAAGCCATCCATCAGTCTGAGCGTTATAAAGCTGGGGAGGTAAAAGGAGGCGTCATCCATCTGAAGGGCTGTTTAGTTGAAGTGCTACTGGGCAGTCAGGCACCCAAGTGGCCTGGCCATCCAAGATATGAAGGGCCAGCCACTAAGATAATCGGTCCCGGCGCCTTCGATGAACGTCTGAATGGCAAAGATTCAGTCAGCTATCTTGAGCATTCCCAGGGCCAGCTTGACCAAAGAAAAGAGGGAATCGTGGACGGTGCGGTACGAAGATCGATTTGCTTCCAAACTCTGAACGAGCTGTCCGAGCATATTCGACTATTTATTTTCCCAATTACAGGGGAAATCATCTACGAAGAATTCAAGCCAGTTTTCTCATGTCTTCTTCTCTGTCAGACGTCGGATGACTGCTTGGCAGGGAGCGACATTTATCAACGTGTAGGCTGTCTTGGGTCTGTGGAGGGGCTCAAGCCTGTTCCCGAACGGGATATCTACATCATTTGACGTTCATCATTCTTCATCTGTCGTTACAGATAGAACCACCTCAGCAACAATTCAACACAATTTCAACTTCCTTCCACTCTGCAATTACCTGTCTGTATCTACCTACTGTCTAGACTCGCTACGAAATACGTACCTATCTATCGAGCTATTATCCCATGGCCACAGTCTGCCTCCAGCTTAGCCGAATCCAGCACCTTGGACCCTCTCCAGTAGGCAGTTGCAAAAACAGAGACGTGATGCAAAAAAGTCATCAATCAGGTACATTTGCCACTTCGTCCCATATGCGGTTCCAAGTAAAGCGAAAAAAAAAGGGTTTAAGCATCCCATCAACGGGCGAAGCAGCGACACATAACACGTGCGACCGACGCCTATCGCCTTACACCGGGGAGTCTCACTTCTTACCAGATTGGCCTTCCGAAAGGGGAAAAAATTCCTCAACTGTTCGAACGATGAAAGAAGTTTATTACAAAGCGAATCCATCAAAGTCTGTCTAAGGTCACTCACTGTATCTGTTAGAGACTTGGTGCAAACTTTATCGCAGAGTGTCCTCGCTGGTAGAGAAAGGTGCAGTGGTGTGTTTTGCGTATGAAACGTGCCCGCCCGAGTTTCTAACTACCTAAAAAAAGTCTTGGCGCCAAGTGTTAGTAAAGACACTGCGTAGCGGTTAAGTTGTTAACATCCAAAACTACCTACCGTTCCAGCGGTTGGGCGGTCATACCAGGGCACCATCTCCGGGACAGCGTCTGATGATGCAGAAGGTAGTACTGCCTTGATACAGGAATTCTGCTATGTCCAGAAGAGCAGGAACTCAGGGTTGGCTGAGAAGGAGGAGAGTGAGGAAGGAAGGAAGGAAGGAAGGAAGGAAGGAAGGAAGGAAGGAAGGAAGGAAGGAAGGAAGGAAGGAAGGAAGGAAGGAGCAAGACCAGCGACAGACAGAGGGAAGAGAGGACTGCCCAAACCAGAGTAGGCCGGTATGTAGGGGCGACTAGAAATGTGTATATAATCATGAAAGTCACCCTAATTTCATGATTTGGGTGGTTTTCCCTTTTGGAATACAGAATCTAGCAATTTTTCCGGATCTTTTGGCATACTACAACCTTTTTCCACTGCAGCTCTTCTTACACCGAGGCTCAGCCTACCCTGGTGCTGCTCAACGGTATAGATTGCCCCGTGCCGCGAATACAGGTAACTGGCAAACCACCCAACCGAACCAACATGACCAACAGCACCAACCACGGCAACGGCATGGCAAACAACCCTAAATACTTGTTTTTTTTTTTTTTGCGGAAACTAACATGAGACTTTCTATACCTCGAGCTGCTTGATCCGGGTGATCAGGCTGGCACAGTTCTTGACCCAACGAAAGCAACATTTTCTGCATCTTTGACCTTCCGTTCATGGAGGAATCAAGGAAAGGGGGTGGTGCTAGAAGCCAACGTCAAGTCTGAAAGGGCAGATACTGGCGGAAGTCAATAGGTCGCGGTATAAAGGGTGAGAATCCCACCAATGTCTACCACAGGACCACTAATCCATCCCAACCCACTACCTCCACAACTCACTCTTTTACCCCCACACTCACAATGAAGTTCACCCACCTCTCACCCTTGGCCGTCTGGGCCATCATCACCCCCTCCAAAACAGCAGTTCCCACCTCTAACCCCAATGTTCCATCCAACCTCACCCCAAAACAAGCCATTTCCTCTTCTTACAACTCCCGCAATAAGTCATCCATCTCCAAACGCGAGGTCAGATGCGACATCATCCCAGGCGACTCTAGAATGTGGGAGTCCCACGGAAGCTTGTGTCTACTTGATTTCTACTTGCACCCAAACGAAGAGGTAGTCATCCCTTAGGCTGGCACGAAGGACTTGTGCGTCAGGGGGAGTGGGAAGCTGCGCGCAGGGGTTAGTGGGACTGAAGACCAGAGAACTACCAAGTGAGGTTTTCCCTTTCCCCAGTCTTTCATTTTTGGTACACATTTAGGTTGTTTGGGGCTTTGGAGATGTGCTTGGGGGCTTAAGCATGAAGAGGCTGTAATGTTTGGATGAAAGAAAAGGTGGAAAGGGAGAAGTGTTTGGTACGTAGGGGAAATGTGGGGCTTGGTGGAAGAAGGGTGGGATGAAGAGGAAAGGATTGGAAAGGAAGTTAAGTAGATACCGGACGAGATCTGTTTTGTGGAAGTGATTGTTGACAAATGAGCGTTGCGGTGATGGTGTAGAGGAGCGATTGCCAAGGCTGCGTCGAGGATCTTGGGTGAGTTCTTATCTTGGCTAGTACTCGGAAGGGGGAGTTGAGGATTGTTGAGTTCAGTCACTTGTGCTGATAGGTGAAATACAGATACTTGTAGCAAGGATGGCTGGGTGGTTGGCACGGACAACGTGGAGGGCACGAGTATCTGGCTGGTGTTCTCGAAGTAACTGAGATGGATGAAGGATTACACAGTAGGGGTGAACTTGGGGGCATTCGAGTTGATCTTCGTGATGGCGGCCAGGAAGAACTGGAAGCATATAGGATGAATCTGGAGAAATTGCTCATCAATTGTGTTTCTTGACAACCATTTCATCTCGTTAACAAAGCACGCATGAATCAAGTTACCTACTCACCGACTTCAACTTTTCTCCGTTCTTTAGCATGAGCTGAAATCAGTCAAACGGCGCAGACTGGACGACAGACAAACGTACCTCGAAGGCAGCCATCATCTCATCGCCATCATCGTCATCATTGCCATATCACCACGAGGACAATCCACCAGTAGCTAGACTCGAAACTATAAAAGACCACCATATCCCCCCTTCCCCATCCACTACTTTTCCCTCATCATCAACCAACCTCACTACCTCCTCGTACCAACCTTTACCCCATCCCTCACCAAACCACTCAATACTCACCAACCAACCACCCACCACCCAAAATGCAACTCTCCACCATCCCCTCTCTCTTCCTCGGCCTCATCGCCTTCAGCGCCCCCCTGGCCCTTGCCTCTCCTACCCCCATCAACAGCAACGGCAACGGCAACGCCAACCTGCCCTTCAACCTAATCAACAAACACCACAAGACCGTCGTCACCACCAGCCGCCGCCAAACTGGTTCTTCCACAGTCGACACCACCCCGACCTGCGTGTCCGACCCGGAAGGGTTCATGACCATGTTCGACGCACGCTCTTGTCTCGACGAGATTGCTGCCAAGGGCAGCGAGCAGATGACTGTGCCGGCGCCGGGGAGGGCGTTGTGCGAGAGGAGCAGTGGCAAATTTTGGGCGGGGGTTAGTATGCGGGGGACGCAGGTTGCTGATGCGTGAGTATTTTTTTTCTAGTCGTCGTCTGAAGCTTACCTACTTGGGTTTGTTGTTGTTGGAGGGGATTTGGGTGACTTATACTAACTGTGGGTTGGGGACGTGGGTTGTAGGTCCGATATCGCTGCTGCTGGAAAGCTTATTTTGGGTGAGTTACAACTATTTTCCCCATGAAATAGATTATGTATAAGATCGCGCTGACAGAAAGACCTGAACGCAGACGCCTGCAAGTTTGATGGCGTTGTGGGCATGCAGACTGAGATGACGGGTGGTGGAGCGTACGTGGCTACCAACGGCAACATCTATGTCATGTTTTCCAAGGATGAGGAGGATGATTGAGTTTGCAGTCTCTTGCGGATTGTTTCTGTCGCCTTCGGGTGAACAAGGAACTCGGCGGACAATCGAGGAACACGAACGGATCTGAAGAAAGAAAAGAGGCGTGATGAGGATTTGGGGTATCACGTGCTTGGTCATGCGTCTTAGATGGTCGTACATCTACAGGGCGAGCTTATTTCCGGATTTGGACGGGCCGCCCGGCTATCCTCGGCCATGGTTTTTGCTTGCGATACCTAACTGGGGGTGACAATGACTCGGCTGGATGCGGATATGAAAGGGTAGAAAACATTCATGAATGCGACTTGATGCCTCACATCTTCGAGGAAGAAAGCTTCGTGTATTTGCAGTGATGCTGGATGATGTTTTCCGTTCGGCTTGTGAATTCCATGTTAGTGCAACTGCTTCTGAAGCTCGGCGTTGTGGGGGAGTTCCATAACAGCCGGAGCAGGGGCAGCTAGGTCTCTCCGCATCTCCGGGGAAAACACGACGTCATTTGCAGCTTCCCGCTGTTTGAAGCTCATGCCGCTCTCCACCCAATTTTTGGGCCGAGCTCACCTACTGATAAGATTTATCGATTCCAAATCTCGGGACTTGTGTGTTTGTCACAACTGAATTGCATCTTTCGACATCACCGGCCAATTGCATCAACCAAACTCACCCACAATATGGCCGTCAGAATCGCTCTCCCGCGCAACACGACCTCGTCGTTCCGCCGCTTCGTTCGCGTCGCCGGCCGCTTCTACTCGACCGAGGCCCCCGCCGGCCCCATCATCCGGGTGACCAACCTTCCGGCGCCCAATTCGGGTCACATCCGCATTCTCGAGCTCAACCGCCCCGCTGCGCGCAACGCCATCTCGCGTGCTCTGTTGTCTTCGCTCCGCGATGAGATCGACGATGTCCACTCGCAGTACGATGCCGCGACCGGTGAGGAGAAGCCTGTGGCCTCGTGGCAGAAGCGCTTCGGCGGCGTGGCCGGCGAGGACGAGAAGGGCCCTACCCGCGCGTTGATTATCTCTTCGGCTGTTGACACCAGCTTTTGCGCGGGTGCGGATCTGAAGGAGCGCAAGGGGTTTTCGCAGGAGGAGTAAGCTTTTACCTTTTGTTTCTTTCTTTTCAACCCTTCCCAACTTTTCCCTAATCATCCGGATGGCTAACGGATTCTTTTTCATCCCGAAACAGAACAGCCGCCTTCCTCACATCCCTCCGCACCGCCCTCACCTCTTTGCAAAACCTCCCCATCCCCACCATCTCCGCCATCTCCTCCATCGCTCTCGGCGGCGGTCTCGAGCTCGCTCTGGCCACGCACTTCCGCGTCTTGACATCCAACGCCGTCGTCGGCCTTCCCGAAACCCGACTAGGCATCATCCCCGGTGCCGGCGGCACCTACCGTCTGCCCCAACTCATCGGCATCCCCCGCGCGCGCGACCTGATTTTGACCGGCCGCCGCGTCAGCGCCCCCGAGGCTTATTTCCTGGGCTTGGCTGACCGCTTGGTCGAGGTCGCGCCCGAATCCGAGGAGCAAGCCAAGGAGTGGGCGGCCATGGAGCAGGAGCCGAGGGACAAGATGGTGCTGAGCCTGGCGCGCAGGACGGCGCTGAGCGAGGCGGTCCGTCTTGCGCAGGAGATTTGCGAGGGCGGCCCGGTCGCCGTCAGGGCCGCGCTCAAGGCCGTGCAGGAGCCCAGTGAGATGGTGGAGAACGACATGTATCTGAGGGTGGTGAGGACGGAGGACCGCGATGAGGCGTTGAAGGCGTTTGCGGAGAAGAGGAAGCCCGTGTTCAAGGGGCGGTAAATGGGTTGCCGTAGAGTGATGTGAGTTTTGGAAATACCATTACCAGTTTGAAGTCAAACACCACATGACTGAAAGACTGGAAGAGTAGTGAGAGTGATGGGTCACCGGGGTTTCTCCTCATGGATGGACCATGGATACATTTGGTTCCATCGCTGTAACTTGCTTCATGTTTTGTCAAGCGTCAGAAGGCGTCACGGATCCATCTGATACAGACAATCAGGTAAGGTAAGTTAATGGTTGTTGAGGCTGTGATGCCCCTGGTGCAGGTATTTTTGGTGTAGCTAGGTACCTGAATGAGTGGTAACGTCATGGAGTCCACCAAAAGGCCCATCAAGGTGCCAAGCTTTCGACGTGGGTGACAGCCACGGGACTTGACGAGTTGCGATCTACCGCTCTAGGCCCCGATGGGCGCCGGTAATTACACTATCGAAAGGAGCCTCCAAAAAGACTTGTGGGAGCTCTCAAATGTTTATGATGGTTGGCGTGACGGTGTTTGGTGCTGGTTGGCATGTGAAGTGGAAAGTGTACATGTGGTGTTGTTGCTTCTCGTCAAGACTCTGAATCAGGCATTAACTACACGAACCTCGACCGAAGCACTTGTGTCAGCTCTACCTAAGTCTCGCTCTTCTGACAGATTTCACTGGCATCATCGCTTCACAAGTTGTAAAAGCTGTCAAGCCTAGATGATGCAGCTGTCTCCGGCGTTCCGTGCTTGTTTACATGCGAGCCATGATCGTTGGCGGTGGAGTAGCAGGTGATAGTTCCCAAGTACAACCAAGGCACGGGAACTTGACAATTTGTACAATTTGTACAATTTCAAAAACCATTTGTAAGATTTGGATTAAAGGAGACCGAACAAGCTGAACCGAGAATTGTGCAAGGTACGCGGGTACCTCCCTCGCTCACAAAGACCAGCGAGGTTCACACGCACCTTCCCCGCAAGAGGACGTCATTGGCCTGCAGGGGTTACACGCAGCTGCACTTCACAATACCTATGACATCACCACAACAAAACGTGAGAGGAAGGAACAAACAAACAGCCTTTTTATAAGCAACAACATCTTCCATCTTGAGACAAATCCTTCTTCCCTTTCCATTCAGTCACACAAACACCGATAATCAAGCAAACAACTTTTTTTTTTCTCTCAAACAAATAACGAGAAAAAGATCACGAACCGAATCCCAAAGCAGAGGATCTAATTTGAACTACGACAACAACAACAACAACACCCAAGATACCCAACACATAAACACAACAACCAACCACACATCATCACAATGTCCGCCTTCACAATTGCTACTCGCAGGGTCGCCACCCAGATCCCCCGCGCCGCCGCCGTCTCTACGCCCCGCGCCGCCTTCTCTTCTTCCGTCACTCTTCAAAAGTCCATCTCCGAGACCGTAAAGGACACCCTCAACACCGTCAACCGCGCTGTTTCTGACAAGGCCCTCGATGGCATGGACATTGGCTGTACGCATTCCCCCTTCTTCCTCTCCTCTTCCTTCATTCAACAATAACCAAAACACTCACTAACTCATTTCCTCCTCAAAAAACAGCCAACGTAGCCTCAAAACTCAAAGAAACCGCCGACACCCTCACCAACGCTTCCTCGCCCTCCGACCTCGCCTCCCGCGTCAAGGACGCCGCCAGCAATGCCGCTTCGGACGCCGCCGACGCCATCCCCAAGGACGTCAAGGGCAAGGCCTCCGAGCTCGCTGGTGAGGCGAAGGGTAAGGCTTCTGAGCTGACAGGCAAGGCCAAGGGCGCTGCCAACGAGGCCACCTCGGGCAACGTCTCGGAGCTAGCGGGAGAAGCCAAGGGCAAGGCTTCTGAGCTTGCTGGCGAGGCCAAGGGCAAGGCGTCTGAGCTGGCGGGCAAGGCCAAGGGCGCTGCCAACGAGGCGACGAGCGGGAACTTGTCTGGCGCTGCTTCTGAGCTGACTGGCGAGGCTAAGGGCAAGGCTTCAGAGCTCGCTGGAAAGGCCAAGGGTGCTGCCAACGAGGCTGCTGGTGGTGATGTGCAGGGAAAGGCCCAGGAGCTCAAGCATGAGGCGAGCGGTAAGGCCAGCGAGCTTGCCGGTAAGGCGAAGGGTGCCGTGAGCGAGGGACAAGGGAAGGCCAAGGGTATGACTCAGGAGACGGAGAAGATGGCCAAGGAGGCTGGCAAGCAATCTGAGTTCTCTTAAAGAGGGGTTCAACCGAGAAAAAGAACGGAATTTGCATTTGGGATTGAAGAACGGGACCATTCAGTTTCACAGGGATGGATGGATGGATGGGTAAAGGGAAAGCAGAGGCGTTCAGGGACGCGCGCACAGCAGTTATTGATTGCATCATGATGACCATGACGAAGTTTTCCTCTTAGAAATTCATCAAGAGTCGAATCGTAATCTTATTACATTTCACTTCACCTATGGCTGTACCTTTTCAAACGTGAACATATTTCTTAGTAGAGTATCAAAATGTATCAGCGCACAAAAACCCGACTTCCTATCAAAACTGCCCGAAAGGCAAAGGAAGCCAGGATAAAAAAGAAGAAAAAAGATTCTTCTTCTCCCACCACTTGTACTCTTGGTACAAAATCCCACCAAAGTGACGCTGACAAGTTCTTTCCCCTTTGGGATTTACTTGTTTTGATGTACCGCTCGGAATACAGAGCCTGGAATCAAGGATTGATCTCGCCTTGTGCTCCACCTGAACGTGCGGAAATGTTTCTAAAAAGGAGGAATGTTTTCGGAGAAAATGGGGAGGAGGATGTATTGTGGGGAGGAGTATATAGAGAGGATGTGTGTGGGATATATGGGATGTGCTAGGTAGGTAGGGAGGTGGGTAGGTGTAGGTAGGTAGACTTGTAGAGCGGAAGTGGAAGTGGAAGTGGAAGTGGAAGTGCAACGAAGTGGAAGTGGAGTGGAAGTGTGTCGGGAAAGAAACGAAAAAAAAAAAAAAAAAAAAAAAAATTGGATTAAAAAGGGATGAAATGGTTGGTTGACCGGGACGTGAAAACGAAACTGATGGGAGTACTTGTTGAGGTTAGCTGGTAACTCAAGGCATAGAACTAGATGTGAGAGAATCAAGGGTGAGGGGTCAAGCGAAACGAAGAGGACAAGTGAAAGTTGATAGCAGAGATGCAAACAGTCCCTGTCTGGCTGAAGAGACGATGCTGGTGATTGTCTTTCGTTCTCATTCAAGGGCATCTTATGCATGCCCACAGCAGAAAATGTCCTTCTCGTTTATGGGAAAAGTTAGCATTGTCGGGTATCTGTAGACAACTTTGCATAATTCCTCCCCTCCACATATTCTCATCCGTCGGTAGGTGGGTAGACAAATACTCGGCACTGCTTGTCGTCGGTGCTGTTTCTCATCGTAGGGCAAAACCGGGGTGCTGGAGTAGATTACTACGCCGGTGGTGTCATTCGGATGTGCGACGTCTTCAGGTCGGTGTTATCGCGTCCGTCTCGTAGATGTGTTGTCGCCATGTCAAGCCCGTAAACGTTCAGCCCTCCTCAAAAAACACCCTCTTAGTCCCCTGCTTACCCCTCTGACTCTCCATCTCCTCCAACTCTCTATCAATCTCCATGATATCCATTAACTCGGCCTCGATATCTCTTCCCTCCGCCTCCGACTTGTCATCCTCCACGTCCGCAGCGAAGTTCAAATCGTTGATGAACAACAAGCCCGGATCACGGCCCTGGCTCTGGCTCTTTCCTCCTCCATAGGCACTAAACGCAACAGTGTCTTGGCTATCGGGGGCAACCCCTCCCTCGTCAATCTCTTGTGTTGATGCCGCGCCGTCGAAGCTTGCGCTCGGGGATTTGGCTGCTGCCTCCAGCAGTTTGGGTCTGAGCAGTTTCTCTCCGTTTTCAGGACGGGCCAAGCTGAGGTTGAACGCCCTGGAGCTGGGTTGTTCAGGCTTCGGGAAGGCGATGATCGCCTTGGCGGTGCCGCTTGTCAGATCCAGCCTGGCTTTCTTACGGGCAGGTAGGGGTATCAGACGGCGTTCGGTGGATGAGAAAGGACCGGCGGCGGCGGCTGCTGCTGCTGCGGCAGCTTGATCGAACGCATCTTCGTTTTCGTGGATGACTACCATCCTACTTTCGCCTAGCACGATGGTCTCGATAGGGAGCTGCTTCCCTTCTGTTGACTCGGTGAGAGATCCGGTCGAGCGGGGGATAGCGGTGGCTGATGTGAGGCGCTCGCCTAGTAAGCCGGCGTTGAGGTCGGTGAGGCGGAGCATTCGCGCGGCCGGTTGGGTGCTGCTGGTCCAAAGGCTGCCTCCAGTTCGCTGAAGCTGGGCGTCCCAGAACCGGGAGAGGATGGCAATGGTGCAGAGGATAGGGTTAATGTGATCGGCGCCGGTGTTGGAAAGCCACAGGATTGCAGACTCTTCGCCTAGGCCGTTGCGGGGGAGGGGAAGTTGGGAGACATAGACGCCGCCTCTGACGGTGGCGAGCTTTTCGGGGGCGCTGGCGCTGGCGGAAACCGCCGAGGGGACGATGAGGGGTGCGGATTTCTGTGTTGTGGTGGGAAGATTGCGCTGGGGCTGCCCACCGGTAGCGGTTCCCTCTAGGTAGCCCGACACGCTGAATTGGGTGAGTGCTGACCCGCGGAGGCCAGAGCTGGCCTTGGTAAAGAGACCGGCCGAGGAGGCAGTGGTCGGCTTGGCGTTGTCAATGTCCCAGATACCCCATTGACCATCGGCCAGCAGCACGAGGATCGCCCGGCCGTGGGCCATCCACTCGGCGCCGACGACGGGTTTGCGAGACGTGGACATGCCCGTCCCGCGAGCGAATGGTTGGTAGAGGGAGATTAGCCATGAGCCCTGGGTAGGGAATGGGCCCTCTGAGGTATCGTCCGAAGGTAGAGATGGGATGGAGTAATCGTAGATTCGCACCGCATGCGCTGGATCAACAACCAGAAGCTGCGTGACGTGCAGCGGGTTGAACGAGATGCCGCCGAGTGGTGACGGGAGGTACTCAGTCTGGAACGGTTCGACACGAGCAGTCGTGCCGGGCGTTGCGTCCAAGGGAACATCCCAGAAGCGAAGGGTTCCGCTCGCCTCGCGCGTGTGTGCTGCAACAACGACACGGGTTACAGACCCCTTACGGCCCTGTGATGACTCCAACCCTGGCTGCTCCTTCACGAGCGTAATGGCAACTCCTTCCGAAGGTTTGCGCTGGCCTGCTAGCAATGTCAGAGTCTCCCCCCATGCACCCTTGCCCGCATTTCCAGCGAGCAGGTTGTTCTTCAGCGCCGGCCGCGCCTTGCTCTCGTTTGATGGAGGTGTCAGTGGTAGTGTCACGACAAAGACGTCGCCGTTGGCGCATGTGACGGCAAAGACGAGTTTCTCTTTCAGGATCTGCGCTCCGTTCCAGGCTTCGTCTTGGGCGGTGCAGGTGGACATGGGCAATACAGCGATGTGGTGGACGGCTGTGCCAAATGCCAGGTCGAGAGTCTGGACAATGTCGGCGAGCGAGGAAGCATCGGTAGTAACGGTGTCGTCGAACTCGGGCTTGTCCACGAAGGGTGTCGATGGAATGGCCGGAGTCTCATCGTCCGAGTCAATAATCATAACGGCGTCTTCCGGCTTCCCCCCATTTTGTGCCGCGCCTGCTGCTTCTTTTGATATCTTGAGTTTGCGACCGCCTCGCCAAATCAGAGCAACGCCATTTTCGTGGCCGTAGATCAGGACAGTGGAGCCCTGGGCAGTCTGGACGGGGTATGTCTTGATGTCGTACACTCGGCTCTTAAGGGGGTATCTGATGGACCAAAGTCAGCTTTGCGTTTCTTTCATGTTGGTACGGCGGTAGTGAAGGACTGTGCGCACGTGAACTGTGTACTTTGCGGCGTGCGCCGTGTTCTAGGAGTGGTCGACTGCATCGTCGAGAGTCGAGAAGTTCGCAAAGAAGAATCAACAGAAAAAAGATGGACACGCTATTGTAATGTCGTTATCATGGCCTTATCAATTGGGTATTATGGCGTCGTGGAAAGAAACGGTATTACGGTGTGAAAGAGTGGTTGGCGATGTGGATGATGTCGGTGGTGGTGTTGGTGTTGTTGGATCGATCGATGGTTTTGGAATTGACGGGAACCCTTCTGAAAATCACCGCGTCACAAACGCGCTGCAGCTTGGACCATCAGACATGACAGCACAGCTGGAGGTGGTCTGTGCACTAGAGAGATCAATGCCAAATCACGTGTCACACAAAGCACACACCATTTGTGATCTTGGGCCTCGGCGACAAGTGGAACTTCTCGTCCTCGACTTCCATCGTCGAACAACAACACTCACCCCGTCATCCAACAAGACTTACTCAACGTCTTGGTACAAGATCTGGAGTTGACAGGAGGACGGCCTCTCCCAATTGTTCAATCAAGTACTGCTTGATGCTATCCCTTGCGCCCTTCAACTTACAACAGGATACTACCCCACTGCCTCGACATTGATATCCTCTATAGTGTCTACCTCTTTCAACTGATGAACAGAGCCCCATGCGATGACCTCTGGTCCCACCAAGAATCCGAGAAACATTTCTCACCCTCTTCTCATTTTGTTCTCACCCTGCTACCTTTCGTTCCTCACCTTATCATTTCTAACCTTCTCGCCTTGCAATATTGCATAGCAATATCACGAACTTAACTTTCTATCTGACACTCAATCTCCCGTATTTACCTTTACCGACTGTCGGGCCCTTTCTTGCAGATCTGTCACAGGTATCACTGGCAACAACAACACGGAACTGGATTTGAGACTGCAGTTATCTATTTTGTTTCCGAAGAAGAACCAATGATACGGATCAAAGCCAAACAGACAACCATCCCTTCCGACTCAGCCAGTCCAACCAAACCAACCAGTCAAAGAGGACAAAAGCAACACAGCCCAATCATGCACTCATGATATCGTTCATTATCGCGAGAACAAGTCGTTTCGTCGTTTCGTTGTCGACACTGACAGGACACCGCTTAAGCGCAAGCACTGCAGATGGCAGAAGCGGCGCTGATGACGGTGGGGGCGGCCTCAATGCCGCAGCCTCCGAGAACGCAACCTTGAGCGGAAGCCACGATCTGAGAAGATTTGGAGCATTGGCAGGCGTAATCAGCTCCATTGCAGCCGACGGCGGAGGCAGCAGAACTGACGCAGGGGGCCTGTGAAACTGTGAGTCAATGGCTGACACAAACCTCGAGAATTCAAGGTATCAGAGGGGAGAACGTACAGCGCACGCGGGCATGAGAGTGGCCTGAGGGCAGTCCTGGGCCATGGCGATGGCGCTGAAGAGAGTGAGGGCGATGGTGGTGAACTTCATTTTGAAGGTTGTTGAGGGGTTGTTTGGGGTGTTGATTGGAAGTGTTGGAAGTTCTAGAATTGAAGAGGCTGTTAATGCTGATGACGAGACAAGAAAAGCCGTTGATAAAGGCGGATGAGAAGGTCTCTTTATACCTTTTCCGTCCAATTCCTGACCCTTCGTCCAACAACCACAACTCGGAGACACAACAACATGGGTAACGAAGCACCGAATCACACATGGCAAAACACGATCGGCCTCGGTTTCCCCCAGCCTCAACTTCTGACTTCCTCACGACGTCGGATGCCAGCAATGTGCGGCCCGTACACACAGTGTCGGTGTAAGGTTGCTTGGCCATTACCGCTGATCTTTTTGGGCAGTAACACCAATCGTATCACTCACGAGAGGCTCTCACCCTCCGACGGATGAAGGAGGCGTTTCGTTCACGATGCAGATCTTTCTTCCTCATCAACATAGTTCCCCTGAAAGGCAGCGCAGAACTGACAAGTGTTGAGCATGATGTTGACCGAGTCGATCATGATTGGTGGGCCGGCGGGCTTACCCGCCCCTTGCCGTTGCACTATAGACGGGACTATCCCTTCACTTTCCCCGCGGTTCATTGCTGGCTCATCAATCCTTCGATGCGCAAAGAGAAATTGGTAAGGTTGATGTGGGAATGTAGGTTCGCAGGTTAGGTTACTACATACCTGAAATGGAAGGGTTTGCACGGTATTTTGGGCGCCTTTATGTATTCCGGATTCTCTCTCTTGTCATTATGCAATGCTTCCTCGCTTACTTACCTATCCTAGACTCCCCGCAAAAACCAGGGGGTGACATCGATGGAGATCCAAGTGGGTCGGATCTTCTGTTCAACGTCAGCCATTGTGGCATTGCGTCCGTGTTCGGGGACACTGGGGGCCATGTGCACCACAATGGGAATAAGGAGGTTACATCAAACTCGGAGTTGGTGTGTGATATTGGTGAAGAGTGTCCGCTCTCATCCCTCGAGCTGCCTTTCTCAGTAGGCACAGGGAGAGTACCTGGATCCAATTCCAACACAAATGGGTTTGCCCGCGGAAATGAATGCAACACTACCCCGTTTCTACCATCATTCTTTTCATCCTTGCTTTATGTCATTATGTGAGGTAACTCTTCTGTAATCAGTATTTCTATTGAGGCGTCAAAACGAATGTCAGCAGCAGGGGATAGGAAATCCTTGAGACGGGGTCAAGTTCAGCCTGCCGTCCACTCTATAAATCTCTGCAAGAACCACGTACCCTGGGCTCGTGGTCTAGCAGCTAAGTGACGACGATCACCTGTCAGAACCGCTGTCAAGCCCCTATCACTCACTGTTAATATTCGCAAGTTCTCTATTTATTCTTCTGCCATCCTGACTGGCTAACAGCTGTGGAGAAACCTGTGTGGTTGTTTGTGTAGCACTAGTGGGTTGCGGTTGGACCGGTACCTGGACCACCAGAACAGTCTAGCTTGTCGATGGTATTGAAGTCTCAATGCTACGATCCCGACTCATCTGCAATACAACCGGAGAAAGGCAGGCGAGCAATGTCAAAAGTGTGATCCTGAAGCACCTCAAACGCCGAGGTTGCCAAAGAGATTGAGAGCACAGACTTGAGAATGACAACAGCATGTGAAAGGATTGCAACATCGGGGCTTGTGGCTCTGTGCGAGTTGCACTTCTCTGGTAAGTCTGTCAGTTCGATACAGGTCAGCTAGTTGTCCTCGAGACATCAACCCTAGTGCGTCTCACACAACGATGAACCACATACGTGACTGGGAACAAATTTCTCCACGAAGAACAATCATCCAACTTGAGACCAGAAGGTAAATACCAACCTTTCTTACTTGCTGCTCATCTACAAGTCATCAATCAATCCTCCACCGGACTCTTTTTTTCCTATCAGTTCATGATCCTTTCCAGTTCAGCAGAATAGCTCGTCATACGCACTAATGAAAGCGTGGCTAAGTACCTACCTATTCGCGAACCTAAGCGGGCACATTACCTCATCAATAGACGGTGGTTCGGCATTATTCCCTGGTCCCTTCCTTACTCCCACCTTGGAGTTTGGTATGTTCTTACACGTTGACACTGGTTTACCGGAGTGGCCCTTCGTGGCCCAGCGACTCCTGATATTGTTGAAACACATGTTCAACGTGGCGCTCAGATACGGGTATCTTGGTGGATGTCATTCGTGTGCGAAACACGGCACGTTTTTTCAGTTAGGTATATACACCGAGTTTAGCATGTTAACTCGTTGACGCCAAGTCAACAGCATATACCTCTATGGAGCAGAATGCGGCCCTGGTCCCATTTGAGAGGACATCGATAACCGTCGGAGCCTCGGAGGGCTTGGCTCTTGTGCACCTATCCACCACGGAGCCAAAGAACATACTGCATGTAAGTGGAAGACACTGCTGTCTGTTCTTCTGTGGTCACTGTACCTCTACCCTGGCGTGTGCCTAGAGGTAGTATGATCTCTGCCCTCCATCCAGCCGCCACCATACTCTTTCTCCTGTGGACTATCTGTCAAATTTGTTACGGCAGCGAGAACTGCGAGCTAGGTATTTATATCATGATAGGTATCGTGGCTTTCCTGACTATAGAAGAAGAGGGATGATACCTAATCTATGGAATGCTCGATTGCTCGAAGATAGTAGTGATGTGAGAAAGGAAAGAGATATAACTGAAGCACCTCTACCAACTTAGGGGAAAAAAAAAGAGATTCCGTTGAAGAGAGATGGATGATGAAGAAGGAAAAAGCCTGAGAAAGACAAAGGATCGTTACCGTATACATTCGCTTCGATTCGTTTCGTTTCGTTTAGACCTCTAGGCATCCCCGACTGTGTAAACAGCGAGAACCTCCCATAAACACAACAAGCCCCGGTGTGTATAGACTCAAACACCTCTACACTATCGACGCGCGGTACAGGCCACTCGATTACTTCCATCATCCATGTCCAGATCAGCGTACTGTAAGTACCTCCAAACCTGCGCAGTCAGTGCATATGAGCAGACAGCATTAGGTAAGGTGATAGGTAGGCAAAAATCAGAGATTCGCCCCCCCATGCCTCAACACTTTCTGCACCTTCAACACGCACATCTCAACCAGCTTGGTGAACCCCTTTTGGAAGTCCTCTTGGATCTCGCTGATGAGCAAGGCCGTCTGCGGATCGTGCTGCGCGCTGGCGTACTCGGGGATGGCATTTAGTAGCCCGGTGTGAAGCATTTGGAGTTGAGTCGGGGGCGGTAAGACGTTTTGTATTAAGGCCTTCGATTCCTGCTCCCGTGGTTCGGATGTTAGATACTAAACTTGGGTCGGGAAAAGGGGGGGGGGGGGGGGGAAGGGGGGAAGAATTGATGGCAAGGTACCTGGATATCAGTGCGTGATAATAGTGAAGGAGGGTTACAGAGAGAGTGAAAGAGAGCTGGAGGGTAAGAGAGAGGGAAAGAGAGAAAGGGAAAGAGTGAGAGAAAGTAGAAAAGTGAACTTACCTCCTCGCTATCCTTCTTCATGATCTGCTTCCACCGCTTCGAAATGGCGTTTCCCGATCTCACCACGCCGAACTCCCTTTTCAGCTCCTCCTTGATTTGCGCCACCTTCTTCTTCTCGTGTTTGAGGCGACGAACCAGATTGTCTTGTGCTGTTGTCCAGCTGTTTGTGTTTGCTGGCAGTGCCGCGTCGTTGGGCTGTGGGACTTCTGGATAGGAATTGGGCATGGATGGCCCCATCGGCGGGACAATGAAGTGGTTGTGGTCCATAAAGTTGTGACTGTTATTGTTGGCTTGGAACCCAGTGGCTGTCATACCGGGTATGGATTGATTGGGTGAGAAGACGTTGTGGTGGACCTGCTGCAGCGAAGAGTCGACCCCAGACTGATAGTGCAGGGGAGAGTGAGATGCTTGTGCTGCATGTGTACCTGCAGGCATCCCGAATACAGCCTGTGCCTGGAAGGCGGGATGCTGCATGACAGGAGGCGCGTAGGCGGGTTGGACTTGTGCTGTATAGGGCGAAGTGATCGGGGGACGAGTCATGTTGAGATGTTCTTCAAATCCAGATGCCTCCAAGGTTGGATTATACGGAGAAGTGAACTGGCCCATGGCACCGGATTGTGCGCTCCCAATTTGTCGTTGTTGCCAGTCGAAGGCGTTTGGCATGGTACCAGCAAAGGAGGATACGGCCTGGTAGTGTGAAGGTGCGCTTGTCCGTGGTTGTTGGGGCTCGGGGGCACTTTCATCTTGGTCATCCTGTACCTCACTCTGGGACTGGCTAGGCGACATTGCTGCTCCGTATTGGCTGGGAGATAATGAAGTGAATAGAGTTTTGCTAGTGAACGAATGGCCTTCGTGGGACCTTTGCTTCAATGCAAAAGATGGGCTAAGGGATGTTTCTGAGTGCCCAAAAAGAAAGGTATGAAAGCATGAAGAGATATGATGAGCGGCTGTTATGGTAATTCGACACAAGGTTGGAGTGAGTGACACTTGAAGCTGTTTGGTTCCTGAAAAGTTGAAAGATCAAAGTGCACGAGATAGCGGGTGAGGTTGACACCGCAGGTGCAAATGCCACTTGGTTGGGACGCCTCCTGAAACCCAGTTGTGCAGCAAAGTTGAAGAAAGCGTTCAAGTGGAGATAGAATATGAACAGGGCCGATGAGAATAAGCGAAAAGAATGCGAGGTAGGCCACGAATCAAAACAAGCTCCTGAAGCGTGTGCGTGGGAAGGGACCTCGCAATGTTCTGATGAGAAGAAATTGGACGGAGGAGAACAGAAGATCCGGGAGATGAGAGTTTGGGAATGCCCTTTTATATGGCCGATTTGATCTTTCTGCTGCACTTGTAGTAGCCGGCCCGTTGATGCAAAACCTACCTCTAGGAACTACACACCGCTCATGAGCAGGCAATGTGCCGGCATCAAGCCAAAAGACTCCACTGTCTACTTTTTACGAGGTAGAACGCAACTTATGACATCTGGATTCCGGTACTGTCGTTGCGAGTCTCGTTCGTTATCGAATACCCGATCTAAAGTGGACAAATGAAAAATGAGGTCAGTGTTACACGAACTCATGTGCGGTGCTAAATCAGGGGAAAGACAAATGGCATGTGGGTGAGAAGTGAAAAGGATAGTTCGGGGGTCCGGTACCTGACTTTCATCTTTCGGGCGCCGGGCGGAGAGGTAGTATGTTTCGATTTGGGACTCTAATCTGCCTTGCGGGGTACCCATCCAGTTTAAGATGATTGAGTGTTGCCAACCCTTGCCCATCTCTTTTCTCGTGAGCTATTCCCGCCCATCCGTCATTGTGCATTATCGATTAGCTCTTATCTCACCGCATGGAGGTTTCTTACATAACGTGGCTCAAGAAGACGAGGGGAAAGGTGTACGGAGAACCAGGGGCGACACGTAATTCCAGAATGCCTCGTGTGTGTTCACAAGCACCGAAGGCCGATTGTGGGGACTATTGATCTCGTTGAACGGGTTGGCTAGGAAGGAAGCGGGTAATTGACAAGATAGTCTGATGTTGACTTGAGGCCTCGAAGTGTGAGTTGGCAATTGAAAGTTGTATCAAGTCATCTTCGCCGAGTGAGGGCGTCTGGCCTTTCATTGTGTTGGTTACTCCTATCACACCGGGAATTGAAAGCTCCAAGTCTGCCAGTTTGTAGTTTGTATATCTGCAGCGTAGGAACATGGATAGCGCACTGTTTGCGATATGCTGCATGTGATGAGGAGACGCTGGGTCCATCCAACTGGCAGAGAATGGGGTCTTGAGGTGTGGACAGGGAGGGGCGAACACCTACCTAGCTGTGTCACCGGCTTGACTGATAGCCGACTCAGGGTCTGCGTTTGTGAAGATTGCTTGTCAGCGAGTACCATCTTTCCGAGGTGCTGCGAAAGGACAGGTTCGCTGCGCCGCTGGGTTCTCCCGGCGCTGGTTTCCGTGATTACCGTGGTGGTATGTATTTGTTGTTGTTGATGGTTGCTTTCGTCGTCGGCTTGGTGGTCCAAGTCGTGCTTTTGGTTCACCGAGCCGAAAAAAATCATGCCCAGTTCTAACCGGCCAATGATACTTTCTCTGCTTTATTGTGGCTGAGTGAAGCTTATTCCCTGTCGTTCATTCTGTTCGCCTTATCCTGGGTTCTAGATATGCGATTTAGAACAGGTATGGTAGTCGGTACTTACTCAACGTAGCTCAGAGAGGCAATGTGCACTTTTTCCCCCGCCCGCTCTCTTCGGACGGATCCCAGACTGACTACACGTGTGAAGTAGTGTCAATGGACGCGCCATCTGCGAACCAGCCGTACAGCCTCTCAGCCAACCGGATAACTCTCGCTCGCCACAGCGTGGGAACCGGGATTTTCCCAAGCCTACCCCGCGAAGAGACCTGTTAGCAATAACAGACGCTAGCGTGTTGAAATGGTGCCGAGCGATCAAAATAATAGTATGCTTTCTCTTTGCCACCGGCCAAGGTGTGTCAGGAGGGAGTGTCTGAGAAAACGGAGGACGTTGAAAGTGGATCCATTCAGTACACCAAAGGTAACAAATCAAATTTGTACGTGGACACTACAAGCGTCTAACAAATCCAGGGAAATGCGGTGTGGGGCCACTGCATTTGAATAAGTGTTAGTGCACTCCCCTAAACCAGGGTAGTACAGCGCCGTTACCTTAGCAGTACGGTAACACCTCCTTCAAAGTGCAGCACGCATGCACACTTGACACCTGCCAGGGTCAATCAATTGCCAACAACAACCACGGCACTCATCGCGATGACCTACGTTTTTTCATGTGACGTCCAATGGATGCCACGTCCCGTCCTGGCAAGCTCCGGGGCCAGACGCAGCTGTCTGGCCCATGATATCGTGCACAGCGAACATGCATACACGTCAGCACAAGGCGTCAGGGGGACCACCCAATAATTCATCATGTACAATCCAGCCCTGGTTTGTTTCTTAGTAGGTATCATACGTTCTGAAGAGGACGGAGAAGTGCTTCTGTGGTGTTGATAGCCCCAAGTCATTCGTCGAACCACGACGGGAATGATTCTCTACCTACCTGATGCCAATCAAGTCTCTGGGTTGGCCTTGTTCTACCCTTGTTTTGACCCGTCGGAAGAACCAAAGTAGCAGACCAACCAGTCTTATGTCCAATTGTGTGGCTTGCTGCTTTGCACCCATGGAACATACTGACAGCACAGCCTTATAGGTTCCACATCAGAGCCAAAGGAGATGGTGTTTGATCGATCGATCGTGATGTATTTCTGTCTTTCTAACGGAGTCCCGTACATATCTACCTTGGTACTTGTGTGCTATGTTGAAGCTTACTCAATGCCATGCCCTATGCCCCTGTCTTCCCAAAAAAAAAACCGCCTGCCAAGCCTCCCAATAACCATCGATGCCCAGTGCCCAGACCGATCATGTACCCTAGACTAAAGCGCGAGAACCAAAAGACCGAATATGGACTGTCCAACTAACATGAAAAGAAAACACAGCAAAACTACAAGGTGTAGAAAAGAAAGAGCCATTCAGACAAGAAAGCGAGGGTAAGAAAGGAATCGAGTCGGAACACGAAAAAAAAAAGGAGATTGAACCCCCGGTCACAACCTCAAACAATCTCATAATCCTCAACCGAGTCCTTCCCAAGATCCATCGTCATCATAGCGGTATACTCGGCATTCCTCTCCCTCTGCTCACTGAACATTCTCTGCTTCAAATCACTGACCAAACTGCCCCTTAGCCTCTGCTCCAGCTCCAGACGCACAGCGAACCCAACATCAGCTAGTTGCTCGTCATTCATTGCAGTGGGGGTGTCGGTGGAGGTTGTAGTGCTGTCAGGTTGTTGAATGCTGCCCAAATTTTCTGTAACAGACAGCTGTTCTTGAAGCATTATTCGGTTGAGTTGTTGTTGCATAGTCTTTTCTATTGCTTGTTTGAGTTGCTGTGGTTGTTAGCACCTTGACCACCAGCTCCAGCATGACTAACTGACTAAGTCTCTCCGTATGCAGTGGAGAAAAAAAAAAAAAAAACACTCACGTCGTCACTCCACGCTTTACCTCTTGCCCGCAAAAAGGCCAATTGTCTCGCAATCGTGTCGGCATCTCTCTCCACGTGGAACACATGCTCGAGAGCAATGGAGATTTCCTGAAGGGATTTTCCTTCGACTTTGTCGAGCCGGAGGATGAATCGATTCTGCTCCGGAGTCCATGTATCATTGGGATTCGCGGGTGCTGTAGATTTTGTCGATTGTTGAGCGGGCGAATTAAGAATGGGCGATGAAAGAGTGCTCGGATTGTGGCTGACCTGAACTGACTGTGCTGAATGATGTGATGGCGGGGGGCTTGGCCTCTGAATGACGCGGTGGTAGACTAGACCCTGTCCACCAGCCATCTCAGCCATTCCACTCCCAGGCATCACGGCCGCATATCCGCCGTGGGCGAAATTGGGAGAAACGGAGCTAAGGTTTCTCTGATCTCGAGTCTCATACTGAGGCGTTGGAAAAGCAGGAAAAGTTTGAGGATTCTGATTCAGACGATGGGAAGCTGAAGGTCGACGAACTCTCTCAGCCACTGCCACATCGTATGCGGGCGGCGGGGAGGACCCTCCCAATGCGGGAATGAACGGGCCGTCATCTTCGGTGAAGTGGCCGTAGATGTAGGTCTCATCACCTGTGGGCGCCATCATAACTGACCTCCCGGTCTCCTTCTTGCCTTGAAGATTCAAGTAAATATTTGGGAATTGTAAAGTTATGAGCTGGGTCTTGGTTTGAATTTGATGTTTGCGTTCATGTCATGATCTCGTAGAAGGGGGCCAGGCTAGAATTCATATATCAAGCGGATTGGAGATAAATCAGGCACCATGCCAACGTCGTCAGTGAGTGGATGATTTTCCCCGTTCCCCATCCTGGAAACTTACGATCCAAGCTTGAGGTAGGAAGCCTTCTGTCTTGCCTCTGTTCATTTGCCCAACAGAGCCGCTTGATGGCCCAGCCTACTTGCCTTCCGACAAGGCGTCAGTCCGCAGTTGATACCTCTACCTAACTGACAAGGAGTGTAGCCGACACTAGGTCTGAATGCGTTGGTCGCCAAATGGAGCTGGAGCCGAAATCGCGGGCGCATTCCACCTACAGTTCGGCACTCTGTTATGTAGGTGGATTGACGAATATTACCGAGGCCCAAATTCATCGAATGAGTGAGTACCTTTAGAGAGTCATCCAGCTTGCCGAAGAGCAGCCTGACATGCTGACCAGCGGCACAATCAGCACACCACCGCCGCCAGCAAATGACCGAAGTTCCCTGCTGGCCGAGCCTCCTAGCAGCTGTCGCCTTCTAGCCGGGCGTCGGTGTTCGCGGCTTTGAGCTGTCGAGCTGGGTGCGTAGGTGACGATGACTGTAAAAGTATTCGATGTCAGCACCAATCGCCCGTCCAGTAGGTAGAGGTAGATATATGATACCATCACTTCGTCGGAGCGAATCATGGGTGCGACCTACGTACTCAGGTGACCATCCGGCGGTCTTCCGGGCTTGAAGCCCAGCAAATTACAAGTCCACCAATCCTCCGGGTTGTACGACGAATCCAGGCAATTGCGGTCTGGTCAGGGTCGCTGGCACAACGCCCGCAGAACCCCAAGGCTTCGAGCATGGCTTCAAGCCAAGCACATGCAGGCATCGATATGCTGCATAATGCTGGGGGATTGAGTGGACGGATGGTTTGGTGGGACCTATGGCTGGCTTTAAGCCTAGGTGGGGGCCCGTTGTGTCAGCAACCCCCGGCCCCCCGGGCCGGCATACTTTTATGGGACTTGGCTCGGAGCCAGGCTTGAAGCCTTGAATACTGTATCAAAACAAAACACTCGACGTTACACCCGAAGTGAACCCTCTGTTTCTTATTTTTGGCATCTCTTCTCCCATTGCAGCACGCATGATGCTCGGTGCGGCGTTACGCGGATCCCTCCACCTTTCCCGCTGCTAGAGGTTGCAATCCCTCAAGCGTCATGTTATCTCTTTTCCATTGTGACTCTCATCCAACAGAAACGGGATTCCATGGAATGACGGAAACGCCTCTTGCCAATGAGTCCCTACCTACTCTACCTTTGAGCAAATGGCAGAACATGGAGTGAAGATATTGCGTACCAGAAAGGGAAAATTGGAACAATTGCAGTCCAGGACATGGTGTTCGTACCAGAGCCTCAACGCCAACGGCGCAATCACATTCCGGAGTATGTCTCCTACCAAGCAGTTCTTGGTAACACTTGTCCAGGGTCTGATGTCGTAGTAGGTTGCCGAGTTATCTCCTGATGTGACAAAGGCTGTTTGTTCTTTTGGTCAGAGCCGTCAGCGATTTTCCCTGTGCAGAGGATCGAGAGTTAGGACTTCACCGAGATAGATTGAGGATGATAAAAGTTCAGAACTTCCCCCGAGAATGCGTTGTAAATCGCCTTATACTCGCCTCCACAACACGTTCTTGTATCATCAGTCTTTGTCAGGCTCGTTGTCAACTCTTCAAGACTCGTCGCCTCATAGGAACGGACCTCAGACCGTTACACATACACCTGTTCTTCTCTTCCGCCACAACCCAATCCGGATCACGTACCCATAAGGCGAGAGACGGACAGTTTTGGAACCAAAGCCATAGAAACGACATCCAACAGACCTGAATGCAGCACCAGCCTCTATGGATCGCCCCACGCGTGAGCACGTCCTTATCAATGGTCGGGCATTTGAACGATCCAAGAGGTCCGACCATGCTCCTCTGGTCCCACACACATTCGTCCCCGTGCCGGCCTCTTCGACCAGATGTGCTGGCTCAACACGGGCTGCTGTAACCGCTCCCCAACCGCGTGTGGCTCAGATTATGAGCATAAACGACCTCCTTCTGGAAAGAGCCGGGATGATTCAAATTCCTCAACTGACATACGAATGGGGCCAACATCCCCATGACATGATCGCGGGCATCACTCCTCTTCCAGCACCGCCCGGACAAGCCGAGCTCATGTACGACAACGCATTCGGAATGAACAGAGGTCTGCCAGTTCCAACCTACGTCCACGCCCACACCCAGGGACTCCAATGTCAACACAGGCCATGCATACATGGTTATGGAGGCCGAGGACAGACTAAACGCACTTACCTGCCTCATCCACAATCCGAAAAGGACTTTCTGGCGCAATACTACGCCGGGCTCCCCTCAGCAGACACGAGCGCTGACCAAATACCTCATATTCCCGCGGTCATACCTGAAGCGCCAGCAGCCCAGCAGCAACCCCAGATCGTCACCGAGACTAGTAGTACGGGCACGGCGGCGGCGGGATCCACAGGTCTCACGATTACCACCACCACCACCACCACGGGCACGGGCGCGGGCGCCACCACCACGACGAGAACGATAACCGGATCCGATGGGACCGTCCTCGTCCCTCCTCCCGTCCCCGCTCACCCAGGCTGCGAGCTCTCCCCGCAGATGGCCAAAGTGATGGACGAGTATCAAATTGAGCATGTCTGCGATTACATGCGAGCCAAGAACTTGCTCAGAGACAAGGTAATTGACAAACACAGTTTTCGTTTCGTTACAAATCCTTCCAACTAAAAAAATCAAGGAAAAAGGCTGGACTGACCAGACCCCACAACGCAATTCAGATAGTGAAGAAAGTCCTCAGTAACACGCAGGACAAACTTATGGAACTGCTGCAGAAGGAACTTGATCGAATGAGCAGCGAAGAGGAGGAGGAGGAGGATGCCGATCTCGACCTTGTCTCTGACATGGAAGACGGCGGCGAGACGGGTCGGCGCCAGGAGGGTGAAGTGGACTGGACCTTTGCGGGTTAAAATGCAGGTACGGAAGTATCTCATCTGATGAGGAGATTACCGCGGTTTCATGCCGCTGGAAAACAAAAAAAAAAGAAAAGGCTGAGCGATTTGCGATGGTGGCGAGGTGGGTAGTGGTGTTGGAGCTGGAAGGCCATGTACTGTTTGTCAAATTTTGACTTTTTTCTTTTTCCTGTTTATTTCTTTACACATCCTGGGGCTGTACTGGGGTGGGTTCAAGTTATCTGGGTACTTTTTGTTCGCTAAAATATCAGTGTTAATTATGGAACGTGACCAAGGTACCAAGGTTTGATTTGGTGAAATTCACGATACAAAACCTCACTTACCTCTAGGGGCACTTTTCATGGATGCGCTCAGTCTCTTTTCCTTGCCTTGCCTTAGAAATCATATCTGCCATGGGTATCAGCTAACTTTTTTTTCTTCTTTTCAGCGGTTTTAGAGAGTGGGGGTTTCATTTCCCTTCAAGAAATCATTGTTGCCTGGAGTCGTATACTTTGTACCCAACCAGGCAGCTACCTACTGATCCTCCTTCCACTTCACCTTCTCGTTCTTCCTGCCTGCCTTGAGCGTGGTACATAAGGTACCTCTTGGGCGTGCTCCTTGCAACTCAGTTCCAAGAAAAGCGCGGTTGGCGGAGTGGTTTAACGCATCACTCGATTTGTGGGTTGAAATTCCCGGAGAGCCTCTTTCCAAAGACCGACTCTGGGGGCAAACAATTTCAGTAGAACAAGTACAGAGTGAAGACCCGGGTTCGAGTCCCGGACCGCGCATATCTTTTCGTTCTTTTTGAACAATTCCTGGCCCATCCAAACTGTTTGTTGTAAGGACATCATTTCATCACTCGGTCAACACTTCTGTGTTTCGACACTTGCACGTGTCTAGCTTACCTATAGCTTCAATAGAAGAGCCTGATTTGGGTCCATTCTGTGCAACATATATCGGGCAATCAAATACTTTGAAGTGTACCCTTCAAAATACCGAGCTCGACTCGAGAGAGAACAGTATCGGAATCTCATATGTCGCCGAGCTTAGGTATGAACCGACGACTTTGAGCAATGTCAGTAAAGAGACTCTTGTAATGGGCAAAAAAGGTGAATGGCACTGAGACTTGTTCTGACGCGAACTACAGGTCAACCAGGCGTCCAGATGGAGTCTGATACGTTTGGTTGACGTGAGATTGATGATGAACAAGCGAACAATGGAAAAGGAAGAGGGTGCACAGGCCACCTCCATCTTAAAAGCTTATGCCAGAACCTCGACCTCCAACCACGAGAGCATCAGGTTTTCGAGTCTGAGCCATGATGAAACGTGGGAGTCAATTTTGCAGCCATCAAATCGAAACGGTCCGCTCTTTCATCAATACCACTCACTCTGTTCACTGCCTGTTGACATGGTCGTGTTTTGGGTGATTGTTCGGCGATGGTGAGGAACAACATTGTTGCCAAGGATCATGACTTTTGCTCCACTTTGTTATCAGCTTACCCAATTCACTGATAAGAACTCCAAATGTCGATGACGTAGGGCTCCTCCCGAAATCAACACTCCGCGCGGGGCCGAGGGGACCCTACAACCGGAACAATCAACAATGACGACGGATTGATATTAGCCTTGTGTGAATCCTGACGGACATGGCTAATGCTCCAGTTCCCCCCCGGCTCTCTGACGTCGTAAACCCATGGTCGGCAGTTATAAGTTCTCGGTAACCCTTCCGAGACCTCCGCCTAAGAAACTCCCCTAACATGTCCATTCATTCTTCTCAGCAGTCTTAATACCAATCCATCGATACCCAGATACCCACGACTTGATACAGGAATAAACACAAACAAATCACACAGAAACACACCATGGCCACTGCTCAATTAGCCTACGGCGTCGAAAAGATTGTCGGCAACGGCCCCGAACAGATCAAGCAGGACGTCTCCGCCTACGACCCCTCAAAGGGCACCGGCGATGCCTCGGAACTCATGAAGGCCCTCGTCTGGGAGGGCGCAAAGAAGGTCCAGGTTGTCGAGGTTCCCAAGCCCAAGATTGTCGAGCCCACCGATGTCATCCTCAAAGTCACCGGCTCAACCATTTGCGGCTCCGACCTCCACCTCTTCCACGGCGCCGTCATGCAGATGAACAAGGGCGACATCCTCGGCCACGAGTTTTGCGGTATCGTCGAGCAGGTCGGCCCCGCGGTCCAGAAGGTCAAGCCCGGCAAGCGCTACGTCGTCTCCTTCCAGATTGCCTGTGGCAACTGCTTCTACTGCAAGAACAAGCTCTCGAGCCAGTGCGAGGTCACCAACTCCAACTCGCAGATGAAGGCCATGTACGGCGGCCGCACCGCTGGCATCTTTGGCTACTCGCACCTGACGGGCGGTTTCGCCGGTGGCCAGGCCGAGTACGTCCGTGTGCCGCTGGCCGACGCCAACATGCTCGAGATCCCCGACGACGTTCCCGATGAAAAGGCCCTCTACCTTTCCGACGTGCTTCCGACTTCGTACAACGGCGTCAAGGATACCGCCGTCTATCCCGGTGATGCCCTCGCCATCTTTGGTGGTGGTCCGATTGGCCAAATGGTGGGCATCTTTGCGCTATGGGAGGGAGCCAGCAAGGTGATCTATGTCGACACGGAGCCGAGACTTTCCTTCATCAAGAGCCGCTGGCCAGCCGAGCACGCGGATAAGCTCCACTTGGTAGACTTCAAGCAGCTCAGCTCTGGCTTCACCAAAAATGAGACGGTTGTCAGCAAGTTGAAGGAGTTGACCGGTAACCGCGGCCCCGATGTCGCTATCGACTGTGCGGCCGGAGAGTATGCCAAGGGCTGGCTGCACTGGCTCGAGATGCAGATTGGCGCCGAGACAGATACCAGCGAGATCATCAACGAGATGGTGGAGGGTGTGAGGAATTACGGCAGAGTGGGTTTGACTGGTGTCTATGTCGGCTACGTGAGTTATCTTCAAATATTTATAAGTGTCACCGGACTAAACTAACTTTGTTTTCATCCAGACCAACCACTTCAACGTCGGCTCTCTAATGCAGCGCGGCATCCGTCTGATTGGAAATGGTCAGGCACCCGTGCACAAATACTGGGAGGACTTGTTGCAGAAGATCCGCGAGGGTACTCTCGATCCCACCATCATGATCTCCCACCGTGTCCGCCTGGATGATATGGACAAGGTCTACCACAAGTTTGATGCCAAGGAGGATGCGATGCAAAAGGTCTTCGTCGAGACCAAGTTCTCTCTGCCACGGGCCCCGGGAACTCCCGAGTTGACGACGTACGAATAAGTGGAAGGGGAGGAGATACCTAATGAAATAGTAGTGGGATACTAGTAGTAGTAGTAGTAGTAATGCTGTGTCACGACCTTAAGAAGAATGAATCAAGCTTTTTGGATACCAACGCATGTCTTTAGTTGTTTACTAGTCTCTCTTTCTGCCTTTTGTCTCGGACAACATCTCGTGTTAGCGTACGATACAGCACCCGCCTGTCGCCATCGTAACACCTTGGGCACAATCACCAGCAAGGTCAAGTCTGTGAGAAGCAAGCCACATTTTCTTGCATGCAGAAATCGTGTGCACTGACTGACCTTATGTAGATGGTAAGCCGCATTATCATGAGGTCCTGCATAAGCAGTGGCATGAACCTGTTTTCGTACCAGCAGCCACCCACCCACGTAAGCTTCATCCGTTACCCAAGAACAAGATATCGACGAGCAAAGTAAGCCGAGGGCTTGGTGAGTGGACGGGGACAAGGTTGTTTCTGAGGTGGCCTTCCGGGGAAATAGATCGAAATGACGGTCTCAAACTTCAGCCCCCCAAAAACGTTCTAGCTCATGACGATGAAGCATCCACTTTGGAAAGATCGTCAAGGAGATTTGATCGTCGACTAAATCGTCGCTAGTCACCGTCACTGATCTTCATACATACATACATACCGCCCTACAATATTTGCTCCACACATTGTGTCGGTCGATAAACGTTGCCCGATCGCCGCTTCTTGTTGTTCACCGGTGTGATGTTCCTTATTTCAACCAGCTTACCTAGTTCCACGTTTATCGCGATTTGTTGTTGCGGTCGGAGGGAGAAAGCTGAAAGTCATAACAATACTCCGATATAATGTCTCGAAAAAGTTGAGTGAGTGATTGGCAGCAGCTAATCCGAGAGGTCACGGTTTATCTGACAGGAGACACAACAGAAGAGGAATAAGAAGGTCAGAAAGAAGGACAAATTGATGATCATCCGAGTCTGAACGGGAATTTCTGGAGGAGGATCAAGCGCCGACGCACCGAGAGAAACCACAAACTGACAACACGTGCCTGCCACCGCACGCAAATGCAGAACAAAAAACAAATTGGGAATTGCACCGACGCGCTTCAGTTCCTGGAATAATACGGTTCACAGATCACCTACCTATGCGATGCACCTGCATCCCTCAGTCATGCGCCCCGTATCATTGCAGACCACTGCCGACGAGCATCTTTCCTATTTTTTTTTTTTTTTTCGCTGTGGCGTTCATCCAGAGAGAGAGAGAATGGGCACAGATAGGTAGATGGCTTGGATGGTTTTATGCCGATACATGCGCATTGGGACGGACCCCAGGATCCGTGACCGCTGCAAGCGCAATCGCATTCGCAAACCTTGTTGTGCTAGATGGAATGGGCCCTGTCCGTTTTTTTTTTCTTTTTTTATCCTTTTTTTGCTCGTTTCCATCGCGTTGTACTAGGATCATTGAGTTAGAGTTTTGGGACTAAAAAAAAAACAAGAACACAGATCGTGTCCGTCCACGGAAACATGGAAAGTGAACTACTACCCTTTTCTACACCCCGTGGCCGCCCTCCCCCCACGGTGGTGGATGTGGTGTCCGTCCGATCAAGATCGTCGTCGTCCTCGTCGTCGTCGTCTCCTCCCACCGTGACTTTCAACAAGACCCTCGGGGTCCAGGCCAACGAGGAAAAAGAAAAAGAAGAAGAAGAAGTGGAGGCCGAAATCGATGATCAAGAACGACGACTGGGGTCCCATATAACTACTCGACGATCACGATTACCGCCCGTTGCTCCCCCACAAGCTACTAAGAAGAAGGCCAAGTGTGATGTAAATCGTGACCCATCATACGACCACGACGACAACAGCAACAGCAACAGCAACAGTGCCAGCGACAACGATAACGATAACGACTTCCTCGAAAGTCCCACCCTTCGATCCCGTCCCCCTCACAGTTCCCGTCACCGTAACCGTACCACCACGGCATCGGCAGGCAGTGACGGTCTTTTCCCACCAACGTGTGACCCGTTGTACCATCTGTACGACCTTTCTTCGTCGTCGTCGTCGTCGTCGTATTATCTCCCCGAACACGTAATGTTCTCCCTTATCCACAACCCACGCACCTTCCTCCGCTTCATCTTCGGCATCGTCTTCCTCATGTGTTTCCTCACCAACATGGTCTCCGGCGGGCCACTAGCCGCTCAACACCTCCGCGACGCCTTTCGCGGTCACCGACCATGGAAAACAGATACTAATGAAAGACGAGACGACGACATCGCCCAATCCCAATCCCAATCCTCGCCACAACAGGGCAACGTAATCCGCGTCGCCGCCTCTCCCATCCAAATCGACCCTCACGGCGTCTACATCCGCGCTTCCCCTCTCTACTCCTCCTCTTCCTCCTCCGACGGGCGGCATCCCGACACATCCCGCATCATCGCCGGCTTCGCCAGCACCTCGGGGTCTGACCGCGTCCTACGCGTCTCTTCATCCTCCAACTCGGGCGCCTCCTGGTCTCCTCTAGGTGAAATCACCCGTTTCCCCTCAGACGGGACCCACGACCTCGACAACGCCATGCCTTTAGCCTTACCGTCTGGTCGTATCCTGTTCGCCTTTCGACACCACTCTCTCTCTCCTTCATCAACAGGCTTCCACTACACTTTCTACCGCCTCGACATCTGTTCCTCCTCCGACGGGGGCCGCACTTGGTCGTTTCTGTCACATATCGACCAACGGCCTGCAGCAAACGACAAAAACGGCCTGTGGGAACCTTTCTTGCGATTGGCAGCAGACGGTAAAACAATCCAAGCGTACTACTCCTCTGAAAACTCGGCCGGCGACCAAGATAACCTTATGCGCTATTCCACTGACGAAGGCAAAACCTGGTCGGACCCGCCTATTTTAGTCTCCAGCTCGTCTACTGCGGATTCACGGGACGGGATGACGGGTGTTTCTGCTATTTCTTCTTCCTCTCCCAGGGAATTAATCTGCGTGTTTGAAACGACTTCCCCAGATGGGACTTTTTCGATAGCTAGAGTGCTAAGTCACGATGATGGACTCACTTGGGGAGGGAGGGAGAACGTGTACACGGCTCAAGGAGGTAAATGGGCGGGTGCGCCGCAGGTTTATCTTGTGGGGGACACGTTGGTGACGAGTTTCTTGACGAACGAAGGGACGGACTTGCCTAAAATTGATGGGGCGTATACCAAGGTGGTGGTTAGTAAGGATTCAGGCAAAACGTGGACGGAGACGGGCAAGGCGGAGACGGTGGCGGGGACGGGGAGCCATTGGCCGGGTTTGTACAGTTTGAACGGGACGCATTTCCTAGCGCTGTATTCGACGGATGAGATGGGGGCCGTTAGTCATTTGCATAGTGTTTCGTGATTTTTATTTTTTTATTTTTTATTTTATTTTTTTTTTTTGCTTAAAGGTTGGATCGATGTATATTTGGGGCGGTGGCTGGATAGAAAGTAATTAATGGTAATAACCTAGGAATATTAATAGGCATCAGGATAGAAATGGGAATAGGAGTAATGTCCAAGTACCTAGATATCTTGAGGTAGCCTAGTAACCTGCGACAATGTGTTTGAGTAGGTATTCTTGTGGGATCGAAGTCATGAAACAGCGGTGGTTGAGGGTGAGGTCGAAGAAGGTGATAGTAGTAGTACTGTCGATGGAGGTACTGTGGCGTTGATAGGTACCTACTCCTGCAAATGGTGTTCTCAAAAACGGTAAGTAGTATTCCCGGTGGCAGAGGTTGAGTTGTTCAGGGACCGCATCTTGGAATATTTTCCCCGATACATGAAGCCCCCGTCAAGTGACTCTTGCTCATCGTCCACGCAGCGGAAAATTGAAAGCGTACATCCGTTTGATTTCGATTAGATGCTCAAGGATTGTAGGATGAAAATACGGAATATAATTGGTGAACCTACCCAAGTGAGGATTCGCATGAGCGAAAAGCTCTAGGGTCAAATAAGGGATCTTCCGGCTGCCATCTTATCTGATTCCATGATGACTGGCTTTGTTTGTTCATCGAAGTCGTCATTGGCGAAATTGCCATTACTGGAGTGGAGAGTAGTAGTCAACATAGGTCGGGCGTCTTCTTCGTAGTACAGCCACCGCGCCTCTGTCGAGGGCGACAAGAAGGAAGAAAGGGAGGAAGGAATCACCAAGGGTCCAGTTCTTTCCGGTGGAGATTTTCCTTATCGCGGCGTGTGCTGCTCGGGCTCTTCCAGAAAGAACAAGTAGAGTACTGAGACAACTGAACGGAAGGAGGAAGGCACGAACTTTAGCCGCGCACGGTGGTGAAAATCGGCCCAAGTTCCACTGCAGTTGCTTCACGCCTAGAAATGAAGGCCTGTACTTGGGTAGTTTCGAATGCGATTGTCTGATGCCTGTTGGCGGCAGTTCTGGAGAACGCCAAACTCCTCCTGGTTCGACCGGGCACCTTCTTTGATGCCTTAACTTGGGAGTGACATCCATATCAAGCTGACCCTTCGACACAACAAAATCAAGCATGTTTTCTCCGGTCACTCAGCCATCCTTGATTAATACTAGACCTAATTAAGGACCTTAGGGCAACTGTTCAATTCTGACACAAGGTCCTTCTAGTGTTCACTCGGAGACACTGGACTCCTCGCTAGGTACCGCTCCAAGTGGCTGCCGTGGTGTTGACGACTGTTTGTCCAGGACTTGTGTGTAAAATTGTAAAGATGATTGGTTTCAGAATGCATGCTGTAAAGATACTGGACACGACAGGCATTGATTGGATCCAGACACGATGATGAGGCGAGTGGGATATCTCGCTGGACATCTCCATTGGCGGTCGGTATTGACTGCCGCTTCTTTTCATCCTTGGTAGTTTAAGGATTTGACTGTAAAATCAAAAGGGAAGCCTTGCTAGGTAGATAAAGAAGTACAATGTATTTGAAATCGAGCGACAAACTTGACGAGGTGGTAAACAGCTGGATAATGGACATCCGTGGCATGAACAAATGGAAATTGGCCCGGGTGTTGTTAAACTACAATAAACCCGGCTATAACCTGCGGTGCTGACCCGCTATAACCTCCGGGCCGCTAACCGCTAACCGCTGCCTGTTTACAGCCCCACATTCTCCAAACGACGGATATTTCCACGGAGACTGGAAACAGAGAACATGACAGCCAACGGTTAATTTGATGCCGGTGACGGTCCATTCCCCACATGGTGTGTCTGACCAACAATTGACCAAGCAGTGCAAAGCATGCAGAGAGCGGCTTTTGGTTTCATGGTTTTTGTTTTTTTGTTTTTCCCTTGATTATCAACGGGTTTATAATGGCGGGTCTGTCCTCTGGACCAACATCATATCATTTTGTTTGTTTTTTAAACTTTTACTTACTTGTTCTGATGGTCGATGATAGGAGTATATATGTACAGTGATTCGCAATATGTAGAGGTATGTACCTATGTATGGACGTGAGAAGAGTGAGCTGATGAACCTCGGTACGTACCTATGTACACGCCAGACCAGACCTGGTGCATAGAGGTATGTACTGTGTAGACTACAAGATGATTGAGATATGGATAGGAGCAGAAGTGAGTGAGGAAAGAGAGAAGTCGACGTTCGCTATAGTAAAGAAGAACAGTATCGTATAAACATTGTCTTTTCAAAAAAAGAAAGAAAAAAAGATAGAAAGATAGGGAAAAAAAACAGTTGGTGCTTCCATACTCCACCATCACCACCTCCCCATCCCACCCCCATTCCGAATTCCCGATCGACGCAGCCGTTCGGTGCAGATCCCATCCGCTCCTTGTGCCCCTGCCGCCCCGCATGCCTTAACTTTCTGTGCGCACATACATACCGTAACTGTCACCCCAGCATCCTTAGCTACACAATGAAATGCGCCCAACGGTCACTGCATCGACTAGTACTACACTACACCGTCTTCGTAATGCTTACTCAGGTCGACGAACGAGCCCCTACAGAAACTTAGCTAATGTTTACAATCGACAGAGCCCAAATCGCCAAGGCGTTAGAAACCTACCTCTACTCAATTTGATCGCTCGAATATCGGCTTAGTCAAGGTACACGTAGGATTAGTGTGCATACATACCTTGGCACTTCGCTTGGAATGCAATGGAAAATGTAACTAACCACCTACTAAGTACCGTACTGTATGGCCAGGTGGAGGGAGGAGCAAGGCATGGAGTCAGGCCCGCAACCGCGGTCCATCGAGATCTGCTCAAGCTCGCGGTGTAGACAGCGAAGGTGCCACCTTTTCTTAATTTTAGTCAGGGACGAGTCAGGTTCAAGACGAACGGACGGGCAACTACATAAAATATCTTGATGGGATCTCCCCCCTTAGCGGCCTCCAGATTTCTTCCGTCTTCTCTGACTTGCGAATAACCCGAGACCACAAAGTGTCAGACAGACGAGGCTTTTCACCAACCACCATGACGCAAACAGAAAAACACAACAACATCCTCCAGACCGACCTCCTCATCGTTGGTGCCGGCCCAGCCGGTGCTTCGCTGGCTTGCTTTCTTGCTGCTCATGGTAGGCCTTCCGTCGCATGACACGAGGACCTCGACGCCGATGACTGACGCCCCCCACTCTCCAGGACGGACTGGCATCTTGATCGCGGCCGCTCCCGGCACGGCGGATACACCACGGGCTCATATCACCAACATGGCTGCTCTTGGTACGTAGTAATATTAGTAGTAGTAGTAGTAGTATTGCTTTCTCCTCCTCCTCATGTAATGCTACCCCGGTACGACGCATAGGTGAAGATGGTTAACAGTTGGTGTTGATTGTTTCTTTCTCGACAACAGAATGCCTGCGAGACATTGAACTGGAACAAGAATGCAGACTCGCCGGGACGGACAGCAAGCACATGGAGCACACGCGCTGGTGTCGCAGCATGGCGGGCGAAGAGTTTGCGCGGGTTTACTCGTGGGGTCACGATCCGAAGCACAAGGTGGGTTTGGGTCACTTACCTGCGTACTATGTCTGACGCCGCCCAAACGCTAACCAATTCGCGCACACATACACAGGGCGCCTACGAAACCGCTAGCCCGTGCGACCACATCGACCTGCCGCAAACCCTCCTCGAGCCCATCCTCGTCAAGCGCGCCACCCACGCCGGCTGGACCGTTCGCTTCAACACGCGCTACGTGCGCCTGTCACGCCCCTCTCCCGACGTCATCCTCTCCGAGGTCCTCGACGAGCTCACCGGACAGACCTACTTTATTCAGTCGCGCTACCTCTTTGGGTGCGACGGCGCCCGCAGCCAGGTCGTCCGCGAGTTGCAGCTGCCCCTCATCAAGAAGCCTGGTCAGGGGTTGGCACTCAACGTCTTTGTGCGCGCCGATCTGTCGCATCTGATGGAGAACCGGTCGGGCAACCTCCATTGGGTGTTCAACCCGGAGGAGGAGGAGTACCCGGTCTGGGGCAAGGAGTGCATTGTCCGCATGGTCCGAGCGTGGGACGAGTGGATGTTCATCTTCTTGCCGCAACCGGGCGCCGATCTAAAGGCGGATGATATGAGCGCTACCAACGACGAGTACGTGGCGCGCGTGAAACAGGTGATTGGGGACGAGAACGTCGAGGTGACGCTGCTGCATGCGAGCAAGTGGTGGATCAACGAGGTGGTTGCGGAGCGGTATTCCGATGGCGGCAATGTGTTTTGCTTTGGCGATGCCACCCACCGGCATCCGCCCTTCAACGGCTTGGGAAGCAACACGTGCATCCAGGACGCCTTCAACTTGGCGTGGAAGGTGGATTATGTCATGTCTGGCAAGGCGGGCAAGCAGCTGCTGGACAGTTTTGACAAGGAGAGGCAGCCCGTGGGCATGGATATCGTGACCAGGGCGAATCAAGGGCTGCGCGACCACTACGGATGGCAGAAGACGCTGGGCTTGCTGGAGGACGACATGGAGAAGACGAGGAAAATCTTGGCCGAGTTTGAGGACCCTGGCGAGAAGGGCCGCCTGAGAAGGAAGGCGTTCCGCGAAGGGATCGAGAACACCACGACCGAGTTCCACGGCTTGGGCATCGAGATGAACCAGAAATACGTGTCGAACGCGGTTTATCTGGCGGATCAGGGAGAGGCGCCGCCTGCGCCCAAGGATGCAGTCAGGACGCTCCAGGTTACCACGTATCCCGGACGCAGACTGCCGCACGCCTGGTTGAACACACGGGTGCCTGGGAAGAAGATCTCGACGATTGACTTGGCGGGACATCGGCGGTTCTGTCTGCTTACCGGACCAGGCGGACAGGCGTGGAAGGACGCGGTCAAGGCGGTCGGGGAGAAGCTGGGTGTTGAGGTGGTCGCATTCTCGATTGGCTGGAAGCAGGATTATGAAGATGTTTACTTTGACTGGGCCGAGAGGCGAGAGGTGGAGGACGATGGGTGTGTGTTGGTGAGGCCGGATCGGTTTGTGGCGTGGAGGAGCAGGTCGGTGATTGAGAAGCCGGAGGTGAAGCTAGAAGAGGTTTTGAGGAATGTTTTGTCGCTATAAGACTTGGATATACATTACTGTAACGAAGCTGTTGTCGTCGTCGCCGCGTTGTCGTCGCATCTCGGGTTTCTATGGCCGTCGTCGTCGTGCGGATCATGTCTTGTCTCGCCATATTTCCGTAGTATAGCAATACAACTGCGGCACAGAGTTTCATTACACGTGTGCTTGTCTGTCGTTGGTGACAGAGACAACAACTGAACTTAAAGTGAAACACAGTGCCGATAGCCGTTGCGGATCAGTGTCACCGTCGCATTTCGCCAATCCTTGCGACAGAAGACCATCGTGGTGGTGGTGGTGGTGGTTGCGTCGTCGCATCAATGTCGCATCGGTCCAGCCATTTCCGTCCCATCTCGACATGTATATTCCCTGGGCAGTCGTCAGGATGATGAATCACCACCACAGGTCGGGCATCCAACGCTTCGTTGACGCAAGAGCCTGATCCCATGATGGTGGGAAACCAATTGTTAGTTGTGTCGAGACTGGCCCATTTCTTAGCGGAGAAGCGTCATTGGTGAGGTTTTGGGTGACTGACATGTGGTGATCCCTCCCCCTGCAAAGTGACGTAGACACTGGTTGAACACCATCGGGGGTGAACTCTTTACACTAACAGAATGTAGTAAGCACATGGTATAAAACTGTTAGCAATTACAAGGTGGTCAACATCTCGGCATTTTTCTCTTGGCGCCGACCGACGTCAGAAACAAGACACAAGCACGCGTTTACATGGGAGGTCTCGGGAAGGGATTCACATTTCACAGGGATTCGTCGGATGAAGGGTCTTTTTCGTTTCTTCTTCTTCTTCACCACGTTTTTTTTTTTTGCTGGGACGACGAAGGGCATCCACGCGATATGTGGATGGCTCAACGACGGAGCAAATGCCCATCTCCGTCGCTGGTTGCACGGCAGACAAGACAACAAAGAGTGATACCGGGAAACAGACGGACGGGACTTGGCAACGAAGAATGGCAAACCATGGCATGGCACCTTCAAAGTTGTGTACACTACAAGGCAGGAATGATGGATTGGATGAATGAATGACTTGTGGTCAATTGCGGTGTACAAACCTGTCCAGTCCTTGATCATCCGTCACATTCTGCCACATTTCCATGGATGAGACAAGAGCCCTCGCTTGTGACTGGTTGGGAAGAAGCTATCGATGACGGTGGGAGAGGACAGGACAGGAAAGAGTCAGACAGCATGATGCCGGAGACGACGGGAGGTAGGTAAATCTAAACTGGACAGTGACGGAAGTGAATGGGCTACCCTGAGTGAGGTGATTGCTCATTCCAGTCCAGTCCTTCCGTCACTTCCACCAGACATTCCATTCATCACACTGCAGATTTAAGACCAGCCTTCTTCCCTCCCTCCCACTCCCGCTCATCACCTTTACTCCCTCAGTTCAGTTTGCTAGGACAACAACAAAAACAACAACGCAGGACAACTACAGCCACCACCATCAATAACAGCCCACCGCACCCGCAGCATCAACAAAGAACATACACTCGATCACCATTACCACCATAATCGTAATCTAAAAATACCGAAATCAGTCACCATGGCCTTCGGACGCGGTCCCCGCACCCCTCACACCGGCACCACCGGCACGACGACGACCACGACCCACGCTGCTGCCGACCGTCCCAGCATCTTCAACCCGATCCTCTCGCTCTTCAACATCTTTGTCTGGATCTCCTCCGTCATCGTCCTGGGCATCGCAGCCTACGAGATCCACCAGTTCAAGAAATACTACGACGCGTACCCGGGCGCCCGCATAGTTTATATTTTGGTCATCGCCGTCCTGACGGTCGCCTTCTTCTTGCTCTCGTTCCTGCTCCACCCCCGCCCCGGCTACACGTTGCTGTTCAACCTCATTTTCAGCTATCTGTGGCTGGTGTCGGTGGTGTTTGCTGCGCAGAGCTGGTCGAGTCGCCATGTGGCGAGGAAGTGGCATGCCATGGAGGCTTTTACGTTTCTTGCTTTGTAAGTTTTTTTTTTTTTTTTTTTAGAAAAAAAAAAAAAAAACTACACCGGTGATAGCTAGCTAGGTTTGAAGGGGAGGGGGAAATTGAACTGGATGGATGGATGGATGCTAATACCAAAATTGATAGCTTCGGCCTGTTTTTCAACGTCCTCTACGCTTGGTGGCAGCAGCACCGCGCTACTGTTCCCTCCCGCACTACCACTGCTGCTGTCGTCTAAGCTTCGCTTCGCCTTTTCGCTTTCTTGTGAAGTGAAGTGAAGTGAAGTGACAAACGCTACTGCTGTGCTCATGGAAACTGGACTGGACTGGAACAAACAAACGATGCAAGCAAACGAAAAGGAGGCCATCAATGCAGCTACCCGCATGACATGATGACTCCAACTTGTGTCTATGACAGGTACCTGGCGGAAGTGAGAGATGGACTGAACTGGACTGGATATACCTCTACCTCTCTACTGTAAGACCTTGATGGTCTTTTTCTTACCTCTACCTATTTACGACTTGATGACGGATGATATCGGACTGGACGGACTGGACTGACTGGAAATGATGATGGCGAGAAATGAACCATGGCTTTCCCCCCCTTAATACCCACCAATACCCCAATACCCCTAATACCCAATGTTACTTTAAGGTACACCTAACAAGGCAATGGCGGATGCAAAGCAAGCAAAGATGGAGTAACGGCTGTTAATAGTACCTACGGATGGGATACATACCCTTCAATGATAAAAATCTCTCCATCTCTTTCCATACCTATACCTACATGCCCATGAATGAACTCGCTATGTATTGACAGAATTTGACCGCGGACGAAGATCGATGTGTGTATTTGATGTCCTGGACTGGACTGGACCGAGTCAAGAGTGACCACCGTGAATCAGGAAAGTCATCAGATATGCTGCAGCTCTCCCACACACCGACACTCACATACCAAGAGCCGAATACACTAACGAGCAGGGTACTACTACCTCTAGGTACATAGGCAACTTGAGCTTCAATGAGAGATAGAGAGAGAGAGGCGAAGGCGAGGAAGTTAACGTGAATCGATGCGATGGGTTATACATATAGGTAGGTACTTAGGTACCCACCATTTGCTTTCGGCTTCACAGTCCATTGTTGATACCTTCATCATCATCATCATCATCATTACCATCATCCCACTTAACTGAAAAAAGAATTATCTTGTCCCTCTCCTCCACACTCCTTGCTTAATGCTGTGAACCATACGAACTTGCATGGAATATTAGTCATTTAATTATACTTTAATTGGAAGAAATAATAATACTAATAATGATTTACTTCCTGAAGAACCTAATAGGGGTAGGTATAGATCCATCGGGAAGTCGTACCTATAACGAGGTCCTCAATTACCACACACCCGGACAAAGAGCAATCGATGTACCCGAAGGACCAGACAGAGCCTGCATACCTAGGTCAACATTAACCAGCACGTGCATAGAACAAACATCGATAGGTTAAAAAATCACATCCTTTCCTCTCTGACTCTAAATCCTTCCGAATCCCCTTCACCAAGTCTAGGGTAGTCAGTCGTTCATTCGCTTCATTCATGTTGTCCTGCTCCGCTCCCCACATTACCTCAATAAGCACCTATGATCCCGTCCTTTCCTTTCACTCTCTTGAACCTTCTTCATTCATTTGAAAAAATAAAAATCTCTCATCTCTCCTCTCAAATCATGGTATCATACACTAGGTAACACAACTGAACAAGCTCTAACCCCGCCTTCCTTCCCCCTTCCCCGCCAACTGAAGCCTTCCCCGCATCCTCTGAACACTTCCATGTTGTTAGGCGAACCCCAAACTTCAAGTATTCATATGGTGGAATGATGCTTTAGATCAACAACTCCCCATTTCCATTCCCATTCCCATGCTCATGCTCATCATGCCCTATGCAAGTTGCAACCCAGCCCAACCCACTCCCCTAAGCGGTCAAATGTAGCCCCCTGAGCCCTGACTAAAACCGTGATATGCATACCTTGACCTTGTCCCGGCATACTGTGCCCAATGGCCCCTGACCGTTCAACTCCGTGGATCCAATCAGGCATCTTCGTTGCTTGTGCTTGTGGTCCATGCCCTTCTTTTGTACTTGTTGCTATTGCTTGTTGCCTTGGTTGCCTATCCCATCTCCTTCACTTCTTTCCCTCCAAGAACATCTTCTTGAAGTCGGCGTTGCTTTTCTGGGCAACTGGTGGGCCTGTTGACGATTGACCGGTACCGTTGACTTGCTGCTCCGGGCCCAAGCCATCCTTCGCCGCCGCCGCAGCAGCGTTCTGCTCCTTCTGCACCTTGCTGACAGGAACGACAAACCCGAGGCCTTTCTTGGCCCCCGCTTTGCCCAAAACAGGCGGTCTCCTGATGGGTGGCGGCGGCGGCATCAGCTGCGCGGCGGTCTTTCCCTTCTTGCTGGCCTTGGAATCATCCTGCTTTTTTGGCGGTTGCTGATGGGGCAGATCGATCCTGTCTATCCTCTTCTCGGCCTTTTCTTTGAACAGCTGGCCGACGGACCCGACGCGCAGCTTCTTGCCGCCCTCGATCTCAGTACTATTGATCACAAGAGAGGCCTTGCCGGCCGTCGCCGCATCAGCGAACTCAACGACAGCGCCGCCGTGCTGCGGGTGGAGCACGAGCTTGTTGATGGCGCCGATGGGGGCGACGATGGAGCGGACGCGCGCGTCGTTCATCGTGTCGGGAATGCCAAGAATGGCGATCGTACGGGCGGCAATCTCAGGCCCAGACACGTGACTAGGTCCCGCCCCGGAGGCGCTAGACTCGGGCGAACCTTCGGCTTCACCGTCAGCTCGACTCGTCGCGGTGGTTTTGCGCGTGGGCGGCTTTGACACCTCCACCTTGAGGGGATGGTTGCCAAAGATCACCTTATCTAGTATCTCAATCGCCTTGGCTGCCTGTTCCTTGGTTTCCATCACTACAAATGCGGTGCCGGTGCTAACACCTGCCATGTTGCGCGTCAGACGGACGCTGACGACGTTGCCGGCCTTTTGGAAGAGACCCTCGACGTCCTCTTCGCTTGCTGCACGAGGTAGGTTGTTCACATGGAGCTCACGTTCTTCGGCCTGAGCTCCTTGGCGCACTTGCCTATGGCCTGGGTCGGAGAGCTTGGCCTGCAACTTGTACTTTCCTCCCTCCAAAGGCTTGCCATCGAGTTGAGTGGCCGCGGCTGCAGAGGATCGATCGCGGAAGGATACGTAGCAGAACCGACGCTTGGTGTTGTACTTGAGGCTGGGAAAACGGATACTGTGAATGTCACCACAATGTTTGAAAAGATCACGGATAGACTGCTCATCTGCCTCAGGCGGGTAATTGGTCACGAAGAGGGTGCAATCGGTTGCCGGGCTAACTTGGATAACTGACTCGCCGAGGCGTTTCCCATCACGAAGCAAAGCTGTCCGAGCATCTTCTGGCGACTTAAACTCGATCAGCGCCACAGCCGGGGTACCTTCGCTCTTTTGGAGGTCAATGTTGTTGATGTGGCCGTACTCGCGGAAGAACTGTCGTAACTTGGTTTGGGTAATGCCTTCGGGGAGATTGCGAACAAAGACCGACGTGTTTTCCCTGTCACGCTTGAGCTCAGCCGCACTCATAGTTGTTTCGCTCTTCGCCCGCTTGGCACAATCATCAACCTCATCTTCAAACCCATCTTCGCGCTTCCTCTTGGAGCTGGGTGATGTGCCAGCTTGCGGGGATTTTGTCATGGGGTAATCCTGGTATTGTTGCTGTGGGTATTGCTCTTGCTGTTGATGTAGCTGCGGTTGGTGCTGGGCCTGGGCCTGGGCCGCCTGTGCCGCGTACGCGGCCTGGGCTTGAGCTTGTGCCGCCGCCTGTGCTTGGGCAGCCTCCCTCTCGCGACGCCTAGACACGCCCTTTCTTGTCTTGTAAATGGTGTCCTGGGCTTCACGGAGGGTTTCAGCCAGCTCGTAATCGTTGCAATGCTGAAGATAAACATCCATAATCCTCTCAGGCCAGTCAAGCGTGCGCACCTTGAGAGCCTTGATGAAAACACGAGTGGCAAATGAGGGGACCCGCAAGCCTTGGGCCAAGGTAGCAGGTGTAGGGCTCCGGTTCTTGCTCTTGGTAGAGGCGAAGACGAGCATTTCCCAGAGAAACCAAGCCAGCCAGAAATCGTAGCTATTGGCGTGTAGCGGAATGACAGACAGCTGTTCCCATACGTTGCGTGCTTCATCAATGTCATCCTTCTTTTCGGTTAGAAACTGGATCAAGATCTTTTCTAACCTGAAGTTGGGGTCACCCTGGTAAGCATCACCGTACCGTCGCTTGCCCCAGTGTCGAACGTCTTCCAGGGCGGACGGGAGGCCGACTTCGGCAAGGTCAACGGCTTCTTCAGTCGCGTTGGGGTTCATGGCGGTGCGCTTGAGGTAGCCACACCAAGCCGAGTACATTTCCAGAACTCCACCCATGCCATCACGATCGAGTTGAGCACAGCTCGTCGCTGCGTGCTTGATGCGCTCAATGTCAGTGAAGCCTAGGCCAGCTTCCTCGGCGGCCAGGATGTAGCGGGCCCAGACCGTGCCGGACCAGGGAACGTGGTGCACAGCGCGCTGAAGGACGTCCAGCATATTAGGCAGGGTGGACGAGGGGATCTTTACGCGGCCCATCTTGATGTCCGAGTGCCATGTTGAGACGAAAACGAGAAAGTTGAGCCAGGTCGCTTCATCCGAAGACATGATGCCGGTAAGAGCACGCGAAAACAGACCCAGGCAAATGCGGATGTTGAGCAAGGTGTGGTGGTCCTTTTTGGATTTGGCCTGCCTAATCTCCCAATCGATGTATTCGGTCATGGTGGCCTTCATGCCCGCGATATCGCCCACCTTCTGGGCCTGGTTGAGCTTCATCTCCCAAGGGTCGCGCATCTCGTACAGACGCTTGGCGTCTCGGGCGTTAGCGGTAACGTGCAGCATCTCGGACTCGTAGTTGACGCGGTTGTACTCGGAGAGGAAGCTAGAAAACATCTGTGACGTGTTATCCCAGGCGGCATGGGGCACCGCCAGTCTGTTCTTGAAGAGATGGGTGATGCGGCGGACGCCGGCCTCGGTAGCTGTGCGGGCGAGCAGCTCCATCTCGAGGGAAACCCAGCGATTCCAGAGCTGGTGGCTGTCGGAGAGACGGTACTGGACGGCCTCGTAGCCCTCCTGCCAGAGGTTGAGGGCACGGTCTAGGGTAAAGGTTTCGCAGCCGGCGCGCTGCTCCTCCATGGGCCAGCCAGCGTCGCTACCAGGCTGGCAGTCGGAATAGAGCGACCAGAAGTATTCGCAGTAGGCCATCCATACTTTGAGGCTGCCGGGCTCGGCTTGGACGGCGCGACCAAAGGTCTCGATGACTTTGACGCGGCCTTCGAAGTCGGTGGCGCCACGCAGCTGGTGGTCGACAAAGTCGACCCAGTTATCCTCCCCCACCGGACTCGCCATTGTTCTAAGCCTTGGATCGGGGATCTCGTGTCATCGGTCGACGGGGTGTTTTGTGCGGGGGTGTGCGTGTGCGATTTGGTAGCGGTAGTCAGCAGCGGGATACGGACAGCAGATGGCGGGGTGTTGCCGTTATCGCGAGGCTACCGGTGCGATATGCGCTGTGTGGTCGGTCGGTTGGCCGGAGAAGAAAGCGTAAAAATTCTCGCGAGGATCAGGTGCGCAGGCGTGGGTGCGGCGGGCGTGGTAGATGAGGAACGACGGACTGGGGGGGCCGACGTGTCAATGCCGATCAGCGGATCTGTGTCCCAGGCAGTAGTGTAAGGTAGTCTTAGTAGTGTATCCTGACCCAGTGAGCCAGGGAGCCAAGATGAGAGAGGGAGGAGAGGAAGTTTCGGGAAGAAGACAAGCGAGGAAGAGAAAGAAGGCTGCTGGCTGGGATGGTGTAGACAAACAGTGGTGCGGGTGGTGAAAGTGTGAAGGTGTGGACCGTGAACTTGTGGTGGTGGTGGTGGTGGTGGTGGTGGTGGTGGTGAGGTGGTTGGCGGGCGGATGATGACTGAGGATCTGATCAGAGATTCGGAAAACGAAACCGAGGACGGACGGGAGACGAAGGATGGAAGATCCAGTGCGGTCTCCTCCTGTTCAGGGCACTGACACTGACACTGAGAGCGAAGCTCGGGAGGGATTCTGGGCCCCGCCGTAGACTTTCCACTTCCACTTGTGACGGGGAATTTTTTTGGGTCGGGTCGGGCTACGTTACGGGTTTTAGTGGGCACAGTGAGGAGGAGGTGGTGGTTACCTAGTGGGCCGGACGGCACGGGCGGTACCTGGCGTCCATCGCCTTATCGCTGCAGTGCAGGGCAGGCAGGTGGTCCCGCCCGCCGCGTTGTCCACTCTCCTGGGAGAACGCGGGAAGGAGCTGGAGCGGGATGGAGGTCGAGATACTTCCAGGTTGCCCGGACGGGCTATTCAAGTCGAGGCATTGCATTGCAGTGTTCAGACACCGACGGAAACGTGACATTTGGTGATCATGGAACTTGAGCGAGTCATTCACTTCACTTCAAATTGTCCCTTCCCGCCTCAAGTCAGTTCCTCAGTCCTTCTTCAGTACCTCTAGGTAATTCTGTTTCTGTTTCTCTAGCAGTCGCACCTGTTCTCTTGGCTTTTGCTCCCAGGCCGCACCCCTTCCATTCCACTTCTGTGTGGGCGGCCGGTCCGATCGGATGCCCCCTGCACCTTCTTTGGCAACAACAACAACAACAACCTCGCCAGCCAAATACACTACATACCTCTAGAGAGAGGTAGTCCCCTGACTGACAACCGACCGTAGCGCGGCGGGATAAGATGGAGACGGAGGGAGGAGTGAGTCCCACGGTGGAGCCCCGAACACCTTCGCTGCACCATGCCCGCTGCTCGCTTGCGCATGGAAAGCTCCCGTCACAGTGAGACTTTGGCGACACAGTTCACTGGGCGACGACTGGACACTGGATGGTACAGTATCTCTATTGAAGGCTAGAACATTGTTGATCGTCTTCGACCACCGTCTCAGGACATCCAGATCGTCTCCCATAGCCAATCGCCGTGTGTGTGTCTCGGGCGCCAAGGTCCTTTTTGCTCCTCGTGCTTTGGCAGCTGCCTGGGAGACGGAGGGACTGAAAGTGACGGGTCTGTTAGTGGACCCTTGATTGACTGTGATCTTTTTCACGGCTCGGCGATCTCTGTTACTGTGTGTGTACTACTAGTAGCACCTTCGGTTCTACAAGTTCAGGTTAAAGGCGCCCCGGCATTTCTGACTTTTTTTTCTTGCTTCCCACCTCACTGCGCATTGCCGTTCAACTCTCGTAACTGGACTGGACTCGCTCTCCTTTCTGTCATGTTTTTTGGGTCCTTCGTGTTTGGCGGCAGAAACGTAACGACATGCTCTAAAAAAGACTTGGCACAAACTCACAGCGGCCCGTCAAGTGGGCAAACTTCATGATTGCCAAGAGGGGGACAAACCCAAGAGGCTGCGTTGTGCCGGACATGCACATGGCCAGGATGGCGAAATAAGCTCTGTGGGATCTCGCTGGGATGTCATATCTCATCTCCATTCCATTTTGACAAAGCCCACCAATATGCGACCTTCCTCCTGCGGCCGTGTCGCCGGCTCCGGCTCCGTTGAGAGATTTAGCGTCCGACTCGTATGGGAATGGCATGGGAATGGGACCAGTGGAACACACGAATCCAGTTCCGACCAAGCAACACCACCCTTTAGCTTGTGATGGCCTCATCCAAGACGGAGCTAAGCACATATTGGCGGACAAGACAAGAGGTGGTGCCCCGAAACGCATTGGTGCTGACTGCTGACTACTGCTGACTTTGCCCTTTGACTTTCCTTGATGCTTGAGCTTTGTCCGACAGAGCCGGCCAGATCGACAGAGGTCTAGAACTGATCAGAGCAATTGATGGTCTGCCAAATTTCCTGATTGCTTTGCGAGTCCGATCGTGAGTGACACTGCATAAATTCCTGGCGGTGCGCCTCGTGTGCCTCTTTTTTCACGCCTGCGTTTCTGTGTTGCAATCGTGAAAACCTACATTGTGGATTGATGGTTACCATAATCCACAGAATTTCACGAGACAATTCACATTTCAAGCAAGTTGCCAACCAAAAATGGAATCCCCGAAATCCGTTGCCGACATGGAATCCAAGATTTCGACCCTGGCGTAACGGGGAAAAAAAGGGGTCAGGGTCGGGTCGGGTGTGCACGACGGCACACCTCACCAGCGAAAAAAGTCGTCATGACGACACTGTCGGTCCCCGCTCTGAGAACAACCCACTTCGGGTCATCCGCGGGTCCAGGTGAGGAAGTGCTGATTTCAGTATGATTCAGTCTTTTTTATGCACGGGCATTTATCAACAATTATTACATATGTACTGTACCTCCCTCACCATTTTTCAATAAAGGGTCGACGATTCAGGGTCCTACCGCAAACTATTGGCACATCTCCCGTGCGGCTGCAGTGCAAAAGATCCTTTGGAAAAAGCCAGCCAGCAGCGGAGGGAGCTGGCCAGTTCGTAAGAGTAGAGTACCTAGTCTCCAAAAAGCAAATCGGCCGGCCGAGCACCTTGGCGCCCACAAAAACCCCCTTTTGCCGATCTCGCCGATCAACCCTGAGCCAAGCCAATGAAGTGCCTGTTCGCTGACTGGTCCCTGGCTTTCCGTTCTCAGCTCCCAGCTCTGCCATCTTGGCACCGTTGGCTCCCGCCGAGACCCCTTTCCTGCCGTTTTTGCCTCGTCCCATTGTTTCCGTTGCTGGCGTCCTTTTTAGGGTCTTGCGGCATGATGTTTTCTCCTCTTTTCTCCCCGCCTTGTGTGCATAATGTTGGTGTTGGGTGTGGTGGCGTCAGGATCCCATCATCATTACCGTTCACCGTCGCTATGTGAGTTGTTCCTGGGTCGGGCGGGATGTGGTTCCTTCAAAATAACATGGCTGGGGAGGAGGAGGAGGACGAGGAGGACGAGGGAGAGGAAAGAACAGAATGATCTGGCCAAGACCGCCGGGACGCCGAAGCCAGCCCAGCAATCCCGTCGTAGCTGTGCGGAACAATTGCGGGTGCAGTCCGTTTTGTACTGTGGACCTTTGAGCCTGTGACGTCATGGTCAAGCCGACCGAGTGCCGTCACATCCGAGCACTTGCCGCTCCACGCTTCGGCCATCTGAAAAGCGATTGGTGGTCTCGGCTTGCAAAGTGGGCTGCCAAGGGAAAAGAAAAAGTCCTGCCAAGGTTGGCGTCATTGCCGCCGGGATTAGGTCCGCAGCATCAGAGTTGAGTGGAACCAAACGCACTAAATCGTAGTAGCGGCGCGTTCGACCCGTTATCGATCCGTTATCGAGCCCGCCCCCGACCGCTCGACCGTCCGAGACCGTCGATTGGCCGATTTTGGTCCACTGGCAAAATCTCAAGCGACGGACTTTGAGACTTTTCATTCCCAGATGATTTGGATGGATGCAACGTTCTCGAAAAGACACTCTCTCTCCATTTCACACCTCTCGCCAGAAAGCTTCTTGTTCTTACACACACAGAGAGAAAGTGTGTGTGACAGAAAAAAAACAGTTAAGGTCAATCGAGCAATGAGTCTGTTGGACGTCGTCACAAAGCAGCTGCGGGACAGGGACCCTTGAGGACCCTTGGTTTTGTGACATGCATGGAATGTTTTGTTCTAGAACGCGCACAGTACATACAACAGTCAAATGAACAACCAACAGCCCTCACTTGGTTATTTGTTAAGGGATCGGAGAGCTCGGTCTTCAGTTTTCTTGCCTCCTCCCAATCTGACAATATCACAGACAGGCAAATTAGAGTCACTGCCTCGCTGCTTTCAAAAATAGCTACCAAGTATTGAAAGAGATCGAATATGATCCGCGGCGTTTTGAGATTGCTCACATGCCTTTTGTTTAGTGCATGCATACTGTTACTCAGCGTTGCACTCGCGCCTGAATCCGCTGCTCCCGGCATCAACACTATCGATTCTACAACGACACAAGTTCCAACACTCACTTTTGCAGAGTCAACATGACAACTGAACATGCGCTAGTTCATTCAAACTCTTACCTGAGGTGACAACGATAAATTCCGAGTTTCTCGAACATAAAACCGCATGCCTGCCAGTATTTATGGTGTCCATACTTTACATGCACGTTGCCTTCCACCCGATGTACCTACGCAGTCAACGCAGCTGGCATCCTACCAAACAAACGAATTACAAAGTGGTGATGCGCTGGATATGTAGGGTTACATGTCTTGCATGGCCACCAGCTGAGTGAAGAAGGAGCAAATGCCAAAATCGAGTCGAAATTTGGAAAAAGTAATAAACGTCCATGCTTGCCTCTTCCATGAGCCATAGAACTAATGTGTTGCTCTTTCCGTCCTCCTCCAAACCAGCATCACAATGACGACACCGACTATATCACCTCAGTGCCTCCTTCCTCGCAATCCCGCACAACCTCGCTCTCACCCATTGAATCTTCCTTCCCAATTACTCCACAAGCTCCCGTCTTTTATCAGTCTCCCTCCCACCGCTTGTTCCCAACGGACAGAGTGAAAAAAGAATACGACTATCTCGTCATCATGGCGCAGCGGTTAACAACACAAGGCAAGTTTCCATACCATGGTTCTCCTCCCCCTTGTTCCAACCCGCATGAGAGGATTCGAGTTCGATTCCCCGAAAAGGCTGCCAACCGGCAACGTTCCAAATGATGAGCTTAATTAGACTCCGATGATAGGTCAAAGTCAAGACCATAGGGGAAAAAAATATGACGAACATCATTTCTCGTTAATCTGAAGGAAGAATACATACGTTGCCTTTTATCACGAGTGATCTTTCATTGAAAAGCTTGCCAAGTTTGGGTGTGCTAACCTTGGATATCCCGCAGCTCTACCTTTCTGATATCCGTGATTGGATCCGACCGATAATTCTGATCTGTGAGCTCCAAAATAGCCACATCACTACAGTATCTTTTTGGCCTGGTGTCCTTCGTCTGATGACTGAGTGTCCCAACTTGCGTTTACCTACACACCATCGATGCATCGCTGCCCTCCTTCCTCTTCTCTTTTCTCGCCAACTGCATTCTCCCCTTTGCATATCTCTGCGAGTCAAAACCCCCAATCCCACCACTCGCCAACTCCATGAGCAGCATCATCATCTTATCCCCTTCCTCATCACCCGCCACATCCTTCGCCACCTCGCTCACCCTTCCCTCTCCTCCCAGTCCGCAGTTTCAGTCTGCAGTGTGATCCCAAGGTGAGGAGAGCGCAATGAATTGTGCGGACTATGGTGGGAGAGGTGTTCAACTTTGGTCGGACAGATCACGAGAGTGTCAGCTCTTTTTTTAACTGTGTCCAGGACTGCGTATCATGATGGAACGAAGGACTTTAACGATCCCAACAAGAAACTCACGTCTGGTTTCTCAGCAGCTAGTCGGCGGGTGAGTCGATGGAAACGAAGAACCTGGTGCGGTCGGTACTGGAACCTGGATGTTTCCGCCGCCGCCGCCGCCGTTGCTGGTCGGGATCGATCATTTGAGGGAATCAGCCAAGCCTGGTAATGACTTTCGAGGTGGTGACTCAAGGCTGATTGGTAAATGAGCGCATTTTGCACTTTAGTCTGATGTCCGCTTGGCTTGAAAGTAGATCGTAGGACACTGAGTGCTGTATACTGATTTCTGGAGCTACAGTCACCGTCGTTGACAAGGACCTTGGGATCAGCCGTTGTTGATCTGTTATTCACCTATTCTCCTACTTCCTACAAATGTACATTTCTAGGCAAGTTTGATAGCAAAGCACGTCACTATGCCAGTGACAAAGCCAGCAAGAAGGTTTCGGTATCAGTCCATGATATAGGATGACACCTTACTATCGTTTCACAGCTTCACGAATAGCATCGATACGAGTCAATACTTGTTTTTTTGGCAAGCAATTTTTGTAAAAAAAGAGGGGCGAAACAAAGTTGTAAAGACTCGATCGTCATGAATCAAATGTGCTCTATTTGCAGTCAACAATTATCGACATCCTTCTCCTTCCAGTATCACCATACTCAAAGCAGGAGAACTATTCTAAGTAGAAAAGCCAAAATTGACCTCATGTTGCACAGTACCCAAGGCGGTCGATCCCTATGCGCTGGAAGAATATACGCGTACCAGTATATCTAAACAAACAGAATGAACGAAATGAAATCAACGGCACAAAACTGAAGAAGCGCAAATGGTAGAGGTGGTGCGGTATGCGATCAACTTGATTAGTTGAATCAAAGTTCAGTAACATACATAAGCCTACCCAGGACTGAAATTCCGCATGTCCACAAAAACAGCTGCATGGCGCAGCGGAAGCGCGCCGGGCTCATAACCCGGAGGTCACTCGATCGAAACGAGTTGCAGCTAAATTTTTTGGCCTTTTTTGTTTTTCCCGTCGGCTTCTTGCTTCAACACAGTGGTATTTTTTCCTCATTTGCGTACGAGAATGGCGTGGAAAAGGTTTTCTTTCATAAACAATCCTTCTTGGGAGCAGCTTGACTATAGGCACTTCCAGGTAGCTAGTTACTTCTGTCCTATTTATAAGCTGCTACTGTTTATTTATCTTTCACCTCAGCTTCAAATACCTATTTCCACCCTTCTTTGCGTTTCATTAGGTGCCTCTAGGTACTTCCCAAAGGTCTTCTTCCCCCTTCTCAGTTTCCCCCTTCTCGGTTTCCCCTTTCCCCTCCTCCCGTCCTTACTCCTTCCTCCCAAGACCACTCACCACACTCCGCACTCCCTCCCCGGTGCTTTCCCCAGCTGCACCTACATCTCGCCAAACTGAAACGTGGTCCGTGGAGGCCAGACGTTTCTGACAAAGTGTGAGGATGCCACGCGTATATATCGACATAGTGGAGACAGGACGAAATCAAAGCCTAGGTAGACCTTCGCTCAGTTTATCCGACAATTGAGAATACATCATTTGTTAGAAAAATAACCTTACCAGCTATGATCTACGGCAATCTCGACCCTGCTCGGATCCGGACCGCCTCGCAAAATGTCGGACTGACGGCCCCGGGACTTGCACGGAAGTGGGCCCACCTTCTACTTCAACCGGACGGGACGGGAGTTTTTCTTTTGACCTCCTACTTATTCTACGCCTCAACTTCTAACCTCGGGACCGTACAAACTGCGTGGAGTTGGAGCATTTATTTCTCAGCCGTAACGCCGATTTTTACTGCCCTGCCCCTTTGGTACTACCACCAAGAGGCCCAAAAATCATGAACACAACTGACGACCCCCTTTCCTATGGAGATTGGGACGTCCGTCCCAGCGGCGACCCGCATAATATTAACTGATTACTGCGAATAGGTGTGTACCTTACCTGACGACGCCCAGATTGTAGAATAATTGGGTTGTACTTGCCTTCTTCCCCCCCCCAAAATCGTTGTTAGCTTTAAGTTAAGTGGGCAGGTAGGGGGCTTTATTGACTTGCCGCAGCCATCAGTTAATCCCCGCTGTTGGTACCGTGGAAAGAGTACCTCTAGGTAGGTACTGGTAAAGACGCGCAAACAAGCCGGGTTGAAATCAAGCTTACCTAGGTACTAACAAGCAACAAGCTTAATACGGCCCGTCCCATGATATATTTGCGGGGTGTATACAGTACTCGTGTGGTTGCACGAAATCTCACCGGCACCCACCCGCAAAATCGGCAACTCGCAATGTATTGACATGCAGAGTTCTTTCTTTGGACTTTCGGTGGTTCCCATCCCTCCTTCTCCAGGTCAGTCTTATCCACGAAGGATAAAGGCTGCGCTGGAGCTGAACGCGTTCATCCGAGGTATTCCCGGGAAAATATTGTTTCTTTTTCGTACGGCTGAAGACCCGACTGTAGCTGAGCAGTGAATTCAAGGTACAGTACACACCAGTTTCCCGTCGTTTGCATACAGTTGCACTGAGGCTCATGTATTGTCTGAGTAAGCAAGGGATGTATTTGGTTCGGTTGAACCAATGTTTCTATGAGGCGCCGAAGAGGCGCTGCTGATGATTGGGCGAGAGATCCCGTTACCCTGCTGAGCTCCTGTGGTCTGGGGATGTGCATTGTGCAGGAGAGACATTTTTCGGGAGGGATTGCAAGCTTCTTGATGGACGGAATGGAAGAGGGAAGATGCACATCTGACTGATAGATTGACGGATTTGCACAGTTTTCCTACCATGGTTCCATGTCAGCGTGGCTGGAAGTACATTGCGAAATCAACAATGGGACCAACCAAATACGAGGGGCATTGAAGCAGGGGCAAAGATTGCCGAGTCCCTCCCTACTCCGTATGTCGTACCCCATGGGGGAGAGATAGTTCCGATGGCTTGGGCAGGGACCTGGAGGGAGTCAGATATTCCCCTTATTTGTACGACGATGTCTGCGCGGCCCTCCCTAGGTAGCTCCCGAGACCGAGGAATGAGGATACATCTATCGAGCAAAGTATAAGTGGAGCTCCTCCCTCGACTCTCACCTGCTGTTCTCTCATCCCGCTTCACCAGTCCAACATTCCTCAGTCTAATCTGTCACCACCAGCAACAATCGTGTCACCAAACCACAAAGATGCATCTCCTCCCATCTCTCACCGTCCTCGCTACCGCCTTCACAGCCCTAACCTCCGCCGTCGCCCTCTCTCAGTCCGAATCCAGAGCTGTGGTTGAATCCCGCACCTACGGTGGGGACAAGTGCCTCTGCGAAGATGATGCCAACCTCCTCCGGGACGCCTACGTACGCATGATCAGCGCCTGGAACCCGGTTGATGCCAAGTACCTCACGGACGACTTTAGAGACACAAGCGGTAGCATCAACATTTTGATTGGGAAACCATTGGACGGATCGGTGCCTACGTTTGCGAACAAGCAGGAGTTTGTCGATCATATGACTGTGATGGTTCGTTCTTCACTTCTTCTTCTTCTGTCTTCACTATTCTCTTTTGAACTTTCAATCCTCTAATTACCTAACAACAAACAGCCCGACAACCTCCCCCTCCAAGTGACCTTCTCCACCTTCAACTGCAAGTACATCACGCTCATCTGGACCGCCACGTTTGGCGTCGCCCAAAAGGCCGTGCGCGGCATCGCCGTCGTGGGAACCGTGTACGACAAGAAGAAGAAGATGTGGCTGATTAATAGCCTGGATGTTGAGTGGAACTCGATGGCTTACCTTTTGGATATCGGGGGCAGCTATCAGGTGCCTGGACAGCCATAGATTGCTTTCCTGGTTCCTAGAGGCGGGGGGCTTGGTTGGAGCGATGGTTGGGAGTGAAGACCTTGGGAAGACGAGGGAAAGGAATGGTGCTGCGGTAACGCGGTGGTGGAAGCATGGACGAGAATGGGGTGGAATGTAAATATTTCGTGGTGATTGGGTAACTCGCGAACCGAAGCGCAAAGGGGTCAAGGGGGATCTCGGGTGCCGAGCCGGGAACAGACATTCCATACAAGGTTGGCGGCATCGGTTTGTATGCAAGGGACTGGACCCGGTGCAGCATGTGTCACGCGTGGTGCCTGGCTTCCATGTTTTCGTGTTCTTGCACGGTTGTATTTGCTGTTTGTCGTCGGATGATGATAGTTCAGTTGATGGATATAATGAGATGGATCTGCTTGCAATTGACTTGCAGCTCACCCGTGTTGTAGGTTCCGAGAATGAAGCTTTTCCTGCTGGATCTGTCAAGCCCAGCATCAAAGTGCATTCTTAGGTGCGATTGCAATCACAACAGAGGTAAATGCCGAAGCATGCATGCTATGGAGATTGAGACAAATGCTGTGTTCAGACTGTGACTCGTGTCGAAAAAAGGGTCGCTGAGACACTCACTCTGCCTGCGCTTCGGAGCCTTTGCCGATGCCGTGCCAGAAGGCACAAAGTTTAGTCGCTGCATTTCTCCGTGTGTATGACAAAACTTATAAGAAGACATGGAAGACTCAGGAGCACGGAAAGTGCGAATTTTGGTGATGATTTCCGATGATTTGAGGCTAGGTATGGAGAAACGGAAATACAGCTGTACCCTTGATAGTTGCACAAATGACATCTGCACCATTTTTTGCATCATTGACGCCTGTTAAAGGAAATAGTGGCTCTGATAAAGTGGACTGAAGTTGTTTCTGGCTAATATTAACTTCGTTCTGGTGCTCAAAAACTCGAGTGTCCTCGTTGTCCGCCACTTCGCGTTGTACAACAGCAATCCCATATTGAACCCTATCTCTCCTCAAGAGAGTGCCGAAGAAAAGAGAAAACTATTCTACATTTGTCCCTACAGCTACGTACACTCCCATTGGGTATATTATGATTCCCAATCTAAGCTTTGCGTGGTTGCAATCTACGTGGCGCTGTTTATGCAAGTTGACTTCAATCGGGTGCCCAATTGGGCTGCAAATGGAAAACCAGCGTTGCGAATGTATCGCGAGGAACTAATAAGGCACCCACTTCTCGTAGTCCGACGAGTGAAAAAGAGGAAGTGTAGAAGGTGTGAGATCGAAGACCTCCCTCGGCCAAGGATTGGATGATGGAAAGGCTGCATTGCAGTTTCATTTCATCACCTCAGAATGGCTGAGTGTAGGTGCTTGTAGGAAGACGTGTATGTGCTGATAGGTTTTCTTCAAGAAAGAAGGGTGTGTGGGTTTCTATTCTAAGAGGTCAACACAGTCGATTCGTGAGTTGGTGCTGTCAAAGATAACGCCTACGAAGTGACAAGTGTTCAAACCTCTACAAGTGGTGCCACTTCAGCCTCACAACGACGTACACATGGAATCCACTTGAGTTGCAAGAAAACCCTTCACTTCGCAAGCCACTTTTGCAAAGGCACGTTGCGCTCACGGGGGATCTTGGCTTCATCCCACTCGTTGTTCAACATCTGATGAATGATATCAACCCCAGCCTTCAACCATCATAAATTCGATTAAGCGCCAGGAAATCGAACTTCCATTGCTTCCTTCCTCTTTCACAATTCATCGCCTAAGACGAGCCAAGAACTCACTAGGACCGGGCAACTATCAAAGACCGGCAGCCATGGAGGCCAACAATTCCCCACAGCAACCATCGCCACTACCACCAACGTACCCAGAACTCTCCTACACCACCATCCCCCTCAACAACCCCGCCACCGAAATCCGCCTTCTCGACCTCTACCCCTCCGCCGACTTCTCCTCCCCGCTCTACTGCCGCCTCTACAACACGCCCATCGCCTCCCCTGCACCCTTCAAAGCCCTCTCCTATGCGTGGGGCAGCGACAAGAAGACACATCTGATCTATGTCGAATCTACCAACACCAACGGCACTGAGAAGAATTCATTCGTTCATTCTCTGATCACCCTATTTACAACATACAGTACGCGGTGCTCCTTCGGCAGTGACGATGACACGACTGTCGCCAGCGTCGTCAACGATTCTTCCGACGTCGAGGTCCATGGCGAAGGCGCTATGAGTGGTGGGCATGGAGAGGAAAGAGGGGAGTCAGACGTTGGGGGTTCCGGACCGACAAGGAGTATAATTCGCATCACCTCCTCGCTAGACAGTTGTCTGCGCCACCTGCGAGCCATCCACCACCGCGACCACCTTGCTCACAATAACTCACATCCTCCTCCCAATCCCCATCACCACATGAGCCCGCCAGTGCCGCCACTGACCCTTTGGATCGACCAACTCTGCATCAATCAATCTGACTCGGATGAAAAGGCTGTTCAAGTCGGACTTATGAGTCAGATTTACTCGCGCGCCAAGCAGGTGCTGATTTGGCTGGGTCCGGCAGCGGACGGGTCAGATGAAGTGATGGATGTATTGGCGGAGCTGGGGAAGGAGTTTGAGATTGTTGGAATTCGCCTGGGCGATTGGGAAAAGATTTTGAAGTTGACGGAGGAATATTTGCGTAACTCACTGCGTATCTCAGCTGAGGGCAACGTGGGTGAGAAGAGGAAAGAGAGGATTGGGGTAACGAAGGAGAAGGAGGTACCTCTACCTCTAGGAAAGGAGATCGATTGTGGTATTGGTGTTGAGGGAGGCACTGGAACTGCCTGTGGAGGTGATGGGGTCGTCAATGCCCCTGGTGGTGGTGACGCTACTGCTGGTAACAGCGATGAGGTTGAAATTGGGGTTGAGTTAGGACTGGGCGTGGACGTCACCGATATCGAGGCATTGGACGAAGCAGCAGTGGTCTGCACCACAAACAAGGCCGATGCAAGCACCGGAAAGACCGTTGTGGCAGTCGTGGAGGATGGAGCAGCAAGACTTTGTCGTCTGGAGGTGTCGGGAGAGTTGCAAGCTTTTTTCCGACGCCCATGGTTCACGCGCTTGTGGGTCGTGCAGGAGGCGTGCCACTGCGCCGACACTGTCTTTGTGTGTGGAACGAAGCCGCCGGTGAGCTACGATATTCTTGGGACAATTCCCGTCTGTACGCTTCACGCCGTACAATGGCCTGGGCACAAGCGTAACGACATGTCGGATTGGGACGGGGTAAGCCCCATCTGCACCGACCGCAAAATAGCCGGGGTGAGGGTGTTGGATGATGTGGCCGAAGCCATTGATGGCTTGTTAGGATATACATTAGGGTCATACCTAACTCGCTGGACAACAATTCAGCAGATCTCGAAAGGAGTGGGGGGTAACGATCTATTCACGCTGCTCGTCGGTACGTACACGAGGGGAAAGCGGGGTGGAGAGACGAAGTTGTACAGAGATCGAATTTATGCTTTGCTGGGTCTGGCGACGGATGTCGATGAGCTGGAGATCCAACCCGATTATTCAAGTCAAACGAGCACTGCGCAAATCCTAACCGACGTAGCAAAGGCTATCATCAGCAAGACGAAGCGTAAATTCCCGGTCGAGCTTCTCTCTTATTCGCAATTTCCCAAAACAGCCCTCGACGATGGGAGTGATGAACAACTACCATCGTGGGTACCGGATTGGAGGTCTGGCTTGAGAAATCCATTTCATTATTCACTCAGTGACACGACTATGTTCATGGCATGCGGGCCTCATCGCTCAGTCGATATGGTGCCGACTACACCTGCTAGTGTGCTGGGTCTACGAGGATATCTGGTTGATACCATAGAAGAGGTGGTCGGTACTTCGACGAGAAACAGATGGCGTGGGAGCATCAAGTTCTTTGAAAAGTTGGACAAACTATGGATGCTTTCAAAGCAGAAGAACAAACCCATATACAAAACTCCAGCGCGAAGAGAGGAGGCACTTTGGCGTGTGCCCATTGCAGATGTGGCACAGGATTGGCAAAAAGATACGACGAGAGACACGAGGGCAAAGGCTGGTTTCGCCCTCGAATATCAAAAATGGAGACGTACTTTAGAAGATGAGAAGAAAGCTACCTCTACTGTATGCTTCCTATACGAATTAGACGCAGATGAAGGATATTACTACCGCAACGCTACGGGAAAAATGATCGGAATGAGGCTATACCTCACAAAAGAAGGGTACATGGGTATGGGACCCTCCAACACGCAACCCGGGGACGTGGTTGTTGTATTTCCAGGGGCCCGGGTCCCTTTCGTGTTACGACCCACGGACGAAGACAATACATTCACCTACGTGGGAGACGCATACTGCGATGGCATCATGGATGGAGAGATCACGCTCAGGGAGGAGAGAGGGGAATTCTTCTTGGTGTAGAACTTGGACCAAAAACAAGAGCAACGAGTAGGTAGAGGTTGTGAACTAGGCAAAATCGCAGCACCAATACCTCTAGACATAACACGGAAGCTAGGTAGATTCCTAAAGGTGTCCAAGTCCCTAGAAATGAGTATCCGATCCGTTGAATTATAGAAGTAAAAATACCCAAGGCCATCTGTGATATACACACACACACACACACAACAGCAACAACAACAAGCCAAAGCCCAAGGTGACCAAGATCTGTCTGTCTGTCTGTCTGTCTGTCCATCTATCTTTCCACTTCCGCTCTATCCCAACCAAACATTGCTTGCTCAGCCTTCAATAGACTCCCTACAAAGTACGATCTCCAGTCCAGATATTCCAGATAATCTAAAAACGCAACTTTTTCTCCAACCCCACCCCCCCTTCCCCCCAAAAAAAAAGAAAAAAAAAAAAAAAAAAACCTTAGAGCGGTCCTTCTACTAAGTACCTCCCTAGTTTCGTAAGTACCTACCCAAGTTAGAACCTAGGTACCTACCTACCTACCTACCCAATCGCCCTTTCAAGTACCAAGCAAGTAAGCAAGCAAGCAAGCAAGCAAGGACTCCAACGAGTGCCCGACCACAACCGCTCAATAAGTAACCTACTTTACCTGCATGAACTATGTAGTTAAGTACCTACCTACCTAGTACCTACCTACCTAGTACCTACAAAGGTAAAAAAACTAAGGTCAAGATACTTGCCCAGTCCCAATGGTATCAAACGCTAGACTAATCTCCCCGTCTCTCCGCCTCCCCGTCTCTCCCGCTCTGAAAACTGAGACTACAGATAGGTACCTAGGCGGCCAATTTACAGCAACTACCTACCTACCTACCTACCTACTACTTTATACAATACAATTGGTTATAGTATGTGTGTAGCCGCTGCTGAGGCTGGCTAAGGTTGGCTGAGGTTGAGAAGGGAGTGCATTAATAGAGTAGGTACTTCTTGATGATTGGTGGGTTGGGTAGGAGGGTGTGGTAGTATAACATCCTGCTGTATACACGAGACAAGTCACAGCTGAGATTGGGTAGATCGCTTCTTCGCGGTCCTGAGAGAGAGTTGGGAGCCCCGATATGTCTGTCTCCTTTTGGTTTGGTTGGCAGTGGTTTGGCAGGCACCGGATGAAGCACAATACAACATGAGATATTGTGTAAATACTGCGAGTCTGGATAATTTCGGACATGGACGGACCTGGACAGGCAGTCAATACTTAGGTAGGAAACGAAGAGTCAGAGAAGCACCTAACAAAGCAGACAAGAGTGGAAATCGAACAGAGGGTATAAATAGCCTAGAGACAAGTACAATACAATTCGATACCTTCGAACGACCCAAAACACCGCTCCCTAATGCAACACTGAACGCAGAGATGCTAACAAAAGAAAACCAAAACACAAATCCATCCAAGAAATACCCTCTTTTAAGATCCAAGATCTCTTCCTGCTGACCATGCCTCGAAGTAGGTGGCTGTAAAAATCTCAAACAACTGATTCTGATGCCATCTGTATCCAAAGAAAAAAAGAAAAAGTTATGATGTGGTAATATTGCAATATGCAAATCCAACATGTTTGTCGTATTTCCCCTTCCTGCCTTCTACAGCAGCCATCATTCCACATCATTAATTCCTTTCCTTTATAGATCCCCTTATTCATCACCCCTATATCCCCTCCCTCAAAGCCTCCTCAATACTCCCCAGCTGGCTCACATCCAACGCCTCCACCGTCACTTTACTCGGCAACCCACCCTTCCTCGACAGAAACCCTGGGATCACGCCGGGTTGATTGATGCCCGGCGCCCTAGGCTTAATGGTCGTCCCCGTCGTCGCAGAGGACACGGACCGCAAGGAGGACGACAGGGGGGTGGTTGTGGTCGTAGTTGCCGTGCCGGCCGTGCCAGTGGTGGTGGACGAGCTGACGCTTCGGTAGGATGACTTGCCGTCGCTTGCAGCAATGGCGATGCCTAGGCCGGTGCCTGTGCCTGTGCTTCCTGTTCCAAAAGGGGTGGGTGTGGGCTCGGGGAGTTCCGGGGTCGGCTCCAATCCTGTTCTTCCCGTTCCGGGTGCTGCGTCGATTGCGGTAGTCGGCTGGCTAGAACTCTGGCTCCAAGGCCGCCACGAGACTAGCCTACCCAAGGTAGGAAGAGACAGCTGACGGGAGGCTGTTGATCGCACAGAAGAGGACATATGCAAACCGTCAGTGTGGGCGCGACGATTGGGATTGAGGAAGAAGGGCGGCTCGGCAACCGAGGGACGTTTGTTATTCTGGGAGGTGGATACGGGTCGGGGTAGGCGCTGTCCTACCAGGGCCAAATTATCTCTGGCGTGCATGCTTCCGCGCGAACCGCGCGCCGAGATGGTCGGCATGGCCGTGACGTTGCTGATTCCGGTTCCGGCGGCGCTGAGGCCGAGGGGTCGCAGCGTCAGTTGGCTCGGGCGGACCTTGAGGGTGTGGATGTCGAGACCGTTGGAGAGGGACATGATGGATTCGTGTGAGGTCATCCGTCGGAGTCCTCCTGTTCGTTGCTCTGCCGCTTCGGGGTGGAAGTCGAGATCTCTGTGAATCGTGTCGTCGGTCACAATTTCCGGGTCATCGACGTCGCCATTTGCGCTCATGGTCTCAACGGTGTCGTCTTCGGCGGAGGAAACCCCGTGGGCCATGTCAGGTACGTCGTCGGTGGTGTAGGCGCCCATGGCCTGGTTGAGCTCCTCGGCAAGAACGAGACCGGCTAGCGAACGGTGGCCGGGATACGGTGGTGAACAGGTGCCGGAATTGTGCATGGCCGTACTACGAGTCGACCATTGCGATGCCTGTCTGCGGTGCGACTTTCGGTTCCATTCGGGGGAAGTTGGATCGACACTTGTTGTGGGAGAGTTGGGGACCGACACCTCAATGATGCCGCGGTCGAAGACGGAATTGCGCCGGGGGTTCGATTGGGGAGAGGTCGGCGCGGAGGATGGCGCGAATTCGGAGGGCATTTCGGAGATTAGGGACCAACGGCCTGCTGCTGTCGAGGTGGAATCGTGAGCACTGTGACGCGGGATAAAGGGTGGCCCAAGGCCACGGCCCGCCTGCCATTGGGGGTTCTGGGAGGATACTGGTGTTGTAGGTGCTGAGATGATGTGTGGCGGCGAAAAGGTACCTGAAGTCATGGATCTCCTGTTCTTCTTTTGTTTTCGTGACTCGCCCTTCTGGGCGATATGGTAATGATGGTGGACATGTACGGCTTGTGAGATCTTTGGTGTTTTGGCCGAGTCTGGATCGTCGAATTCGGTCTGTAGTGTTGATACGGTACCCAACTGCTTCGGATCACTTGATGACGGCTGGTGATAATGTATCTGTTCCCGTAGGAGTTGGATTTCGTCGTGTGAGTTCATTAGCATCTCACGCAGTTCGGCAATGCCCAGTTGTAGGTTGGCGTTGTCCTGCAAGAGGTCGCGTACGAAATGCGACACGACATTGCGCGTGCTCTTGGTGTCGGATAGGGACTTGACCGCGGCAGCGCCCTTAAGTCTGCCTGCTGCCGTGCTGAGCTCCTTTTCCATTTCTCGTTGTTTTTCGATACGGCCGATAACCTCGGCGTGTCGTTCCCGTTCTTCTTTTGCTTCCTTCTCCATGCGCTCCAGTTGTTCCTGCAAGTCGTTGATACCCTTTTCGGCCTGCTTCCAACGTGTGATGGCGGTGCGCGCCTCCTCCTGTGTATTGACCAAAGTCGCCTGTAGTGTCGCTTGCTCCTCCTCGAGCATGGAGAGTTGCTTCTCCAGGGTCGCTGCCCTCTCCGCCGCCAATTCCAGTCGGCGGATCTCGCGCTGGGACTCGCGCAGGGTGGTCTCGAGGTAGTCAATGCGGGTGTCGGCCTCTCGGACGGTGTCATTGAGCGACTCGAGTTCGGCATGGAGGCTGTAATTCTCGTGTATCGTTTCCCTGTTCTTCTCCTCGAGCTCTGCATTTTCGCGTTCCAGCTGTTCAATGCGAGCGGTGAGTTCGGCGCGGTCGCGTTCGGCGGCGGCCATGTAGGCTTCATGGCGGATGAGCAGAGTCTGGAGGGAAAAGGTCAGCGAGGAGAAGCATTCCTCCGGCCTGGGTTGTCGCGCGCGCCATTTGCTGTGCGTTGCAGGTGTCTTTTCCGACCACTCTAGCATTGTGCAATCTGTGAGGAAGACAAGGTAGATGCAGATGATTTTGCAACCAAGCCATGGTCGGAGCCAAATCAGGGATATGAAGGGAGCAATTGACGGTGGTGACGGGCGCACAGGGAGCGGATGAAAGGAATGCGGCACGCATCAAACAGGAAGCAGGTCTGCGTCATTGATTACTCACCTGGCCCATTTTGGCGGCCGTATGGACATCGCGCTCGACACTCTTGAGGAGAGTACAGTTGTGCCTAAGATAGACGCAGTCCTCCCTTCCACAGCAGCACCGCATAGCCGACGGCTGTGCCCCCTGGGCGGAGTTATCGCCGCTGGATCCCATGACGGCGGTGGGTGATGTTGGAGGATTTTGCGGCACGAGCTCAGCTACGGGCTCAGCAGCAGCAGCAGTAGCAGGAGGAGCAGCAGCGGCGGCAACGGCTACTTCTTGTTCGCAGTCGGCGGTCGGGGTCGCGGCGTCTGCCATTCCCATTCCCATGCCTATAGTGTGTATACTGGACTCGTCGGGCTACTCGGGGACCGTCGGTGGAATGTGTTGTCGTCACAGGCGGATGAAGAGGAGAAGGATGAGGAGGAGGAGGATGGTGTCTTGGTCAACACCACCTCCACCATGCTGCTGAAATGTCGACCCCTGATTGACTGGAGGATCGGCGGCCCCGGGAGCACGAATCTGGACTCGCTTTGGCGCTGTGGCTTTTAGGGACGAACAGCGTAGAAGTCGGTAAGGAACAGGTAGGGAACACCTGTGCACAGATACCCGAATGCCGTGTCGGAGATTTTGCAGGCAGGATGGAGAAAAAGAAGGTCGGGAAAAAGCACGAGGACCACGGATCGTTGACTCGGGACTCGCAAGGATTGGCCGGCAAAGGACGGTGAACCCGGCAAAGTGGGTGTTCCGATATTGACACTGGGATCCTGATGACAGCAGAATTGAGAGGAAGAGGAGACGGGGCCTCGCCGGTCTATAGGCTAGAGGTATAGGACATCGGTCGGTGGGTATGGGTAGACAGACGAAGGGAAATGAAGAGAAAAAAATAAAGAGCGAAAAAAAAAAGAAGAAAAAAAAAAGGAAAATTGAATGATAACGACCAAAATGGCGAGCACTGGTTGGACATCCCCCCCTGTCCCCGTGGCCCCGGGTTCCTCAAGCAGAATGATCCATGTCTTCCACTTGTCCCCATTTGAGGCCCCGGTCCGGTCCTCATGTGCTTCGTGTTGGGTATGAAGGCGTTGAACAACACAGAGCAGAAATGACTGGCGTCCGTTGTGGATTCGATTCCAGAGGTCGAGGACGCGCCAGGTCACCACTGCACAAGCAGAGAATGCGTGCATTTCGTCGCCAATGACTGACACTGGCGCAATCGTTGCAGCCCGCTTACAGATGCAGCCAAGACCACCTACCAGTCGGGGTGAAAAGAGGCCCAGACGCGGGTTGTGCCAGAGACAAGGGTTGCGCCGAACAGGTACCCGCTCACACCAATGACACCACACACCAGTCCTTTAACATCTTCTCCCAGCTGTCAGCCGTTTTTCCTCCTGTTATCGCCTTGGTAGCTTCTGATACCATTTTCTTAACACATACACTCATCCACCAGCTGCCAAAGGCTACAAAGGTACAAAGGCGCTCACCGCCCAATGCACATCACCCTAACCACTTCCAGCTTAGCACGCCTTGTGTCTTTCTTTCCCCGGTCCGCGGCCCATCGCGACCAAACCCCACTCACACCCAAGTGGAATCCATTGATAAAGCAACAACAACAACAAACCGAACGACAAGTCGTCATACCACCTATCAACCACCGATTGACCGAGACACACACCGAACGGACGAAACACGCGAGGCCATTTCGAGAAAGAGGGGTTCGCAGAGGGGGACTGTCTTTTATACCTCTACAGTTCGATTCAAAGACAACGGCGACCCAACATCCGTTCGTCATCATGTGCAAGCGAGCGAGTCGTGTGCCAATAGTGCCAATAGTGTAATGTTATCTCCGATCCAATGTCCACCAATACTGTACAGATACGCAAGTCGATCAATAAGATGAGATGAGATGAGATGAGATAATTATACCCCAAAATAATTACCCGTTAATTCAATCAATTCAATCGACAACGACAACCAACGGATTCATCCGCAAGGCTGCTTGCTTGCTTACCTAAGTATCCAACTAAACTAACTAACGAAAAATGATCTCCAAGCGAAACGAGTCCCGAGGCCGCGATTGACCGGGGTCTGTTGTTCGTTCTTCTTCGGTTCTTCTTCTTTTTTGACGATGCGATGATCAAAAAGGAAAGAAATGAGTATCTGCGCTGAGCAACATAGCACGTGCCGTCAATCAATCAATCAATCAATTCAATTCAATCCACCCCGCCTCTTTCCTTTTGCTCTCCTTTCCTCTCCTCCCCGCTCATGTCTGTTTTCTCACGATTCTCCCATTGGAGATTGAAACACCGTCACCGACGTGCACGAATTCCCATCCTGTAGGTCTCAGATTTCCCCGCATCCATCGATGCCCGCTCATTACTATGTATGCCCGCTCATTGTGCCCGCTCATAGCCGCCTCATGCGGCCCGCGGGACGGCTTAAAACATGGATCATCCATTTCTGTCTCTTTTTTTTCTTTCTGCTTTTTCTCCCCCGAACTTTGACGATTGGCAATTCGTGCATGCAACTGAAATGTCTCCACTTTGAATTGAACTGATTGATCCTTGACTGACCGACAGGCGGGCGGGCGGTTCCGGCGATCCTATCCGATCCGATCCAGGCGGTCGAGTGGTTCTCTCATGTGCTCTTGTTCGCCTCGCCTCGGATAACAATTCTCTTTCCTCTATTTTCTCCTCATCGAAACTACGTATCGATTCTTTGCATATACACGTCTAAGTTTACTTACCGTGTATGGTAAAGGAGCAAGGTGTAATGTACCTAGGTAAAAAGAGATGGGGTGCACGGCATTGAGTGCAAACAGTAGAACACCCAGAATAACTCCATGATAGATGTCCTCAGAAGAGCAGACTGGACGGACGGGTCCGAGATAAACATTACTTCAAAGAACACCGCTATTTCCCCTTCGTCAAGTTATTCAACTGACTACCTTGTACTCGCTATTTCCGTTATACAATAAGCAAGAAAAGCCAAGCATGCTTATGCCTGCCAAAGCACTACATTATAAGCCATCCCCTGCGTGTATGATCACGGGCTCTATATCCAAGAACACGCGCCTAGGCCCGCTCGCTACCTGTTTCCTTCATCCTTCCGAGAAAAGAAATATAATGTGAACTGCGGTTCGTCTGTGCTAGTTGTTCTGAGTGTTCCAGCAGCACCAGTTCTAGACAGCTGCTGGCTGCTCTTTGGCCGCGGACGCGTTCAATAGAGGTACTCATATCGGCAATCATCTTGTTTGTTGAGACGGATGCAATTTGAGCAAGGGCGTTGGCGGTCACACTGAAAGAACATGGCCATGTCAATATCAGCACCTCCCCACAAGATAGGAATAACTCACCTTCTATTTCGACCGATTACATCGGATGCAAACCACCCTCTTGTATTTCCTTTTCCTTCCTGTCCGACGCGGGGGTTGAGGGTTCTGGGGGCGCTCCTGGTCCTAAAGAGTAGCCCCAGCGCCTTCCGCACTTCTAGTCCCAGTTCTTGTCTTAGGGCCACTAGCACCAATGCCTTGCTCAGGCCTTCCTCCTGTAGCATCGACCCAAGAAGAACCGCGAGGATTCTCAAGCCAATCGCGCTCAGGATACACCGTAAAGTCCATGATATTGAACCGCCCCACTCCCTGTGCCGATCCTCCTCCTCCCATTGCCGAGCCATGCATGACATCGCTGCCTATGCCTTGGCCTGGCTGTTGCTTGCTACCACTTCCGCCATCATCAATTAGTCCTCTTCCGCCGCCGATTCCCTCCATACCATGTCCCTGGCCCACACTGTGGTTCTGGTTCATTTCAGTCCCGCTAGCATTCTGTGCTGGGGCAATGGCTGACAGAGGAAACCTGGGCATGTTGAAGAAGTCAAAAACATCGAGATATTCCAGGTCGTTGGCTCCCCCTCCTCCCCCTCCTGCTGTTCCTCCTTCTGCTCCCGTAGCAAAATGCCCGTTACTGTTATTGTTGACAGGCATCATGACGCCTGTGCTCATCAAACTGTTTCCGGCCGCGGTACCGGTCAAAGCTCCGTATTGCCGCGAGCCATGCCTAGGCTGGCGACTGATCAACAGGTCCAAATCGAATGCGGTCCGTCGCATGTCCGCCAGAATCCGCACGCTACTGGGTGTCACCTCGTCGCCCTCGCTCACGCTGGCCTTGTATTCGTCTAGCACCCGTGTCAGGAGATTGGAGTAGCGCGTGGCTACGGGCCAGTACTTGCCCATTTCGCGCAGGGTGTCAACAAAGAACTGGATATCCGGGTTGAGGCTGCGCTCAACGGTGCTGCCGTGGACCAGTAGAACGCGGGCAGCAACCCAGAGCGTGAACGCAAAGGGGGGGCCAAGTGTGGAGAGCAAGTTGTATTCGACGACGAATTTACCCAGGGCAAGGATATTATTGACTGTGTCGCGGCAGGTCTGAGAGGCCATGTAGGAGGGAGAGAAGATGGGTGAACGGACGGTGGGGTATGCGGCTGACGAGTGCAGACGAATGACGGCGGTGTGGTAGGTCGCATGGAGCATGATCCAGGCGCAGCTTAGAGTACGGGCAACCCTGGGGTGCTCATAGATCTTGGCCATGTTGCTGTAGTCATCGGGGAGCTCGAATTTCCACACCTTGAGCATTGTGTCCAGTTCTCGATAGCGGTGCTGCCAATTTTCAACATCGGTGAGAGACGAGATGTCGACGGGCTGCTTGAGGAACTTGTGGATCTTGGAGAGAATACCCAGGATCTCGATATAGTAGCTGAAGGCACCAAGATTCTCGGGCTTGTTGACTTGGTAGTCGGCGGAGCTGTTGCTGTTGAGTCGACTATCATCGTCAGCGGCGTGGAACCATCGAGTCTCAACTTTCTGATTCTTGATCCACAATTCGTCGCGGCATGGAAGGATCCGGTCAATTTCCTTGTCATCAAGGGCAAAGTCGAACGCCGTGGAAATGGTAGCGTAGCGATCGAGCACATATACCATCCAGAACAACCTTCTGCGGGTCTCCTCCTCGGCGAAGTCGCGTGGTTCTGGAAGGACCATGGCGCGAAGAGTGTAGATTGAGGGATAGCTTGGACAAACTGTCATGGAGTTCGTCTCGACGGCCAAGCCAAGCTGCACCACCCCTCGAGTGATGAGAGCCATGATGTTCCATCCTGGGGGCCCGTTGCTACTACCGCATAGATCCAGCGCAAGGATCACCAGGGCTTGCAGAGACATGACGGACGAATGTTCCATTCCATAGAGTAAAACACGCTGCTTCGAGGCCGTGTAGAAACGCTGCCGACTCTCCTTGGGGAGCATCTTGTCAGTTGCAAATCTCATGGCTGTAGCAACAATGGCATGTAGCAGGATCTTTTCTTCCTCGTTCGGGATTCTCTCTCCAAAAAACAGATCTTTTGTGGTCTCACGGTTCAGGATTGGACACCATGGGTGGATGTGCTTGAAGTATAGCTCCATGAGAGCGTAACAAACGCCATACGGCGGAAGCTCCTGTTCAGCGCCTCCTTGCCCTTGCGTGGCCGGCAAAACGGCTGTTGTTAGCGACGGACCCGCCATCTGATGGGAGACGGCTCGGGGGGCACCATAGTACTCTTGAACAGCCGCACTAGGGGTCATGGCCGGCTGCATACGAGGCTGGGGAGTTGCCACGTGCTGGAAGTTGTCATGGACAATGGCTGGAGTGTGAGGGCCCAGACTGAAGTCGGCTGAAGTCGGGGGCTTGTGCATGAATAGAGCCCTCTCAGCCGAATCTGGGCCGGCGTGAGCGAAGACCGGAGGGGGTCCTGTATCGCGCGGTGTGCCGTGGCCGTTGCTCGGCAGGCTCGGTGTGCTCCGATGGCCTGATGGCGCATGGTTATTTCTGTTGTTGGCATTGATGCTGAGGGTAGCACGACTGTGGACACTCCCCGGGCTCGTGTTGAGGTCGAGTCCGTGTGCCGCTAAGATGTCGGCGTGTCTTTTGAGTTCTGCTTCGAGATTGTCGAGACGTTGCTCTAACTCGCGGCCATAGCCTGCTCTAAGGCCGGGCTTCTTTCGTTCTTTGTACTCGCACACAACTGTATTTCTACTACACCACCCGCAGGCTGGTTGACCGCGGTCGCATTTTACCTAGTTCAGGATTAGTATTGGAAAGGCGGGGAGATGGGTTGCAATTGGGAAGATCAGGCGAACCTTTCGAGTTTTGCAAGTTTCACACCTTGTAATCCCTGGTTAGTTTCATTGGCCGATACAACACTACACCACGATTGTAATTGAAATTGAAGTAGAGGTTCACAAGATGCCTATAAAAAGCTCGCCGTGTTGATGATGATGTGAATTATTGTTGGTGGTGACGATGCCAGGACGGGGTACGGGGTGTTATCAACAACGTGTGTAATACATGGTGGCACTAACAAACAATGCCGAGTGTATAGTGGAGGTCGTCGTCGAGGCCAATAGAAAAAGAATGAAATGAACGAATGTATGGACTTACGAGACAGAAAGAGGTCTCTTTCGCTTGCCATTAGGAAGCACCTGGTCATTAGCGTGGTTATTGTCGTCGTCGTCGTCGTCGTCATCGTCGCCGCTCTGCTGGCCGTCGTCGCTATAGACGGAGGCATTTGGCGGGCCATGCTGCTGCTGCTGCTTCTGCTGCCCCTGGAATTGGAACAATGGCGGTCGTGACGGTCCTCCTGCCGCTGCATGATGCTGTTGCCCGGAAGCAGCAGCAGCCATGGCGCTGGTCGGCAACGATTCGGTCGGATGCCTGTATACTGATTGATGATTGCGATTGGGGACGGCCGATCTGAGCCGAGGGTTGTAGTCGCGTTGGGTTGCTCGGCGTGATGGTGACCGAGCGGGGAGGCTGTTCGGGATGAAAAGCAGCGGATGCCGTTTAGGTTGCCTGGGTGGAGTGGAGGCCCTGCTGATGTCGATCCTGTGTGTCCGTGGGTTCGAGGTCAGTGCGCTCTTGTTTGTGTAAGAACACCGACAACCGAGACGGTAAATTGTGCATGAATTGAGCAACGTCTATTGGATAGCAAAGTGTGGGAGCAACGAAACAGAAATAAATTTGTAGAGTAATTTTCAAATGATTGATTCTAGGGCTAAGTAGGCATGTTTCATTTTGGGTTCAAGTTAACTGCCCGAGAAATGGATAGGAAAGACCAATCCCTCAGAAAAACGAACCTTCTTTCTTGTGAACAGCAACCAACACGGGCATCGAGCCACTCAGGTCCTGGCCAAGACTCTGCAGCTCAACATTTTCCAGGTGGGCTTGGCGGGCGAGCGGAATGGAAGGTGTGCATGCGCACGCAGACAAAGTGATCTTTCCATGGGTGGTTAGAAATGGCCCGTGTCAGAAGAGGTTCGGGCTGATGATGTCGAGCAGTGAAATCGGTACGAGCCTGGGCCAGCGGGGAAGAATTAATGAATAGGTAGAATTCCCAAACGGGATAAGCAGAGGCAGGCATTGGCCAGGCCTTGGTACCTGCGAGCTCCGTCGCAACCATCAACAACCCTATGTCGATGGTAAAAATGACGGACTATTCGTCCGAACCATACAACAAGAAAATGGAATCCACATTAACATCAGGCTCATCGGGTATCTTAGTTGCCGGTATGTTTTTCAGCAGCCGTTGATGCGGTCACCATTGAAACGTGGAGGTGGGGTTGATGGCTTGCTGCATCAAGGGACCAGACCAACCTAAGATCAAAACCATTCCCGGGCGAACAAACAGCTCGGCATCTCCAAAACCCCATGTGTGTGGTGTGTTGAGTCTTTGCTCGCCGTCGGGACATCACCACCCGAATAGTGGCCCGAGTTCTCGACTGTTCTTTGGTGAGTGGCTAGTGATCATCGTCCATCATGCTTTCCCATGTTGGAAAAAGCCGAGGTTAGGTAGAGCTCGTCTGGCTCAGCTGAGATATACTTGGACGCCTTCTCGCTTCCCGTGCATTTCGTTCTCGGCTTCATGCCTCCTTTCCTTCAAGACTCACAAATACAATGGCGACAGCAAGACAGTTCCCTACCATCAAGAGCATACGATCTTTTGTGATCGGTGGCGTTGGCTCGGGTGGTGATTACCACAATGTCAAGGGCGGCCATTGGTATGACTTTTACCAAGACTCTCCTCGGGACTGAACACTAACAGCACAGGCTGATCGACTCTTCCATCTCAACGCCATGCTCACAATGGGAAAAGTATCGGGCGTCCCGTACAAGCTGGGGCATCAATGTCCTGGGCTCCTTCTTTGTTGAGATCGAGGCCAGCGATGGCACCGTCGGATTCGCAACTGGCTTTGGAGGTAATGTTCAACTTCCAGATTCACACAAGACGCAAGGCAAGCTAACCAAGACACCACAATACAGGTCCTCCGGCATGCTGGCTCGTCCACCAACACTTTGAACGTTTCCTCATCGGCGCCGACCCCCGAAACACCAACCACCTCTTCGAGCAAATGTACCGCGCCTCCATGTTTTACGGCCGCAAGGGTCTTCCCGTCGCCGTTATCTCGGTCATCGACCTCGCCCTCTGGGACCTCCTCGGCAAGATCCGCAACGAGCCCGTCTACAAGATGATTGGTGGCGCCACCAAGGAGCGTCTCAACTTCTACTGCACCGGTCCCGACCCGCCAGCCGCCAAGGAGATGGGTTTCTGGGGCGCCAAGGTGCCGCTCCCCTACTGCCCGGAGGAAGGGCACGTCGGCCTGCAAAAGAACATTGAGTTCCTGCGCAAGCATCGCGAGGCCGTCGGCCCAGACTTCCCCCTGATGGTGGACTGCTACATGTCGCTCAACGTGTCGTACACGATTGAGATTGTCGAGAAGACCAAGGACCTCGACATCAACTGGTGGGAGGAGTGTCTTTCCCCCGACGACACGGACGGCTTCGAGCAGATCAAGCGTGCCCACCCTACCGTCAAGTTCACCACGGGCGAGCACGAGTATTCGCGCTACGGGTTCCGCAAGCTGATTGAGGGCAGAAACCTGGACATCATCCAGCCGGATGTGATGTGGCTCGGCGGCATGACGGAGCTGCTCCGCGTGGCTGCCATGGCGGCCGCTTACGACATTCCCGTTGTCCCGCACGCCAGTGGACCGTATAGCTACCACTTTGTGATGAGCCAGCCGAATACGCCGTTCCAGGAGTACTTGGCTAACTCGCCTGACGGGAAGAGCGTGCTGCCGGTGTTTGGTGATTTGTTCTTGGATGAACCCATCCCGACCAAGGGGTTCTTGACGACGGCGGACCTGGATAAGCCGGGCTTTGGGTTGACGCTTAATCCCGTGGCGAGGGCAAAGTTGATCCCCAGTGCTTATTTGCTTACGCCACCACCCGTGGCACCGTTGACACCTGCGGGTGCTAGTTTGGGTGTCACAGGTGTCGAGGAGACGAAGCCGGCGCCGGCGCCGGGGGTGACAAAGGAGAAGGAGGAGAGTGACGGGGTGCTTGATGGGTTTGTAGCGAGGATTCAGGAGCTTACGAGCTTGTAGAAGAAATGTTGTATATGAGGTTTACAAAGTTTTGTCTGAAATGAGTTTAATGATCAATACTTCATCCGTCCTCCTTTTTTGAGCATGTAACCCAAAACCAATCGATCCGATCATTACTCGGAGCACAGCACTGACGTCATCGTGAGAACCTCTATGGCAGCTCTGAAGTTAGAACTCTCAATGATGAAACCTCTGAGAATATCAATTGAACTAGTATCTACCATTCGAAAATCCTTTGAAGAATGTAAAGCATCACATACGTAAGCAGAATTCATCTCCAGCATGGAGGGACCAGAAGGAATTGGTGCCCGGACAAGTGGAATGACGGGACCGACCTCGCCAATCTCGCTGTAATTCTCCCCGAGGTACAGTGGAGGAATCTCTGGGTTCGGCCCCACTATGGTGGGCCAAGGAATTGGTTTTGGGACCCACCATATTTTTGCTTCCCCTCTTCCCCTCCATTTTGTCTGCGCAGCTCTCGAACACCATCTGCTCTCTTAGCCTGTGATGGTTTTTAGTCGGGCCAATTGGATGGATTACACTTTGCAATATGAGATGGAGGTGATTGATGATGACATGAATATACGCAGTACATGTGAGACTTTAATCTGAAGCTCCCTTGGCTCAACACCATCTCTTTGTGATCACTGCTTGAAGTGTCTGACGAAAACTAACCGAAACCTTCTCTTCATTCTCGTTTTCTAGCTTGTACCCCATCAAACCGCACTTCCTTTATTCCAAAAACATATCGAAAAGTCACAGTTTCACCACCCCAAATTCCACATCAACATCGACAATTCCCATCCCCAAAATGCCACCAACCAACCTCCTAGCCTCCAAAACCGCCATCATCACCGGTGGCACAACCGGCATCGGCCGCGCCATCACCCTCGCCTTTCTCTCCCAAGGCTGTTCCGTAGCCGTTAACCACCTCGATCTCCCGCGCGACCGACACCACGTTGACTCTTTGATCGCCGAAGCCGCAGCCCTCAAGTCTTCCTCCTCTTCACCGCAGCACACAACAATAGGCGACCTAGCTCTCCTACCCGGCGACGTCCGCGACCCGTCCACCGGTCCAGCTCTCGTCAAATTCGCCCTCGACACATTCAAGACCGACCGCCTAGACATTTGCGTTTCCAACGCCGGTATCTGCCAATTCGCCGATTTTTTGGACATGGATGCGGACTTATTCAGTAACACGGTCCGAACCAACCTAGACGGAGCATTCTACGTCGTCCAAGCGGCTGCACGACAGATGGCGCGTCACCAGGATCCGCCGGGCGGAAGCATAATAGGCATCAGCTCCATTTCTGCGCTGGTGGGAGGGGCAGGGCAGACGCATTATACGCCCACCAAGGCCGGGGTGTTGAGTTTGATGCAGAGTATGGCGTGTGCGTTGGGGAGGTATGGGATACGGTGTAATTCGATACTGCCGGGGACGGTGGAGACGCAGTTGAATGAGGGGGATTTGAACGCTGATGAGGAAAATGGAAGGGAGAAGAGGAGGTATATGGAGGGACGGATACCGCTGGGACGACTGGGACGGCCGGGGGATGTGGGTGGGCCGGCGGTGTTTTTGGCGTGTGAGGAGTTGAGTGGGTATGTGACGGGGGCGCAGGTGTTGGTTGATGGGGGGTTGTTTGTTAATTTGCAGTGAGGGGGGGTGTGATCGAGTTGTCTCGTTGTTGGTACAATGATCAGACTTTTTGAGAAAGATATAAGAAAAGATTGAACTGGATGGTAGTCGACATTGAGGTGGTGAATGACTACTCCATCCCAACCCTACTAGTCTCCACGTACGCTCCTCGGTCATAGTCATTGGGGTCATATGAACCCTGTGTTGCTCCTCCCTTTCCAGCTCCCGCCTCGTCCTCGGCGGAAGAACTTCTCCTTTCCCTTGAATGACTCCAGCTTCCTACATTCGCCTCTGTACCTAAGGATCTGTCAGCACATTTGCAACATCACGCAGTAAATTCTTGACTAACCGTGACTTTTCCCCGTACTACCCACCCTCCGTCCCCTATTCGGACTATCACCCTCCCTCTGCTTCCCTTTATCTTGCTCCTGTCCTCTGTCCACCTTAGAGAAGGTTCCAGTGATACTGCTCCCAGCCTGCCCTTCTTCTTCTTCTTCAGATGTCGCTTGTTTTGGCTTATTGCCGTTACCTCCCTGGACCTGGGAACCCTGGTCCAGGCCCTGGCTCTGCTCCTGACCACCATCGTTTTTCTGTTGCTGTTCCCGCTGTTCCCGCTGCTGCATTTGCCGCAGAACCTCGGCCTCGGAGGTGACTCCCGGTAGGTTGTCCCATTTGTGGTGTTGTTGTTCCCTTTGCTGCTGCTGCATCTTTATCTGCCGCAAAACCTCTGCTTCTGAGGTGATTCCCGGTAGGTTATCCCATTCGTGGTGATGGTGGTGGTGGCTGTGGTGTGTGGGGTGTTTGTGGTGGTCTGTTCCTTGTGCTTGGCGAACGGTGGAAGAGGAGGTTGCTGATGCTGATTCGGAGGTAGAGGGCGAGAAATGGCAGTTTGGATCGGTACAAGTTTTGGGGGGTTCGGGATGTGGTTCGGAGTGCGATTTTGGGGTGGTTCGATTGTTGGGGCTGCTTCCGAGTACTGCTTCTTGAACGTGGGACCTGGATTCGGTGAGTTCGTCGGCTATTACACCGCGGCGGGCTAGCATTGTGATGAATTTGTGTTGGTGGTGACTTGTGGTGGTATTGTCTGTTGGTGATGGTGGTTGTATGGAGGTGGCCTTTGGCAAGATCGGTTGAGGGAAACTAAGATGGCACTGCTGTTGTAGAGGTAGATGGACTATAATATATACATACACATGAGATAAACTCAGTCCAAGATAACGGTTGATGTCATTGATGCACATGCCACTCCCTGTCCTCTCCATCCCAACGGTCCCCCGACTCCCCACATGCCGTAACGGCCGGAATGTACCAGATAACACGCAACTGCGAGGAACCTATTATACCTGTCAAAGGTGCTTCAAACAAGGCGATTCGAGCGCGTCATCCAAGGAAGTTCTCGGCAGGTGGCTTGGATGGTCCTGGTTGTAGATCATCTCGGGGTGTTGAATTCTTGGCTCTGGGGTCGGTCGGTGGAGACGACGCAAAACGGGACGGGGCGAAGACTTGGTGGATCCGGGGAGTTCTTTGAGTGTTGTGTAGGGGACTTTTTTTTGTTTCATCTTTCAAGACAAGGGTTTGCCCACCAAAAAGATTTCATCTCCTAAAGCCATCTGGGTCGTCTGTCGGAGTCGCTTATTCTCCGTCTTTGTTAGTTTCTACCAAGTCGGACATCTTGTCGGACGGTGTGTGCCAAGAACACCCGCCCGCTCGCTTGCTGCCACTTCTCAACAAATCCCGTCTTAGAAAGCCGCGGCGCAGCACGGAAGAGGCACATCGCACAACTCTGAAAATCCTGGGGTTTGGTCCCCGCTACCGAGACGGCGGGCAGACCCCGTACGTCATCGTGGAGCGCGCCATTTAGGCGACAAGGAATGACCTGGATGATCAAGGTGGAAAGAGATAGACAAAAACGGATTATATTTTGAGGCCTCAAAGTTTGAAGGGGAGGGCGCGAAATCGAGAAAAGAAGAGAGGGATAGGGAATGGATGGGGTGCATGTCGGAAAGCTTCAAGCGACCACTCACCAGACATGAAACGAGAAAATGCAGCAGTACCAGAAGGTGACGGATAAACAAACAGAAGGATTCGCGCTACTTTTTATGCGTGAAGGCATAATATAGAGAGCTCTTACAAAGCTCAATATCAACAACTACAACTGGCTCAATGGTCTAGTGGTATGATTCGCGCTTCGGGTTAAACCCTCATGGTCACCATGAATGTGCGAGGTCCCGGGTTCAAATCCCGGTTGAGCCCTATCATTTTTCTTCTTTTTGTCATCACTTTTACTTACCGCTCACGTTTCTAAGCTCCAACTACATCCATGATGTTTTTTGGGCGCATGTCGCATCATTTTTGTTTTCCTTCTCTCAATGATTGGCAAACAACAAGCTTGGCCATCGTGGCATGGATCCTCCGCGTCGTGATGACCACGCGAATGTGTGGGCCAGCGGCAAGCAAGCGCCGCAGGTAACCTTACTGTCTTACTGTGGGCAGGGACTGGACGGGAGACCATCGCGCCGAATTGCTCCCCGTCCTCTTCAGCGCCCAATATATGAGCCGTAAGAGCGTTCGCTTGGACTTGAAGGACGTAAGTCTTTTTTCCTGCTGCCATCGATACTTGAAGTTTGGATCAAATCATCTTGCCGGCACCCGGAATGAATTTGAACCACCCAGCTTCATCTTGATTCAACCTTCGTCCCGTCCTCCCCGCTCCGTGACTGCGGGCCAAACCCCTACGATATCGCCGACATGGTCCTAAGATCCCCACACAAACCACTCAACCGCACAACACAGGACATCCGGCTTTTAACTTTCGACACAACCCACAAGGCACCCTCAACGTCCAATTTTGCGTCGCCAGTTGTCACCCTCTTCCTCAGTCATGTCCCCCTCTCCGCATCACCGCCTCCCTTCCGAGCCGTGTCCTACATCTGGGGCATCCCGTCCCCCGATGAGCCCCTTCCTACGATCCATCCCGACTACTTCCCCATGACTGTCACGCCCAATCTATATTTGATCGTGCAGGAAGTGGTGCTGGCTCAGAAAGGGGTCGTCGCGTGCGGAAGTGGTGAAGCGGTGGTAGTGGACTGGGAGGATACTCGGGATGTGCTGCAGTTGTTCGAGTGGATGATCCTTTTCTCGAACATTGATCCCAAGTATCGGCTGCTGTACGAGTTGCTGGGGGACATCATGTTTAGTGTTGTGCATCTCGAGGAGGTCCTGAATGCCTACAGGCTCATTCTGCGTAGAGGGAAGGATTATCCGGAGAAGACAACGCTCAGCACAGTCCTCACGCACCTCGCCACAGCTGTGATACAAGAATATGGCCCGAAGGTGCTATGCTATCAACGGGGGATCGCAAGGTGGACAGACGGGGGACTTCCCTCGGCACCTGGAAAACCGATCATCGGCAGCGTCGAACTTGATGGACCTGGAGGCGAGCTCGACTTGGATGCCACAGAAGGAAGACACTGGCCTCTGAACAGCACGGCAGAGACTGCAGTGATTGGAGAGTCGAAGCTCGCCCTCTTCTTGCAGAGGGCAGTGATGTCAACTGTGGTCCGTGTTGGTTCAGGGTTCACTACCTCTAGTGTCCCAGGACAGGAGGATTACCGCAAAAACTCGGACCGTTCGTCTTCGGATATTCGCAACTTAAGCATGTTTGAGCCAAGGCACTCTACGCAATCGAGCCTGGTAAAGCCCAATCATTGCACACAGAGTCTGTCGAAAGCCGAAGGCGAACGGCCCGACTTTCTGCGGTGCCTGATCGCATATCGCGCATGGCTTGAAGAGACACTTAACTTGCCAGACCACCCCTTTATTCTACACGCACCCGTTTTGACTCCAGACACAATCTCACTCCACCAAACACATATCACCTACTCGTCTGAGCTACAAGCAGAAGCGCCTCGCTCTCCCAGTCTTTCCCTGCCGGAACGCTCTGAGAAGTCGCAGCTGGAATCTCCAGGAAAAGAGTCTTCTAGCCCAGACGAGTGCACAGGAGTCGAGATGAAAGATCCACCGTTTTGTGTGAAGATTCCCGACGAAGGAATGTTCGAAACATTCATGCGCATGAATATCAGTCGCGCCGTCAGTAATTTTGACAGTGCACCAAGCCTTCAGGGCATTGATCCTATCCATCGCCAACCTCATCATATCGTCAACCTCATTGCATCGCTAAAAGGTCTTTAAATATATGAGCCGATGCGACAAACAAACTCGCACTATCTGGGTGTTGGGAGTCGTACAAAGGTGCATCGACCTAGAGGTACTCGGCAAATCCAAAACAGCTTTCGGCCCTCTATGTGCGATTCATCCCTTGGTCTTCCAAGGGTTCTGTTGACCAAGAAAGCAATTGTCTACTCGATAGGTGCTGACCGGACTGGAACACGTGCAGGTTCTTGATTCGTTTTGGGTTTGGTACCGGCTCCCTTTGTTGATTGTTGTAAATACAGTTGGTGCGGACCACCCAACATCCTTTGTTGCTTGGACGCCTCGACACCGAAAGCGGATAGCAGGATACAAAGGATGTCTCCACTAGAACGATGCCCATAAAGCTTCGTGAGCTCAACTCCAGGCAAATGCACAACTACTACTTGCTCCCGTAACCTGATCCATTTTTCTTCGCAAATCCTAGACCGAAGCAACGCAGACCACTCACCACAACATGCCTTCCAGAAGAAGAAGAAGAACAGATGCTGCTGCATCACCAGAGCCACAGCGTCCGACCCAGGCCGGGGATATGTTTCACTGGTCCATTCTCTTTCCCGTCGCTCATTGGGATCTAGCCCCTCAGGAAGAAAATGAATGGAATGGCGGTGACATCGCTATCAATCAAATCCAGAGCTACAAGTGGCTTCAGGCACGCGCGCGAAGCCTCGGCACAAGGGGATTCCTTCTCATCCAACAGCTTGCTCCACTCAACCGACTTCTCCTTGTCCATGACTTGTATACCGAAGAATTGGTCATCAACAAGCGCGTACGCAAGTACCTGAAGCGTTCCGACCTGGCGACCTTGTACCCTGAGCGGAAGGACATACGACAACGCCTGCCACGGCGTTTGCAGATGTACGCCCACCCAATCCCTGGGGATATTCGTTTTGCTCGGATTAGTGGCGACCACCGCGACCCGCGTGTAGAGGTTCGCCTCCCGGATGAACCCTATTTCCAGAAATTGTACGCCTACGGATTTCCTCACGACCAGATGTATGGGCATCTGGACCATGGCATGGTGGAGAAAGATGGCAGGGCCACAGAGGAAGTCTACAACGCCTCTCTGTACTACGAATACCTGAACGGCGGCTCGCTCGAGCATGCAATCATGCGTATCAACTGGGGAGAAGGTGAACGTGCCCGGTGCGTGGAGGAACCGTTCATCTGGCACCTCATTGAGCAGCTCTCGCGAGCCCTGCTCTATCTGCACTGGGGCGTTGAACGCCAGGGGAACGAACGCAACGAGGACGGAGAAAGGATACCCCGCAACTGGCAGCCAGTTTGCCACCGATGGTTGACCATGGACAACATCATGCTGCATTGGCCGGAATATGGCGAGGAAGGGTACGAGGAGAGCATGGATGGCCGACTTCCGCGCGTGGTGCTGACCAACTTTGATAACGCGGCAAGGAAAGGCGAAGAGCCTCACGACAATGGTATCATTCACTTTGGCCGTTTAACGTTACCCAAGGATCGCATTCTAGAGGCTAGATATGGCGTGAGCCCCAGGGATCGAGTCTGGCAAATGGAAGAGCCGGATACGTGGCAGGATATCTATGCCATGGGAAAGCTGTTGCGACGAATCCTACTTGACAGACGTCGCCCAGGATTATATGACATCCAAATGAGAGGCCAAAAGAACTGGTTCAATTCCGAGACTTACGACTTGGCGCCCTTTGCTCAAAGTCGAGGCGGTCCTTACTCTGATGAGCTCATCGACGCGATCCGCTGGTTTGAGAGCACGGGGCCAGACGGTGAGGTTACCGAATGGAAGGGCAACGCTCGATTTACTGAAGACGAAAAGCCGGGTCGTTTGAACAGTGTGGCTGGCTTGGAGGACCAGTTGCTAGAGGAAGCCGAGTCCCATGTCGAAACGTTCCGGGAGAATGAACCTCCCGTTGCTGCAAATCAGATCAGCATCGCAACGGTCCGACCGCCAGATCTGAGGCACTACCACATGCCGTTCCGGACCAGACGAATCCGGGAAAAGGATGCGGAGAATGAGATGCAAGTAATGATGGAGTCGCTGAATGGGCCGGCATACAAGGTCGTGGTCGAGTACGGTCACGAGCATGAGAACGCTCGTCTGGCGAAAACGGATAAGATGAGGGAATTGGAGGAGAAGCGTGCAGCAGAGGAGAGGGAGATAGACCGACGAGCGGAAAATATGTTCCGGACAGTCCCGGATTCTCTGCTGGGGAAGGAAGTGCAAGAGGAGGAGAGAAAGGATTACAGGGGACGGTTGAGGAAGCGGAAGGATCGAGAGTTCCGTGATGAGACGATGAGGTTGGTTGGTAAGAAGATCAAGAAGGCTAGGAAACGGCGTGAAAGGAAGGAGAGGCAGCAGGAAGAGGGGGAAGCCGCGGATGGTAGTGAGTGGGAAGGATGAAGGGCAGGGTGTTTATTTCAGTTGTCAAAGTCAATCAATCACAGGACTCAGAGGGGATCTGGATGTGTCGAAAGAGGCCGGCACACTTGTGCTGTCAAAGAGTCCAAGAACCGAAAAAGACCAGACATGGAGAAATTTGGCCGGAAATTCGAAGCTCCTTTATAAAACAAACCCCTTTCATTCCTTCTTTCCCCCCCCCCCCCCCCCCCTCTCTCTCTGTTTTTCATGCCTCCGACCCATTCCGGACGTAGTGTTGTCGCCTTGCCTTGAGTACCATTTTGGCTGACACACCCAGCGAGTGGGGTCGCGATGGTGCCATACTCCAGGGGGTTGACGAACAGCCCCCACGACCGTACATCACTGGCGAAGCTCCCACACAATAACGGGAACTATTTGATTGCACCATCCACCACCATGGCTCGCCATTCGTAGGTAGTTTCCATGTTGGTAAGGTAGGTAACGAGAACTGAACGGCCGGCTTGCGACAACGTGGGTGTAATTCGTGCATGCCAAGGCTTGTGAATGCTTCGAGCTTGCATTTTGTTTTCAACTAGCTTCGTCAAGAGTTGCATGGTGAGGTCGTTTGGCTGCTTGTATGATGTTAGCCTTTTTTTTTCCTTTTTTTTTTCGCCTCATGAAGATGGACGGGAGGTACCTGACTCCTATCGCCAGTGTTGCCTCTTCAGTCCCGGTTGGGTTGTGAACAACACCCCCCAACCATCTCATCTAACCACGATTAAACCAACAAACAGACTGCAGTCTACTAAGTAGGTAGTCTAGAACATTAACCCCCGACTCGCCGTCATCTAGCACCTCTCCCAAAGAGGAGCCATCCCAGATTAAATGTACCTACCTATCGACCGGGATGCGGAATGCGGGATGCGTGCAGGATCTCTAAACTATCCCCCTATAGTCTAGTCACTCCGAGCCCAACGAAGTCGTCTCATCCCGGAAAGGAATCACGACATAGATAGCTGTTTCTCGCTGCTCACGTCCACTTCTACAGTTCCACCGGGCACTCTCCGCGTCCCCGTCCCCGTTCAGAACCCGGGTAGGGCATACAGATAGTCAGCAGCGAAATACCATTGACCAACCGAGTCTCTTCTACGGTGATTGCCAATGCCAACGTCCATCTAAGCGGTAGGTGGTAGGCGGTAGTGGTTTCCCGGGTTCGGTACGGTTGTTGATACGGTTTTCGACCCCACGCTTTTCCCACTTGCGCTTTTCTTCCGCTTCTTCTTATGCGTGCCATGCTCCCATTCCCCTGTCGCTCTGGAAGTCTAGAGGTATGTAGGTCAGCGCTATCAAATAACGTCAACGGTAGTCCACAGATAGGGCAAAGAAAAGTGGCGAACAGGCGGCCCGAAAGTTGCTGTTCCTAGTGCCGACCCCCATCATGATTCCTCAGGTGGAAGTGAACTTTGCGAGCGATAACCCGCTAACCTACCAACCCGCCAACTGGGCTGATAAGTAGGTAGGTAGCCATCACGCAATCAAGGTAGGATATTTCACCCCTCTGAATGGTGGGAACGGAAGGAAGAAGAGAGGCGGGAACAGAGGTAACCCAAGAGCACGTCGTATATAAGCCCTTCCCAACTATCCAGACAATGTGTTCGCATGTTACTTGTCGTCTCGTTTCGTTTCGAATCTTCCTGTAGTCTTGTCAGACATAGGCTGTATGTACCTACTATTAACATCCCTTCGACATCTTTCTCTCGACACTTGAGCCTCACTTTAGGTTCCTGTCGGTACCTCTCATCGTATTTCATCGCATCTCATCTCGTCTCGTCTCAGGGTCCATCCAGTCTTTGCCCGTCCGATCTGTAAGAAATTAGTCGTGTGCGGCCTTCAGACTTTGTGCTCCCACGGTCTGATCTCTCCTACTCCCATAACGACACCACACGACCAGACATCCAACCGACTCAACAGCCATGTCACAACCACCACAACAGCCACTACCACCACCCTACCAAGGCTCTGGCTCAGGCGGGAGCTCCAGCTCCCCCGACCACGACTCTTCCATCTCCTCCACCTCTTCCGCTCTCCCAACCCCCACCGACGAAAAGAAACCCTCATCCTACGGCACCGTGATCTCCCCATCCCCCGACACCAAGAACCTCAACTTCTCCTCCTCCTCCTCCTCAGACCTCTCCGAAGCCTCCGAATACGCCGACCTCACACGAAACCCCTTTCTGGACCCCGTCGTCGCCGCGCACTGGCGCAAAGTCTACGAAGAAGCCGACTACGAGTGCCGCGCGGTGTTCGACCCGAGCGTGACCTGGACAGAAGAAGAAGAGAAAGCAATCATTCGCAAGATTGATTTCCGGGCGTGTGCGTGGGCGATAGTCATGTTTTTTGCGCTGCAGGTCGATCGGGGGAATTTGAGCCAGGCGTTGGCGGATGGGATGTTGGATGATTTGGGGTTGGATACGAATGGTGAGTTCCCGTCATCTGTGCTATATTTGGGGGTGGGTTGGGAACAAGAAAAAGGGGAAGCGGGAGAGAGAAGAAGAAAAAGAAAAAGAAAGTTGAAAAAAGAAGGGGGGAAGGAGAGGGGGTGAAAGAAGATGAGGCTGACAACATGACAGATTATAACTACGGCAACGTCATTTTTCTGGTGTCGTTCCTATGTGCTGAACTGCCGTCTCAGTTGCTGTCGAAGAAGCTTGGTCCAGATCGGTGGATTCCGATTCAAATTGTGCTGTGGTCTGTCGTTGCGATTTCGCAGTGTTCGTTGAATGGAAGGGGCAGTTTCTTCGCTACTCGGTGTTTGTTGGGTCTTATCGAGGTTTGTCTCCTTACCTGCAGTGACCTTCCCCATCCACATCCAAGGAGGTCACTAACAACTGACACAATCACCAGGGCGGCTTCATCCCCGACATTGTCCTCTGGCTCTCCTACTTCTACACCTCGCGCGAGCTTCCCATCCGCCTCTCCTACTTCTGGACCACCCTTTCCACCACCTCCATCATCACCAGTCTGATGGCCTTTGGCCTCCTGCACATGCGCGGCATCAACGGCTGGGCAGGCTGGCAATGGATGTTCCTGGTCGAAGGGCTCATCACGCTTTGCATCGGCCTGGCCTCTTTTTTCATGATGCCCGCCTCGGCCGTGCAGACCAAGACGTGGTTTCGCCCCAACGGGTGGTTCACGGACCGCGAAGTCTCCATTGTCGTTAACCGCGTGCTGAGAGACGATCCGTCCAAGGGCGATATGCACAACCGCGAGGCCATTACGCCCAAGAGGCTGTGGGAGACTCTGAAGGACTATGATCTCTGGCCGCTGTATGCGATTGGGCTGGTGGCGTATATTCCGCAAACGCCGGTGAACTATTATTTGACTTTGACGCTGAGGAGGCTGGGGTTTAGCGCGTTTAATACGAATCTGCTGGTGATTCCATCGGTGAGTTTATCCCTTTCATGTTCCTTAGGGATGCCAAATGCTGACAAGACGGGAAAACAGTCTGTCGTCCACATCATCACCCTCCTCCTCCTCACCCGGCTCTCCGACATTCTCAAGGAGCGAACCTTTGTGGCCATGCTTCAATGCCTCTGGACACTCCCCTGCATCCTGGCGCTCAGGTTCTGGCCCGGTCTGATCGAAAACGCCTGGGGGACGTATGCGCTCATGTCCGTCCTCCTGTCGTACCCTTACTGCCACGCCATCCTCGTAGCCTGGACGTCCAAAAACGCCAACAATGTCGGGGCCCGCAGCGTGTCGGCGGCGCTGTACAACATGTCGGTCCAGCTAGGCAATGTGGTGGCCAATTTCATATACTTGGACTACGACAAACCGTACTACCATGATGGCAACACCAAGCTGGTGGTGATCAACTTGCTGGCGATTGGCGTGTTTTTGTTCACCAAGGCGTACTATGTGTGGAGGAATAAGCAGAAGGATAAAGTGTGGAATGGGCTGACGGAGGAGCAAAAGGCCGAGTATATCAAGACGACCAAGGTGCAAGGGAGTCGGAGGTTGGATTTCAGGTTTGCGCATTGAGGTCGTTGTGTTGGGGAACATGGAAGAGGAGAGAAAAGGAAGAGGAAAGAAAGAAGTAGAGAGGGTTAGGGTGTCAGTTGTCGCAGGTTATCATCAGTGCCTGCCGGAAGCCCGGTTGCCGGAAGCTGCCGGGGAAATCCATAGTTCATGACGTAATGTAAACAACCGTGGCCTGTCAAAGTTCTGAAACCAAACAGAAGGAGCTTCCCGAGGTTGCACAATGCACATAGCCCATCCGCGGTACATACATGATTGTTTCACCAGTCGGAATCGGTAGTGATACGAGGGACGGGGTATATTTTAGTGTTTGTACAGCGGTACAAGCCGAGGTTTAAGATCCTGCATAAAACTCGTGTTGTGGTGTGCTTAGAAATCAGAATGGAGAAGCGGACGGGCAGGGGAAATTCGTTGGTGAAACGGACGGTGAAGAGACAAGCTTAAATGCCCCCCCCGGAGATGCCTCGGTACTTGGCGACATCCCAGGGCAGCGGAAAGGGCGGCCCCCCCGCGCGCGGGGCTCCTTCCGGCGATTGAGTTCTCACTTCTCAGCCCAGCGATTGCAAACCTCTACAGTGCAAGCTGGAAGCTCCGGAGCTCCAAAGAACCAATTGAACAGCGAGAGAGCAGCTCCGAGATGTCAATTGGGACTCGGAAGGAACACAGACCACTCCTTGCTATGATTGGATTGCTTGGAAATACAGGTCATTGACGATAGCAGCTTATCAAGCCAACAACTGAACTGAACAATGAATGGCGCAATTGCTGGGCAACCATCACCCACAGCATCACCACGACAATACAACACAACAAACAACACCGCTTGACTACAAGTAGGTAGTATTTAGACCCATGAAACAGCCTCCTTTTTGGCGGTGTCTGAGTGCATCATGATCCGAGGCAACAAATCCCAGGAAGCAGCCCACAGGGGCGGATCGTACACTAGGCCGTGGCCGCTGGAAAGTCTCCGAATCGATTGCCCCACGTCACCATTTCTTCATGATTCCAATCGTCCCATCGAAAACGTGCTTTATCAGCAAAACTGTCTCCAGTCGATCCGAGCAATGTCCCCACTGTTGACGCTGTCCACCGTGTGTTCGGGCCCTTCTTGCTCTTGTTGATATAAATCCCATGGTCCAGTCTGTTTGGTGTCTGTTCGTCGCCCTTTTCAAAACCACCCCGACAAAAATCACACACACAACACATCAAAATGGCTCCCACCCACAACAAGACTCTTGTCTTCAAGAAGATCCCCGAGGGATACCCCGTCCCCGGTGAGCACCTCGTCGTCGAGGACCGTGGCTTCGACCCCGATGCCGCTCCTCCCCCGGGCGGTATGACCGTCTCCATCCTCTGGGCCTCCTTCGACCCCTACCAGCGCGGCCGCATGCGTGACGCCAGCATCAAGTCCTACGCTCCCGCTTACCAGCTCGGCGGCCCCGTCACCAACGACACCGTCGCCAAGGTCCTCAAGTCCGACAACCCCGACTACCAGCCCGGTGACCTCGTTGTTGCCCACCTGCCCATTGCCGAGTATGCCGCCCTCACCAAGACCGAGGTCGGCTCCGTCATGGGCGGCATCGTCGGCCAGGTTGTCCAGACCAAGATCGACAACAAGTACGGCTTCAAGGACCTCGGCCTCTTCCTCGGTCCCCTCGGCATGCCCGGTCTGACCGCTTGGTCGTCGTACAAGGAGATTGGCCAGCCCAAGGCCGGCGAGACCATCTTCATCAGCAGTGCTGCCGGTGCTGTCGGCCAGGTCGTTGGCCAGATCGCCAAGCGCGAGGGCTTGAAGGTTATCGGCTCCGTCGGCGCCGACGAGAAGCTCGACTTCATCATCAACGAGCTCGGCTTCGATGGCGGCTTCAACTACAAGAAGGAGAAGCCGCTCGATGCCCTCAAGAGGTTGGCTCCTCAGGGTATTGACATTTACTACGAGAACGTCGGTGGTGAGCACCTTGACGCTGCCCTCGAGTGCCTCAACACGTTTGGTCGCATTGTCGCTTGCGGCATGGTGAGTTTTCTTTTTCTTCGTTTCCCCCTGCTTCCTTATTCCACTTGTACTAACCGCAATTGTCACCCAGATCTCCCAATACAACGTCAAGCCCGGAGAGGCCTACGGCGTCAAGAACCTCATCCAGGTCGTCGCCAAGCGCCTCACGATGCGCGGCTTCATCGTCTTCGACAAGGACTTTGGCCCCAAGTACGCCAAGGAGCACCAGGAGCAGCTCTCCAAGTGGATCGCCGAGGGCTCCGTCAAGTTCAAGCTCCACATCACCGAGGGCATCGACAACGCCCCCAAGGGTCTTGTCGGTATCTTCAAGGGCGAGAACTTTGGCAAGGCTGTCCTTCACATCAAGGATGAGTAAATTTTTTTCTCTCTTTTAAAAATAACAAAAAGCAAAAGAGATGGATGGATGGATGTATTATACCCGCCGCTAGCTATGTAAATTGTAATTGCTAGTTTATGAATGAGAAAACAATTGAAAGAAAACAAAAAATCATGAAAGGGTCAAAGATGTGTGTCGGGTCGTGTCGTGTCGTTGAAATAAGGTGTGTGACGCAAGGAATGGTACCGAATGCGCCGGTGGCGTGCATGCTGACTGCTGACAGCAGAAGTAGTGTAACCGTTGTTGGTCCATTGACGCCGAAGTTATGTGTGGTCTTTGTGTTACGCCAGATCGATCCCGTCTGACATTGGATGGCAGCCCAAGCCAGCGGCGAATCCTATGGCATCGCTTGCCGTTGATATCCGATGGTTACAGTAAGCATGCACAAGTTGTTAAAGAGATCCTGGTGATGACCGACCAAATACGGGAACCCGAGGAAGAATCGAACTATGTACGGAAGCTATCGGAGTTTCATGCATCCGCGGGCATCTATATGTACATCAAAGCCCTTTTTGTCAACCAAATTTATTAGAGAATATCCAACATCAACAACGCCTTTTCATGCGACCATCCAATTTATTCCTCCCGCCCTTTTTAGAGGTTGAACAGCGCAACACCAACGAATGCCATGGATCAAAGCGGCAGCCACACTACCAACTCCGTCCAGAAGCACAGCGATTTTTTTTTTTTTTTTTTTTTTTGTCACAATCATCTCCATTACCCGTCTCATCACCTAATTAGCCTTTCCGAAACCAGAATCGGGGCTTCCAGAATCCAACCATTGTCATCCCCGGCATATACCAATGTACTTATGCTCTCAACAACGAACCAAAAACAGTCGCATCATTGAAAATTAGATAGATAGATAATCTGTTTCTCATCCCGTTGACACTTAACATACAGTCATGTCTCTTTGCTGGACACACAACGATACAACAAAGCCAAGAAAAAAAAAAAAAAAAAAAAAAAAAAAAGAAAAAGAAGAAGAAAAAAGAAAAGGACATTTTAACAAGTCCAACTATCAGAACTAAGGATGCTCAATCCCAAGTAACCTCTTCCTCTTCTTCCTCCTTCCCCTCCCCCCACCTCTCTATGCATGTCATTTCAATTCTCTTCTCCCTTCCTGTCCTTCTTCGGAAGGTATGCAGTTCCCTTGTTCACAGTCCACTGTCCACTGTCCAGGGATGAATAAATACCAACCGTTGATCTGCCGGGCTGCCTCGGACCTGCTCCGGACTTGCCCCAAACCTGCCACAAACCTAGGTGTAGTGTAGGTAATGTGCAAGACGAAAGGACAATGCCCTGATGTTCTGCAAACTACCCCACTCAATTCGGACTACCAGCCAAATCAAACGATTCAGATCTTACTTCTTCACAGCAGACAGCGAGCCCTTGAATGTGAAAGTGCACCCTGAAAGATAGAAGTCTTTTGATAGGACTGGATTGCAGACTGCGGAGATAAAGGTCGTAAATAGCTAGGTTGTATCGTTACTGTTGTTACCTAGTCTACGCTTGTCATGGCTTCGTTCAGAGTCGTTCTTTCAGTTCTGGTTTCTTCTGACCTTGTCTATGTGTGTGCCAGGTATAACGGGCTCGAAGATCTGAAAAAGGTGAGGTCGTGGTAGGTAGGTAGGTAGGGAGGTAGCCATAGTCCATCTTGGGTTGGTTGAGATGGGATTTCTCTTTATTTAGCAAAGTGAGGACCCAGAGGATGATGAGAACGGCGATATACATGGAAGAGGGTTCTGGGCGCCACAAGGTCGTAACTAATGGAGGCAGTATTCCTGTAAGCGAGGTTCACCACGGCGGTACAGTCACACTGTATGTTGCGTTTATGCTATGGAAGCAAAGGGTATCTCAGCCAATCACCTGGCGCCGTGCTCTGTGTGATGGCGGAGGGGTTGTCGTTGACTTTTATGGGAAATAACTAGAACTGTATAAGTGTAGTGTGTGTGTGTCCAACGATGGTTGCATACGGGCGGCTCAGAGGTGGCTGATTGACTGACAACATGGGAAGGAGGAGTGAAGGTTTGGGGAAGTGAGTCTTCATTGGAAGCCGAGAGGTCGCAGGAAGGACTGAAAGGTGCCTGCGTTCGGCGACGGGAAGATCCGCGCCCGTGGTCCCTGCAGTGATTTCAGTTGCCGTCGTTTGGGTCCTGCCGTTCGTGATCACGGACTTCATTCTTGCCGATGCAAGTACACGTGTAACGACAGAATTCAGGGGAAGCAGCTACAGAACCATTGAGATGGATCTTGGCAGTCTTGGGAAACAGCGGCCATTGCAGCTGGCTATCACAATCATTCACACTTCCCATCATGATCTTGTTAGTGACACCGAGATTATAAAGCAGCCAAGAGGGAAATCAGCAAAAGCAAATGTTGGCGGGCGTCCACGTTCACCACCACCAAACCCCACCGAGTGAGCTCAATGTGGGCTCGGTTATGCACACGCATCTGTATCCGGATGCAGGAGCAGTGAGGGCCAAGATAGCAAGATAACACGACCCTCCCAGCGCAAATAGTGGCCTATCAGAAAAGCATCTACTTGAGGCGCAAAAGTGTTAGCAGACCAACAGGTAGGCAGACGCCTAGGCATTCCCGAAACACTAATACAGCGTGCCCACTATTTCCGAACCGGCATGCGCGTTGCAGTTCCCCTAATCATGACATCATTACATGTAAGGGCCGTCCCATCCGTCATCCACCATGACAAAAGAAATCTCCCCATTCACACTTGCAGTGGCATACACGGTTACATTGAACATCGAACGAGAAGTGGTGATCGGTAAGTAGATAGGTACGTATGTAGGTATTAGCAATCATGCAGGCAGTACGAACGTATAAAGCATCAGCAACTTGCTCCCCGTTTACCAGACGGCATCTTCCCATCTGCATCTCATCTCTTCCTCTCTTCTCAAAACCACAACACAACCAACCAAGAACTTTCTCAACCACCATCTTGACCAAACCACAACCACATCGACAACCAAGACCAACCCCATACAAGCCCAAATTCCAAACCGCAACCATGGCCTCCACCACCAAAGGCAACGCCATCCCCTCGGCTTCCAAGCTTTCAGACCTCTTCAGCCTCAAGGGTAAGGTCGTCGTCATCACCGGCGCTTCCGGTCCTCGAGGCATGGGTATCGAAGCCGCCCGTGGCTGCGCCGAGATGGGCGCCTCAGTAGCCATCACGTACGCCTCGCGGGCCGAGGGCGCTCAAAAGAACGTTGCCGAGCTGGAGAAGGAGTACGGAATCAAGGCCAAGGCCTACAAGCTGAACGTAGCCGACTACGCGGAATGCGAGAAGCTGGTCAAGGACGTTATTGCGGATTTCGGCCAGATTGATGCTTTTATTGCCAAGTATGACGCTCCCTTTCTCTTCCCTCCCACCACCGTGGTTCTCTAGGAACGCATACTAACGCAAACAAAAACAGCGCCGGCGCCACAGCCAAGTCGGGTGTCCTCGACGGCTCCAAGGAGGAATGGGACCGCGTCATCGAAACGGACCTCAACGGTACCGCTTACTGCGCCAAGGCGGTCGGCCCGCACTTCAAGGAGCGCGGCCGCGGCTCCTTCGTCATCACGAGTTCCATTTCCGGCCACATCGCCAACTACCCCCAGGAGCAGACATCGTACAATGTCGCCAAGGCCGGCTGCATCCACATGGCCCGGTCGCTGGCCAACGAATGGCGCGACTTTGCCCGTGTCAACAGCATCTCGCCCGGTTACATCGACACCGGCCTCTCGGACTTTGTTGACCAGAAGACGCAGGACTTGTGGAAGAGCATGATTCCGCTGGGCAGGAACGGCGATGCAAAGGAGTTGAAGGGTGCCTATGTTTACTTGGTCAGCGATGCCAGCAGCTATACCACCGGCGCGGATATTTTGATTGACGGTGGATACACTGTCCGCTAAAGGAGGAGCGCGGAGAAGAGACCTGGGCCCGGAATCAGATCACCCGGGAGTTACGTCATACGGCATGGGCGCACAGGCCACCCGGAGCCGGAAATATGGGGCGTGTTCGGATCCGAGATGCCGTGGATGCACCTCGCTCGATTCGCTGGCAGTTAGCCCCTTGAGCATTATGTAGAAGCCTGTACGAAGTTATGAATAATGTCAAATCAAGCAATGTTATAAGATACATTGTCTCGGATTCCCGAGGTGTCTGCCAGCCACTGCGTTCCCCCGCTCCAACGGCATGACCGAACTTGAATACTCTTCGGAGTTCAAGACCTTCAATTCCGGACCCTTAACCGACCATCACTGTCATCCCCCTAACATTCTTCCCAACTACCTTCACAGCAGCTTCTGCACGCATCAGTCCCGCCCCTTCCAGCGACCTAACCTGAACCGTAACTTTCTCCCTCGGCCACAAAGTCACGTAATTATCATCCCAAATCACCGGCACCACATCCTTCCCTTCTTTATCTACTAAGTTGAGACTGATGAAGAAGGCGGGGAAGGAAGAATGGTTTTCTAACGTCACCTGCAACTTCGAAGACTCGTACTCAGAATGCCCCTTGGACAAAGCTGTTACCGTTACGTTCGCAGTAGGTAGCTTGTTTAATGTCGTGTAGTCGCTGTACTCGCTTACGGGGGTGTAGTACCAATTGGAGTTGTCCCAGGCTAGAGTGTCGAGGTTTTTGGAGAGCCAGTAGGTGTTGCTGCTTAGCTCTGTCTTTGGAGGTTGGATTGGAGTTAGGAGAGTTGTCGGAGAGGACTAAACGAAGAAAGACAACATCTTTGATATTCTCAAAAGCAGAAGCCATAGAAATGATTTCCCTACTTGTATTCGGTTTTGTTGTCGTTTTTACTGTGTTGCTGTATAGTGTCTTTCCAGTTGGATCTACCATTTCGATATCGACACTTCTTGGTCCTTGTTTGTCCAACGACCTGTTAATGAGAACCACGTTCTTCTTGACGTAGTCGAACGCCACATGCTCGATCCGACTACCGACTTTGGCACCGAAATACGCCCCGGCAGGATGCATGTAGTAGTCCCAGATGGACCAGTGCAAGCTCGGAAAAGCACCGTTTAACATCCAGTAGATCATGCCCGTCGCAGACCGCTTGGGGGAGTTCCAGTTGGCTGCGTACCCTTCGAATTGGGCGCGGGTGGCTTCGTAGTCGGTGATTTGGGTCTTTTGGACATAATCCTCGAGAGAAGTCGGGGCGCCCCAGCGGTTCCAGAGGGCAGAGTTGTAGATGTTGCGGTTGCGGAAGCTGGAGGTGTCTGTAGAAGACATGTGGAACAAGTCTTTGTTGGGGTTCTTCCAGAGGTCGGTGAGGTCAGAGGGAGAAAGAAATTTGTGCAGGCTGGATAGGTCTGGGGTTCCGACGCCGGCGCCTAGTTCTGATCCGAAGCCGAATGCTGCTCCGAGATGAGTCCGGTCGTACCAGTAGTTGGGAGGAACCCAGTCGTAGGGGCCTTCCATTTTTAAACCGGGCGAGCCCATGAAGGAGGGGAATCCCCTTTTCGAAGCGGAGGATAGCACTGGTGTTTGCCAGTCTTGGAGTCTTAGGGTGCTCATGTACATTGGTGCTGCCTTGGAATCCGGCCAGTAGTCGCTGCCGATGAGATAACCTAGGATACTCGGGTGAGTTTGAAGCATCCCGGCTTCGTGGAACATGCTTGCGTTGGCGATACCGTAATCGTCTTCGCTCCAGACTGGGGTTGGGACTGCCAGGTCCTGGTTGTAGCTCCATGCCTCCCATTTGTCGCAGCATTCCCATCCGGCGAGAATCATGATGCCTAGTCGGTCGGCGATCTGATAGAGCTCCGGGTGCTCGTTCTTCCCTTCGAGGCGGATGGTGTTGAAGCCGAGGTCGAGGACGTAGCGGACTTCGGATTCGAATTTGGCGGAGGAGAAGCGGAGGAACATGTCGGGGGCGTAGCCTGCACCAAGGACTTGGAATGGTTGGCCGTTGATGAAGAAGGTGGTGTCGTCGTACGAGTTAAGCTGGGAGGTGACGGTGCGGAAGCCGAATACTGCGGAAACCTGGTCGGAGAGGGTGTTGTTGGAAGCGAAGACGGAGAGTTGAGCGTTGTAAAGTGGTTGGGAACCCCATTGCTTTGGCCACCAGATGGCTGGCTTCTGGACAGTGGTAGTGAGGGTTACGTCTGTGGTAGACAGAGGCGGGAGAGTGACGGTTTGGGACCAGGTTAGTGTCTCGCCGGTGTAGCCTTCTGGGAATACGGTGCCGGTAACGGTGATGGTTATTTCTTCATTCTCCAAGTTCTGGGCACGGGATTTGAGAATCACATTTGCGGGTGAGCTATCCAAGGGCGTTCCAAGCTGGGTCACCACCCGTAGGGGTCCAAGAGCAACAGATCCGGTCTGCTTGACTTCCACATCTCGCCATACTCCTGTGCCATTGTCTGCAGGCCACGGATTCCAATCCCCCCAGCCCAACGCAAAGTCGGCGTAGTAGCTCGTGGGATGTGCCTGGATAAGCAATGCATTGTCCTTGTCGACCAGATCAGTGATATCGTACGTATGGCCTCCATAGCTACCAGCCTGTGTCTCCTTGTCCGCTACTTGTTTTCCGTTCAGATACACGTCGGCGCGGGAAGTGATTCCATGCGTGAGAAGATGGAAGTACTTCCCGGCTCCTGGATCCAGTCCGAATTCCTGCCGGTACAGCCACGGGACCTCAAACTGCTTGCTGTCCACTCTTCGGAGGTTGTCCGAGTAGAATAGCTCGGTGTCGTTGTAGATGCCGGCTTCTAGCAGGCAGCCCATCAGGGTGCACTTGGATGTGTTGACATGCAGCCATCCTGATGTGTCAATGCCTGGACGAGAGAGAGCTTCCAAATCACTTGCTGCTTTCGTTGATGACTGCAAGTCCCATGCAGGAACGGGTGCTATTTGGCCTGGTGTTGATACTAGAGCGCTGCTAGAGTCTGCCGTAGTGGTTATGGCAATACCAAGGATGGCGCCGAACAACACCTGAAGCATTACTGGAGACTTCCTCAGTTGCATCGTGAAGAGCCCACGGTGGATGGGCGCCGTGGTGTTGCTAGAGGTAGCGGGAAATTGCGGCCTTCGCAGCGTCGCGATCGAGGAACATTACACGAGGGCATCTTATACTGGACATTCATTCATGATGATATGAGGGCGTCGCGACTAGGCTCCTCCAAGGCATTTGACGTGTAACTTGCAACCGGGTGAATGCCCGCGCAAATTAAAATCAACGTTACATGTCGTGTCACCAGCCACTTTACCGTTGCGTCTCCGGGCTTCCGTTTCTGGAGGATGAATCGCCAACGGTGCGGGAGGTAGTGTGACACGGGTAAAGGAGAGGATTGCGGATGATTTGCGATACATATTACGACAAAAAGGGAGGTTGTTTATTCGAAACATGGGCCAGGGCGGGTGAAATGTTATGATGGATGAGAAAGTTGCCCCTGTGTGTGGACATTCCATTCGTTTGGGGAGTCCGCTGTGTAGAAATTGTTAGTGCCTGTTATAGCAACTTCCACGTCGGCACTTATAGGGCCCGTTAATTGGCCTTTAGAAGCCAAAGAAAGTGGAAGGGTCCGGGCCACTTCAATAGCGGCAGGGCATCAATGGTGGAGTACTGGAAGGGAAGGTAAACAAAGTTAAGACTACCTAACAATGGCTTTGAGACAAAGACATGATCGACAGACAACCTCAAGCCATCAATCTTCACATGCAAGGGAACTGCCGGCAATGGTGATTGGGAAAAGTTCATTTGCCCACAAAGACATTTCAACTCCAGTCGTTTTCTGTTGTTCCTCCTCATCACTTCCAGTCAGCGCAAGCACATGTCAACACTAAACCCCGCCTTCAAAGGACCCATTTTCAGTGTACTCGTTCCATTCGGGCTCTCACCATGACGTCACTACATCAACAAATCCATCAAGGACCACGAATAAACACAAAGACAAGGAAAACGACATGTGCCATCCCATTTCTTTTTTCGATGTCGCTTAACAGATGCGATGCAATGACAGCCACTTCCGGCTACTCCCGCCCATTCCAACCCAATTGGATGGAGCTTTAGTCCGCTATCACATCTAACCAGGCACCACTCAGGCGATCCGGTAGGGTGTCGTCCGTCTCCTCCATCCGACCTCCAACTGCCGATTTATCGTCACCTATATCAACCTCCCTCTTTCCACCCACTCGAAGTGTCATCATTCTTTGGACAACATCATTAAAAAACCAAGCCGCATTCGTTCCTGGCCACAGAATACTTCCCAACACCCACGAGACTAGCGATCAACCAAGATGCCGGTCAGAGTCATTCCCAGAGAGGACGAACAGGTCGACGACGACAGACAAGGCGTCGACTTTGCTACCGCCGTCTCCAACTGTCCTCCCACGGCCGAACGTCCCCAAGCAATCGACATTGACGTCGACATCTACAAGCCTAGCATCGCTCGCGCGAACGTGGCCCCGTCGACCGAGCAGCCCGAGGGCAGTGCCGAATATGTCGACGCCCTAGACCTCAAGGACTACGTATGTCACTCAAACCATTCCGTCTCCGATTTCCCCCCTCAAGTCCACTCGCTAACATCCAACCTCTGCACATGCAGACCGTCCTCCAGCAACACTGCTTGTTCTGGGACCGCGACAGGGACGGCGTGATCTGGCCCCAAGATACCTTCATTGGCTTCTACGAACTCGGCTTCAACCTCTTCTTCTGCTTTTTAGCGACACTCGTCATCAACCTCAACTTCTCGTACCCGACCCGTCTCGGTGTCTCCTACATCCCCGACCCCTATTTCCGGCTGTACCTGCCGTCCATCCACAAGGCCAAGCACGGCTCGGACTCGGGCACGTACGACAAGGAAGGCCGCTTCGTACCGCAGGCGTTTGAGGACATGTTCAGCAAGTGGGACAGGGGCGACAAGGGCGCGCTGTCGGCGGGCGAGCTCTGGAACATGATAGCGGCGAACAGGCTCGCTGCGGACCCGTTCGGCTGGGCTGCGGGCATCTTCGAGTTTGGGGTGACGTGGTTGTTGGTGCAGGAGGAGGGAATGGTGGACAAGGAGGATTTGAGGAGGATCTATGATGTGAGTAGTATTTCTTCAATATTCCGGATTGGCCTTTTGTTAAGGACTATACTAACAAAGTGTTTGGTCGCAGGGCTCCATGTTCTTCAAAATCAGGGAGGCCTACCGCACCGAAAAGGGATGGAACAAGGGTTTCGGCCTCCGCGAGTTCTTTAACCTGGGCCGGGAGCAGTTGGCTAAGAATAAGGGCAGGATCCCACCGTTGAACGGCATTGTCAGTAAGGTTGAGAAGACTGTTACGCAAAAGTTGCACAGGGCCTGAACGCACAAAAGAAGGAACATGGCCGCACAAATCCTTGGTCTTGCCAACAACATACAAGCATAACCTAGATCTTAGAGGCATAACACTATAGACTCATGAATACAACCATTAGCATAGGCACCGCCGTTCCAGTAGCATTGGACCGCACTGTCATGAGGCGGGGTTGTGTCGTTGAGGTTGTTCCAATGCTGTCCCGTCGATCAAGCTGTTGGCAATAACCGGCAACGAATCATGCAACTTGACCGATGAACAAGTAGGAGAGGTACAGATCGAAAAGACTGACTAATCGCCCAGAGGAGGCAGGAGTTTGGCTGCAGTGGTGATCAAAATGAGGGGGACAGGCCAAGGGAGTGAGGAGTTCAGCTTCGTCATGATATGACGCAGTACTGTACTGCCCCAAGTGAAGAAGGAACAGTGCGTGTTTGACAGGTTGCACGAGAACTGAAGCCTTGGGTTAGCTGTGAAAGGCAGAAAAAGAAAGATTTGTCGTTGTCGCTGGCTGTGAAGAAAAGTGCTGCTCAATCATCAGGTCCTCTCTTTCCGATTGGATAGGTACTAGTGGAAGATGCTGGCGTTAACTTTGGAGATGGAAGACGACTGGAATAAAATGATTCGAGTTTCAAGTGCCTGACTGCGCCTCCCACAGATAAGCAATTCGCTGCATCATGCAGCTAGGTAGGTAGGTAGCGTTGTGGCTGTACCTTACTCTTCAAGGCAGACTGCAGGAGGCGCTTCGAGCCTTGACGAACAACGGGAGAGAGCGTGGTTGATGGGATGGGTAGTATCTCGTGTGGAAGGAAGGAACTGAACGAAGGCATCGCCCAATTATTGAACGTCCCCACCACACCACATGCAATTCTTAAGTTGTTGCCTGCTAGCCGAGCCAGCCTCTCCAGTGACACGCCTTCTTCAAGTTCCTTTCTAACTAACCCCTGGTGACTCTCGACGGAGCTTCGCACTCCCCAATCTGTTCTCTTCTTTCTCAACAACACTGGACTCGCCTCCTGTCCTCTGTCAAGTCGTCGCTTCCCGCCTCAACATGGACCCGGCGTCGATTCTCGGAATTGTGGCCGCTGCATGCCAGTTCGCTGAGCTGGCGGCAAAGGGCGCAATCAAGGGCGCTGGGCTGTTGAAGAGCCTGAGAGACACGCCTGCCAAGCTCACGGAACTTCTGAGACTTGTTCAGATATCCAAACAGAATATGGTACAACTGCGAGATCACCTAGCCCACCCAACTCTCCTGGGCCTTTTGCCCCAACTTCAACTACAATCCTTTCGAGACAACATCGATCAAGCACACAAAATAGCCAAAGAATTGGAAGTACAGATCGAATCCCTTGTTGAACCTACCACCCAGGATTTGAGGGGAATCAAAAAGCTCTGGCGAGACGTCATCACAGTCAAGAAGGAAGGAGAGTTCAACGACAGATTCGAAGCCATCCAGCGGTACAATGAGCAAATCCACCGCGGACTCTCAGGTCTCCAGGTTGCTCTGTCCACCAAAAATCTGTGAGTCAACCCAAAGTTGCCCCTCAAATGCAATAGATATTAACAGCCTTCAGGGAGAGCAGTGTAGCCATCGGAACAAGAGTCAATGAGAACACCACCGTGCTGGCTGAGATAAAAGACAAGGTCTACGAGCTGAACAGCAGGAAGACCGATGTTGATATCGATGTGAACGTGCATGGTTCTACGCTCATCGCAGCTCAGCAAACACGAGCCAGCCCAGCAACAACCCGGGTCGAATTCGAGCTGCGACTTGAGCCGGTGTCAATCAGAGACGAAATACGGAGCGAACTCATGCTACTGATGACTGGTCAAGGGCCGTACGCCAGTGCGTCCAATGCGCTTCTTCCCATCGTATCACGCCTTTCCTACGAAGACAGAGCGCAAGTAGCTAGCATGCTTCTGATGACTCAGGCTCAACATACGAATAGCCCGAGAAGACACAGCAACTCTGCAGCGGCGAGACGCTCCTCTGATCGGCACCCCGCCCCCGGGCCACCATTGTGTGATTGCGATATCAAAACCTATAACATCGGAAAGACATTCAAACGTGGTCCATTCTCTTTTGGTTATGGCTATGAGAACCAGAAGCGACATCACAACTCTTGCCCCTACAGTGGAGGACAGACAGCGAAACGAACCTGGAACTCTGAGCTATGCATGCAACTCCTCCCTCTGGTCAACAAAACGGTGCAGTTTGCTTTGTCTGCGACAATCGGCGGTGGCGGTTTTGAGCTCCGGTTCCCGCTGAAAGTGGTTCCTACCGTTCAAAGGGCCAATTCAGCGATATTCATGCTCTTTGATAATTTCGCCGAGCGATGCGCAGAGCTCGGTTTCTTCAGGGAATATTACGTTGATCAACGTTTGTATCCTGATTTCTACGTCGACTACAGATACTACGTCTACCAGTATCGACGCGACAGCAATACCGCGGCTGTGTGGGACATTGATCGTATTCGTCAAGAACTCCAACACATTCATAGGGTGCTGTGTGATGCTCATATCCTCCAGATTGGTTCAATCAGAGACAGGGATGAATCAGGATTCACTGTCCTTCATGTAAGTTATCCTTCAACACACACTATTCCCTTATTCTACTTGTTCGGTCCTTCATGACGGCATTACATCGTTCATAACTAACAACCCCATAGGAGTTGATGCTTTTGATCCTACAGGTGATACCGGTGTATAGCCACGTTGTAGACGAAATCACAGACCTTCTCGCGCTTATCTCATTTGATGGCATCGACGCACACACTACCGCCGATACATCTGGACCACGCCGTTTGGGATCATTTTCAGCCTTGAAGAGGAATGAACCGACCACGTCTAGGCACTACTAGTATGTGAGACTACAAAATCTATTGCAATTTGAATTTCAACAGATATACATGTACTTACCGTGCAATGTTACATCTTCACAGTCTCGGCCATAACATAGGAGCATCTCCACTGAAAAGTGCAATAGACGCCGCCCGAATGATTTTACCTCTATTCGGACAGATGCTCGATTCGACAGAGCAGCCATATCTCCCATTCGATTTTCTGCGTAGCATAATGTCCTTGGAAGTGGACCATTACACCCGAGAAATGGCTACCAATGTGGCATTCTACAGCGTGAACGATTATTCCACAGGCTCTGTTGGTTGGCATGGAAGCCAGCGCGAGGTAGAGGTGTATGCCTCCGTCCATCGCGCAATGTTGACATTGCTTAGGAGAAACCCAGATTTATCTACATGTGAGTCAACGATATACCTGATTATTTATATATGTTCTCCTTGACGGGGTGGTCCGTCTCGGCTCGTGCACCCCTGCTGATATTTACCATAAGCCATTTTTGAGGGGGAACTGGCAAGGATCGTACTAGACCGAGACCTTCGTAACCTGGAACGATTCCTAACATCATCCACGCTCAACTGGTCAGCACAAGCACTTGGTTTTGCCGGACTAAGCATTTTAGATCTGGCTGTGGGATGGAGAGAAGGGTTGCAGGCTCTATCCGCCGTATGGACGTGGGATGCATCACGCACCTTTTGGCTGGCATTCCTGATATCTGACAAGGACTCTTGCCACCAAATTCTGGACTTGTTCTTCATGCCTATGAATAATTTCACATTCATCAGGCTCATGATGGGCTTGATCAAGGCTGATGCATTGGACTGGGCCACAATCGTTGTCAAGTCGCACGCTCGCAAACGCACAGAGCTTGCCACCCTTGGCCGCCAACACTTATCCCGCTTTGATCAAGAAAGACTGGGACTTTCCACTACCAAAGTAATACCGTTGGATGCTCATGCGCGAGAAGTATACGACCTCTTGGGGAATAAAGGAATTCAAGTCCCCCTAGCCTTGCATCCTGGATGGACTGGGTCGATCTATTATGTCTTGAGCGACTATCACAACAGGTTCGGATCACAGAACCTTGACCAGAGTTACCGGTATATTTTCGTTCCGTCTACTACAGATATCCGTGACAGCTTTCTGCTGGTCGTAGTGGCGCAGCAATTGTTCGACAACGGCTTTACCGTTTTCGACAAGGTGCCACTAGAAAGGAAAGGAGAGCAGCTGGTGATGACGCCTCTGGAGAAAGCCACACGGAAATTCTCTGGACTGGCCGGGTTATCAATATGCCTTTGGCTTCTACAGAAGGGTGCCAGTTCCAACTTTCCGCTTCCGATACATTACAACGAACAAGCCTCCCTCGGATTTCGCAGACAGAGCAGCCGCAACCTGTTAGAGCGGCTAGCAAAAGGATGCACTACTCAGCCCAACTCACACTGGTCTTTGATGCGTCTGCTAGTTCAGTACGTTTCCGGCCTGTGTCCTCCCATGTTGACAGACAGCTGTGTCTGTTATTGTCTTACCTCGGACGGATGTCTACCACAACACCTCCACGTATCCTTTGATGCCTACTCCTCAATATGCAACCACCATGAGCACAAAGCTAACGCCCTAGTTTCTTGGCTCGAGTCGTGTTTTCTTACCCGTGACGAAAAGTCGCTGTGCTTCAAACAAGCAGTGCGGCTAGAGCTGTTTGACAGACTCGGTCTCGTTCACACATGCTGTCTAGGGCTGGAAAGCGAAGGGGACCCTCCCAAACCCGAAGAAGTCGAAAGGATCAGAGACGATGATGAGGAACTAGCATCACAATTGGACTTGTTAATGCTCGCTTACCGTGGGTCCCTCCTCATGTTTCTCCACCAGCATGATGAAGATGAAGAATACTCCACGGAGTTCGATTGTGGTTGCTATGAATCTGAAGGTCTGGGGAAAACGCCTCCTTTATGGGGTAGCCATAACCTAGATGCCCACACAACTCTTTTGCTGGCTCATTGGCGCCACTGGTGGAGTGTGACGGATCCAATCCTGGCCGATATTTACAGCATCACTCGGATGGATCTCGATGAAGCTTGTAACGGAGAGGCCTTTGACGTCGGATATGGGTCAGAGGAGCAAGTAGCAGATATGATGCGTGAGACAGCTGATAGGAGGACTAATTTGAATCTGGAAGAGATGGGATTCGGCGACCTCGATTACAATGAAGTGATCGAGCGGCATTTTGCCACGGAACTAACATACGCGAGGGAAAATATTATTTCCGTGCCTAGAGGTAGTGAGGATGCGCACTATTGGCAAAAGAAGTTTGATAAGGCAACTTTTGTACCAGTCCACAGGACAGAACTCCTGGACGAACTGATGGAAAAGCTAAGGCGAGCAGTGTCGGGACAAGATGAAATATTCACAAAGGAAACGAAGATATGGAGCGATCTGGAGAATCAATTTTGGTTATGAGTAACGGGGAAGTACAGTCCAGTACTGGTTTGTTTGTCACCTAGTCCGAGACCTCGTGTCAACTTTCCCATGCATTTTCATTGCTGACTAATGCGTGATGTTGCCCAGAATACGTTATTTCTGATATTCAAATTGCCATATAGGATTCTTGCTGATGGCTTTTGTGATTCGTACCAGCCATTTTCATTGGTTCTTGCGAGGTTTGGGACAATACTCGGGATAGATTTCGTGTACGTAGTGTAGTGTACAGAGTACGGCATAGTACCTACCTAGCGTACCGAGCTGAAAAACAAACAAACAAACCAGTACTAAATTGTGATATATTGGGGAGACGGAGAGAAATAGTCTCCGTTGTGCATTGGTCATACAATGGTGACAAACGGTGGCGCAGTTGAATAAACATAATCCTCAATCTGACTCATGAAAATTAGCTCAGTATGGGTTACCTATACCCTATCTCCTCATAGAGGTACACCCTTGTCTTTTCTTTCTCTTCCTTGGGGACAGTCTAAGCATTAAGAAGTCCAATGAGTGGAGGTTATTGTAGACTGTGTAACTTATGTTGATGGGCACAAGTGAAGGAAGGGAATGTTGATAGGTCCAGGTTGGAAGGGGGAATAGGTAAGTGGTAGAGAAGAGCGGGACTTCAGTAGGTGTTAGCTGCCTGAGATACCGAGGGAACACATGCGAGACCAGTGCTGAAATGACCAACCCCAAATCTTCCCTTCACTCCAACGATACACAACCACGAAAGCACAAACCCCAAGAACTTATTTCCAAATTCCAATTACCTTCCTCCAAAAGCTTCCCAACATCAATCTGTTTAATACTCCAAGGCAGACAGGTAGTCAGAATGGTTTGTTACGTGTTCGGCAGATGCATCCCCAATAGACACTATAAGCTCAACAGCAGCCTTTCCTGACCAATCAACTACGACAGCTGATCCAACAGTTGTACATCTTCCGTAGTATAGTGGTCAGTATGTGAGCTTGTCAAGCTTGAACATCATATCAGTTCGATTTCGCTCGAGACCCGGGTTCAATTCCCGGCGGGAGAGACCATCAATTTTTTTGCCATTTTTGCAGCTTTGTCTTCAAACCCTGCCCAGTATCAATCAGTAAAAGGTCACTGACACAGAGCTTTTTGCTTTTCGGGTTTCTATTGGGCGAGGGAAACATGGATGCTCTGGAGGTCCCTGCCGGCCGTTCCTGGACCGCCCCACTGAACAAGCAGCAAGAGTGGGGACATTAGTCCTCCACTTACAACCACAACCACAACCACAACCACAACCACAACTTCCTTCCAACTTCTTCCTGTTTTCTTCCTCACCACTTACAAAGTCGAACCTACGGCGGATGGCGCTTTTTCGCCGTCACGCGCTTGACCTATAAACGACGGAACATTCCGACATTCACATCGCTCCATCGGCCTTGGAGACGACTGAGGATTCCAATCATTCGAAAGTCCCCCAACTCGTTAACGAGAACGATTTCTCTAGTTGTTGGTGGAGAATAAATATCTCATTAATACTTATAATTGCTGATCCTCCACTAGCATTCACGCGAATCCGTCCCAACCGAACTGTACCTGTGCCCATCTTGGTTGGATACCAAAGCTGATCTTTTCTTCATAGGATCTTTCCCCTTTGCAAGAATGCTTAGACGCCGTGCGAGCTCCTGCACAAACGATCGGCTGGCATCGTCATACTCATAGATATAGTCATACGCCCCGTAGGAACAGAAGCCAAACAAGAAAACCGAGATGCCCAAAGAGACCAGGTACGTCACCGCCACCTTGGAATCCGCATCCCATTCCCAATCTGATTCCCCCTTTTCAAAAACCGGTGTGCACACGACAACAGACAGCCCGGCCAGGTAAAACACGGTCGAGTATGCAATGAGCATGATGGAGCATTGCCACACAAACGTTCTTCGCGAGCTCAACACCCAATGATGCCGCCGCGAGTCTTCTTCAGGTGCCGTCCCCGCTTCTGCTTCTGCTCCGTTGCTTGGTCCGCCTTCAACATCTGCTGCTGCTGCAGGAAGATGAGGCTTATTATAGCGCCGCTTTTGCGTCGTGAGGATTTGCTCCAGATGTCGTCGTATCACCACCTTTGCCGTCTGTGCGTCGTCGCACTTTTCAACAACGTCCAAATCCTTCTTCTGCTGGTGGATGAGCGACAGCAGCGATAGTTGCTGCGATGCGAGAAAGATGCCCGAGATACACAGTGAAAGCGATGTATACCAGAACGCACGACCGGTCCAGTGCGAAGTCTTGACAATGTCCCAAGAAAAGGATCCCGTGATGATGGCTGTCATGACAGCGGCCTATCATTCATCCATTTATTATATATTGTTAGTAAGTATTCATAGGTACCCTAGGTATGTATCCCCGTGAACAAACATGAAAGGCCAAGGGGTGTCTGGTGTTGTATGCCTACCGCGACTGCCACAAAGGATAACTCGTCCCTTTTCCCCGTCCGCCACGCCGCAATGGCGGCCAATTGCGCCTTTCGGTTTTCTGCTACTTCAGTATCCAGGTTGGCAACTTCCTCGATCTCTTGGGCCGGCCGAACTGTGTTATAGATGTAGAGACGTTGGTATGGGAGTGTAGCCAAGAACTTGAGCAGAGTCAAGACAGCAATAAGTGCCGTCCTGAGCCAGACGAGTACTATCTCCATGATTGAGACTTCTTTTGGTAGGTGCTTTGAGGTGACAGGTAGGTACGGTAGGTATGGATACGGTAGGGAATGCAACAAATCTTGAGAGCTGTGAGTACTCAAACAAACATCTGCTCCTTCAACCGTTGTGCAGCGTGCTGGGGGTTCCAGCTAAATACATACCTACCTACTATCACAGCAAGACTCAAGTGCGAGTGCTTCAAAACAAGTTGAGTCCGAGGACCCGAGGGGCTTCGGCACAGCTCGCCTCTTGTCAAATCAAATAACCAGGACGGTTGTTCAGCTGCATGTGCAGGTGACCCAAAGGGTAGTAGATGGCGCCGTTCAGCCTTGCCTACCCATAACAATCCGCTTGTTTGCTCGCTGCTCATTGCACACCAATGACGTATTTCAATGGAAATCCAGAAGATAGCAGTTTCTGCTAAGTATTGTGCGACCCGACCGATCCGCTTTCTATTAGAGGATATTGATACCTATCTTTTCCCATCGGCATCCAGCCTGTACCTACTGTGCCATATCGCCGCACCACTAGGGGCCAATCCGCGAGCACGCGATTTGCCTAGACCACAGGTGGCTTGCATATATAGAGGTAGAGTTTGGCTTTGGCAGCCTGATGCCGCCCATGCACTTTCCAAAGCCCCCAAAACAATAATGAGGGAACTATCTGATTGCCGGTGGCACATGGGCATAGTTGAAGGAACCGGCCTGCTCCGATCGTTTGAACTGGTGCTGCTGGAACTGAGGATAGGCTCAGTCAAGTCGGATTGGTCTACTTTTCGGATGGAAGATAACTGGTTTGCCTCGTCTGGGCAAAGTCCGGAAAGTAGGTAACAAGAGGGTCAAGACATCTGAAAACTGCATTCACGAGCCCTGGTTCTTTTGGTCGTTCCAAAAGAGATGGGGCTGATTGATCTGTGTTAGGTAGGTCCTTTAGTGGTACTGTTCTGTACATCTTCACGATTGAGATGCTCCGCTCCACCGCGTTTCTTCATTTTCACTTACAACATGGGTAGTTCCCGTATGATAGCCTTTGTAGATCAATCAACCTCTTCATGCCCATTGACCCCCATGTCGTCAAAGCGATTGAACTGACTCCTAGTCATTCATACCGTACCTTGTTCCTGCTCCTCCTTGGCCCCCTCCTCCTCCTCTTGCTCCCCTTGCTCCTCCTTCTCTTGATCCTCCTCTACTCGTTCTTGCCCCTCCTGTTGTTCTTGTCGTCCGTCGCCGTCGTCTTGCTGTTCCTTTGCGTCTGGTGCTGATGGCGCCTCTTCTGCTGGTGTTTCGTATGTCTCAAGGTCATCTTCATCCTCTTGCCCCTTTTTATCTGCTCCCTCCCCTTGTCCTTTTTGTCCCTCTTCTTGCTCCTGGTTCTGTGTCTGTCCTTGTTCTTCCTCGGCTTGCCCATTTGCATTATCTGGTGATGCATCATCTCGCTGCTCGCCTTCCTGCTGTCCCTCCTCCTCCTCCTCCTCCTCTTCTGACCCATATCCCTCTACATGTCCCTCACCCTCCATCGGTGTCGAGGCGGACGTATTCCTCTCTTCCTTACCATCGCCTCCCTCGCGCAGCACCCCATCCCCTTGCTTGTGAACCACAATGTCATACGGCGCTCTATTGTAACCCTTTTGCGGTCCACGTCGTTTCTTGGGCGGATTTGTATCCATTCCTATCTGTATCCCCTCGGAATCTCTCGGTCGTATTCTTTGAAACCCAGGGAGGTCCTTTGGCGGAGACGGTGGGCGCGGTGGTGGCGGTGCTGATCGTGGCGGCGGCGCTGGTCGTGGCGGTGGTAGTGGTGGAAGCGTGTGGTCCGACGCCGGCGGCGGTATCTTTGAGGTGATCATGATCTCCTTCGGCTGCGCGATCGGCTGCGCGATCGGCCTCTGCAGCTGTTCTTCCACCCGTCTCTGCAGCTGTGCTTCCATCTGTTTAGGCCGGAAATTGCTCCACTGCTCTGGCATCTTTCTCGGTTGATCCATCACTTTGTACATGGAGAACGCGACTGGGTTGTCCCTCCCAAAGAACTTTGCGTATTTTAGCCATCCCTTGCCAAAGGCTTTGTTGTTCATGTCGATATCCACCCAACCCCTGTTCCTGTTTGCGGGATCCATGTCGAGTTCCACGTCAATCTCGCCAGCTCGCCGGCCGATCCAGTCGAAGAAGATGCGCACGGGCGGCATAGGGTCGTAGGGGGATCTCCGTCGCGGATACTCGACGAAGAAGTCATCGCCTCGTCTCCGCTTCTGATGGGGTATACGTGGCAGAACCTCAGGGTCATGGAGTAGGTAGGCGGACAGTTCCTCTAGCGATTGTTCCGATTTGGCGAGGATCATGGTGCCTAGGGCAACTTTGAGGTTGATGGATGCTACCAGGCCGTAGCTGTCAACAGGCCAGTTGAGAATGTCGATGGTCATTTCGCCGGGGCGGCCTCCCCATCCGCCGTCTTCCAGGGCAGGACACTGGATCAGCCACGAGCCAACCAGCTCTTCGATCTCAAAGGGCTCGTATGCTTGGTGGGGGTTTGTCCGTAACAGATCGGCTTTTACTTGACACAAGCGGAAGTGAGGTTGAAGTGCCAATTCCCAGGTAGGGTTACCTTGGATCTCCACCCGCTGTGGCGCCGTGTTTGCGACTTGTTGGCGCATGGATGTCTCTTTCAGATGTTCTATTACCTCAAACGGCCTGTCACCCCAGCCGATCACCGTCTTGTCGATGCCGTTGCCGATAAAAGCCCAGACACGGAGGTCGGGGACGCGAAGGACGGCATGTGTCAGAATATTCCGGATATCGGGACCTCCAAACCATCCTTCGATGACGACGGGCTCCAGCGTCAACATGGGCATGGGGCGTCCGTGTAAGCCGGTAAGAAAATATTTGGATAAAAAGTGGTCGATGTGGAAGTGGGCCTCCATGGTAGGCACATGGATGGTTATGGACGGATGAGAGGCTGCAATGCTGGCAAAGGCCTCCTCGATGGCCCCCTCGATGCCGTACCACTCCCAGCAGATGACGGACCAGAGAGGCATCATATGGGACCGCAACCCGGGAACGGCTTTAACCACCTGGCGGGTGCCGTCGTAGTCGTTGAGTTTGTGCAGTATGATGGGGTACCGTGTTTTCCATGGATCAGGTCGGCCTCTGGTGTCGAAGAAATACTTGGCCATGAAGAGGTCGAGGCTGCAGTTGATCTCGTCGGTGGGGGTGGCGCATCGCGCAAAGGTTTGCTGTTCCCAATACGTGAATGCTTCTTTGTACTGTCTGTTGATGTCCTTGAACTGTCTTGCGAGGTTGTCCTCGATGGTCAGAATGTCAGCAGGCGGGAGCTTGCCTTCTTTGATGGTTTCTCTGAATAGGGCGGTCTGTAGAGCGTAGAACAAGTCGCCAGGAAGAGGCTCGGCGCCGGGGGCAGACTGGTGAACAGGGATGCCGTAGTGTATCAGTTGGGCGTGAAACCAGGCTTTGGCGACGGGTTCGATGGGCGGAACGGCATTGGGATCACGCATGATCATGTGGAGGTTGTGGGGCGTCTCTCGCTTGAAGCCCAGGGCCTTGAAGCCGTCCTTGTCATACGTGAAGGGTCCATGGACAGCGGGTGCTGGAGGCATGGGCTTTGGTCCCAGGTCGGGGGGCGGCGGGCCAAAATGTCCATAGATGCCATTGGGATGAGGGCTTGGTGCTGGCCGAGAATGAAGATCGGTATGAGGTCCGGGTGGGGGGCCATTGTTAGCGGTGGTGTTGGTGTTTGGATGGCTGTGAGATGGGGTTGAGGAATTTCCAGTCAAGGGTCGACTTTCATCCGATGGAGGATTGGAACGGGCTGGTTGAGTTTGTTGTTGTTGTTGCTGCTGTTGTTGACTTTCTTGAGGTTGAGTCTCAGGTCGGCCATCAGGTTGAGATGGAGGTTCAGAATGAGATTCATGGCTGTCTTGATCTTCAGGTGGGGCCTGGGCGGGACTTTGAGTTTGAGACTCGAATGCGGGTGTTTTGCCATCGAAGAGAGAGTCGGCGTCCTTGTCGTCGTCGTCGTCGGCTTGCGGGTGAGTCTCGGGGGCGGGGTCGGCAGCCGTTGGACTTGACACCGAGTCCATTGTTGTTGGAGGATCCGGTTGGCGGTCGGTGGTACAAGGTTCCATGGCTACTACTATGTGTCATTGATGTCGCGTCATGTTGTTCAAAAAGGTCACCGTGGCTCCTGTGAAAATGGCGGATGAGTGGTGATGTTGACAAACAGAAAGTGAGCTGCCCGTGGACGAACTTCAGACGCGCAAATTGACAAACGATTTGTTTTCGGCAGGCAATGCTGGTCCAATCAGTGGATCCGGACCCACATCGGGACTCTCCACCAATTCACTATCAGCTTTTCGACCTTTTAGCGTGGTCAGTTGTTAGTGTGTAGATGGCTGCCCGCTGAGTGACACCCCGCCATCCATTCTGCCATCCCATTAGGTCATTGCCCGTCTCATCCTTCTCTTTTCTCTTTCCATCTCTTTTTCCAAATCTCCGAGACGGAAAAAGTACTCGAGACAAAATGTCCAAAAATGCGACCACCAAGGTACCTACCACCACTCCACCGCAAAGAATTGATCGAAGGGAAATGGAATGTTTCCGACGGCATGATCGAGGTACTTTCGCTCCCGACTTTCCGGCGACCACTTGTCTTGTCATGCCCGAGTTCCCATCACTCAGTGACCAAAACACCACGGCAACAACGTTACGCAGTTGCGCCTTTTATACCGACCAACATGTCCAAGCGGGAACCACGTCTTGAATGTGTTTTCCCCGGGTGTCATCAACCACGACGATTGCTCAAAGTAGGGGACTTTTATACTCATCGGTCCCGCCCTCGAAAAGCTTCGCGGCTCGACTTGAAACCATCCATCCAACGGGAGACTTGCCGTCGGGGCGGTTATTCTTTCCTCGAGTGAAGAGAGTTGACCACCACACTGACTGACGGGATTACCATCATGTAATCTTCCCGGCACAATGGCTGTCGCACCGGACTGGCAAAGGATTGCTATCATGGGTAAATCGAGGTCTCCTAACCCACAGTGATCCCGGTATAAAGTAAGGTATAGCCCTCTTCTCACATCTCATCTTCGCCCGTGTTTGCCAAGTCCATCAATTTGGCTGGACTTCCATTGTCTACACTTCGTCAACACCACGCCAAAAACAGGTATATCAGCCACCATGTTCACCAAAGCCCTCCTCGCCCTCACGGCCCTTGCCCTCACAACTGCCACTCCTCTTCACCTTGACGACTCCTCCCCGACCTCTCCACAACCTCCAACTTCCACTGCCCTTGGCTTCGCCCTCGTTGCCAACCTCACCGACCCCGACATGGCCCGCAACCTCTTCCTAGACGACATCAACCACTGGTCCCTACGCGGCGTGCACGTCGGCGCCGGCCAAAGCACTGCCGTCCTCGCCAAGCCCAACACCACTGCATCCGGTTCCTCTTCACACACCATTGCCGGAAGATCCAGCTCTGGTCCCCATCAAATTTACTACCAAAACTCCACCGGCGGCATCTCCTTCGACAGTTCCAACCCCTTCCCCCTCTCCATTCGTCTCGGCGGCATCTACGACTCGGACTTCCCCTCCGTCCTCTACCTCGGCATCTTCTTTGGGCTTTCTACGCCTTCCATATCCATCTCCTCGCCCTCCGGCCACCCGCGCCTTTTCATCTCTTCCGCTGGCCCTGATTCACCCCAAGCTGACCAACCCACTGCTCCCGGGTCGCCCATCACGGATAGTGAGGCACCGGAACTGTATCAGCGCGGCACGTTCATTGTTTGTAACGAGACGGATCCGGTTTATACGAGGCCGCAGTACCCGGTTAGGTTTGTCAAGTCGAATGGGGATGGGACGGTTAGTTTGCCGGGTAATTGTGCGAGGATTGAGCTTTTGGCCGAGTGTGGGGTGTTGAGGTATTTGGATGGGCAAGGGATGGAGTATGGACAGGATAAGCCGGGGGTTGTCTCATGTTTTGATGGGGACCTTTGATCTTTGGGTATGGCTTCACTGGTAGGTGTTTGGTCAGTTGAACAATAACGAGGGTTCTGTTCGGGAGTATGGCTACTGGGGTGGTGCTAAGAGGGCTGAGGAGGGAAGAAGGAAGCGCTCTTGTGATGGTTTATCAAAGTGGAGGTTTGAATCCATGGCTTTTGGTCCCGGCAAGCGGTCGATATACCGAGGTGCACAAGGTATTATAACACAAACAGCATCCCTCCTAATGATCGAATTTTCACTTGGATCAATCAACACACACCCAACTTTTGCGTGAAGACGCCGAAAGGCTCGATGAGACCACTGCTAAAAAGCATGTTGACGTTGCAGTAATGTTCACGCAAACCGTCCCCTGATCCACGGTCCGCGAAAGATCTACAGTAAATCTTCATCTCCCCCTTCCCCCTCCCCACCATTTTCTTTCTATTTTTGTTTCAACCATGTCAAGTTTATCCCAGCCCTATACCATACAACTTCAACCACCGCCAATCCTCGCCAATCTTTCACCGTTGCATCCAAACTGTCTCCAAAGAACGACAGCTGGTTTTACCCGCCTTGGCAGACTGTCAGACATGCCCCAATACATAACCCAAAGCGCGGTACTGTGCGCTTCGACCGAGTCTCAGGGGGGGCTCCCTACAGCAGCTGAGTGGTCAATGGACAACGAACCGAAACTGTTGTGGTGTGGCAGCGGCACCATGTCCACTAATAACCTAATGACAAAAACTGCAAATAGGCCGGTGGTCAGGGGTTTGTGTAGTGGCCGTTTAAAGGATGAATTATCATGACCGGTTACTCACCTTTTCTTTATTTTATTATTTATTCTGAACGTTTTCATCATCTGCTGCACTCCTTTGGAGCCTTTGATGAAGAAAGAAAAGGGAACTAAAGCGTAGTCGCGACGACAGAAACATCAAAGTCTACATGCCGCCTTCACGATCTCACAGCATTACCTAGACCTTGCTAAACCACCACCATCCACCATCCTCTGCTCCGTCTCACAACGGAAATCACGACCACTGACTCACCAACAATGGCGCGCTTTTCCTCCACCGGCAGCATAATCCCCCGCGGGCACCTCCGCCCCAAATCTCGCCGTCGTCATATCCTCCTCCTCGCCCTCTTACTTCTCTTTAGCATCGCTTACTTTCTTCACTCCTCCTCCTCCTCCTCCTCCTCCTCCTGGGAATCTACCTCGGAGTTCGCCTGGCTAGAACACCACATGAACTCTCCTTTCCCCTTTCAGAGAAAATTAGTATCCAACACCTCTTTCGACTGGAGCTCCGTCCCCTACAAATACCCCCCGCCCTTTCCCCCCGGGCACTTACCTCTACCCATCAACTCCCACCCATCTTTACCATCCATCCAACACCACTTCCCTGCCGAATCCCGCGCAGCGCGTCATATCCGCGAATCCCGACGGCAGCAAGTCAAGCAAGTATTCATCAAAAACTGGAACTCCTACAAGTCCTTAGCATGGAAAAAAGACGCTTTGCTGCCCATTTCCGGGGGATATAAAGATCAATTCTGTGGATGGGCCGCTACGCTAATCGACTCACTGGATACGCTCTGGATCATGGGGTTACGGAATGAATTCGACGAGGCAGTCGCAGCCGTAGCTGAGATCGATTTCGGAGTTGTAAAAGAAGGAAGTGGTGGTGGTGGAAACAGAGTGAATACCTTTGAGACCAACATTCGGTACTTGGGCGGTCTTTTATCCGCGTACGATCTGAGTGGACGGGAAATTTTACTTGGCAAGGCGCGCGAGGTGGGCGATCTGTTATTCGCGGGGTTTAACACTGAAAAGAGAATGCCAGTGGATTTTATAGATTTTGAGAAGGCAAAACTGGGAAAAGAAGGGTTGGATGTCGAAGAAAGTGTAGTGAGCGCTAGTCCGGGAACATTGACTCTAGAAATGACGAGACTGGCGCAGGTGACGGGGGACATGAAGTATTACGATGCGGCGGCGAGGGTGATGGATGTTTTTGAGCGGGGGCAGAATCGCACCAAAATCCCGGGGTTGTGGCCTGTCTATGTGTCCATGGCGAGGCAAGATGTCACGAATGGAAACCAGTTTTCGGTGGCGGGGGGTGCGGATTCGTTGTATGAGTATTTACCCAAGATGTATGCGCTTACGGGGGGATTGGAGACGCGGTACGAAAGTATGTCGAGGGCGTTCTTGGAGGCGGCGGATAAGAAGCTTTTCTACAGACCGATGGTGCCGGGAAATGAGGACGTGTTGATGGTTGGGACGGCGGATGTCATCGTGGACATGGATGGGAAGGAGGAGATGGTGCTGAATCCGGAGAGTGAGCATTTGGGGTGTTTTGTGGGAGGGGTTTATGGACTTGGTGGGAGGTTGTTTGGGAGGCCGGAGTGGGTGGAGAGTCAGGGCGTCAAGATCACAAAGGGGTGTGTTTACGCTTACAGGGCGATGCCGACGGGGATGATGCCCGAGAGATATAATATGGTGCCTTGTCCGTCACGCGATGATGCGGGTTGTCGGTGGAATGAGGACGTGTGGGAGAGGGAGAAGAAGAAGAGACTCGAGTGGAAGCAACATCTACCAAAGGGGTTCACGACGGCGAAGGATCCGAGGTATATCCTGCGGCCAGAGGCTATTGAGAGCGTGTTTGTCATGTGGAGGATTACGGGCAGACAGGAGTTCCAGGAGGCGGCGTGGGATATGTTTACGGCTGTAAGCAAGGGGACGGTAACCGAGTTTGCGAATGCGGCCGTGTTGGATGTGACCAAGGCCGAGTATCCTCTGCCAAAGGAGGATTACATGGAGGTGAGACTTCTTACCTTGATCCGATATGGCGCCGTAATCGAGCAGTAGCTGACAGTGGTTCGCAGAGTTTCTGGTTGGCTGAGACGCTCAAGTATTTCTACTTGGTCTTTTCGCCGCCAGATGTCATCAGTCTCGATGATTTTGTCCTGAACACCGAGGCGCATCCGTTTCGAAGACCAAAGAAGCCACCGGGCGATCGTCCGCTGAAGGTGTAATGTATACGGTACCTGCGATGCTAGTATTTGATTACCATGATCAAATTGGATATACCATCATTGATCACGTTGACCATCTGTAGCAGTCGCGGTTCGCTGGCACGTTGGAGTGACCATGGACGGCCGGGATCCAACGTTGCCATGTCGAAGACTGGACATCCGATTTGGACTGCTGATGTTGGGGGACCAGCGTGACAACTGCCGAATGAGCATCCAGATTGCCCTCTTGAAATGGACGAGTCAGATTTGGCGATCAGATTGAAGTCGCAGTTGGAACTCCAGTTGGTGATCAATTGGGGAAGGAAGCTGGAAAGCCAACCTAGGTACTTGTGACTGCAGTGGCGGGATGTCTTCCTTCCTGTTGGAGAAGAAGCACGGCACGTAAAAGGAAGGTGCATGTTAGGTAATTCTGCATGACATGCAGATTCTGCAATTTCCATTCCATCTCCAGGTCATTTCCTACCGAGTCGACGATGGAACGGAAGGGAAGACGTTCGAGTTCGTGGAGACCAGATGTTTGCAACTTCCGTCTCCCTGTCAATTAGGTCTGGGCTGAGAGTGTCGATCTCCCCCACCATGGCTATGTTTGTTCAAGGGAGACTGTATGCCTTGACAAACAGACATCGACCTGAGCTCTGTCGTTGTCTGTTTCACTGTCAGAGAGATGCCAGAACAAACCAAAGAAGTATAAGAGAATTGTATTTCTCACCTCCTTTCGACGCCCTTTTTCGGCCATTGAAATAACGTTGTTGAAGGATGTCATGAATTGGAGGCCGATAATGTTAGTGATAAGAGAAAAGGTACCTTGGAGATCCAGTCTTTCTGCACTGACGTACCTTAGCGCCCCTTCTCCCACAAAATACTACTGTGTATACCCCTCCGGTACCCTGACGGCTTTCGCCAGACTACTAGTAGGTACCTCTAGGCAAGTCTGCTTCTTCCCCTCCTTCTCCTTCGACTCCTCCAGTTCATTCGCCCCCGCACCCATCTATCGCTTACCTTTATCCGTCCCCAGGAATCCAGAGGGAGATAGGTCTCCTTTGGTTTGTCCCAGCTCACGATACCCTCTCAAAGAATATGCAGGAATGACTAGCGGTAGGCACCAACCCGACATCGTACACCTATGGTAGGGCGCGACAATGTCTGGTTGCTGATCGCCACGGTCATGGCCCGAGACACTGGAGGACCCTGAACAACACAAGTCTCGCCGAGGCATCCAATCATATCGCCTTGTGCAGGAAGCTACCTAGAGCTAGGCCAAGGGTCCTTGGAAAGCTGGCATGGCGCTGTGTAATGCGCACAGCACAAGGGCACGAGTTCTTGCTCCTTATTATCAGAGAGCAAGCCCATCAAGCTTCCACTTCGGACCACTCAAACGTTCCTTGTCTACATCAAAACACAAACAGCCACCATGGCTCACTCGATCGGAGAAATGGACCCAGACAAGGAGAAACAGTTGGATGAGGTCCAAGTCAGCAGGAACAACGAGGTTAGTAGCAGGTCCATCACATCGTGTCTCAATTCATACCTCCCAACATGCTGACCCGCACTTCTCCCAGTTGACCCCGGACTTCGAGTATTCGCAAGCTGAAGAACAAGCCTTGTTGCGTAAACAAGACTTGACCATTCTTCCCCTTTGCGCCGCCATCTACTTCCTCTGCTATCTGGACCGTTCCAACATCGGCAACGCCCGCATTCTCAACTCGTCGACACACAATGATATGCAGACCGAGACCCATTCCACCCAGTACCAGTTCAACATCGCCTTGATGGTCTTCCTGGTGGCCTACGCCACTTTCGAGGTACCATCCAACATTCTGCTCAAGAAGCTGCGGCCTTCGCGATGGATCGCGTTCCTCATGTTTTCATGGGGTGCCATCACTATGGGACTGGGTGGTGTTCACAACTTTTCCTCCTTGGCCGCTGTGAGGTTCATCCTTGGTGCTTCCGAAGCCGGTCTTTTCCCTGGGTTGGTACCACTGATGGCCCCTTTGACCACCCCAACCCGCTAACCATCTGGGCGGATAAGCCTGGTTTACTACCTGACCTTTTGGTACAAGTCCGACGAGCGTAGTGTCAGGGTCGCCTCTATTCTCGCCAGCGCCACGCTCGCCGGTGCTTTTGGAGGCGCAATCGCCTACGGCATTGGCCACATGAACGGCGCAAGCGGGTTATCTGCATGGCGTTGGCTGTTCATCATTGAAGGCGCCCCATCGTGCGTCTCGTCGCTCTTTGTCCTCTTTTTCCTACCGGATTACCCAGAGGAGCACCTCAAGGGAAGAGAACGCGAAATTGCGCTAGCTCGTCTCAAGGTAGAAGGGAGCAAGAGTCATCATCGCAGCATGACGTGGCAGGATGCCAAAACTACGCTTACAGACTGGCGGCTTTATGGCCACTACCTCATCTACTTTGGAATATCGGTTCCCTTCAGCTCGCTGTCCTTGTTCACCCCGTCCATCACTGCCGGTTTGGGATACAAAGATCTCCGGGCTCAGTTGATGAGTGTGCCGCCTTATGCGGTAGCTTATGGTTAGTCTGCGCATACCTCCGTGATGAACATCTTACTGACGGAATTACCTACAGTCACACAAATTGTTGGTTCGTGGTCAGCGGACCACTTCAATGCCCGCGGTATTCACAGCGCCGTGTTCTCGCTCCTCGGTGCCGTAGGGTTTATAGCCATGGTCACGCTACCAGTAGATGCCTACCAGCACAGATACGGTTGTCTCATCCTTGCATCGGCGGGTTCTTTTGCCTGTGTCCCACCAATGCTGGGATGGCTCTCATCAAATGTCTACAGTACGGCTTCCGTAGGTCTAGCCATTGCAATCAATGTGAGTGTCGGGGGTGGCATTGGCCAAATCCCCGGTGTGTGGATATACCCAAAGGAGGAGGCCGCTCGGGGATATCCCACTGGTCACTGGACCAATGCGGGGATGCTTCTTATGGTTTCGGCGGGAGCAGTTGGACTCCGTCTCTGGTATGGTTACAAGAATCGGAAGCTTCTTCGCGAAAGTAACGGACAGGAAGTCCGGTTATTCCGACTCTGAAAAGGGAATCTGGGCTAAGATGGAGGCCGACTGACGTGTTCACCATGGACAAGGTATGAATTTCAGCGTCGTATCCGGGTTGTTTCTTCTTTTGTTCTTCTTCTCTTCTTTGTTCTGTTTGATAGCAATCGCAATTGTCCCAAGTCACAGGTGCACCCACACATGTGAATCGAGTTCGGGGAGCAAGTCATAGCGGCATACGTAAGTTAATCTGCTCGGAGCAATTTAAGCGTGAAAGTGGAGTTCTCTTCATTGTTCTACCCAAGCGTAAATGCTTGTAGACAGGAGAGATATCCTTTTTGGACATGGATGTCCCGGCAAGATACCTGCTCGGCTCCTGGTACTCACAAATATGACGTTTGATAGGTTCAAGAAGCGGATAGTAACCTCCAGGAGATCGGACGGGGTTCGGAGGAGTGGGGTTCTAGGTTGGGCTTCCCAATTGAAAGGATTCAGGTTGCTTCAGTAACAGAACCTGAAGCAAGAATAAGAAACCCAAAGGGTGAGAACCGAGGAGCACCGTTCGGGTTACCGCCAGTTTGGATCAGCTCAACATTTGGGTACGTATGGCAACAGAGGGAGAGGATGTAACAGCGGCAGCGAATATACCTTGGACTCGAGCCGTCCCCAATCCCTGCCTGCTGTCGGTAAACTTCTCCGACTACCACATAATCTCAAACAACTCGTATTCCAGGACAGGACAGTCCGACAAGGCAGGGTTATAACTCTGTCATTTGCTTCTACAGCCAGGTACGTACAGCCAAACGCAACTGCCAGACCTTTAACCTGACAGATTCCGCACGAATGTGCCTATCCTGGAACTGCAAGTTTGTGTGAGGCTACACGGTAACTGCCTACTTGGTAGCAGTACGCAGTCCCATTATTCCCCGCTCGAAGCTGTAACTGTGTGTTCCCCATCCGCCTCGTCACTCGTCATTCGTTAAACCAGGGACAGTGTCTCGCACGACCCAAGATTTTGAGTTGTAGTCTTCACGCTGTGTTACCATCTCTTTCCAGAAAAAGAGTAAGGTAGTATCAGACTTTCAAAGCACACAGATCAAGCTTCATTCCAACTCTACCCAAGGTCGCCGAGCTAGCTCCCATAATCCAACCTCTCCAATCAAGCCCAGAATTGAAGATGGTCTTGAAACTGCAATGGATCGAGTTGGCAGTTGCGGTTCAGTGTCACACCCGCATGACCAGCCTAATGCATATATCTGCCATGTCTGCTTCACCAGCTTACCCTCGGGCTGCTTCTCCGCCGCATGGCTTGTCTGCAAGTCAGCTTGCAGATTCCTGAATTCCCATCCTGTCGGGCACCTTGGGCGCGCTAGCATCTACCTCGACCTTTCAGCTTGATGACAAACGCTAAGAGAAGTCGCCAAGGTATTACGCTGGATACCGACCGTTTCAAGCCATGGAAGAAAGGTTCGCCTCTCCAGACGAACTCCAGGATGCCGGTCCACGGCCAACCGAACCTCGTGATAGCACCTCGAAAGTTGGGATATCCTCGGTCGGTGTCGTTGCAGCTGGTAAGTCATACAGTTCTGGTTTCTTTATAAAAAAGGGAACACCAAGTGGTTACCCGTCTTCACGATATTCTTAGTTGTAGACGTTACACTGTACCACGTTCGGTCTACCACATTCGATCCGTCTACCCTGAGGGTTACTCAACTACCCATGTCCTCTACCCGGTCTACTTCATTAGTCAACTTTCGTCATAAACCTTCACACTCGAGACTGAACAAACTGTTCCCCCCTTATTATTCTCTTGCTGATTCTCCTTGATAACCTCCCCATCGACAGACCATCATTGATCTCTTTACTTCCTTGCATAATGACGCGTATCACAGCCTCTCTTGCCGGAGTCGTCGCTGTCATCCTCGCCATCGTCATCCAAAGCCATGCCGTACCCGGCACATTAGGATGGTGGGAACGTGATATCCCACCACCAGCCTCCAGCTCGGCAGCTGCAACATCACCGGCAGAACCAATACCAACAACGTCACCTGATAATTGCAACCAGGCCTTTTTTACTAGTATCCTACCGCCCGAAGCAAGCCTGGAAAATATCGCGGCTGTTCCGGATGGCGGCAGCCATGGTGAAGGAAAGGCGAATATTGCGTATCCGACTGACCCGACGAACCTTCCTGCATTATGTGCGGTGACGGTCAACGTGACGAGTTCGCCGTCGAGTAGCTATCGGTTTGGGCTGTTCTTGCCGATGCCGACGGAGTGGAGCGGGAGGTTTCTTGCGGTTGGAAATGGAGGGTTTGCGGGGGGGATAAATTGGCTTGATATGTATGTGTTCCCCTCCTGTCAACGGACTACGAGCATTGCTCTTGTTTATGGAATTTGACCACCTTTGTGTCTTCGATGGCCGAACCAGCTGCTAATGATGTCTCTATCGATCTAGGGCCCCCGGCACACATTACGGCATGGCAACCGTCTCATCTGACCTTGGCCACAACGGGTCTGTAATCGACACATCTTGGGCTATCAACCAGCCTGAAAAGAAGACCGACTGGGGATGGCGTGCCCTTCATGGAACCGTTATGCTCGGCAAGAAGCTTACAGCCGCCTACTACGGCAGCGATATCACTTACTCGTACTATAGCGGCTGCTCTACGGGTGGCCGCCAGGGTCTCCGCGAAATCCAAGAATTTCCCGACTCCTTTAACGGCGTGCTTGTCGGTGCCCCAGCGTGGTGGACTTCCCACCTCAACAACTACTTCACCCAGCTAGGCATGTACAACCTTCCCAACACCAGCGACTCGTACATCCCGACGCCCTTACTCCAAGTCGTCGCCGATGAAGTCGTCCGCCAATGCGACCTAGCCGACGGTCTTCAAGACGGCATTATCATCCGTCCCGATCTCTGCACTTTCAACTCCTCCCTCCTTCTCTGCCCATCCAACGAAACAACACCAACCTGCTTAACCAACCCCCAACTCTCTACCCTCGCCAAAATCTACTCCTCGCACCACCACGAAACCACAGGCGAACTCATCTACCCGGGCCTGACCCTCGGCTCCGAAGCCCAATGGTGGGCCATCATAGGCAACACCAACGGCGTTCCCTCCCCCTTTGGCATCGGCTACCAGCGCAATTTTTTGTTTGACAACGCCACCTGGAACTACACAGCCCTCTACTCCGATTTCGTCGTCGACCTCGCTGAACGACTCGACCCAGGCCAAGCAACAGCAGATCACTACGACATTTCCGCCTATAAATCTCGTGGTGGCAAGATCATTCTCTACCATGGCTTGGCAGACGGGTTAGTCCCCACCAAGGGGTCGGAACTTTACTACCAGCGGACTATGCAGTACTTTGGCGACGAAACGACAGAGTTCTTCAAGATGTTCTTGATACCAGGGATGCAGCACTGCTGGGCCAGTCCGGCGGGGGTGGATGCGCCGTGGAATATTGGCGGGGCGTTCCAGGCTGGTGTGATGGGGTCCGGAGTCTGGTCGGTGCCCGGGTTCGAGGGGAGTGAGGAGCATGATGCGTTGGTGGCGCTGAGGAAGTGGGTGGAGGAGGGGAGGGAGGTGAGGCAGTTGGTGGCGACGAGTTGGAGGGCGGGAATGAATGCTAGTAGTGGGGTGAGGAGACAGAGGAAGGTTTGTGCGTGGCCGGGGAAGAGTGTTTTGAAGGAGGGGGTGGAGGAGGGTGGGAAGGATGGGGCGGATGGGGCGGATGTGGATAGTGAGGATGTGTGGGAGTGTAGGTGGCCTGAGGAGGGTGATGAAGGGGAGGTTGAGGTGGATTAGAGCGGGATGAAAGGGGAAAGGGGTATGGAAACGGTAGGAAGGATTTTTGTGTAATGGACGGGAAAAGGAGATGTTTTGGTTGTGACGGTTGAGGAGAAGTGCTGTGTAGGAACACTGGTGCATGGGGCTTTTGGAGAAGTACCTTGGCTTTGGGGAGTTGGTGAGGAAGGATAGCCCCTTCCAGAGGCATCATTCTTAGCACCCGTTGGAGTTTAATACAGAAGAATTATTTCAGTTTTCTCTTTGGAAATTTGATAGCACGATGACATATTAATGGTTGAGTGTTTACCCATCATCTCCTCTCTCCCTTTGTCCAAAAAGCACATGGGGTTAGGGTTGGAGGAGACAAGTCCCGTGTAAGTGATAAGATCCCCTGTATAGCGATAACGGGTTGGGAGCTATGACCACCCTGAGGGGAGCACCACGTCGGGCCAAATTCCCCGAATCCCCAATTCCTTCCCAATTCCTCTTTTCTCCATCTCGCCTTTGGTCACGACACGAAGGCTTGACGACGACACCATCCGACCTACCATGCCTCGAATCCCCACCGTCGAACTCAGTAGATATCTACTGACCGGCCACATCGCCTCTCCCGGTTGTCTTCGTGCCCGTGTCGCACTTCCCGGCAAGAATACGCGCGTAGCTCTCGGCGGTGCTCCTCTCCCCTCGCGACAGCTTCAGCCTCGTCAACACGCCCGCCACCTAACGACTGAAACCTCCCCCGCGAACCCCTCAACCACAACCTCTTCTCCCGCCGCCGCCGCCCCCTTCCGCAAACAACTCAAAGAACAAGCCAAAGCCCTCAAAAAGTCGGGCCACAAGAAGAAAAAGAGCAGCGACAACCAAACAGTCCCCGGCTGGGAACTCACCGTCGGCATCGAGATCCACGCCCAACTCAACACCGCCCACAAGCTTTTTTCGCCCGCAGCCACGTCCTTCAACGACCCGCCCAACACCCACGTCGCCCCCTTCGACCTCGCCCTCCCCGGCTCCCAACCGCTTTTCCAGCCCGCCACACTGATTCCCGCCGTCCGCGCCGCTTTGGCTCTCAACTGCTCCATCCAGCCCGTCAGTCGGTTCGACAGGAAACATTACTTCCACTGGGACCAGCCGAGCGGGTACCAGATCACGCAGTTTTACGAGCCGTTTGCCAAAGATGGCTTCATCACGCTCTACGCCAGGGACGGGATCGCGGCGGAGGATGGGGAAGAGATAAAAGTCGGGATCAAACAGGTGCAGATGGAGCAGGACACGGCCAAGACTACGGCACAACCGGGCGATGTCCAGTGGTTGGATTTCAATCGCGTCGGGGTTCCCTTGATTGAGATCATCACGCTTCCCGAAATCCACCACCCCGCTACGGCGGCGGCGTTGGTGAGAAAGGTGCAGATGGTTTTGGCGAGTGTGGATGCGTGTGTGAGCGGGCTGGAGGAGGGCGGACTAAGGGCGGATGTGAATGTTTCGGTTAGGAGGACGGATGATCCCAGTGGGAAGTTGGGCACGAGGACGGAGATCAAGAATTTGAGTAGCTTCAAGGCGGTCGAGGATGCGATCATTGCCGAGAGGGATAGGCAGATTAAGCTACTGGAGGAAGGAGGGGAGGTGAAGGGGGAGACGAGGGGATGGAGCTTGGGAAGCACGGAGACGAGAAGGCTCAGAGGGAAGGAAGGCGAGGTGGATTATCGGTATATGCCTGATCCGGACCTAGGGCCGGTGGTGATCGGGGGGGATCTGGTGGCAAGGTTGAGGGAGACGATGGGGGTGTTGCCAGACCAGGAGGCAGATCAGTTGATGGAGAGGTATAACCTCAGCGCCAAGGATGCCTTGTCGTTGATGTTGCTTGATGGTGGAGCTAGGATTCAGTACTTCTACAATGTGCTTGACTCCCTTGAGGAACGCCTCGCCGCCGATGGGCAAGTCGTTCCAGAAGGCGCGGAACACGCAACCCTGGCTGCGAACTGGTGTCTCCACGAACTCGGCAAGCTCACCGACTCTTCCTCTACCTCCTCAGATCCAGATGTCCTCGAAGGCCTGGCCATGACACCCCTCGGCGAATCACCCCTCGTTCCTTCGTCCTCCCTAGCTGCCATCCTCCACCACCTCTACTCCCGCACCATCACCGCCAAAGTCGCCAAGGATCTCCTCTGGGCCGTCTATCGCGGCGAGATCCCCGAAGGCGAAACCACCGGCTACATTGACACCCACGGTCTGTGGTTCAAAGAGTTGTCCGAGGAGGAATACGCAAAACTGGCGGATGAGGTTATCCACGGCGAAGACAAGGTGTTGGGGGAGTTTTTGAGGTGGAAGCAAGGGAAGATGAAGGCGTATCCCCAGGGAAAGCTGATGTTTTTGGTGGGAAAGATGATGAGAGGGGGGCCGGAGGGGAGGGTGGAGGCTGCTGGGGCGGAGAGGGTGTTGAGAAGAAGGATTGAAGAGGTCTATTTGCCTGAGCTGGAGAGGGGGGAGTAATCTTGCGTTCACAAAAGGGGGAATCCCGTAGTTGGGGTCTCGGTACCGTCATCGACTCGGGTCCACTGGCCGCAACGCAAGCTTCTCGGACTTCTGATCACGAAGCTGTCGTGACCATCTACCCTCCGCAACAAGGAAGAAGAGCGGTGGGGAGGGGATATCCATGGCCGTGGTCCTGTTGCTATCGTCACTCCAAAGGCACGTCAAGCGCTCGCTTCAATGGACGATAACACCGAGGCCTGGCCCAGGTAGAACAAGGTTCGGCTTCACATCTTGCACTCTCGGCAGACGGAACAATTGCAGACCGTTCTGACCAAAAACCAACTGCATGCCGTTCCGAGGTCGTCGGACTTCCCTTCCCGTGCCATGCGCCGTCACATTCCGATCTTGGCTCGCATTGACTGCTACTTCCCCTCCTTCCCACATCCCCAAGCGACGTATTATGGAGCCATTTCTAAGCTTACCATTGGTGATTATCGCTCTTTACGAGGCAAAGACTGGCATAAAATAGTGTCGATTATTACGCTTAGAACCCACTCACACCTGTAGGGGCAGACACCCTTACTAGTCAGCTTTTCTTTCCTTGTCCTTGTAGCGGACTGTGGCTCGTACTGTGCATATATAACTCGAAATGGTTAAGGTTCACGCGTTCATTCTTTCCTCTTCTTAGTAGTATTTTGGACGTAAAGTTCGTATTCGTATTATGAAAAAAAATTGGGGTAGGTAAAATAAGATGTAAATAAGGATATTAATAAAATAAGAGTGGTAATAAATAATAAGGATAAGATTTTGAGAAAATAAGAGGTAGAGAGAGGTTAGTAAAGATAGTGAAAGAAGGGAGGTATATAAATAAGATAAGTAATAAAACTTTTCAATAGCTATAGTATAGTAGTTAATATATTAGTTACTTAGTATTGAAGTTATAGGTTCGATTTATATTATAGCTTTTTTTTTTATTTTTTTTTTAAAATATATTTAGATTTTTACTATTTTAGAATTATATATAAATATATTACAATTATATTCCTTTTTCGTATACTTTATTTTTTACTAAATTATATAAAATACTAAAAAAAAAACTATATAAGTTTATAATATAAATTCTTTTAATAATAATAAATAATAGTTTAAAAAGTTTTAATAAATAAACTTTCTTCCTTATTTTTATATACTTCTAATCTATATTACTTACTTTTATATAAAAGTACTTAAAGAAGTTTATAATATTTTATATATTTATATAGCTATAAAAAAGCTCGCCAACTTAGCCGAGAGAAAGTGCCTTACCTACCCTATATTCAAATTAATTATTATACTACTTATATATATAAAGAAAGCTAGCCAACTTAGCCGAGAGAAAGTGCCTTACCTACCCTACATTTAAATTAATTACTATACTATTTATATATATAAAGAAAGCTAGCTAACTTGGCCGAGAGAAAGTGCCTTACCTACCCTACATTCCCTACCTTATATTTAAATAAACTACTATACTACTTATATATATAAGAAAAGCTGGCTAACTTAGCCGAAAGAAAGTGCTTTACCTACCCTATATTCCCTACCCTATATTTAAATAAACTATTATACTACTTATATATATAAGAAAAGCTGGCCAACTTGGCCGAGAGAAAGTGCCTTACCTACCTTACATTCCCTACCCTATATTTAAATAAACTACTATATTACTTATATATATAAGAAAAGCTAGCTAATTTAGCCGAGAGAAAGTGCCTTACCTACCCTGTATTTAAATTAACTATTATACTACTTATATATATAAAAAAAGCTAGCCAACTTAATTAAGGGAAAGTGCTTTACCTACCCTACATTCGAAATTAATATTTTATTTACTAATAAAAGTAGTTAATATAGTTAAAGAAATAGTCTCTTATTTACCCGGTACTTATTTCAAAAAGGTTCTATAGTAAAGTTAAGTTTGCTAGCTGTAAATTGATTTTTAAAATTTCTTATATTAAATAATTTTATAGGAATTAAAAAATCGTAATTTAATTCGTTTACCCGTACCTTCCTTAAACCCAAAGTTATAGGGTATATAAAAGAAGGTAAGAACGACCGGCTAAGGTAAGAGTAATTAATTAAAATAAAAGCGATTAATTAAAGTAAGTATAACCGTATATAGGGTCGTTTAGTAGGATTCTTATAGAGGGTTATATACCTATAGCCGGGTCTGCGACCGTATATAAAATTACTTAATAGGATTTTTATAGAGGGTTATACGTTTATAACCGTCTACAATTATATATAGGGGGGTTCTTATAAAGGGTTATATACTTATAGCCGGGTTTGCAATTATATATAGAGTTACTTAATAGGATTCTTATAGAAAGTTATATATTTATAGCCGTCTACGACCGTATATAGGAGGGTTCTTATAGAAGGTTATATACCTATAGCCGGGTTTGTAACTATATATAGAATTGCTTAGTAGGATTCTTATAGAAGGTTATATACTTATAGCTGGGTTTGCAACTATATATAAGGTTACTTAATAGGATTCTTATAGAGGGTTATATACTTGTAGTTGGGTTTATAATTATATATACGGTTATTTAGTAGGATTCTTATAAAGGGTTATACGCTTATAGCCGTCTACGATTATATATAAGGAGGTTCTTATAAAGGGTTATATATTTATAATTAAGTATATAATTGTATATAGAATTAAAGTACTATTATAAAAGAATTATTTAGTGTTAGGAACGTAGGCGAAAGGTAGGCTGAGGTAACTACGGTCGTGGCTATACGTAAGGGATAGTAAGTTAGGGGTTAATTTAAAAATATATTAATAATTATTAATTATAATGAACTATATTCTATTGAACCTCTTTTATACCTATATAAATTCTATTTATTTATTAATAAGTATTATAGAATTCTATACTAGTTTAGCGCTTCAGTATAGTACTAGATTATTTTTCTTACGAGCCCGACCCGATATAGGCGTTATTATTAGTAATTCTACGCGTTAGTTAACGAAGGGGAGTAGTAGCTATTAAAGTATTTTTATATACGAGTTTTGAGCCTCCTAATACGACCCCCCCCTTTATAGGTTCCGTCCTCGGAACTTTTACAATTTATAATAAATTCCGGTTAAGTAGTGGAGGGCGTTAGTATTATATTATTATAACGTTATTAAATTGCATTGCCGGCGAAGGTATAATATTCTTACCCCTTAGTTCGGACGAATTATTATTCGTAATAGCCACCGACGCTATATTCCGGATATTATAACTACTTTACTACCGGCGAATTGCCCGCTAGAATATTAGCCTTATAATATCCTTTCTTTTAAACTTTAAATATAAATACGAAGCCGCCTACTTGAATATTAGTATTATAATGTTTATTCTCCCGAATTCTAAATATAGATACGAAGCCGGCCGCTAAAATATTAGTATTATAATGTTTATTTTTATAAGCCCCCTAATGTAGCGAGCCGCCCGCTAGAATATTAATATTGTAGTATTTATTCTTACGAGTTCTAAATGTAGATACGAAGCTAGCTGCTAGAATATTAGTATTGTAATATCTATTCTTATAAATTCTAGCACGGATATAAAATTAATATTAGATTTAAAGCGTTAGTGTGTGTTAGGAACGTAGGCGAAAAGTAGGCTGAGGTAACTACGGTCGTGGCTATATGTAGGGGACGGTAAGTTAGGGGTTAATTTAAAGATATATTGATAGTTACCGATTATAATAAAATACGTTCCGTTAAACCTTTTTTATACCTGTGTAAATTCTATTTATCCGCTAACGAGTATTATAAAGTTTTATATTAATTTAGCGTTTCGGTGTAGTGCCGGATTATCCTTCCTACGAGTTTAACCTAATATAAATATTATTATAAATAATCCTATACTTTAATTAATAAAGGGGAGTAGTAGTTATTAAGGTATTTCTATATATAGGTTTTTAGTTTTCTAATATAACCCCCCCCCTTATAAGTTCCGTCCTTAGAACTTTTATAATAAACGCCGGGTACTATAATATTATTGAGCGTTATTTACTATAGCCGCTAACGCTATATTCTAGATTATAGCCGTTTTGCTATTGGCGAGCCGCCTACTAGAATATTAGTATTATAATATTTATTCTTATAAATTCTAATACGGCCCTAAAGTTGGTATTAGGTTTAAAGAGCTAGCGTTCTGCTTACTAAAATATTGGTATTATAATATTTATTCTTATAAATTTTAATACGGATACGAAACTGGTATTAGATTTAAAGTGTTAGCGTACTACTTATTAGAATATTAGTATTATAATATCTATTTTTATAAATTTTAATGCGGATATAAAACCGGTATTAAATTTAAAGTGTTGGTGTACCGCCCGTTAGAATATTGGTATTATAATATCTATTCTTATAAATTCTAATACGGATATAAAACCGGTATTAGATTTAAAGTGTTAGCGTACCGCCCGTTAGAATATTAATATTGTAATATCTATTCTTATAAATTCCAATGCGGATACGAAATTAGTATTAGATTTAAAGCGTTAGTAGGGTTCCCGATTATTACTAAAATTATTATTCTATAGGCATATAAGGTAGTAAATTTTATTTTGCCTAATAAGGAGTATTATTTTAAATTTAAGAATATTAATAAGTACTTTAAAATATTAATATAATTACGCCCCGTAATTCCTCTCCTTAGATATTCTCCATTATTTATATTTGTAGTACGGTTTAATACTTTTGTAGGGTACTTTTTATTATTTATACTTATTTCGGAATATTTATATAATTGAAACCCGAGGCTCCTCTTGTAGGCTATTCTCTATTATTTATATTTATTATAATTTATTGTAATATTTAGATATAATCCCCCTCCTTATAGGTTCCGTCCTTAGGACTTTTATTTCCATTCCTTACTTCTTATAATTCTATATACTATTTCCTTTATAAACCTCCTTTACTTATATTATTCCTTCCTTATTACTTTCCTATTACCCTTACTTTATTCTTCGTATTACTTCCTCTTTTCTAATAGTACAATTTTTAATTACTTTTCCTACTCTTTTTATTATAGTCCGAAGTATATACCTTCCTATTTTCCGTTTTTCCCTTCTACTTTCTTATAACCGCCATTACTATTTATTCGTTCTATCCTTCCCTTTTTAATTATTACCCTCGTTTTATCCTTCTATTTACCCCCTTTTATTACCTATATAATTATTTAATGTTCTACTTACCCTATATTATTTTATATTCGCTTACTTTAAATTATATTCGTTTACTTCGATTTATATTCGTATAGGGACCTCCTCCCTTATTTATATAATATCCCTTCTACCTACCCTTTTTACTTCTTTTCTCTTCTTCTTTCTATTTTTATTTTTATAATTATATCCGCTACCCCCTCCTTTAATTTTATAACCGTTTTACTTACCCTTTTATTTAAACCGCCCTCTATTATAAATGTATGTATTTCTATTATATATTTATGTACTAATCCCTATCTCCTTTATAAACCCAATTAATATATTCGCTTTTCTTCCCCGTTTTTTTCCTTTTTACCTCATTTTTTTTTTCTTCTTACTTTATACCTGTAATTAATTTTTAATTAATTATTCCTTTCCCGTCCTTTAATAATATCCGCCCCCTCGCTTATTTAAAATATAGTGTCGCTTTAGTTTAGGCATTTACTAGTATTTTAATTTTAAATTTGCGCGAAGTATTCTGTTTAATTAGTATGTACACTTACTAGATTAAAGGTACGCTATCTTCCCCTCATTATCTCCTCTATTTTTTTTTTTTTTTTTTTTTTTTTTTTTTTTTTTTTTTTTTTTTTTTTTTTTTACTAACGTCTTCTCCTTCCAGAATTCAACAAAAGATCGCAGTATTCGCTATCACTACGCCGCTACATACTCGAAGTCCCCTATAGTATTTATAACTTCTAGAATAATATATAGAATATAGCGGCCGAAATTATATATTAGGAGGCTAAGAGCCCGTGCACAGAAGCACCTTAGCGGCTGCTACTCCCCTTCGTTAATTAAAGTGTAGGATTATTTATAATAACACTTATATCGGGTCGGGCTCGTAGGAAGGATAATCCGGTACTATACTAAGGTATTAGATTAGTATAAGGCTTTATAATACTTATTAGCGGATAAATAGAATTTATATAGGTATAAAAGAGGTTTAACAGAGCGTATCTTATTATAGTTGGTAATTATTAATATATTTTTAAATTAATTCCTAATTTACCGTCCCCTACGTATAGCTACGACTATAATTACTTTAACCTACCTTTCGCCTACGTTCTTAATAAATTAATAGCTCTTCCTCCGGGAATTAAATTAATATTATTAAAATATATATACGTAGCAGCCGGTTTATCTCTCGTACCGCCGAAATTACTCCTCGTCCCTTTTGTATTACTACCTTTATAATTACTATAATTAAAACGATTTAATTTCCTCTACCCTTATTATAATAATACTAACCTACTATAGAATTTATTAAAGAAGATAGTAATAAAGATTACCCCCTTATGCCGCTCCGGGTTCTTTATTTGTATTTTTAAGTTTTAAAAGCCGATAAGTTCGTGTGTAAGTAATAATTATTCGAGTTTCGGTTTATTATAATTAAATTCCTCTTTAATTATTTTCCTTTATATATATTCTAATAGGAGTAGTTTATATTTATAGGCTTTACTAAATAAAATTTAATAAGAAATTACCCTCCTATCCCTGCCGGGTTCTATTATTAAGATTACCTCTTTTATAATTAAATTTATATTTCTATTATATTTTTCTTTACTACCCCTTCGTCGGTAGCTATTGCTATAGTTACTCCTTTATTAATTGTAGTTATATTAGTCTATATTAAATACTATCCTAAATATAATATTATTAAATTTATTAGCGAAAGTTTCTTATAGTTATAGAATTATTTCTATAATATCGATATATATTTTTAAAAATACTTTTATATTTCCCTTTCGTTCGCTATTAATTATATTAAAGGTAATTTTAAGAATATATAGATTAAATATATATTAGTTCTCTATAATAAGTTTAGGTATAATATTATTTGTAATACGCCTATATAGAACGACCTTTATACTTTTTTAGAAATTGAATATAATAGTAATACTTAGGCTATTAAACGATTTACTTTTAATAAATTTGAACGTATATAATAAAGCGTTTCGAAAACCGTTTATAATTTTTATAACCGCTATTATACCGAAGAATTTAATTTATTGTACGATTAACTGGAATATATTTAAATCGTTACTTAGATTAACTAATTATACCCCTTTTTTAAATAAAATATCCTTTTAATAGTTAATATTAATATAATAAATAAAATAGTAGTGTACGCGGAACGGTTGGAAGGCCTAGAAAATATTGAACCGTTTGTATTATATTATTAATATTAGGCATCTTTAAGGTATAATCCGTCGTCTTCTTCGTCTTCGTACCTTTTTACCTCCTCTTCGAATATTCTTTCTTAATTGTTCTATAGTAATAACCCCTCTAATTTTCCCTATTACCTCCTTATTACTTTTTAAATAAATTTTAATTTTATTTATTCCCTTTATTATTAGAAAGGCTATATATATAGCCGGTATACTTAGTCGAAGTTACTAAATATTTATTATAAGTATAGTATAACGGGCTATTTTATAGTAGTATATCCGAATTGAATTTATTATAATTATAGTTAAGTTGGCTATTTAGTATGGAATTGCCCTATTTCCGTAGGTACCCCCTTATATAGAGCGAATGCTGAACCGATTGCGGTTAGAGTAGTAATTATAATTATTTAGAATAATATAGGTAAATTATAAATATATTTAGAAATAAGGTTATTAGTAAGGATTTATAGAGATTGGTAGAATATGCGAGGGTTAATAGATTTGGGCGTAGAATTAAATTTAATTAGTAAGTATTTATTTCTATCGAATGTAAAAATTAATCTAATACCCTATCGTTTTATTAATTTCTCTCTTCGGCCTATTTTTATATATAGTATAATTACCTATTTTATTAGAATAAGTAATTCCTATAGTACTAAATGGACGAAGTAAATTATTTTTATTATAGTTAAATCCCTAGTTATAGAAGTTATCCTCGGTTACCCCTAGCTTTATAAATAGAATTCCGATATTAATTAGTAGCGATAGTCGTTTCGGTTTTGTATTAAGGCCGGCGATTTCGTATTAAATATAATATTAGCGAAGGAAGTATATAATATTATAACTATCCTAGTAGGGTTATAATAGGATTTAATTCTATTATTAGATTTTTAAGAAATAGTAAAGGTAGAGGAGGGTTTTTACCTTCCTATATATACGAATATCCTATTCGAAATCCCCCCTTCTTTAATATTAAAGTTTGTAACCCTATTTATTGTAATAGAATTAGCCAAATCGCCTCCGGCCTCTACCCCCCCGGTTAAAGTTTTTCGAATAGTATTTAATAGTATTTACCCTATTTTAGTACCCTTTATAGAATTAGCGTTACTATAACCCTTGGAATTATTAGAGGAAATAGAAAGCGAGTTTGCTATTTCCGAGTTAATTATTTTACTAGAATATAAAGAATTCTAGTCGGTATTCGAAACTTTGGTTATACCCTTATTCTAATATAATTAATTAAAATATTATATTAATTTAATTGAAGGAAAATTGGTGCTTTAGGGATTAATTTATATATTGAATATTAAGGAATTAGAAATATTATACGAATAGCTGGCGGAAGTATTTTAAAAGGGGTAGATTCGTCCCTCTATTAGCCTAGCGGGTATTTTTATTATTTTTATATTAAAGAAGGGTAGAAAATTAAAGTTTTATATTAATTTTAGGACGTTAAATAAGGTTATAAAGAAGAATTAAATAACGTTACTCTTTATTTAAGAAATTTTAAATTAGTTATTGTTAGTTAAGGTTTTTATAAAGTTAGATTTGAAGGACGCGTACTATAGGATTTGAATTCAAGAGGGAGATAAAGAGAAGACGGCGTTTCGTACAAAGTATAAATACTATAAATTCTTAATTATATTAATAGAATTAGCGAATGTACTAGTGATATTTTAAATATATATTAATAATATATTAACAGGGTTAATAAATATTATATATATTATTTACTTTAATAATATCCTAATTTATAGTAAAAATAAAAAAGATTATATTAATTATATTAAGGAAGTCCTTTAATAACTATAAAATCGTAACCTCTATATAAATTTAAATAAGTACGAATTTTATATAAAACGAATATTATTTTTAAAATATATTATTTCCTTAGAAAGTATAACGATAGATTTAGAGAGGGTAGTAGTAATAGTGGAATAGGAGGTTTTGACGAGTATTTATAATATTTAAGTCTTTCTAAGGTTTATAGGATTCTATTAATATTTTATAATATTATATTCCAAAGTAATTATACTTTTAATAGAGTTATTAAAGGGGAATAAATGGAGGCTGTTCGAATTTATAAGGGAAGTAGAAGAAACGTTTATAGAATTTAAAAAACGGTTTTAGGAAACTCTTATATTATATTATTTCGACCTAGTATTATAAATTTAAATAAAGACGGATATATTAAACTTTACAATCGGGGCGGTTTTTATATAATTATATAGTAATAGATAGTATTTAGTAATTTTCTTTTTAAAGAAGAAATTATTAGAGGAAATTAGGTATAAAATTAGGAATAGAGAATTATTAACGGTCGTAAAAATATTAAAGGTATGGAAGTAATATTTATTATATATAAATAAATTATTTTTAGTAATTATAAATTATTTAAATTTATAGTATTTTTAAAAAAAGGAACGGGCTAGTACGAAGTAGAATCGGTAGGTGTTAGAATTAATAGTATATAATTTTAGGATTAAATATTATTTAGGAAAATTAAATTTAGTAAATAAGTTATTAAAGAAATTATAATTATAAAGAGAAGAATAGGAGGTAAGGGGCGATTACTTATTAGTAAAAGTTATTAAAGGGGGTAAAGAGAAAGGTCGGGCGATAAAGGAAAGTCGAATAGTGAAAGTATTAATAAAACGGGTAATTTTAATTAAAAAAGAAATTTAAAAAATAGCGGTAAAAGAGAGGGAATAATAATAGGATATAAGTAAAATAAAAGAAGGTTAGACGTTAGAGGACGAAGGGGTTAAATTATAGGAAGAAAAATAGAATTTATAAAGGGAGAATAAATTAAATAGAAAAAAGAAGAAGTAAAAGGGAATTAAAAACGATAGTAGAGAGGACGGAATAATAAAGAAGAAAGTAAAATTTATAAGCGAAGCTACCATTAAATTAGGGAGGAAGGATAAAGGTATTATTATAGGAAATATAGGTAGGTATATAATAGTAGTAAAAGTATAGAAGGATAAAGAGTAATTACTATTATTAAAATAATAATTATTAGAAGTATAGAAGGAGGATTTATTTATTATTAAAAAAGTATAGAAGAATAGCGAAGGGAGGAGATAGGTAAAGAATTGGAAAATAAGGGAAGATAGAATTCTATAGTATTAATATTAAATTTATATTCTAGAACGGATATAGGCCGAGCTATTCTACGCTTATTATAATATAACGATAATAGAATACCTAGGCTAGAGGAAAATATTAAAACGTATTAATTAATTCTATTATTAGTTTATTATTATAACTGACATTAAATTATACGTCTATGAATATTTAGTATATTAAAAGGCTAAACCTTATAATTACCGACTATATAGGCTATTAAAATCGTTACTTATCCTTACCATTCCTTAGTAAAATATTTTATATAATTTTATTATTAAAATACTAAAATTATTCGACCCTATATTTAATTGGATTTACAATATAATCCTTATTATTATTAATTATTTTACTAAATACGCTTTATATATTCCTACGTAGAAGACGATTAATATTCGGCAATTTATATTCCTCTTCTAGCGAAACGTCTTTTAGTAATTTAACCTCCCGGATTTAATTATATTGGATAAAAGCAATTTTTTTACGAATTAATTTTAAAAGATTTACTATAAATTTTTAAATATTCGTAAACGCCTCAATATAGCCTAGTACCCCTAAATAAATAAATAAATAGAGAGGTAAAACTAGAATTTAGAATTATACTTCTAAATCTTTTATAATATAAAGTAAGTTAATTAGGCCGAAAAAATTATATTAATATAATAGACGTATAATAATCATTTCTATACTGCTATTAAAAAGTCCCCTTCGGAGCTACTCTTCGGATATTATCTTTAGGGATTAACAGACCCAGAATGAAGGTAAAAGACGGTCCTTCCGATAATAATTACTAATCGGATTAATAAACTATTTCGCGGACGGTTAAAAATTATAACAGCCTTAAAGGTTATTAATTAGAAGTATATAAAATAATATAATAAAATTCGGAAGCTAAAAGAATTTAACGTCGGAAACTAAATTTTACTTAATACGAAGTATATTAAATAATACTACTTAAATACTAAATTAATAAATAAATTTTTAAAACCCTTCTAAATTACTAAAATTATTAAGGAAAAGAAGATAGTATACCGATTTATATTCCCTATACGTTACTAGATTTACCTAGTATTCCTTATTACTTTATTAGAATTGTATTATAGGAATCCTATTATAGCGGCGCTATAAAAGGAAATTATAAATATCGAAGAGGATAATATTTAATATAAAATTAAGGCGATTATAAAGTATTATAAATTTAATTACTAATATTAATTCTAAGTTAAATAGAAGAAGTATCCGGACAATAAGAATTCGTAAGTTTTATAAGAAGATATAAATTACCCGAACTTTTTTAAAAAATACGAAATTAGGGAAATATAGCAGTAGTATATTAGCAGCGGGCCGATTATTAGGTTGATAAGGGTTAATTAAATAGTAGGAGGAGAATAGTAATTATTTAGAAATCTAGAATAAAGATGTAAGATATAGACGTAAGACGTAAAACGTAAATGTAAGATATAGATGTAAAATGTAAAACGTAGACGTAAAACGTAAATATAAAACGTAAAATGTAAATATAAAACGTAAGACGTAGACACAAAACGTAGATATAAGACGTAAAATGTAGATATAAGACGTAGACGTAAGATATAAATGTAAGATGTAAAACGCAAACATAAAACGTAGATGTAAGATGTAGATGTAAGATATAAAATATAAATATAAGACGTAAATGTAAGACGTAAAATGTAGATGTAAAACGTAAACGTAAGACGTAGATGTAAAATATAAAATGTAAATATAAAATATAAACGTGAAATGTAAAATATAAATGTAAGATGTAAATGTAAAATATAAATGTAAAGTATAAAGTAGGGATATAAAAATAGAAATATAAGGCGGAGATACAAAGTAGAAACGCTAAAAGGAATAAGAAATAGGAAGGGAAGGTAATTTAATTTAATATAGGATATTAATAAAGCGCTAAGTAGAATATAGCCTATATTTTCTATTATTACTCTAAATAAAAAAATCTTTAATAGCGTCCGCTATTATTAATATAGGATTAAAATTTATAACCTTAGGAGGAATATTCCCGCGCGCTACTACACTTATTAATAATATTTATAGATATTACCTTATATTATTTACTTATAGTCCTCCCTTGCAAATTTTAATAATTTATTTAATTTCCTATTTATAAACGCTAACCTCCTATTAATTATTTAATATTAAGGACTCTAACTACAATTAGGGGAGGGGGTAATACGAATAGGAGAATTTAGCGTAGAAATATTTATAGGAGAGCTACTATTATTAATAATAGGACCGCTAATAAGGGTTATTAAATTAATATTAATATTAGTATTACTAATATTATAGTAATTAAATTTTAAATAGCCTTTATAATTAAAATTCCTAGTTCGGAGTATATTAAATAATATTGTAGGGAGACTATTATTAATAAAGCGCGCTTATATTGTAGCCCAAAATACCGCTATAGACTAACGTAATTATTATAGGAGGGGGGTAGGTAGGGGGCTACCGGTATTGGTAAAATATATAATTTTAATTACTATATTTTATATATTATTCTAAAGGTTATAAATATTATAGGGGATTTCGAGTATGTAGCGACGTAGTAATAGCGAATATTGCGATCTCTCGTTGAATTCTGGAAGGAGAAGACGTTAGTAAAAAAAAAAAAAAAAAAAAAAAAAAAAAAAAAAAAAAAAAAAAAAAATAAGGGAGATAATAAGGGGAAGATAGCGTACCTTTAATTTGGTAGGTATACGTACCAATTAAATAGAATACTTTATATAAGTTTAGGGTTGGGGTATTAACGAATACCTAGGTTAAAGTAATATTATATCTTAAATAAACAAAGGGGCGGATATTATTAAAGGATAGGAAAGAAATAGCTAATTAAAAGTTAATTATAAGCGTAAAGTAAGAGGAAGGAGAAAATAGGGCGAAAAGGAAGAAAATAGGAAGGAAAAGCAAATATATTAATTAGATTTATAAAGGAAATAAGAATTAATATATAAATATATAATAAAAATATATACGTCCGTAGTAGGGGGTAATTTAAGCGAAGGGGTAGGCGAGGCGGTTATAGAATTAAGAGAGGGGGTAACGGATATAATTATAAAAGTAAGGATAGGAGGAAAAAGAGAGGAAAAGCGAAGAGGGTAGGTAGAAGGGATATTATATAAACGAAGGAGGAAATCCCTATACGAATATAAATTAAAGTAAATAAATATAATTTAAGGCAAATAAATATAAAATAATATAAAGTAAATAGAACGTTAGGTAATTATATAGATAGTAAGAGGGAGTAAATAGAAAAATAAAACGAAAGCAATAATTAAAAAAGGAAGGATAGGATAAGTAAATAATAATAGCGGTTATAAAAAAATAGGAAAGAAAGGCGGAAAATAGGAAAATACGTACTTTAAATTATAGTAGGGAGAGTAAAAGAAGTAATTAAGAATTATATTATTAAAAAAAAAGAAGTAATATAAGGAATAAAGCGAAGGTAATAGGAAGGTAATAAGGAAAGAATAATATAAATAAGGGAAATTTATAGAGGAAATAGTATATAGAATTATAAGAGGCGGGGGATAGAAATAAAAGTCCTAAAATAGAACTTATAGGGAGGGGAATTATATTTAAATATTATAATAAATTATAATAAACGCAAATAATAGAGAATAACCTACGAAAAGAACTTCGGGTTTTAATTATATAGGTATTCTAAAATAGGCGTAAATAACGGAGGGTACCCTATAAGAGTATTAAACTATATTACGAGTATAGATAATAGAGAGTATCTAAGGAGAGGAACTACAGGGTGTAATTACATTAATATTTTAAAATATTTATTAATATTCTTAAATTCGAAATAATACTCCTCGTTAAGTAAAACAAAACTTACTATTTCGTATATTTACAGAATAATAGTTTTAGTAACAGTCGGGAACCCTACTAATATTTTAAATTTAATACCGGTTTTATATCCGCATTAGAATTTATAAAAATAAATATTATAATATTAATATTCTAACGGACAATATACTAGTACTTTAAATTTAATACCGGTTTTATATCCGCGTTAGAATTTATAAGAATAAATATTATAATATTAATATTTTAGCGGACGGCACATTAGTATTTTAAATTTAATACCGGTTTCGTATCTATATTAGAATTTATAAAAATAAATATTATAATACTAATATTCTAGCGGACAATACGTTAGCATTTTAAATCTAATGCTAGTTTTGTATCTGTATTGGAGTTTATAAGAATGGATATTATAATACTAATATTCTAGCGGGCGGTACGCTAGTACTTTAAAGTTAATGCTAATTTCGTATCTATATTAAAATTTATAAAAATAAATATTATAATATCGATATTCTAATAGGCGGAACGCTAACTCTTTAAACCTAATATTAACTTCGGAATTATATTAGAATTTATAAAAATAAATATTATAATACTAATACTCTAATAGACAATTCGCTAATAGCGGAACGGCTATAATCCGGAATATAGTATTGGCGGTTATAGTAAATAATATTTAATAATACTACAGTACCTAGCATTCATTATAGAAATTCTAAGGATGGAATTTATAAGGGGAGGGTTATATTAGGAAGCTAAGAATTTATATATAGAAGTACCTTAACGGTTGCTATTCCCTTTTGTTAATTGAAGTGTAGGATTATTTACAATAATATTTATATTAGGTTGGGCTTACGAGAAGGATAATCCGGTACCGCGCCGAAGCGCTAGATTAGTATAAGGCTTTATAATACTCGTTAGCGGATAAATAGAGTTTGTATAAGTATAAAAGAGGTTTAACGGAACGTATTTTATTATAGTTGGTAATTATTAATACATCTTTAAATTAACCCCTAATTTACCGTCCCCTACGTATGGCTACGACCGTAGTCACCTCAGCCTACCTTTCGCCTACGTTCTTAATATTATATACTTTATTAATATTAGTAGCCCCCTACCTACCCCCCTCCTATAATAATTATATTAGTCCGCGGTAGTATTTTAAATTGTAATATAAGTACGCTTTATTAATAATAATTTCCTTATAATATTATTTAATATACTCCGAACTAAGAATTTTGATTGTAAGGGCTATTCGAGATTTGGCTACTGTAATATCGGTAATATTAATATTAATATCGATCTAATAGCCCTTATTAGCAATTCTATTACTAGTAATAGCGGCTCTCCTATAAATATCTTTACGCTAAACTCTCCTATTTATATTACCCCTTCCTTTAATTGTAATTAGGGTCCTTAGCGTTAGACGGTTAATAGGAGGTTAGTATTTATAAATAGGAAATTAGATAAATTATTAGAATTTATAAGGGAGGATTATAAATAAATAATATAAAATAGTATTTACGAATATTATTAATAGGTGTAGTAGTACGTAAGAATATTCCTCTTAAAGTTGTAGGTTCTAATCCTATATTAATAATAGCGGACGCCGCCGAGGATTTTTTTATTTGGGGTAATAATAGAAAATACGGGTTATATTCTATTTAGCGCTTTATTAATATCCTATATTAAATTAAACTACCTTCCCTTCCTATTTTTCGTCCCTTTTAGTATTTTTACTTTACGTTTCTATTTTGCATTTTTATTTTTATATCCTTATTTTACGCCTTATATTTACGTTTTATATTTATATTTTATATTTATATTTTATATTTTACATTTGTATTTTGCGTTTATATTTTGCGTTTTACATTTACGTCTTATATTTACGTTTTGTATTTACGTTTTACGTTTTACATCTACATTTTACATTTACATTTTACGTTTTACATTTACATTTTACGTCTACATTTTATATTTTACATTTGCATCTTACGTTTACGTCTTGCGTTTACGTCTTGCGTTTTACGTTTATATTTTGTATTTTACATTTATATTTTACGTTTTTACTCTAAATTTCTAAATAATTATTATTCTCCTCCTACTATTTAATTAACTTTTATTAATTTGGTAGTCAGCCCGCTACTAATATACTACTACTATATTTCCCTAATTTCGTATTCTTTAAGAAGGTCCGGGTAATTTATATCCTCTTATAAAACCTATGAATTTTCGTCGTCCGAATACCCCTTCTATTTAATTTAGAATTAATATTAGTAATTAGATTTATAATATTTTATAATTATTTCGATTTTATATTAAATATTATCCTCTTCGATGTCTACAACTTCCCTTTACGGTGCTATTACAATAGGATTCCTATAATATAGCTCTAGTAGAGTAATAGGGAATATTGGGTAGATTTGGTAATGTGCGGGGAGTATGAATTAGTATACTATTTTTTTTTTTTTAATAATTTTAGTAATTTAGAAGGGTCTTAAAAATTTATTTACTAATTTGGCGCTTAGGCAGCGTTATTTAATATATTTTATATTAAATAAAACTTAATTTTTAATATCAAACTCCTTTAGTTTCCGAACTTTATTATATTATTTTATATACCCTTAGTTAATAATCTCTAAAGCTATTACAATTTTTAATTATTTACAAAGTAGTTTATTAATTTAATTAATAATTATTATTAAAAGGATTATCCTCCGCCCTTATTTTAGATCTATTAATCCTTAAGAATAATACCCGAAGAGTAATTCTAAGGGGGATTTTCTAATAACGGTATAAAAATGATTATTGTACGTTTACTATACTAATATAATTTTTTCGGCCTAATCAACTTATTCTATATTATAAAAAATATAAAAATATAATTCTAAATTCTAATTTTACCTCTCTATCTATCTATCCATTTAAAGGTATTAAATTATATTAAAGTATTTACAAATATTTAGGAATTCGTAGTAAATTTTCTAAAATTAATTTGTAAAAAGGTTATTTTTATCTAATATAATTAAATTCGGAAGGTTAAATTACTGGAAAACGTTTCGTTAAAAGAGGAATATAAATTGTTAAATATTGATTGTCTTTTATATAAGAATATATAAAGTGTATTTAGTAAAGTAGTTAATAATAATAAGAATTATATTATAGGTCCGATTAAATACGGGGTTGAATAATTTTAGTACTTTAATAATAAAATTGTATAAAATATTTTGTTAAGGGATAGTAGGGATAGGTAACGACTTTAATAGTTTATATAATTGGTAATTGCGAAGTTTAGCCTTTTAGTACGTTGGATATTCGTAGACGTATAATTCGATATTAGTCGTAATAGTAGGTTAATAGTAGAATTAATTAATGTATTTTAATATCTTCTTTTAGCCCGGGTATTTTATTATTATTATATTATAATAGACGTAGAGTAATTCGGCCTATATCCGTTTTAGAATATAAATTTAATATTAATATTGTAGAGTTCCGTCTTTTTTTATTTTTTAATTTTTCGTCCGTCTCCTTCCTTCGCTATTCTTCTATATTTCTTCAATCATAAATAGGTCTTCCTTTTATATTTTTAATAATTATTATTTTAATAGTAATAATTATTCTTTATCCTTTTGTACCCTTATTACTATTATATACCCGCTTATATTTTTTATAACGATATTTTTATCCTCCTTCCCTAATTTAATAATAGCCTTACTTACGAACTTTACCCTTTTTTTTACTATTTTATCCTTTCCGCTATTGTTTTTGATTCCCTTTTATTTCTTTTTTTTCTATTTAATTCGCCCTCCCCCTACGAATTCTATTTTTCTTCTTATAATTCGACCCCTTTATCCTCCGATGTTTAACCTTCTTTTATTTTATTTATATTTTATTATTATTCCTTCTCTTCTACCGCCGTCCTCTAAATTTCCTTTCTAATTAAAATTATTTATTTTATTAATATTTTTATTATTCGATTTTCTTTTATTGTCCGACCCTTCTTCTTACCCCCTTTAATAATTTTTATTAATAAGTAATTACTTTTTATCTTCTATTCTTCTCTTTATAATTATAATTTCCTTAATAGCCTATTTACCGAATTTAATTTTCTTAAATAATATTCAATCCTAAAATTATATATTGCTAATTCTAATACTTACCAATTTTATTTTACACTAGCCCGCTTTTTTTCTTAAAAATATTATAGGTTTAAATAATTTATAATTATTAGGAATAGTTTATTTGTATATAATAAATATTACTTCTACGTTTTTAATATTCCTACGATTATTAATAGTTCTCTATCCTTAATTTTATACTTAATTTCCTCCGGCGATTTCTTCCTTAAAAAAAAAGCTACCGGGTACTATTTGTTATTATATAATTATATGAGAATTACCCCGATTATAAAGTCCGATACGTCCGTCTTTATTTAGATTTATAATATTAGGTCGAAGTAATATAATATAGGAGTTTCTTAAAATTGTTTTTTAAATTCTATAAACGTTTCTTCTACTTTTTTTGTAAATTCGAATAGCTTCTATTTATCCCCCCTTAATAATTCTATTAAAAGTATAATTATTTTAAAATATAATATTATAAAGTATTAATAGAATCTTATAAATTTTAAGAAGATTTAAATATTATAAACGTTCGCTAGAGCTTCCTATTTTATTATTACTACTACCCTCTTTAAATTTATTATTATACTTTTTAGGGAAATAATATATCTTAGAAATAATACTTACTTTGTATAAAATTCGTATTTACTTAAGTTTATATAGAAATTACAATTTTATAGTTATTAAAGGACTTTTTTAATATAATTAATATAGTTTTCTTTATTTTTATTATAAATTAGAATATTATTAAAGTAAATAATATATATAGTATTTATTAGCCCTATTAATATATTATTAATATATATTTAAAATATTATTAGCGTATTCGCTAATCCTATCAGTATAATTAAGAATTTATAGTACCCGTACTTTGTATAAAACACTATTTTCTTTTTATTTCCCTTTCGAATCCGAATTTTATAGTATATATCCTTTAAATTTAATTTTATAAAGATTTTAACCGACGATAACCAATTTAGAATCTTTTAAATAAGGGGTAACATTGTCCGATTCTTCTTTATAACTTTATTTAGTATTTTAAAATCGATATAGAATTTTAATTTTCTACCCTTCTTTAGAACGAAGATAATAAGAATACCCGCTAAATTAATAGAAGGATAAATTTACCTTTTTTAGAATATTTCTATTAATTATTTATATAATACTTTTAATTTCTTAATATTTAATATATAAATCGGTCCCTAAGGCGTTAATTCCCTTTTAATTAAATTAATATAATATTTTAATTAATTATATTAGGGTAGGGGTATAATTAAAGTTTTGAATATTAATTGGAATTCTTTATATTCTAGCGGGATAATTGGTTTAGGGACGGCGGGTTCGTTTTTTATTTCCTTTAATAATTCTAAGGGTTATAATAGTACTAATTCTATAGGGGGTACTAGAATAGAGTAAATATTATTAAATACTATTTGAAAAATTTTTATTGGGGGGGTAGGGACCGGAGGCGATTCGGCCGATTCTATTATACTAAGTAGGGTTACGAATTTTAATATTAAGGAAAAGGGGATTTCGAATAGGATATTCGTATATATAGGAGGATGGAAACCCTCCTTTACCCTTACTATTTCCTAAAGGTTTAGTAGTAGAATTAAATCCTATTATAGTTTTATTAGGACGGTTATAATATTATATACTTTCTTCGCCGGTATTATATTTAATATAAAATTATTAACCTTAATACGAAATTGAAATAACTATTACTATTAATTAATATTAGGGTTCTATTTATAAAATTAGGGGTAACCGAAGATAATTTCTACGGCCGGAGATTTAATTATAATAAAAGTAATTCGCTTTATTTATTTAGTACTATAAGAATTATTTATTTTAATAAAATAAGTAATTATATTATATATAGGAATAAATTGAAGGGAGAAATTAATAAAATAATAGGGTATTAAATTAATTTTTATATTCGATGGAAATAAATACCTATTAATTAGGTTTAATTCTATACTTAAATTTATTAACCCTTATGTACTTTACTAATTTCTATAAATCTTTACTAATAATCTTATTTTTAAATATATTTATAATTTACTTATATTGTTCTAAACGGTTATAATTATTGCTCTAATTGCAATTAGTTTGGTGTTTGTTTTGTATAAGGGGGTACCTATGGGGATAGGGTAATTCTATATTAAATAACTAATTTAATTATAATTATAATAGGTTTAATTTAGGTACGTTACTATAAAATAATTTATTATACTATATTCGTAGTAAGTATTTAATAGTTTTAATTAGGTATATTAATTATACGTATAACCTTTTTAATAATAAAGGGAATAAATAAGATTAAAATTTATTTAAAAAGCAGTAGGGGGGCGATAGGGAAAATTGGAGGGGTTATTATTATAGGATAATTAAAAAGGGATATTCGAAGAGGAGGTAGGAGGGTGCAAAAATAAAGAAGACGATGGATTATACTTTAAAAATATTTAGTATTAACAATATAATATAAATAGTTTAATACTTTTTAAACCTTTTAACTATTTTATATATATTATTATTTTATTTATTATATTAATACTAATTATTAAAAGGATACTTTATTTAAAGAGGGGGTATAATTAATTAGTTTAAATAATAATCCGAATATATTTTAATTAATTATATAATAAATTGAATTCTTTAATATAATAATAATTATAAAAATTATAAATAATTTTTAAAGTACTTTACTATATATATTCGAATTTATTGAAAGCGGATTATTTAATAATTTAAGTATTACTATTATATTTAATCTTTAAGAAAGTATGGAGGTCGTTCTACGTAGGTATATTATAAATAATATTATACTTAGGTTTACTATAGAGAATTAATATATATTTAATTTATATATTTTTAAAATTACTTTTAATATAATTAATAACGAACGAGAGGGAAATATAAGGGTATTCTTAAAAATATATATTAATATTATAAAAATAATTCTATAATTATAAGAAATTTTCGCTAGTAAATTTAATAATATTATATTTAAAATAGTATTTAATATAGGCCAATATAGCCGCGGCTAATAAAAGGGTAATTATAATAATAACTACTGATAAAGGGGTAATAAAGGGAGATATAATAGAAATATAAATTTAATTATAGAAGAAGTAATTTTAATAATAGAACTTAGTAGGGATAGGGGGGTAATTTCCTATTAAATTTTATTCGGTAAGGCTTATGAATATAAATTATTCCTATTAAAATATATATAAAGGAAAGTAATTAAAGAGGAATTTAATTATAGCGAACTGAAATTCGAATAATTATTACTTATACGCGAATTTATTAATTTCTAAGGTTTAGGAATATAAATAGGGAGCCCGGGGCGGTATAGGGGGGTAATTTTTATTATTATCTTCTTTAATAAACTTTATAATAAGTTAGTATTATTATAATAAAGGTAGAGGAAATTAGGTTATTTTAATTATAGTAATTATAAGGGTAGTAGTATAAAAGGGACGAGGAATAGCCTTAGTAGTACGAAAGATAAACCGGCCGCTACGTATATATATTTTAATAATATCGGTTTAATTCCCGGAGGAAGAGTTATTAATTTGTTAAGAATATAAGTGAAAGGTAGATTGAAGTAACTATAATTGTAGCTATACGTAGGGGATAGTAAATTAGGGGTTAATTTAAAAATATATTAATAATTACTAATTATAATAAAATATACTCTATTAAACCTCTTTTATATTTATATAAATTCTATTTATCCGCTAACGAATATTATAGAGCTTTATACTAGTTTGGCGCTTCGGTGCGGTACCGGATTATCCTTCCCGCGAATCCGACCTAATATAAATGTTGTTATAAATAATCCTACGCTTCAATTAACGAAGGGGAGTAGCAGCCGCTGAGGTACTTCTATATACAGACTCTTAGCCTCCTAACAGCGTGCTACCTGCTAGAATATTAGTATTATAATATCCATTTTTATAAATTCTAATACGGATACGAAACCGGTATTAAATTTAAAATATTAGTATACTACCCGCTAGAATATTAGTATTGTAATGTTTATTCTTATAAATTCTAATATAAATACGAAATTAGTATTAGATTTAAAAAGTTAGCTGGGTTTCCGACCGTTACTAAAACTATTATCCCGTAGGTATATAAGGTAGTAAACTTCGTTTTACCTACCGAGGGGTGCTATATTAAATTTAAGAGTATTAATAAATAATTACGACCTATTGTAATACTTAAATACAATCCCCCTTCTTATAAATTCTATTTTCGGGACTTTCATTTCCTTCTTCCGCCTTCTAATTCTATATACTACTTCCTCCGCAAACCTCCTTTACTTATATTATTCCTTCTTAATTACTCTTTTATTACCCTCGTTTTATTTTTTATATTATTCCTTCTATTTTAATAGTACGATTTTTAATTACTTTCCTCTATTCTTTTTATTATTATCCGAATTATATACCTTCTCATTTTCCGCCTTTCTTTCCTATTTTTTAACAATTACCCTATTATTTATTCGTTCTATCCTTCCCCTTTTAGTTATTACCTTTGTTTTATTCTTTTATTTACCCCTTTTTATTATTTATATAATTGTTTAATATTCTATTTACCCTACATTATTTTATATTCGCTTACTTTAAATTATATTTATTTATTTCGATTTATATTTATATAGAGACCTCCCTTTTTATTTATATAACATCCTTTTTATTTACCTTCTTCGCCTTTTTTCTCTTCTTCCTCCTATTTTTATTTTTATAATTATATTCGTTACCCCTTCTCCTAATTTTGTAGTTATTTTATTTATTCCTTTATTTAAGCCGCCTTTTATTATAGACGTGCGTGTTTTTATTGTGTATTTGTATATTAATTTTTATTTCCCCTATAAGTCCGATTAGTATATTTATTTATCTTCCCCATTTTTTTCCTTTTTATTCCGTCTTTTCCTTCCTTTTACTTTATATTTATAATTAATTTTTAATTAATTATTCCTTTCCTATCTTTTAATAATATCCGCCCTTTTATTTACTTAGGATATAGTATTATTTTAATTTAAATATTCGTTAATACCCTAACTTTAAACCTATACGAAGTATTCTATTTAATTGGTATGTATATTTGCTAGATTAAAGGTACGCTATTTTCCCCTTATTACCTCTCCTATTTTTTTTTTTTTTTTTTTTTTTTTTTTTTTTTTTCTTTTTTTTTACTAACGTCTTCTCCTTCCAGAGTTCAACGAGAGATCGTAGTATTCGCTATCGCTACGCCGCTATATATTTAAAATCCTCTGCGGTATTTGTAACCTCCGGAACGATATATAGGATATAGCGGCCGAAATTATATATTTTATTGATACTAGTAGCCCCCTACCTACCCCCCTTTTATAACGGTTATATTAATCCGTAATAGTATTTTAGATTGTAATATAAGTGCGTTTTATTAATAATAGTCTCCTTACAATATTGCTTAGTATATTCTAAATTAGGAATTTCGATTATAAGGGTTATTTGAAATTTAATTATTATAGTATTAGTAATATTAATATTAATATTAATTTAATATCCTTTATTAGTAGTTTTATTACTAATAATAGCGGTTCTCCTATAAATATTTTTATACCGAATTCTTTTATTTACGTTGCCCCCTCCTTTAATTACAATTAGGGTCCTTAGTATTAGACGGTTAATAGGAGGTTAGCGTTTATAAATAGGAAATTAAACGAATTATTAGAATTTATAAGGAAGGATTATAAATAAATAATATAAAATAATATTTACGAATATTATTAATAGGTATAGTAGTACGTAGGAATATTCCTCTTAAAATTGTAAATTCTAATCCTATATTAATAATAGCGGACGCTACTAAAGATTTTTTTATTTAAAGTAATAATAGAAAATATAGGTTATATTCTACCTAACGCCTTATTAATATCCTACGTTAAATTAAATTACTTTCCCTTCCTATTTTTTATCCTATTTAGTATTTCTATTTTACGTCTCCGCTTTACATTTCTATTATCGTATTCCTACTTTATACCCTATATTTATATTTTACGTCTATGTTTTGCGTCTGCGTTTTACGTCTTTATATTTGTATTTTACATTTACGTTTCACATTTATATCTTATATTTATATTTTACATTTGTATTTTATATCTTACGTTTATATCTTATATTTACATTTTGCATCTATATTTTATATTTGCGTCTTACGTTTACATTTTGCGTTTTACATTCGTATTTTGCGTTTGTATTTTACATCTTATATTTACGTTTTACGTTTTATATTTTACATTTGTATTTTATATTTATATTTTACGTTTTACATTTACGTTTTATATTTCTACTCTAGATTTCTAAATAATTATTATTTTCTTTCTACTACCTAATTAACCTTTATTAACCTAGTAATCGGCCCGCCGCTAGTACGCTACCGTTACATTTCCCTAATTTTATATTCTTTAAGAAGGTCCGGGCAATTTATATCTTTTTATAAAACTTACAAATTCTCGTCGTCCGGATACCCCTTTTATTTAACCTAGAATTAACATTAGCAGCCGGATTTATAATATTTTATAATTACTTCGATTTTATATTAAATATTATTTTTTTTAATATTTACAATTTCCCTTCGTAGCATTACCGTAGTAGGATCCTTATAGTACGGCTCTAGTAGAATAATAAAGAATATTAGGTAGATCTAGTAATATATGGGGAGTGCGAGTCGGTATGCCATCTTCTTTTCCCCGACGACCTCGGTAATTTAGAAAGGTCCTAAAAACTTATTTATTAATTTAGTACTTAAACGGCGTTATTTAATATACTTCGTATTAAATAAAACCTAATTTCTAACATCGAATTCCTTTAATTTCTAAATTTTATTATACTATTTTATATACCCCTAATTAATAACTTCTAAAATTATTATAATTTTTAATTACTTATAAAGTAATTTATTAATTTAATTAGTAATTACTATCGGAAGGACCGTCCTCTACCTTCGCTCCGGGTCTATTAATCCCCGAAAATAATACCTAAAGAGTAATTCTAAAGGGGATTTTCTAATAATAGTATAGAAATAATTATTATATATATATATTGTCTTATTACGCTAACTAGTTATACTAGTCTACCTAATAGGTATACGGTACTGCTTCGTTCGTAATCTAAGGGAAAAACCGTATTATTAAAATCCGGATAAAAACCCTCAACTTCTCCATATCCAACCCTAACCCTAACCTGAACCCTTCGTCCCACCTTACCGTAGGGGGCCCGGGGAGCCGTAATTACTTTTTATCTTATCTTCTTTCAATATATTATTTTTTAATTCCGGTAGACTTCGTAGCTTCTAATTAATCGGTTCCTTAAAACCCTACTTCCCTACTTAACGTTTCGGTAGCGTTTTTCTTTATTCTAGAAGCGGATATTCTTCTTTTATTCTATCTTCAAAGTAGGAATAGGGAAGTAAAATCTTACTTTCTTAATTAGAATCTTTTCGTTTTATTAGTTAGGATTTTGGTAAAATAATATTAATTAGTCTAATATCGTAGGACCGGACGGGTTCCATCCAAATAGAACCGTAGCTCTAAAATAAATTTCGGAAGTAGGGTTCCAATTCCTAAACCCTATTAGTAGAATGGGGCGGAAGCGGCCGGTACTTCTTCGAATAGAATAAAATTTTTTAATACGTGCCTAATTACGTATACTTAGGGTTTTGGGTTAGGGTGGGCCCCTATATTTGATTTCGCTATAAATGCTCTTCTTCTTTTAAGAGCGTTTAATAGAACGATAGCAGGGAAGATCTTTCATCTAATCCGGCTGAAAAACCGGATAAAAGAAGGGGGGGGAGCGGGATTCGAACCTACGACCTTTCGGATAAAACTAAAAGGGGGCCAAGCTCAGATCTTCCCAATTGAGTTATCCCTCTAATAATTATTATATATTTATTATATTAATATAATTTTTTTAACCTAATTAACTTACTCTATATTATAGAAGATTCGGAAGTATAATTTTAAATTCTAATTTTACTTCTTTATTTATCTATCTATTTAGGGGTATTAAACTATATTAAGGCATTTATAGATATTTAAAAGTTCGTAGTAAGTCTTTTAAAATTAATTCGTAAAAAGGCTACTTCGGTCCGATATAATAGAATCCAAGAAGTTAAATTATTAGAAGACGTTTTATTAGAAGAGGAATATAAATTACTAAACGTCGATTATCTTTTATATAGGAATATATAAAGTATATTTAATAAAACGGTTAATAATAATAAGGATTATATTATAAGTCTAATTAAATACGGAATCGAATAATTTTAATATTCTAATAATAAAATTATATAAAATATTTTATTAGGGGATGGTAGGGATAAATAATAATTTTAATAATTTATATAATTAGTAATTACAAGGTTTAGCCTTCTAGTATATTAGATATTCGTAAATATATAATTTAATATCGACTATAATAGTAGGTTAATAATAGAATTAATTAATATACTTTAATATCTTCCTCTAGCCCGGGTATCTAATTATTATTATATTATAATAGGTATAGAATAGTTCGGCCTATATCCGTTCTAGGACGTAGATTTAGTATTAATACCGTAGAGTTCCGTCTTCCCCTATCTTTTAATTCTTTACCCATCTCCTTCCTTCGCTATTTTTCTATACTTTTTTAATAATAAATAAATCCTCCTTCTACGCTTCTAATAATTATTATTCCAATAGTAATAATTATTCTTTATCCTTTTATACCTTTATTACTACTATATATCCATCTATATTTTCTATAATAATACTTTTATCCTTCCTCTTTAATTTGATAACGGTTTTATTTACGAATTTTACCCTCTTTTTTATTACCCTATCCTCTTTATTATTATCTTCAATTTCCTTTTACTTCTTCCCTTCCCTATTTAATTCGTTTTTTTCCTACGAATTCTACTTTTCCTTCTATAATTCGACCCCTTTATCCTTTAATATCCAACCCTCTTTTATTTCGCTTATATCCTATTACTATTCCCTCTCTTTTATTACCGTCTTCTAAATCTCCCTTTTAATTAAAATTACCTATTTTATTAGTACCCTTACTATTTAATTTTCCTTTATCGTCCAACCTTTTTCTTCGCCCCCTTTAATAACTTTTATTAATAAATAATTATCCCTTACCTCCTATTCTTCTCCTTATAACTATAATTTTTTTAATAGCCTATTTACCGAATTTAATTTTCCTAAATAATATTTAATCCTAAAATTATATATTACTAATTCTAATGCTTACTAATTTTACTTTATACTAACCCGCTCCTTTTCTCAAAAATACTATAAATTTAAATAATTTATAATTATTAGAAATAATTTATTTATATATAATAAATATTACTTCTATACTTTTAATACTCCTACAATTATTAATAATTCTCTATCCCCAATTTTATACCTAATTTCTTCTAGTAATTTCTTCCTCGAAAAGAAAGTTACCGAGTATTATTTATTATTATATAATTATATAAAAACCGCCCCGATTGCGAAGTTTAATATATCCGTTTCTATTTAAATTTATAATGCTAAATTAAAGTAATATAATATAAGAGCCTCCTAGGATAATTTTTTAAATTCCGCGAATATTTCTTCTACTTCCTTTATAAATTCGAATAGCCTCTATTTATCCCTTTTTAATAATTCTATTAAAAGTGTAATTACTTTAGAATATAATATTATAAAATATTAATAAAATTTTATAAACTTTAGGAAAATTTAAATATTATAAACGTTCGCCGGAACCTCCTATTCTACAATTACTACCACTCTCTCTAAATTTATCGCTATACCTTCTAAGAAAATAATATATCTTAAGAATAATACTTACTTTATATAAAATTCGTATTTACTTAAGTTTATATAAAAATTACGATTTTATAACTATTAAAGGATTTTTTTAATATAATTAATATAATTTTCTTTGTTTTTACTATAAATTAGGATATTATTAAAATAAATAATATATATAGTATTTATTAATCCTATTAATATATTATTAATATATACTTAAAATATCACTAACGCGTTCGCTAATCCTATCAATATAATTAAAAATTTATAGTACCTATACTTTATATAAAACACTATCTTCTCTTTATCTCCCTCTCGAATCCAAATCCTATAGTACGCATTCTATAAATTTAATTTTATAAAGATTTTAATTAATAATAACCAATTTAGAATTTCTTAAATAAAGGGTAATACTATCCGATTCTTTTTTATAACCTTATTTAGCACTCTAAAATCGACGTAGAGCTTTAATTTTCTACCTTTCTTTAATATAAAGATAATAGAAACGCCCGCTAAATTAATAAAGGAACGAATCTACCCCTTTTAGAGTATTTCCACTAATTATTCGTATAATACTTCTAATTCTTTAATATTTAATATATAAATCGGTCTCTAAAGTATTAATTCCCTTTCAATTAAATTAATATAATATTTTAACTAATTATATTAAAATAGGAATATAATTAAGGCTTTAAATACCGATTAGAATTCTTTATATTTTAGTGGAATAATTAGTTCGGGGACGGCAAATTCGCTTTTTATTTCCTTTAATAATTTTAGGGGTTATAATAATACTAGTTCCACAGGGGGTACTAGAAGGGAGTAAACACTATTAAATACTATTTAAAAAACTTTAATTAAAGGGGTAAAGATTAGAAGCAATTCGGCTAATTCTATTACAATAAATAAGGTTACGAATTCTAATACTAAGGAAGGGGGGATTTCGAATAGGATATTCATATATACAGAAGGGCGGAAATCCTCCTTTACCCTTACTATTTCCCAAAAATCTAATAGTAGAATTAAATCCTATTATAATTCCGCTAGGATAGTTACAATATTATATACTTCCTTCGCTAATATTATATTTAATACGAAATTACTAACTTTAATATAAAATTAAAATAATTATTATTATTAATTAATATTAGGGTTCTATTTATAAAATTAGTATTAGGAACGTAGGCGAAAGGTAGGCTGAAGTAACTACGGTCGTGGCCACACGTAGGGGACGGCAAATTAGGGGTCAATCCAAAGATGTATTAATAACTACCGGCTACAATAAAATACGCTCCATTGAACCTCTTTTATACTTATACAAATTCTATTCATCCGCTAACGAACATTATAGAACCTCATACTAGTCTAGCGCCTCGGCACAGTGCCGGATTATTCTTCCCGCAAGCCCGACCCAATATAAGCATTATTATAAATAATCCTACGCTTCAATTAACGAAGGGGAGTAGCAGCCGCTAAGGTACTTCTATATACGGGCTCTTAACTTCCTAATACAACCCCCCCCCTTATAGGTTCTATCCTTAGAACTTCTATAATAAACGCCGGGTACCGTAACATTATCGAACGTTATTCGTTATAACTACTAATACTATATTCCGGATTATAGCCACTCTACTACTAGCAAGCCGCTTACTAAAATATTAGTATTATAATATCTATTCTTATAAATTCTAATACAGCCCCAAAGCCGGTATTAAATCCAAAAAGCTAACGTTCCGCCCGCTAAAATATTAGTATTATAATATCTATTCTTATAAACTCTAATACAAATATAAAACCAGCATCAAATTTAAAGCGCTAACGTGCCGCCCGCCAGAATATTAGTATTATAATATCCATTCTTATAAATTCTAATACAAATACAAAACCAATATTAAATTTAAAGCGCTAACGTACCGCCCACTAGAATATTAGCATTATAGTGTCTATTCTTATAAATTCTAATACGGATACAAAACTAATATTAGATTTAAAGCGCTAGCATACCGCCCACTAGAACATCAGTATTATAATATCCATTCTTATAAACTCTAATATAAATACAAAACCGGTATTAAATTTAATAGAAATATTAGCGTACCGCCCGTTAGAATATTAGCATTATAATATCTATTCTTATAAATTCTAATATAAATATAAAACCAGTATTAAATTTAAAGTATTAGCGGGGTTTCTAACCGTTACTAAAACCGTTATCCCGTAAGCGTACGAAGTAATAAGCCTCGTTTTACCCAACGAGGAGTGCTACTCTAAATTTAAGAGTATTAATAAACACTTTAGAATATTAACGTAATTACACTCCGTAGTTCCTTTCCCTAGATATTCTCCGTTATCCGCATTCATAATATAATTTAATACTTTCGCAAAGTACCCTCCATTATTTATACTTACTTCGGAATACTTATATAATTGAAACCCGAAGCTCCTTTTATAGGTTATTCTCTATTATTTATATTTATTACAATTTATTATAATACTTAAATATAATCCCCCTCCCTATAGGTTCCGTCCTCGGGACCTTCGTTTCCGTCCTCCGCTTCCTATAACTCTATATATTACTTCCTCTATAAACCTCCCTTACTTATATTATTCCTTCTTTATTACCTTCCTATTACCCTTACTTTATTTTTTATATTATTTCCTCTTTTCTAATAGTACAATTCCTAACCACTTCCCCTACTCTCCCTACTATAATTTAAAGTATATACTTTCCTATTTTCCACTTTTCCCTCCTACCTTTTTATAACCGCTACTATTACCTATTCGTCCTATCCTTCCCCTTCTAATTATCGCCTTCGTTTTATTCTTCTATTTACCCCCTCCTATTATCTATATAACTGCTTAATACTCTACTTACCTTATATTATTTTATATTCGCCCGCTTTAAATTATATTTACTTACCTTAATTTATACTCGTATAGGGACCTCTTCCCTTATTTATATAATATCCCTTCTACCTACCCTCTTTACTTCTCCTTTCTTCTTCCTTCTATTCTTACCTTTATAATTATATCCGCTACCCCTTCCCCTAACTCTATAACCGTCTCGCCTACCCCCTCATTTAAACCGCCCCTCGCTATAAATATACGTATTTTTACTATATATTTATATATTAATCCCCATCTCCCTTATAAGCCTAATTAGTATATTCGCTTTTCCTCCCCGTTTTCTTCCTTTTTACCCCGTCCTCTCCTTCCTCTTACCTTACGCCTATAACTAACTTTTAATCAACTACTCCTTTCCTATCCTCTAATAATATCCGCCTCCTTACCTATTTAGGATATAACGTCACTTTAACTTAAACATTCGCTAGCACCCCAACCCTAAATCTACGCGAAATATTCTATTTAATTAATACGCATACCTACCAAACTAAAAGTACGCTATCTTCCCCTTATTATCTCCCCTATTTTTTTTTTTTTTTTTTTTTTTTTTTTTTTTTTTTTTTTTTTTTTTTTTTTTTTTTTTTTTTTTTTACTAACATCTTCTCCTTCCAGAATTCAACGAGAGATTGCAATATTCGCTATCGCTACGCCGCTATATACTCGAAGTCCCCCGTAATATTTATAACCTCCAAAATAATATATAAAATATAACAGCCGAAATTATACGCCTTACTAATATTAATAGCCCCCTACTTACCCCCCTCCTATAACAATTATATTAATCCGCAATAATATTTTAAGTTACAATATAAGCGCGCTTTATTAATAATAATCTCCCTACAACGTTACCTAGTATACTCCAAATTAGGAACTTTAATTGTAAAGGCTATTCGAGATTTGGCTACTATAATATTGGTAATATTAATATTAATATTAATCCAGTAGCCCCTACTAATAGTCCTATTACCGGTAATAATAGTTCTCCTATAAATATCTCTACATTAAATTCTCTTACTTACATTACCCCCTCTCTTAATTACAATTAGGGTCCTTAGCGTTAGATAGTTAATAGGAGGTTGGCGTTTATAGATAGGAAATTAAATAAATTACTAAAATTCGTAAAGGAGGACTATAAATAAATAATATAAAGTAGTATTTATAAATATTATCGATAGACGCAGTAGTACGTAGGAGTATTCTTTTTAAGGTTGTAAATTCTAATTCTATATCAATAATAACGGACGCTGCTAAGGATTTTTTCGTTTAGGGCGATAATAGAAAATGCAAATTATATTCTATTTAACGCTTTATTAATATCCTACATTAAATTAAACTACCTTCCCTTCCTATTTTTCGTCCCCTCTAACATTTCTATTTTACAACTCCGCTTTACATTTCTATTTTCACCTCCCTACTTTACGCCTTATATTTATATTTTATATCTATATTTTACGTTTACATCTTATATCTTATATTTATATTTTATATTTACATCTTACGTTTTACATTTATATCTTATATTTATATTTTACATCTTATATTTATATTTTATATTTATATTTTATATTTTACGCCTACATTTCACATTTATATTTTATATTTACATTTTATATTTTACGCCTACGTTTTACATTTACATCTTATATCTTATATCTATATTTTACATCTACGTCTTACGTCTTATATCCACATTTTACATCTACGTTTTACGTCTCACATCTATATTTTACGTCTCTACTTTATAATTTATATTTACATTTTACGTCTTTACTCTAGGTCTCTAAATAATTACTATTCTCCTCCTACTACCTAATTAACCTTTATTAATTTAATAGTTAGCCCGCTGTTAATACGCTACTATTGTATTTCCCTAACTTCGTATTCCTTAAGAAGGTCTGGGCAATTTATATCCTTTTATAAAACCTACAAATTTTTATCGTCCGAATACCCTTTCTATTTAACTTAGAATTAATATTAGTAACCGGATTTATAATATTTTATAATTATTTCGATTTTATATTAAATATTATCTTCCTTAATATCTATAATTTCCCTTTACAACGCCGCCGCAATAGGATCTCTATAGTACGGCTCTAATAGAATAATAGGGAATATTAAATAGATCCGGTAACGCGCGGGGAGTACGAATCGGTATACTATCTTCTTTTCCCTAACGACTTTAGTAATTTAGAAGGGTCCTAAAAATTTATTTATTAATTTAGCGTTTAGGTAATATTAATTAATATACTTCGTATTAAGTAAAATCCAATTTCTAATATTAAACTCTTTTAACTTCCGAATTTTATTATACTATTTTATATACTCTTAATTAATAACTTCTAAGGCTATTACAATTTCTAATTACTTACGAAGTAATTTATTAATCCGATCGGTAATTATTATTAGAAGGATTATCTTCCGCTTTTATTCTAAATCTATTAGTCCCCAAGGATAATACTTAAAGAGTAGCTCCGAGGGGGACTTTCTAATAATAGTATAAAAATAATTATTATACGTCTACTACGCTAATATAATTTTTTTAGCCTAATCGACCTATTCTATATTATAGAAGATTCGGAAGTATAATTCTAAATTTTAATTTTATTTCTCTATTTATCCGTCTATTTAGAGGTACTAGGCTATATTAAAGCGTTTGCAAATATTTAGGAATTCATAGTAAGTTTTCTAAAATTAGTTTATAAAAAAATTACCTCTATTTAATATAATTAAATCTAAGAAGTTAAATTACTAGAAGACGTTTCATTAAAAGAGGAATATAAATTATTAAATATTAATTATTTTTTATATAGGGATATATAAAACGTATTTAATAAAGTGGTTAATAATAACAAGGATTGCGTTGTAAGTCTGATTAAATATAGGGTTAAATAATTTTAGTATTTTAGTAATAAAATTATATAAAATATTTTACTAAAGGATAGTAGGAATAAATAATAACCCTAATAATTTATATAATTAATAATTATAAAATTTAGCCTTTTAGTACGCTAAATATTCATAGACATATAATTTAATATTAGTTATAATAGTAGGCTAATAATAGAATTAATTAATACGTTTTAACATTTTCCTCTAGTCCGGGTATTCTATTATCGCTATATTATAGTAAGCGTAGAATAGCTTAGCCCGTATCCGTTCTAGGATATAAATTTAGTATTAATACTATAAAATTCTATTTTCCCCCATCTTTCAATTCTTTACCCGTCTCCTCCCTTCGCTATTCTTCTATACTTCCTCAATAATAAATAAATCTTCCTTCTATACTTTTAATAATTATTATCCTAATAATAGTAATTACTCTTTATCCTTCTATACCTTTACTACTACTATATACCTACCTATATTTCCTATAATAATACTTTTATTTTCCCTCCTTAATTTAATAGCGGCCTTACTTACGAACCTTACCCTCTTCTTCGCTACTCTATCCTCTTTACTATTACTTTCAATTCCCTTTTACTTCCTTTCCTCCTTATTTAATTCGCCCTCCCCCTACAAATTCTATTTTTCTTTTTACAATTTAACCCTTTTATCCTTTAATACCCAACCCTCTTTTATTTTACTTATATCTTATTACTATTCCCTCTTTTTTACTACTATCTTCTAAATTTCCTTTTTAACTAAAATTACCTATTTTATTAATGCCCTCGCTACCCGATTTTCCTTTATTACCCAACCCTTTTCCTCGCCCCCTTTAATAACTTTTATTAATAGGTAATTACCCCCTACCTTCTATTTTTTTCCTTATAATTATAATTTCTTTAATAGCCTATCTACCGGATTCAACTTTCCTAGACGATATTTAATCCTAAAATTATATACTATTAACTTTAATGCCTATTAATTCTACCTTGTACTAACCCGCTCTTTTTCTTAAAAATACTATAGGTTTAAATAATCTATAATTACTAGGAATAATTTATCTATATATAATAAATATTATTTCTATACTTTTAATATTCTTACGATTATTAATAATTCTCTATCCCTAACCCTATATTTAGTTTCCTCCGGCGATTTCTTCTTCGAAAAGAAAGCTACCGGGTGCTATTTATTACTATATAATTATATAAGAACCGCCCCAATTGCAAAGTCCGACGCGTCTATCTCTACTCGGATCTATAACGCCGGGTTAAAGTAGTATAATATAAGAGTTTCCTAGAACCGTTTCTTAAATTCCGCGAACGCTTTTTCCGCTTCCCTTATAAATTCGAACAGCCTCCGTTTATCCCCCTTTAATAACTCTATTAGAAGCGTAATTACTTTAGAATATAATATTACAAAGTATTAATAAAATCTTATAAACCTTAAAAAGACCTAAATATTATAAATACTCGCCAGAGCCTCTTATTCCGCTATTACTACTACCCTCTTTAAATCTATTATTATACCTTCTAGGGAAATAATATATCCCAAGAATAATACTTGCTTTATATAAAATTCGTATTTACCTAAGTTTATATAGAGGTTATAATTTTATAACCGTTGAAAAACTTCCTTAATATAATTAATATAATCTTCTTTATTTTCACTATAAATTAAAATATTATTAAAGTAAATAATATATATAATATCTATTAACCCTATTAATATATTATTAATATACGTTTAAAATATCGCTAGTACGTTCGCTAATCCTATTAATATAATTAAAAATTTATAATACTCGTACTTTATACAAAATACTATCTTTTCTTTATTCCTTTTTCGAATTCGAATTCTATAATATACATCCTTTAAATTTAATTTTATAAAGACTTTAACTAATAATAACCAATCTAAAATCTCTTAAATAAGGGGCAACGCCGTCCGATTCTTCTTTATAACTTTATTTAACGCCCTAAAATTAATATAGAGCCTTAATTTTCTACCCTTCTTTAGAATAAAGATAATAGGAGCGCCCGCTAAGTTAATAGAGGGACGAATCTACCCTTTTTAAAATACTTCTACTAACTATTCGTATAATATTTCTAACTCCTTAATATTTAATATATAAATCAATCCCTAAAACGCCAATTCTCCTTTAATTAAATTAATATAATACTCTAGCCAATTATATTAGGGTAGGGGTATAACCGAAGTTTCGAATACCAACCGGAACTCTTTATATTCTAGCGGGATAATTAGCTCAAGGACGGCGGACTCGCCTTCTATTTCCTCTAATAATTCTAAGGGTTATAATAGCGCTAGCCCCGCGGAGGGTACTAGAATAGGGTAAATACTATTAAATACTATTTAAAAAACTTTTACCGGGGGGGTAGGGACCGGAGATAATTCGGCTAATTCTACTATAATAAGTAGGGTTACGAACTTTAATACTAAGGAAGAGGGAATTTTAAATAGGATATTCGTATATACGGGAAGGTAGAAACCCTCCTTTACCCTTACTATTTCCTAAAAGTCTAATAATAGAATTAAATTTTACTATAACCCCGCTAGGACGGTTGCGGCGTCGTACACTTCCTTCGCCAATACTATACTTAATACGAGATTATTAGCCTCAATACGAAACTAAAACAACTATTACCACTAATTAATATTAGAGTTCTATTTATAAAGCTAAGGGTAACCGAGGATAATTTCTATAATTAGGGATTTAATTATAGTAAAAGTAATTCGCTTTATCCGTTTAGTACTATAGGAATTACTTATTCTAATAAAATAAATAATCGTACTATATATAGGAATAGGCCGAAGGGAGAAATTAATAAAATAATAAAGTACTAAATTAATTTTTACATTCGATAGAAGTAAATACCTACTAATTAGGTTTAATTCTACGCCCAAATTTATTAACCCTTATATATTCTACTAATCTCTATAAATCTTTACTAATAACTTTATTTCTAAATATATTTATAATTTACCTATATTATCCTAGGCGGTTGCAGCTGCCGTTCTAACTATAATCGGTTTAATGTTCGCTCCGTATAAGGGGGTATTTGTAAGGGTAGGGCAATTCTATACTAAATAGCTAACCTAGCTGTAATTATAATAGGTTCGGTTTAAGTACGCTACTACGAAATAACCTATTATATTATACTTATAGTAGGTATTTAGTAACTTCGATTAGGTATACCGGCTATATATATAGTCTTTCTAATAATAAAGGGAATAAATAAAATTAGAATTTATTTAAAAAGTAGTAGGAGGGTAATAGGGAAAATCAAAGGGGTTATTACTATAGGACAATTAAGAAGGGATATTTAAAGAGGAGGTAGGAGGGTACGAAGATAAAGAAGACGATAGATTATACCTTAAAAATACCTAATATTAATAATACAATATAAATAATTCAATACTCTCTAGGCCTTCTAGCTATTCTATATATACTACTACTTTATTTATTATATTAATACCGGCCGTCGAGAGGATACTTTATTTAAAGAGGGGGCGTAATTAGTTAATTTAAATAATAACTTAAATATATTTTAATTAGTTGTACAATAAATTAAATTCTTTAGTATAATAGTAGTTATAGAAGTTACGAACGGTTTCCGAGGCGCCTTATTATATACATTCGAACTTATCGAAAGCGAATTGTTTAATAACCTAAATATTACTATTATATTCAATTTCTAAGAAGGTACGGAGGTCGTTCTACGTAGGTATATTATAAATAATATTATACCCGGGTTTATTATAGAGAGTTAATATATATTTAATCTATATATTCTTAGAATTACTTTTAATATAATTAATAGCGAATAAGAAGGAAGTATAGGGGTATTTTTAAAAATATATATTAATATTATAAAGGTAGTTCTGTAGTTATAAGAAATTTTCGCTAGTGAATTTAATAATATTATATTTAGGATAATACTTAATATAGGCCGGTATAGCCGCGGTTAGTAAAGGGGTAATTATAGCGACGGCCGCTAACGAAGGGGTAGTAAGGGGAGATATAATAGAAATACGAATTTAGTTATAGAAGAAGTAATTTTAATAATAAAACCTAGTAGGGATAAGGGGGTAATTTCCTATTGAATTTTATTTAATAAAGCCTACAAACGCGAATTATTCTTATTAGAATATATATAAAGGGAGGTAATTAAAGAGGAATTTAATTATAGTAAACCGAAATTCGAATAATTATTATTTACGTACGAATTTATTAATTTCTAAAGTTTAAGAATATAAATAGAGAGCCTAGGGCGGCGTAGGGGAGTAATTTTTATTATTATCTTCTTTAATAAATTCTATAGTAAATTAATATTATTATAATAAGGGCGGAGAAGGTTAAATTATTTTAATTATAGTAACTATAGGAATAATAACACAAGAGGGATAAAGAGTAGCCTCGGTAGTATAAGAAATAAATCGGCCGCTACGTGTGTGTATTTTAATAGTGTCGGCTTAATTCCTAAAGGAAGAGTTATTAATTTATTAGGAATATAGGCGAAAGGTAGGCTGAGGTAACTACGGTCGTAGCCATACGTAGGGGATGGTAAATTAGGGGTTAATTTAAAAATATATTAATAATTACCGGCTACAATAAGATACGCTCCGTTAAACCTCTTTTATACCTATATAAACTCTATTTATCCGCTAACGAATATTATAGAGCCTTATACTAGTCTAATGCCTCGGCGCAGTGCCGGATTATCCTTCCTACGAGCCCGACCCGATATAGGCATTATTATAAATGATCTTACGCTTCAGTTAACGAAGGGGAGTAGCAGCTACTAAGGTGCTTCTATGCACGGGCTCTTAGCCTCCTGACAATTAGGGGTAACCAAAAATAATTTCTATAACCAGGGATTTAATTATAATAAAAGTAATTCGCTTTATCTATTTAATATTATAAGAATTATATATTTTAATAAAATAGGTAATTATACTATATATAGGAATAGGTTAAAGAGAGAAATTAATAAAATAATAGGGTATTAAATTAATTTTTATATTCGATAGGAATAAATACCTACTAATCAAATTTAATTCTATACTCGAATTTATTAATCTTCGTATATTCTACTAATCTCCTTAAATCTTTACTAATAATTTCATCTTTAAATATATTTACAATTTACCTATATTATCCTAAATAATTATAATTACCATTCTAATTACAATTAATTCAGCATTCGCTTTATATAAAGGGGTACCTGCGGGGATAGGGCAATTCCGTACTAAATAACCAATTTAACTACAATTATAATAAATTTAATTTGGGTATACTATTACAAAATAATTTATTATACTATACTTATAGTAGGTATTTAGTAGCTTCGACTAAATATATTAATTATATATATAGTCTTTTTAATAATAAAGGGAATAAATAAGATTGGGATTTATTTAAAAAATAGTAAGGGGGCGACGGGGAAAATTAGAAGGGTTATTACTATAGAATAATTAAGAAGGAATATTCAAAGAGGAGGTAAGAGGGTACGAAGACGAAGAAAATAATAAATTATACTTTAAAAATACTTAGTATTAGTAATATAATATAAATAGTTCAATACTTTCTAAACCTTTTAACCGTTCTATATATACTATTACTTTATTTATTATATTAATACTAACTATTAAGAGGATACTTTATTTAAAGAGGGAGCGTAACCAGTTAACTTAAATAATAATCCGAGTATATTCTAGTTAAATGTATAATAAATTGAATTCTTTAATATAATAGCGGTTATAGAAGTTATAAATAATTTCCGAAGTACTTTATTATATATATTTAAATTTATTAAGAACTGTCACAGGGTTAACATTAGCTATATAGTGTACATTACTAGTTCTACCTTACAAGTAGAACATAGTCCATCTTTTAATAGCTTTGGCGACCTCGGCATATGCACCCTTGGCCTGTCATAGTATGTTCTGCTTAACGGTGGGATGCTGCGGGTTCAATTCCCCGTAGTAACATTTGGAAAGGCGGGTTTTTCGAAAACTCCGACCACACAATAGGAAGACAGGAGCGCTTAATAAAAGACGTTACTAACCGCCCGCCTGCGCCGAGGGCGCGGAGCGACCAAATATTACAAGTTACCCTATTAGAACTACTAATTCAAATAGTACTATATAATCGTCGTACGGCGATAAATCCTTCGCGATATTATCGCCCTTTTCCTTAAGCTAGAGAGGGCCTTATCTTAAAATATAAAACTTCGCTTTAAGGGAAGGTAGTATCACAGGGTTAATATTAGCTATATAGTATACATTACTAGTTTTGCCTTATAAGCAGAACATAGTCCATCTTTTAGTAGCTTTGGCGACTTCGGCATATACACCCTTGGCCTGTTATAAGAACGGATTATTTAATAACTTAAGTATTACTATTATATTCAATTTCTAAGAAAGTACGGAAGTCGCTCTATATAAATATATTATAAATAGTATTATACTTAGGCTTATTATAGAGAATTAATATATATTTAATTTATATATTCTTAGAATTACCCTTAATATAATTAATAGTAAATGAAAGGGAAATATAGGGGTATTTTTAAAAATATATATTAATATTATAGAGGTAATTCTATAGTTATAAGAAATTTTCGTTAGTAAATTTAGTAATATTATATTTAAAACGGTATTTAATATAGGCTAGCGTAGCCGTAATTAATAAAAGGGTAATTATAATAACGGCCGCCGATAAAGGGGTAGTAAGGGGAGATATAGTAGAAATATAAATTTAATTATAAAAGAGGTAATTTTAATAATAGAACCTAATAAGAATAGGGGGGTAATTTCCTATTAAATTTTATTCAACGAAGCCTACGAATACGAATTACTCCTACTAGGATATATATAAAAGGAGGTAATTAAGGAGGAGTTTAATTGCAGCGAACTAAAATCTAAATAATTATTATTTATATACGAATTTATTAGCTTCCAAGGTTTAAAAATACGAATAGGAAATTTAGAGTAGCGTAGGGGGGTAATCTTTATTACTATCTTCTTTAATAAATTCTATAGTAAACTAATATTATTATAATAAAAGTAAAGAAAATTAAATTATTTTAATTATAGTAATTACAAAGGTAGTAATACAAAAGGGACGAAGGGTAGCCTCGGTAATATAAGAAATAGACTAGCTACTATATATATATATTTTAATAATATTAATTCAATTCCTAAAAGAAGAATTATTAATTTATTAGGAATATAAACGAAAGATAGGCTAAAGTAATTACGGTCGTAGCTATATATAGGGGATAGTAAATTAAAGGTTAATTTAAAAATATATTAATAATTACTGACTATAATAAATTACGCTCTATTAAGCCTCTTTTATATTTATACAAACTCTATTTATCTGCTAACGAGTATTATAGAGCCCTATACTAATCTAGCGTTTCGGCGCAGTGCCGGATTATCCTTCCCGCGAGCCCGACCTAATATAGGCGTTATCGTTAGTAATCCCACACGTCGGTTAACGAAGGGGAGTAGCAGCCGCTGAGGTATTTCCGTATACGAGCTCTGAGCCTCCTAACATTTAGGTTTTCCTAAGTACTCTTTTATAGAATTCAAATTGAATTTAAATAATATTAAATTTATATATTAATAAATTTAAATTAATTCTATATTTTATTAGGGGGTTGCTAGGGCTTTTGGGCCTAGGTACCCTTGAGTAGAATATTATCTTCGGTTTTAAATTTTAGGTATAGTAATATATAAATTATTAAGATTTTAATTAGTACTTTATAATATATTAGGTATAGGAGGAACGTTTATTTTAATATAAAAATTAATTTATACTATTAAATGATAATAATATTACAATTTCTTCTATTATTTTTAGATAATAGAGTATTCTTATTAAATATTCCGATTTAGTAGCGGTAGGTTAATTTATATAAGAGTATTATAATTTAATTTATTAATTAATTTATATGGGAATTTTTGGGGTTAGCTTATTCAATATTATTTTTAATTGTAATTTAGGGATATTTGGGGGTATAAATATTTAATAAATAGAAGTAAAAATTTAATTTATTAGAAATTAACTATTATAAAAGTATTTACTAAGGATATTTTTATTAATTAAGAATAGTAAATTATTATAGAAATATTTGTTTAAAATATATTTGTTAATAATTAGAGCGACAGGAAATAGTCCAATAGGGAATATAAAGAGTATCCTATAAAAGAAATTTAATTTTATTTTTTAGAGTAATTTAGTACGTAGTTACCCTACGGTCTACCGGGGTATTAATGTTTTATATACTCAAACCCCCTTAGCTTTAATTAGATTCTATTTAATTAATAATTTAAGAAGAATTGTTTTATACTAGGGAGTACCCTATAAATATTAATAGTTGGCCTATTGATTTAGAGTATAATTAATAATTATATTAGACTATTATTAGAGACTATTGTAGTTGGCCTATCGATTTGGAGTATAATTAATAATTATATTAAACTGTTATTGGATTTTTTGGGTAGGATAAAGACTGTTGTTAAATAAAATAAATAGTTATTTTAGAATTTGTAGTTCTAGTCTTATTAATAAATAGATTAGAATTGTAAAATCTAATTTAATTAGGGATTAATTTTTTAAAATTTAAATTTATCGATAGGTAGTAAAGGGTTTAAAAAAATTAATCCCTTAATTTAACCTATTTCTACCTTATTATTTTAAGGGTACTTGTATCCCCAAAATAAATTTCTAACTATTATTTTTATATATTTTACGCTATTAGGTTTTTATCCTATTAAGGGTTCTTTTTAGTAAGGTTTTTTCCTAAATATAATTAACCTATTTCTACTTTATTACTTTAGGGGTATTTATATCCCTAGAATAAATTTTTAATTATTATTTTTATATATTTTGTGTTATTGGGTTTTTATTTTGCTAAGGGTTCTCTCTAATAGAATTTTTTTCTAAATATAGGTAATTTTTTAATAAAAAGCGTATTTTAATTACTACGTTAGTACGTTAAGAAATTTCGAACCCGGAGGGAATAGAGGGGTAGTTCCCCTACGCTATTAAAATAATAATTTGCGAATTGTTACTTAATAGCGTAGGGGGTTACTAATACTCTTATAAAAAGTTAAATATATATATTTATATAAATTATTTTATTTTTATTTTATTATTATTTCTTTATAATTATATTTTTTACTTAAATTTTTTTTACTATTATATTTTTTTACTATAATTATTTTTTTTTATTATCGCTTCTTTATTATTATTTATTTCTATTTATAGTTCTTTATTATTTCTTTATTATTATTTTCTTAATACTCTTTTATATTAAAATTTTTTTCAAATTATATTTTCTTTTCTTTATTATTATTATTCTTACTTTCTCTTATTTAAAAGATTTTAATATTAACGTTTAATATCTATAGGTAATAAAAATATTATATAAAATTTTATTTTAAATTGGGTAGGTAGGATTGGAAGTTTAGAATTAGGGTTAGCCGGGTAGTAAGTAACGGAGCTGCAGCCCGCCGGGTAGTAGGTCGCTAGTTCGAATCCGGTACAGGTTTTTCTTTTCTATATTTTTTCTATTACTATCTTCTAATAATAATTTTATATTTCTTAGAAACAGTTTAATATCTTTTAAAAATAGTAAAGAAAATAAGATTAAGAAATTTAAAAAGAAATTCGGTAAATTTAAAAATTAAAAAGCGAAAATATTATAGCGGATTACAAGGAAATTATAAATAATATAATAATAACCCTATTAATAGCAATAGCGATAGCGACAAATATAGCTCGGATTCCGAAGTATCCGACTTAAACGATAAGGAAAATTCTAACCCTAAAGCCGATAAAGAGAAAAAGTTATTAATAGTGCTAATTATCAACGGAAAAGTATATTTTCTAATACTTCGGGTCTTCGAAACTTTAATACAGAGTTTATTAAACTTATTTATATACTATTAAATACTATTTAAAAGCGAACCTTCTAACGTTATCTTCCTACAGTAACGTCCTAATAAATTTCATTAAATTTATTAAATTATTATTTAAAACCTTCTATAGAAAAGTAATAATTCGAATTTAATAATACGTAAATAATTACTATAGGATTAATATATTATATTAACAATTCTAAATTTATTATTAAAAGGTTTTTAAACTATTCAATATATTAAATACTATTATTCAAAAATAATAAGGTACTAATAATAGCATAATTAATTTAACCGAAACCTAAGCTCGAATTTTATTAGGGTTTAATCCCCCTAAATTCTAATAGTAATTAGGGGAGAATTTAATTAGAAATACACTAAACCTATTAGTACAGGTCTATATACTAATAGTACTAACGTATAAAAAAAACTCGCTAAAGAACGCCTACAAATTCTTAAAGTTATTATTACACCGAAAGTAAATAGGAAGGATATCCAAGTCCTAATTAACGAACTTCTATAAAAAAGGGAATTTATTTTTACTATTTAGATAATTAAAGTTTAGCGAAATATTTACCGAAAATATTTAGAGACTATATAGTAGAATAAAGGAAATAATTTTTATTATATTACTTATACTTAAATTTAATATATTTTTAGTTGAATTCTCCTATACTATTTATATTATATAGAACTTTTACGGATTAAAAAATTCTAATTTATAATAAAATAATATTAAAAATTAAATAAATAAATAATTCAAATTTTAATTTAATTAAATTTGGAAAGTTTTAAACGGATTACTTCGCCTATAGTTAAAACCCTCCCTTATTAATTTAAAGTACTAAATATTAGCCTCTTCTATATATATTAAACTAGTATTATATAATTAAATAATTTATTATTAAAATTCGTAGAAGCGGTTTAATTCTACTTTTATAATTTTACGAACTACTTACCTAATATTTCGTATAAATTGTAGTTCTTTAGGAATAATTAATATCTCTTACCTCTCCCTTATTTTATATATTTCGAAGCTAACTAACTACTATTTATTTAACTACTATATTAACCGGCCCGCTAATAAGGTTCGACTATTATTAAAAAAATAATAATACTAAAAGTATTTATAAAGTAGCTACTACCGACGGTAGAATTTATACTTATATTCGGCTTCCTCCTAATTACATATTTATATATTATTTAATAATTAAATAATAATAACCCTAAATAAATTAAGAAAGCTATAAATTAAATATTCCCCTATAACGTACAACTACTTACTATTACGAACTTTAAGTAATAATAGCCTTTATATTAATTTAGAGAAGTAATTAAAGCCCGGAAAATTAGTAATAATACAAATAGAATAATAAAAGTCGTTCTTCACCTTAACCGCTTTATCAAAATACCGGTTATTAATTATTACTACGTATTTAATAATACTAAATAGTAAAAATTACTGCAAAATAAGCTTATTTTAGTACTTTAAAGTAGAATAATAGCCTTTAAGAGGGTTAGTTATTATTATTTATTATTTAAAAAAGGTTAGTAAAAATATATATTAAAAGAGGCGCTTAAGGGTTAATATTACTTATAATAAGAGAAGCGAATATTTATAAACATAGTTCGCCTATTACTTCTTATACAATACCTAATACTTATTAATATACTCTCGTACAGTATCAATTATAAGTAAATTAGTAAGAACGGTATTTATCGACTTATTACAAATCGTTTTAGATCGCCGATATTTAATAACTTTAAATATATATTATAAATAGGTTTTATACCTATTACTAATTAATTTACGCCTTAATATCCACTTTATATAAATATAGTATAGAAGGTAGTCGATTTCTAAATTAGGAAAGGTTATTCTAATAGCTTTTTATTTAATAATAGAATTATTAGTAAAAAAATAATAAAATAATTATAAACGATCTTCTCCGTAATACTTAATTACTTATTTATATAGTATAAATAATGTAATAACTATAATATTACTATTAGACTTCGCTATTAAAAAATAATTATAAAAAAGTTAATAACTATATTCGTTTTTTATAAAGATTATATATAGAAGCTACCCAAGCTAGTTAGTATAGTGCGTAGTATTTATAAGTATAAAGTAGCCGCACTAATAAAGCATTTCGAATTAGCTTAAGGAAGCAAAAATAAAATTACAAAATATAATTTAATTAACTTTATAATTAACCTTAATTGCCCTATAGAATTAAGAGATATTTTATCCTTTATCCGCTATAATTATAATTCTTTAAATTAAATACTTTAAAATTTCGTCAATCTAACAATTAGGTAAAAAAGTAGTACCAATTCTCTACGGATTAGGGTACTACTACTAATATATTTTATTAATATTAATTATATTTTATTAAATAAATTAATAACCGCCGGTAATACGTACGTTTCTCCTTATATTAATATTATAATTATTATTATTATAAAAGAATTATAGAATTATTATTAAAAGGTAGCTTCGCATAATTTTACTAATAGCTAATCGTATTAGTACTTTAAACTTCTTTATTTAATTGCAAATATTGAAAGTATAAGAATAACGACGCTTAGGGTCTATAAACTTAAAAATAATAGTATTATTAAAGTATTAAATACGTTTTACTATAACCGGGTAATTATAATATTTATACGTCGATTTTATACGTATATTCTTAAATTTATACTTTTATTTCCGTAGTTTTAAAGGCTATAACTAATAATATAAATATTAATAAGAACCCCCGTCCAATTATTTAGTAAAAGGGTTATAATAGTAATATATAATACTATTAGAAGTATAAATATTATTAAAAAAATCGCTATAGCGAAACTATAGATAAGTTTCGTTGAATATTATAATAATAGTAGTATCGAAGAAGAGGCGACGCTTTTCAATTAAATCTACTAGTACTAAGAAGAGGGTAGGCGCTAGTTCTTACGCGTAGGGCTTAGCAGTAACGGGCTTAGTAGTAATAGGTTTAATAGTAATAGGCTTAGTAGTACTAGGCTTAGTGGTAATGGGCTTAGTAGTAACGGGCTTAATAGTAATAGGCTTAACGGTACCGGGCTTAGCGGTACCGGGCTCAGCGGTATTAGGTTTAGCGGCACCGGGTTTAGCGGTACTAGGCTTAATAATACCGGGCTTAGCGGTACTAGGTTTAGCGGTACCGGGTTTAGCGGTATTAAGCTTAGCAATATTAAGTTTAGCGGTAATAGGTTTAGTAGTAATAGGTTTAACAGTAACGGGCTTTATAGTAATAAGAATTTATTAGAATTAGCAAATTCGGAAAATAAGAGTTTATATTGTATTTAAGTCCTAAGGCTTCTATAAATTCCTAAGTATTTTCGATAATTATATTAAATATATCTTTATTATCGATTTGTACTTCGCTAAGAAGCGTATTACTTCCTCTTAATTTATATTCGAATAGGAGTTTATTAAAAAAATCGTTATCGAAGCCATCCTTCTAATTTAATAATACGAATTTAAAAAGCCGGTCGTAGTTATTATTAGTAATATTATTAGCAATATCGATAATAAGATGACTATTATTAATAGGAATATTATTAACGCGGTTAATGACAAAACTTTAATCTTTTTATATAGGATTTATTATAAATTAAAATAATATTAATACCGATAGGGATTATTATAGTTTGTATTAGTGTAGTAGAATACGTCTTCGTATTATAATTAATAAATTAGAAATAAAATTAAATACATTTCTTATATTATAGTAGAAATTAGTTAAATGTATAGTATTCGTATTTATTAATTTAAATAATTCTTTTTTTAATATAGGTACGCTATCGCTATTATTAGATTAATTTATATAGCGTGTCACGGCACTGGCGGACAGGCCTTAGCATAGGGTATAGCCGTGCAGTCTACGGCCAGGCATGTGACCGACCCGTTACCGGGCCGGCACATGGGCTCTGGGCCGGCGTATAGGCTCTGGGTCAAAACCCCAGACCCCGCGTGTACTTTTGTACGTTTCCCTCTTTTCTTCTTTATTTTGTAATTCTATAATAGACTTGGTAATAACGTATTAGTTTGTTTTTCGTAACTACATTACTTGTGATAATTATAAGATTAATTTATATACTTCTAGGGAGGAAATTAAATATCTTATTACTTTAAATAATTGTATTGTATTATTGCGATAGCGTACACCCCAGAGGAAAAGGTAGGCTAGGCTTTGCTTAAGAAATAATTAATATAGTTTAAAGTAATTACTAATGTGAGTGTTTAAATAAACAAAATTTAGAAGTAGGCTATTAAGGCCTAAAAAAATAAGGTTGCCGCTGAGTAAATTATTTTTAATATTAATAACGTTCTAGTTACCCCCAAGTCGGTAGTAGAATAGGATAACGCCTTTTAGCGTTATTCGATTAATATTATTATTATTAAAAATAAGTAGGATGCCTAATTTCAAACTTTTAATATATTTAATTTCAATAATAAAAATACATTTAATAATATTAACGAGGCTATTATATTTTTTAATTAGGAAGTTATTATTAAGATAACTAAAGTGCGTTATACTTTTAAGAAAGAAGATTTGTACGTATTTTTATATACGAAGATTAGTACGATTGTTAAATATTATTCTAAGAAGGGAAATAGACCCTCCTTTACTTTTAAATTCTTTACTACGGCGGGTAAGGAGTATTAGGCTTATTATTTCGAAAGGGATAAAACCTGTTTAGGATTATTATTAATAGATTTATTAATTTTTAAGAATATTTGTAAAGACCCCGCTAATTTCAATACGATTTTCTAAGAGATTAAATTTTACGCTATCCTTACGGAGGTAGCTTTAGCCTAGTAGTATAAGTATTAAATTATTACTATTAATTTAAATACTAATTTTAGTAAAATATATAAATATACTATGAGCTTCCTTAATTATTAGAAGGCTATGGAAAATAATAATTCCGAGTTTTAAAAGAAAATTAGTATTTTAGAAAATATATTGGATAACGCCCGTAGTAGCAGCGAGACCCCGGCTATTAATATAGAAGTTATCTAATTACACTACGAGAATATTGCATTATACGAAAAGGTTTAAAATTTGACCAAAGAAGTTTAGATAGGTATTTAGCGGTTTAATACCGTTATAGGTAGTTATATCCGTGTTGAGAATAAGTATTTGAATAAATAGAATATTTATAAGAATTACGAGGACGCTTAGGAGGTTTACTACTTTAATAATTATAACGACTGCGGCTCTCCCTTCCGCTTTAATTATCAAAGTCCGTCCGATAGTTAGAACCTATTACTAAATTATTATTATAATTAATTATTTACCCCGCCGGACGGTTATTGCAATTATTCTAAATTATTAACCGAATTAAATTAAATTTAGAATAAATTAATTATAATTTAGAAGGAATTAGTAATATCTTTAAATTAGATTGTAGTTATTAAGGTTTAGACGGAGGAGTTAGGTACGGAGGTAGCCTTTAAAGAAAGTAAGATTATTAATCTCTATACTATTATTATTCAATTTACTAAAGAAAATTTTAATTTGTATAAATAAAAGAAGAAGGTTATTATTAATATAATTCTATAGAATTTAGAATAATTCCCCCGCGATTAATTATATTATATTTACGAGGATATTGAGGATTCCAACTGCGAGGATACTCTAGTTACTACGGTTTCTACCGTCTATAATATTAGTTGGTTATTAATAAAAGAGAAGGATTTATTGTATTTCTATAATGAAAAAGATAAGGATATTATTTCCTTCGATATTTAGTATTATTATATTTAAAATAAATTAAAATTAAACGCCGATTATTTTATAGACGATGAAATTAAAAAAATATATATTGAGAATTATATAGCTAGTAAAACTGCTTAGGATTTAGAGCCCTATTTGGGAAATAGCCCTTATTATTTTAAAACCTTCTAATAATTGCTGGACTACTTTAAGAATAAGTATTATAATTATAATTATAAGGAAAAGGCTATTTTTAAATTTAATAAATTGAAATTTAGGATGAATGAGGATTTTTAAAAATTTAGGAACATTTTTATATAATTTGCCGGCGAATATAATTATTTAGTAGAAATTTAAAAGTAGGAATTTAATTAGAAGTTTCTAATTGATATTTAGAACGCCTTCCTTTTCGGATATAGAAAGGATACTATTAATTTTATAGCCTTTATACGTATAGTTGAGAAGTGCGTAGAGAATAGCTAGTATTTATAGAAATTTAAATATAAGGATAATAAGGGTAAGGATAAAAATAAAGATAAGGATAATAAGAATATTTTTAATAAAGTTAGAGGTTTATTATTATTTTTATTTATAATTAAGGGTTCGGGGTTTTAATACCCCCTTAATATATTGAAGGAGGAAGTACGTAAGTTGCTAGAGGAAAATAAGTATTTTGTTTATAAGTAGATTAGTTATTATTTTTAAAATTGCTTTAATAAGCGTAGTAATTCGAATTATATTAATAAATTAATTAAATAGTTTATTTATAAGATTAAAATAGATAAGGCGAAAAATTAATTATTTTGAGAATTGTAGATTCCCTCCTAGGGGTTAAATTAATATACGACTATTTAATTAAATTTATAATAGGAGTGATAAAGGTAGAAAAGGATTTTTTAAATAGTTATTTAGGAGGAGAGGTACTATTTACCTTTTGTATTATAGTAAGTAATAGTAAATTATTATTTATTAGTAATGTACTTATTAATTCGAGAGTAAATGTGTCAGGAGGCTAAGAGCCCGTATACAGAAGCACCTCAGCGGCTGCTATTCCCCTTCGTTAATTAAAGTATAGAATTATTTATAATAATGCCTATATCGGGTCGGGCTCGTAGGAAGGATAATCCGGCACCGCGTTGAGGCGCTAAATTAGTATAAGGCTCTATAATACTCGTTAGTAGATAAATAGAATTTATATAAATATAAAAAAAGTTCAATAAAGTATATTTTATTATAATTAGTAACTATTAATATATTTTTAAATTAACCCCTAACTTATTATCCCCTACGTATAGCCACGACTATAATTACCTCAATTTACCTTTTACCTATATTCCTAACAAATTAATAACTCTTCTTCTAAAAATTAAACTAATATTATTAAAATATATATATATAGTAGCCGGTTTATTTCTTATACTATTAAAATTACTCTTTATTCCTTTCGTATTATTACTTTTATAATTATTATAATTAAAATAATCTAACCTCCTCTACCCTTATTGTAATAACGCTAACCTACTATAAAATTTATTAAAGAAGATAGTAATGAAGATTACCCCCCTATACCGCCCTAAATTCTCTATTTGTATCCCTAAACTTTAAAAATTAATAAATTCGTATATAAATAATAATTATTCGAATTTTAATTCGCTATAATTAAATTCCTCTTTAATTATTTCCCTTCGTATATATTCTAATAAGAATAATTTATATTCGTAGGCCTTACTAAATAAAATTTAGTAGGAAACTACCCCCCTATCCTTACCGGGTTCTATTATTAAAATTACCTCTTCTATAATTAAATTCGTATTTCTATTATATTTCCCTTTACTATCCTTTCATTAGCGGTTATTATTATAATTACCCTTTTATTAATTGCGGTTATACTGGCCTATATTAAGTACTATCTTAAATATAATATTATTAAATTTACTAGCGAAAATTTCTTATAATTATAGAATTATTTCTATAATATTAATATATATTTTTAAGAATACCCCCGTACTTCCTTCTCGTTTACTGTTAATTATATTAAAAATAATTCTAAAAATATATAAATTAAATATATATTAATTCTCTATAATAAATCCGGGTATAATATTATTTATAATATATCTATATAGAACAACCTCCGTACTTTTTTAGAAATTGAATATAATAGTAATATTTAAATTATTAAATAATTTACTTTTAATAAATTTAAATATATATAATAAGGCGCTTTAGAAACTGTTTATAACTTTTATAACCGCTATTATACTAAAGAATTTAATTTATTATACAATTAACTAAAATATATTCGGATTGTTATTTAAATTAATTAATTATATTTCTTTTTTAAATAAAGTATCCTTTTAATAATTAGTATTAATATAATAAATAAAGTAATAGTGTATATAGAATAGTTAGAAGGTCTAAAAAATATTAAACTGTTTATATTGTATTACTAATATTAAGTATTTTTAAAGTATAATCCGTCGTTTTCTTCGTTTTTATACCTTTCTACCTCCTCTTCGAATATCCTTTTTTAATTATTCTATAGTAATAACCCCTCCGATTTTCCTTATTACCCCCCTACCGCTTTTTAAATAAATTCTAATTTTATTTATTCCTTTTATCGTTAAAAAAGCTATATATATAGTTAGTATACCTAATTGAAGCTATTAAATATTTACTACGAATATAGTATAATGGGTTATTTCGTAGTAATATACCCGAATTGAGCTTATTATAATTACGGCTAAATTGGTTATTTAATATAGAATTACCCTATCCCCGCAAATACCCCCTTATATAAAACGAATATTAAATTAATTATAGTTAGAGCGGTAATTGTAATTATTTAAGATAATGTAGGTAAATTGTAAATATACTTAAAAATAAAATTATTAATAAGGATTTATAGAAATTAGTAGAGTATGTAAAGGTTAATAAATTCGAGTGCGGAATTAAATTTAATTAGTAGGTATTTACTCCCGTTGAATGTGAAAATTAATTTAATATTCTATTATTTTATTAATTTCTCCTTTCGGCCTATTCCTATATATAATATAATTATTTATTTTATTAAAATAAATAATTTTTATAGTACTAAATAAACGAAGCGAATTACTTTTATTATAATTAAATCCCTAGTTATAGAAATTATCCTCGGTTATTCCTAATTTTATAGATAGAATTCCAATATTAATTAATAGTAATAATCGTTTTAGTTTCGTATTGAAACTAGTAATTTCGTATTAAATATAGTACTGGTAAAGGAAATATACAATATTATAATTATTTTAGTAAGGTTATAGTAAGATTTAATTCTACTATTAGACCTTTAGGAAATAATAAAGATAAAAGAGGGTTTCCGCCCTCCCATATATATAAATATCCTATTCGAAATCCCTTCTTCTTTAGTGTTGGAATTTGTAACCCTATTTAATATAATAAAATCGGCCGAATTGCCTCCGATCCCTACCCCCCTAATAAAAATTTTTCGAATAGTATTTAATAGCGTTTACCCTATTCTAATACCCCCTATAGAATTAGTACTATTATAACTCTTAGAATTATTAGAAGAAATAGAAAATAAACCTACTATCCCCGAACTAATTATTCTACTAAAATATAAAGAATTCTAATTAATATTTAAAGTTTTAATTATACCCTTACTTTAATATAATTAATTAAAGTATTATATTAATTTAATTGAAGGAGAATTAGCGCTTTAAGGACCGATTTATATATTAAATATTAAAGAATTAAAAGTATTATACGAATAATTAGTAAAAATACTTTAAAAAGGGTAAATTCGTCCTTCTATTAATTTAATAAATATTCTTATCATTTTTATTCTAAAGAAGGGTAGAAAGTTAAGGCTTTATATTAATTTTAAAGTGTTAAATAAGGTTTTAAAGAAGAATTAGATAATATTACCCCTTATTTAAAAAATTCTAAATCGGTTATCGTCGGTTAAAATCTTTATAAAATTAGATTTAAAGAATATATACTATAAAATTCGGATTCGAAAGGGAAATAAAGAAAAAATGGCGTTTCGTACAAAGTACGGGTACTATAAATTCTTAGTTATACTAATAGGATTAGCGAATGCGCTAGCGATATTTTAAACGTATATTAATAATATATTAGCGGGGTTAATAGATACTATATATATTATTTACTTTAATAATATTCTAATTTATAGTAAAAACGAAGAAGATTATATTAATTATATTAAAGAAGTCCTTTAATAGCTATAAAATTATAATTTTTATATAAATTTAAATAAATACGAATTTTATATAAAATGAATATTATTCCTAGGATATATTATTTCCCTGGAAGGTATAATAATAGATTTAAAGAGGGTAATAATAATAGTAGAATAGGAAGTTTTAATAAACGTTTATAATATCCAAATCTTCCTAAAGTTTATAAAATTCTATTAATATTTTATAATATTATATTCCAAAGTAATTACGCCCCTAACGGAATTATTAAAGGGAAATAAACGGAGGCTATTTAAATTTATAAGGGAAGCGGAAGAAGTATTTATAAAATTTAAGAAGTGGTTCTAAGAAATTCTTATATTATACTACTTCGATCCGGTATTACAAATCCGAATAGAGACGGACGTATTAAACTTTATAATTAGGGCAATTCTTATATAGTTATATAATAATAAATAATACTTGGTAGCTTTCTTTTCGAAGAAAAAATCATTGGAGGAAATTAAATATAGAATTAAGGATAGAGAATTATTAATAGTCGTAGGAGCGTTAAAGGTATAAAGGTAATATTTATTGTATACGGATAAACCGTTCTTAATAATTATAAATTATTTAAATTTATAATATTTTTAAGAAAAAGAGCGGGTTAGCGTAAGGTAGAATTGGTAAATATTAGAATTAATAGTATATAATTTTAGGATTAAATATTATTCGGGAAAATTAAATCCGGCGAATAAATTATTAAGGAAATTGTAATTATAAAGAGAAGAATGGAAGGTAGGGGGCGATTACCTATTAGTAAAAGTTATTAAAGGGGGCGAAGAAAAGGGTTGGGTAATAAAAGAAAATTAAATAGTAAAGGTACTAGTAAAATAAATAATTTTAATTAGAAAAGAAATTTAAAGGACGGTAGTAGAAGAGAAGGAATAATAATAAAATATAAGTAAAATAAAAGAAGGTTGGGCATTAGAGGACGAAGGGATTAAATTATAGGAAGAAAAATAAAATTCGTAGGGGGAAGGCGAATTAAATAGGGAAGAGAGGAAGTAAAAGGGAATTGAAAATGATAATAGAGGGGATAGAGTAATAAAGAAGAAAATAAAATTCGCGGATAAAGCTGTTACTAAATTAGAGAGGAAGGACGAAGGTATTATTATAGGAAATATAGGCGGGTATATAGTAGTAACGAAAGTATAAAAGGATAAAGAATAATTACTACTATTAGAATAATAATTATTAGAAGTATAGAAGGAAAACCTATTTTTTATTAAGGAAATATAGAAGAATAGCGAAGGGAGGAGACGGGCGAAGAATTGAAAAATAGGGGAAGACGGAATTTTATAGTATTAATATTAGGTCTACGTTCTAGAATGAATACGGGCCGAATTATTCTATACCTACTATAATATAATAATAACGGGATATCTAGGTTAGAAGAAGATATTAAAGTGTATTAATTAATTCTATTATTAACCTATTATTATAATCAATATTAAATTATACGTTCGCGAATATTTAATATACTAAAAGGTTAAACTTTATAATTATTAATTATATAAATTATTAAGGTTATTACCTATCTTTATTATCCCCTAGTAAAATATTTTATACAATTTTATTACTAGAATACTAAAATTATTTAATTTTATATTTAATCGGACTTATAATATAATCCTTATTATTATTATTTACTTTACTAAATATATTTTATATATCCCTATATAAAAGATAATTAATATTCGGTAATTTATATTCCTCTTCTAATAAAATATTTTCTAATAATTTAATTTCTCGGATTTAATTATATTAAATAAAAATAACCTTTTTATATTATTATTAGTCTTATACACGCTAACTATATACATAGTCCGCCCAGTGGGCACGCGGTGCTGCTTCGTTCGTAGTTGGTGGGAAAAACCGTACCGTAATAGCCGGGTAAAAACCCTCCGTTTTACTGTCGCAACGGCGCTATATTAGCTCCGTACCTTCCCGATTTCCTTCCTCTCAGTATAACCTTACTATTATAACCGAAATTATAAATTTGTATTATATACGTAGCCGACCCGGCTCTAGCCTATAGCCGTCCTTCCTTTATCCTCCTACTATAGTTTCTCTACGGTTAGTAGTCTTTTATCCTATCTTTCCTTAATTATATTATTTTAAGCTACTTAAATATTTCTATAAAGGAAATTTTAACCTAGCTTTCTCCTTCCTTCCCTTTTTTCTTCCTTATATTATATTATTACTTCTACTATATTATATTTATATTTTAATTGAATTCGCTGCCGCTATTTGCTTATATTTAACCTGAATTAGTATTATTACTATTTTATAATATTGTGTAAGAAATTTAATGGTACTATTAAGAAAATATTTATTTTAAAGGTAGTTAAGGCTGTAAAGGCTATAGCTTCTTTTAATAATTTAAAAGGCGGTACTGTCTTAGATATAGTACCTCCTAATATCGGCCCTGCTAATTCGCTATACGACGATACCCTTATTAAACCTATTACTCTTAAGAAAGTTTGGAAATATTTATTAAAGGAGATATTAAAAAAGAAAAATATTATTATAAGGTACTTCTAAATTCCTACGAATTATAAATAGTATAAGGCTTATATTTATAGGTTTTAATGTACCCTCCCTTTAATTTACTAGGATATAGCCGCTTTTAAAATTACTTTCGATTAGGTTTAGTATCTTTAAAATCCTTATAAATATTTATATTATTATTATAATATTTTTATTTTTAATCTATAAAGTAATTTATCCCTTTATTCTTTATTATAAATATTAGTTGTAGAAGAGGATTAAAGAGTACCCGGACGCTAAATTTATTCTTCTAATACGTGCCTTTATTAAAGTTGCTACGGTTCTACGTAGCTATAATACTATTAAAGGCGATTTTAAGGTTTTTATTAGTAAGGTAGAGGTTGTGGCCGCCGTATAGGTTGCGGTGGATTATATTGGCACTGAGCCCTCTTCTATTAGTAACTTCCCGGCTTTTAATTTAATAATTGCGGTTAAATCTCCTATTAAGAAGAGAAAGTTCACTTATACTATTATTAATGAAATGGAGCAAAAACCACACCAACACGAAAAGCACCCTACTATACCTAAATATAGTAAGGAGCAGATCCGGAGTTGAATATAACTTTCGTCCTTAGGAATTAAAATAGAATAGTAAAGTTACAATTTATTAATTACTACCAAAGACTAATGAAAAGGATAAGATTCTCCTTATTAATCTTAGGTTGGCTAAATAGGTCTAAGAGTTAATTCTTTTACAAAAGGGTTACTAAATTTACTATTATAAGAGTATTCGATAGTAATTTTATAGTATAGGAGCGGGATTCTTTAGTCTATTATTAAGGATAAGTATTATTTAATTTAATCTAGAATCCCTACCTTCCTTTCTCTTCTCAATCGGAATCTCCTCCTTATATCCCCTTTCTACTTATTATATTCCTAGGGTCCCGTCCAACCAGTACAACAAATCTACTCTTCAATAAGTAATAAACTAAAGCCCAAATACTTCTACTTATTATTTAAAAGTAAGAGCCTACAATAAAGAAAAGAAGAACACACAAGGAAAACGAAAAAAGAATAAACGAACTACCCTACATTATACTTCCCTTTAAATATTCTTATAATCCTCCTTAAGAATACTTATATACTTAAAATAAAGAGTAAAGAAGGAATATACTAATACCTATAATTAAGCAGGAGATCCGTACTAAAGAAATAATAATAAAAAAAAATAAATTATAGGTTATGCTAATAATAATTTTAAATAAATAATTAAAATAAAAGTTTTTTCCCTTACTCCTATCCTTTTTTCTTACGTTTCTTAATACTTTTAATAACAACCCGCTCTCTCTTCTTTACTTCCTTCTCTCTTTTCTTTCTTTCCTCTACTTCCTTTTTAAATAAATTTTTTATATTTTCTAAATTTATATCTAATAAATTTTAAATTTTATTTATATTAATTACCTTAGGTTAGAATAGTTCCTATTTTATTCTCCTTAAAAGGGTTAAAGCGTATTTCTATTCTATATTCATTATAGAAGCACTCTTAACACATCCAATCTTTAATAGGTCCCTCGCAATTAATCTCTTCATCGGGAATATAAAATAATTAATTAAAAAATAATTATAATTTCTAAATATAATTTTTATTATTTATACTTTATTACGCTTTATTATCCTCTTTTTCCTAAATCTCGAAGGGGTAGAGGGGTTTAGTACTAGTCTTTTCTTTCGTAGAATCTATAATATTTTAAGTTTAGGAGTAGATCCCTCCTTCTCCAACTCGGGTTTAAACTTTAATACTTCGTTAAGTATAAAGGTAGGGTTTCTATCTTTATCCTCGACGCTCCTTTACTTAGATATATCCGTAGTAACGTCCTCCCATTTACTAATAGAAATTAAAATAAATAGTTCAAATCCCTACTAAATTAAATTATAAAAAGCCTTAAGATTTCCTATTACTACCTCTTCTAGTAGATTTCTAATAGTAAGCGGGTATAATTCTTTATTATAATTATACTTATTACCTAACCCGTTATTCAAAATTCGTATTAAATCTTTATATTACTCCTCGTCCAATAATTCCTCCGTATTACTAATTTACTACACTCTAGTACAATTACATACAACACACATCTACTACCTAACCATAATCTCCTCTAACTATTCTACATTATCGATCTACACCTAAAATTTCTAATAATTACCCTCTTTCCAAAAGATAGAATCGACGTAAGGGCACAATATATTAGTAACGTACCAATCTCTACGTTTTATTTCAATAAAAAATAATTTAGCCGCTTCGAATATTTAGAATCTACAATCTTAACCAAATTATTAATAAGGAAATACATATATTAAGGTATTATTCCGAACCTTTTTTTACTTTCCTTCTTTATTCCAATATATATAGTTCTCCTTATATAAGACCTTAAGCGTAATCTTAATCCGTTTTACCCTCTCTATAGTAAAGTCTAAATCGTATAAATATTATATACTATCTATTTAATTAATAATTACTAATAAAAAGTAATTTCCTACCTAAATTAATAAATACTATTATTATATTTTTACTAAAAATTCTTTAAAATTCTCTCTTATTACCTTAAAATATAGATTTGTAATATTTAATAATAATACTATTAGTAAAATATAAATCTAATTACTAAAACTCTTCAATATTTATATTAAAACTACGCACACTTTAATACTATTTAACTATTACTTTTAATTAATATAATACTACAAATTTACCATCCTTAGAACGTACAAATACTATAAAATTCTACCGGGCTAGGTAGATTCTAACTAATCTTCTAAGGGGAGGAGATCTATTCCTATAACTTTCTTATAAGTATCTTTATTTATATCGCTAAATATAAGAATAAATAGTAACTCTACTATATTACTTTAATTCCCTTTCTCTTTGTACTTAGGGAAGCGCTAATTTAAATCTAGTAGTAATTTCCTAAGCAATTCTAATCGTAGGGGGTAGACCTCTCCCAATTATATATCGATTTCTCTCCAATTTCTAATATCCTCCGTCTATACTTATCTTATATTCTTCGTATACTTATTTATCTATAAATTACAACCCTAAAGTACAGGGGTAGGGGGAATTTTTAATTATAATTTAAATTTAGAATCCTTTAAAAGGACAATCGAATCTTTAAAATTATTTTCTTAAAATATAAATTTATCCTTATAAGAGGGGATTTCTTCCAACGCTTACTCTTCCTATTCTATATTCGCAATTTTAATAAATAGGTTACTAAGGATTTCTTTCTTAGTAAATTCTCTTTTCTTTTTCCGTAATTTAAAAGGAAGTTTATTAGGGGAAGGGATTTCTTATACTAATTCCTACGTAGGGCTCGACCCGGCGATATTTAGAGGCAAATTTATAAACAAAGTAAATTCTTTAATAATAATAGGTAATAATATAACAAATTAAATCTCTTTAGCGGGTAACTCTAACAACCAACGAATCTTTATTCTTTATTAATATATAAACTTTTCTTTACCCTCCTTTTCCCAAAAGGCAGAAATCTCCTCGTCGTTATTATTATTACCTTTAAATCTCTAATAACGAACATAAATAATTTATTTTAATTTTATATCGCTAGGCGGATTTTCTTCTATTGCGAATTAAGTAATATTAATTTTATAATATCCTAAGGGGCTAATTACGTCCTTTTTCAATAATATTCTAAATTATTATAATTATTTATATTTAAATATAAACCTAAAGACTATAGGCTATATAGTTAGATTGTATAAATATAGCGTCTTTATAAACTCCTTATTAAAGGGTTTCTCGAATTATAATTCCTCGGGCTAAATCCATAGTACTTCTATCTCTTATACTTACGTAGGTTATTAAATAATAGTTTATAATACCCTAAACTAAATTTATAGTTCCTCTATTTTATATATTTACGTAGGATATTAAATAATAGTTGGTATAGATCCGTTCTTAATAATATAGTAAGGTAATAGTGGTTACCAACGTATACTTTTACTAAAGATTTTTTATTTCTAATATAATTAATAATTTAATCGTATTGTAAGGATTAAAAAGATTATTTAAATATTATTTCATAATCGTAGTTAGAACCTTAAATATTTTTCGAATATAAATCCGCTAGAAGGATATTTAATATTCTATTTATTTACCTCCTAATAATACTTTTATATTTCCCGTCCCTACTTAAAACCTTCCCGCCTTTATTACCTAAGCGACGCGTATTTAATTAAATACGTTTCATTTATTTCTTTCTATTTCTATTAGTAAGTACCTAATTTCTTTTCGCTTCTCTTTATTTATATCTCCATTAGCTTTTCTTTAGTAATCGATTATAAAATATCTTCTAACTCTTTCTCTTTAATAGTATAAATCTACGCTATATTTAGAAATTCTCTTCCTAATACTTCCAACCCTCTTTAAGCAACAATCTAAATAAGGGAAATTCCTTCTAAATTCTAAAGTAAGAATTTTTGGCCGAATACTAATATTCTAGAATTTATTTTTATTATTAGAAAAAGGCTATTAGTTCTTCTTTCAATTAACCCTATCTTTACTTTCCCTTTAAAAATTAAGAATAATCCAAAATATTTTAATAAATACCCTAATAATAAGTACTAACTTCTATTAAAAATTTTTATTAACTTATCTCTAGGTCCGCTCTCCGAAGATAGCTTTTAAGGAATAGTATATAATCCTTACTATAAAGTTTTTATTAAGGAGGTAGGGGTTTTTTCCTTAAAATATTTTACTATAGTTAATTCAATATATTTTAAATAGAAGCTCCTAGAAGATATTAATAATTTCCGCCATTTTATATTAGTTTTTAAAATAGTTAATAGGTACCGCGAAGCGATCCTCTCCTATATTCGAAATTCTAGGGTTAAAAAATATCTTCCCTAAAAAATTTTTATTAAAAAGAAAAACGGTTAGCCCTAGGAGTATTATATTAATTCCCTCCGTATTAAGAAGGAATACATTTTAACTCTATTTATCCAGAAATTTAATATCCCGTATAGATCTACTCCTCCCTAACTAATATCTTCTTTTATACTAACTATTATCCTTTCCCTAAGAACCGATATATTTACTCCTATTGTTTCGAACAGCTTTAAAAAACATTTATTTCCATTTTTACCTCCGTTAGTAAATAGGAGACTCCCAACGTCTAGTCGCCCTTTCTTAATTATATTTCTATATTAGTAAACGTTAAGGGAGGGATTTATAGTAATTATATATAGTTCGGCAAATTTACTATTTAGTATACGTTTTCCGTAACTAATTTAAAGTATTTAAAACTCCTCGCCCAATGCCAATTATAATACGCCGGTTTTTATTGGACATTATTAAATAACCGAAGCTAAGGTAGGGATTTCTTATTCGTTAATAATATTAATTAATTAGATTGGATATCTTTTAAGGATCGGATTCCCTTTAATAGGAAAATATAGTCCGAATACACTACCTACGAACATAAATAATTAAATTTAAAAGGAAAAAGGGCTATTGTACGTAGTAATTATAAAGCGTCGAGATTATCTACCCAAGATAATTCTTTATTTTAATAAAGTTTTAATAATAAATTTAACGACAATTAAAATTTAAGTAATAATTCCTTAATTACTAGAAATTCATCCTTTAGTAGTATAGAAAATAATATTAGAGATAAGGGTATAAATTCGTATAAAGCTAATATACCTATAGTCGAAAATAATATTACTCCTTCTTTAATAATTCTAAAAAAATATAAATTAAATTATTATAGTTAGGAATAGGGCGAGAAGGGTAGTAAGGGAATAGAAATTAATATTGTAAGTAAAGGTAACGGTATAGATTCCTATAATGTAAACGAATTTATAATTAGAATTTAAGTAAATTTCCTTTCGTTAATTTCTAAGGATATTAAATCGGACTATTATAGTAATAAGTAGAATATAGAGGGTAGCAATGAAATAGAGGTTAATAATATCGATTCGAATAGTAGTACGGATTTATATAGTACCGATATATCTCCGATCGAAGTAGAAATAATTCTAACTTCCAAAAAACCTAAAGTAATTAGGTATAAAAGGGATTAAGGCAAAGGGGGTGCTTTAGGCAATCGTACGGATCTCAAAACTCTATTTCCCGAAACTCTACTTCCTAAATCTATAGAATTCCTTCTCAAAAATTAGGTTTTAAATCTGTACGACCTTTTAGATATAAATAATAATATTCGTTTTCCTAAGGATTTTAATAAATTCTTTTTATTTAGTAGTAGAAAATATAATAAGAATAATAATAAGAAATATAATACTAATTCGTAGTTTATTATTATTTATAATATATTTAAAACTCCTTTATTTAATTATATTTCTCCTATTTATACGTATAGTTCTAGGGGTAAAGGGGATTCTATAATTATTTCTTTATCTAAGGATAATAATTTATAAAATAGGGAAAAGGGGTAGAGGGGCGGATTTCTTATTATTTTTTAGGTCGAGATCTTCCTTTATTCTTTTAATATAGTTATAGTATCTAATTTTCCCTTCGAAAATAATAAGAGTCCAATCTACTACTTTCGCCAAAAAATTAAATAAAATAATAATAAAATATAATAATTATATATCTTCTAAATTACTAATCCCTTAATTATATAGTATAAATCCGTTATACCCGTCTCTATAATATTACTATATAGTACTATTATATTAGGGCCGGCTTAATTTAATTCCCTTTATATTATAAGAATTAGTAGGGATTTCCTTTCGTTAGAAAATAGAAAAGCAAAAATATTAAAGTATTCTAAAAATAGAAATATAATTATAAATATATAAATTACAGATTTGTAGAGAAAAATAAATGTTAAAGGAAATATTATAAAGAAAAAGGTTGAGAAAGGGGGCTATATTGTCGTTTTAATTTCCTCATCGTACGTCGGTTATCGGGTACGGATTTACCTATCCCTAAGTACGCAAGCGGGGCGTTAAATTAATCCTTAGAATTTATTTATATTCTTAAGGGTTTCCCCTTAGGGATTGTAACCTCAATCCTAATCCGAGCTAAATCTTTCTATATCCTATCCTTAAAGGTATTCTACTTTATTTTCTTTTTTTCTACGGCTATACCTTCTTTAAATTCGTATTATAATACCCGTCCTAGAGTTTCCTCTACGAATAATCTGTTATTAGCCGGTTTAGGGTCTCTTTGACCTCCTCCATCCTCGGGTAAAATCTACTCCCCACCAAGTATTACACTCGGATTTTCAACGTCCAACATTACTCCATCCCTAATTATAAACTTCTTAATCCTTCTAATATTTATAGGTTTACTAAACTATATTCTATCTAGAATATTAATATAATATACGTTCCTTAAATTGGAAATCCAATATATTTTATAAAGGTTTTACTATTAGTACGAGAATTTCTTTATTAAATTTATATTAATCCTTCTAATACTATTATACTTTAAAACCAAATTACCGACCTTAATTTAAGCGTTTTTAAATCGCATTTTCCGCTAATCTTATTTATTACAGTAATTAGCTATTACTTCCCTTATTATTATAATTTTTTTTACGGCCCATATAAATCTATACTTAAAATCCTTATATATTTAAATAACCGTATTAATTAACTCTTCCCTAATTATTACCCTATTATTATTCTTCTAATTAATAATTTATTAGGAAGGTAGGTTAAATTTAATTGGTAATACCGGATTGTAACTATATATTAATTAGAAGGGAATATACCTATAACTTCCTCTAATAGTAATTTAATTTATAAAAAGGATGTAAAGTAAATATTTTTTCTAATTAACGCTATTCCCTTTAATTATTTTTATAAGTAAAGAAGTAATTATAGTATATCTTTATTTATTTACACTATTAGTTTATAAGTTGTAAGGCGCGATAGATTCCCTAAGGATCCCTAATTAAAATAAGTATTTAGTAATAGCCTTTTAGAACTCCGTACTACTATTAACTAAAATTATTAGAAAGTATCCCTATTTTAAAAATAGGAGTTTAAAAAAGTCCTTTACTTTACTTAATAAAATTGTAAGGAGTAGGATAATTTTTATATAACTTATTAAATTATTTTTAATTTCTAATAGAGGGATTCTCTTATTATTTGTACTTAGGAGGTATTAAATATTTAATATCTATTTTCCAAAGGGGTAAGAGTTTGGGTAAATTTATTAGTAGCTATCTTCAAATTATTTGGGGTTAAATATCTAATAGTTAGGGTATGAGCGGATTAGTTTTTCTATTTAGGTGTATATTCCTTTCTAATAATAGTACTTTATAATATAGCGGTACGTCCCTTCTTAATTTCTATATCCTACTTCGTTATAATAATAGGATATAATTTATTAGTATTCCTTTAAACTATTAATTAATTATTTTAGACTTTAGATCGAAATTATAGAGTATAATTAAAGGATTCTATTGTACACTATAAATTTAATAATATTAGTCTAGAATTAGCGTTTTATAGCAATTCCTTTCAATTTTAAAGGGATTTTGTAAATTAATAGGTACCTAGCAATCTCTTTTAATTTCTTAGACTATTCCCCTTAGAATATTAGCTAAAGGTTGTTTGTGTGTGTGATAAAGATAGAATAAATTTGTATATCTATAAAATCGTTAATATCTTTTTTATATGCCTGTTCGTAGAAGTTAGAAGGTTTAGGGGGTTTGCGAAATAAATTATTAATTATTATATTTTTATTCCCTAAAATATATTTAATATTAAAATTAAAGATTTTTATTTAGGCAATCCACCGTATTAGTAATATACTGGGTATATTGTTTATAATTCTATTCAATTAGTAGACTAGGACTATTATATTAGTTTCAATTACAAAGTGAGTGCCGAATAAGTACCTTCTTAAACGCTTTAAAGTATAGAGAAGGCCCTAAAATTCCTTCTTTATAGTATTATACTTTTTTTCGGTACTGGACTAAATCCTACTCTTAAATTAATATAGGTATCGCTTTCTATTCGGGCCGATCTACTCTAGAATAATTCCCCAACCTTCTAATAATATATTAACTATAAGGAAAATTATCCTATAACAATCGTTATTATATACTAGGGTAATAAGGATTAGTATAGTAGTAACTATGTGTTGTAGGTATTCTATTACGAATTGTTCGTTCTCTATCTATTAAAATTTAATATCCTTCTTTATTAGATTATAGAGGGGGATTATAATAATACCAAATCTTTTAATCTAAATTTTATAGTACCCTACGATACTTAGGAAAGTACGGATTTACTCTAATTCCTTTCCTTTCTTATCGGTTTAGTATTCGTAGTAAGTCTATTTATTAATTTTTATAACTTTATTTATAATTAGCGCTTTTCTATTTAGTATATATAAGTACTTTACTAATATTACTTCTTTTTAGTACTATTAGGATTTTATAGCCGCGATTATCCCTCTTACTAATTCTATATTAATAAATACTTTATTAATATTTATAAGGTATTTTAATATATATTTCCTAATTCCTTTAGTATTAATTTACTCCTTACTATAATCACTTCAGGGTCCTTTAATATAGATATTATTAAGGTAAGGTTAATAGACGTTAGGAATTAAATTATATAATATTCTTATTATTACCCTTATAAATTGTATAATAAAATTCGTACTTCCTTATAGTAGAATGGTTATTTAGAAATAACTAATAAGAGTCGAGAAGGTAGTAAAGTTACGATTTACTTTATTAAGGGGGATTTAATCGTACCCTAAGAAGAAGTCCAATAAAGATATTATTTTATAGCCTCCAAATACTTTATTGAATTTTTCACAGCCTGGGAGTAGATTAGCATTTTAGAGAATTACTTTATTAATCTACTAAGCGTCGTTAATAAAATACAAACCGCCATCCTTCTTTATAACCAAGAATTAATTATTCCTATATACTGTATAACTTTCTTCTAAAATTCCCTTCTTAATTCAATTTTTCAATAGGTTGTATATTTTATTATAGAGGGTTTTCGGGATTGGAATAGTTTTTATCTATTAGGTAAAATAAAGGATAGTACGGATTTCTTAAGGTAGAATAATATTAGAATCTAACTTTCTATATTTAATAAAGTCCTAAATTAAAGTTTATTCCCTATTAAAGAGGATATAGGTAAATAATTCGATTTCTCCTTCGTTTAAAGTATCCTAAACCATTTTCAATAGAATTTAAAATCGTTCTTCCATTAAACGTAACCCTCGAATTAGTTCTATAAACCTTAGCACCACATAGTAATCCCATTCCGAACTACAATTTTTAAACGTAGAGGCGATCCGTTCCTTTATTACTACCAATTTCTTTTCCTTCTAATTAGAATCTCCTCTAAACTTTAACCCATCTAATACAATATTATTAATTAAATTTACTTTTTATACTACTTACTTATATATTATATTAATCTATATAATTATATATTTTAATTTTCCTTTAATATAACCCTCCAATTCCTCCCTTTTCTCCCTATAATCGTCCAGTAGTAATAAATACCCTACTAGTAAATCCTCCGGATTTATATTCTTTAATAATTTTAAAAAGAATTTCTTCCAACGGTAATAAATTTATTAAAAAATATTCAAACCTTACAAACTAATTAAAAAACCCTATTCTTTCTCTAGGAAGACTATTAAATCCTCTACTATCTTATTACTAAGGGGGGTAATTCGTTTATTATCTTCCTCTAGAATATTCTCTAACGGTTATTTTTAATCTACTAACAAAGTAATCTCCTCTATATAATCCTTATTAAACCTACCTCCTTACCCTTTAATATATAAGGCTACTATAATAATAAGGGAATTAAACCTTCTACCCGTTATTTTACTTCCCCTTAAGAATTTCTAAATTAGCAATTAAAGTAATATAAATTACTACCCTATCGAATATTATAACCGTATAGTTCCTTCCGCCTTCTTTATACTTTATATAAACTTTGGCGTTTTAAAAGAATAATAACCCCAAAATAATATTATAATTCGGTAGGGCCTACTCTATAATAAAGAAATAAACTTCCCATCCCTTATCGAATAACCAAACTTTCTCGTAAGTTTTACTAAAAAATCCCTTCCTTCTTCTATTACTATTAATATTAGAGATTTCTATAGTAATACTTTAAAATCCTAACGAATCCGCTAGTACCTTATAAATAGTATTATATTCGGTACCTATATCCAATAGGGCGGCGACTTTCTTTCCTCCCTAAAATTTAATTAATATATAAAATATAAATAAAGGGGTAAGGCGTATAGTATTTCCTTCCGCGAAGGGCAATTTATTAATAAATTTTATCTAATTTATAGTAAGAACTAACGTATCCCAAAGGGAAATAATACGTACTAATATAGATTTATTCTTTCTCCAATCCCTAATATTACACTATTCGAATAAAGAAAAAATATCATCTTCTAAAAACGGCCGGGTAAATATAAGGCTATTATTCTTCAAAACGACCTTAACTAAATTTACGGACATATCCATCTTAAACTCTTATTTTTCTATAAATACAAAGTAAACTTATATTTTATTAAGCCTAATAGGAATAAACTTATTAATTTCCGAATTATTATTAAGAATTGTACTACTATAGTATTTAAATTATATAGTAGGGATCCTATCCTTACTATAAGGAACCCCGGAGAATTATTTAATTTAATTATAAATAATTAAGGTATTAATAGGGTTATTTCGGACAATATCTTTAATAGTAATAATAATTTTAATATTTATAAATTTAATAACTATAAAGTATATTTCCTTTATATCTAAAATATTATTTCGAACCCGGATATCCTTTACGTACGTTTAATTTAATCCTTCTTCCCTTTATACGAATAAAACCTTCTTAAGTTATAATTCTAGCACTTTATTAACAAGGGTAAATAAATATATTCGAATTTTATTATTTAAAATAATCCTAAACTACTTAAAGGCTAATTTAAGTACTTCCGTAGTAAATAAACAAAGGATTAGAATAAAAGGAAGGGTAATTATAAAATTTAATACTGTATTATTAATCTTAGGCCTCTTTAGTTCGCCGGTTACTACTATAACGTTTTAGGAAATAATATAAATCTCTTTTTAATTTATATCTATTTCGGAGAGCCCTTTTAATTTAATAGCCTTATCGGGATTAGCGATAATTATATAAATTTAGGCTACTTATTCCCAAGTAAGAGAGGATATTTTATATAATTCCTTAAATACTTCTATTAAAATACAATTAATAGTAATAGTAAGGGAACTATTTTTAGCTTAAATCTAATCCTAATATTATCTAACCTATTTAAAATCCTAAAGTAAATTAAAGATTAGGATAAATAGTATATTCTACGGGTTATACTATTGCTAAACTTCAAATTCCTATTTTTTAAACTTCTAATAATTAGGGTAGTTAATAGTTAGAATTATAAGAAAGCGGATTATATCCCCTAATTAGCCTAAATTAAATATTTAAAAATATATATTCTTAAGGACTTTATTATTAATTTATTTTAGAGCCTATAAATACTATAGTATTTGTACTTCTTTTTTGATTAGTAGGCTTCTAATTAATAATACTATAATTATAATTAATTTCCTTCTACTTATATTCTTAAATATAGTAACCGAATAGATTATACTAATAATACTACTATTAATACCCTCCTCTATCGTTTCTCCTTGTATTCCGTTTATTCTTAATTCTTTTATATAAAATATTAATTTAGATAGCGTTAATTTAAAGATTTATAAATTGAGTAGGTTAGCGAAGGGCGGGCTATTAAGGGAAAAAGGCTTATTATTAGACTTAAGGAATAAAAGTAGCGCTTCGGATAATTATTAATTATTCTATATAATTAATTAAATTATTTATAGTCTTTTCATTAAGAATTAGGGTAACCTTAGTAGGGATTTACGCCTTTATAATAATTTTCTTAATAGGGATTTTAGAATTAGTATCTTCTTCGGAGGATTCAGAAGAGTTATTTAGGCTAATTATATACTTAGCCTTATATTTACGCTTTTTAATAAATATCTCCTCCTTATTACTATTATTAATATCCAATGAAGTATTAAAATTAATATTATTGAACTATTCTACTATAAATTTATTTAAGAATTAAGAAAATTCAATCTACTCTATAATATAGAATTCCTCCTTTAATTTCTATAAGAAGGTAGTAATTATATACTTTATATTAATATATAACTTCCTATAGAAATTTTTAATAGTATTACAATTAATACTATACTAATCTTATACCTTTTAACGAATAAATAATACTAAATAAATAAAAATAGTATTAATAATTTTATTTATTTAATAAGGGACGTACTTAGTATAAAACTTCTTTAAAGTAATAAATATACTATCCGTTTATTCGGGATCCTTTATTCTATAAATAACTTTAAATCTTTTAATAAACTCCTCCCAAATAATAATATCCTTAATTTTAAAATTATAAAGGAGACTCTTACTAACGTTCCTAAGCTCCTTCTTATACTACTAAAACTAAATATTAATTTTAAACTCATTATTTCTAAAATTATAAATACCGACTTCTTCCTCAAATAATTTAATATACTTAGAAACTCTTTTTCTATCGAACTTTTTCTTTAAGAAAATTTTTCGAATAGAAGTAACATTATTTACAAAGAAGGCAACAATAACATTAAAGGATACTTTACCCGGACGAATAAGAATATCAATCGAAAGAATCTTATTAATAGGGGTATTATTAGTATTAAATATAGTAGTTAATTTAAATTTATAGGGATTTTAATAAAGAATCTATAGTTTATAGTATTAATACTAAAAAGCAATACTTTTTTCTTTCTTCTTTAATAAAAAGCTAATCTAATACTCCTTTTTAATTCTTTCTTCTTTATATAAGTACTTTAATAATTATAATAATTAATTTTCGGGGTTTTATATAGGTACTAATATCTAGGAATTAAATAAATAATATAACCGGCGAGTTAAAATCGCCAATACTACCTCCTCGCCTACTTCGCTAGCCTTATAAAACATTATTTATATTACTTTAAAAATACTAAGTAGGGAACGGAATAATATAACTATTAGTCCTATAGTAATTTTAATAATTCGAAGCGCTAGTTTTATATATAGTGTATAAATATTTAAATACTGAATATTATTTAGTAAAGGGTAAATTTATACCGACCCTCTTCTTGATTATCGTTCTTTATTTAATCTTTCTTCTTAAGTACTATTCGGGATTTTTCTAATCTAATTTTATTTTTTTTTTTTATTATAATCGGTCCTAAAATTACAAAGTAAAAAGTTTCTATCCTAGTCTTATAAATATAACAATTTAAAATATCTATAATTTACTACTAGTAAATTATAAATTAATTAATAAAATGGAGATCCGGATACATTTAAAATTAAGGTCTCTATTAAATCGAGTAAAAGGCTCCTCTACCGGAAGAATTAACTAATTCTTTACTATTTAGTTTTTAGCGTTCGAATTAATATTTTAAAGTTTTTAAAATTAATTTCTATATTTTTAAAAATCCTTTTTTAAGAATTTTTTAAATTCGTATCAACCAATTTAACTAAGAATTTAAAATTTAATCTCATCCTTATTACCATTTAAAATAAAACAAAAACCACACCAACACGAAAAGCACCCTACCACACCTAAATATAGTAAGGAGTAGATCCGGAATTGAATATAGTTTTCGTCCTTAGGAATTAAAATAGAATAGTAAAGTTATAATTTATTAATTACTACTAAAGACCAACGAGAAGGATAAAATTCTCCTTATTAATCTTAAGTTAGTTAAATAGGTCTAAGAGTTAGTTCTTTTACAAAAGGGTTATTAAGTTTACTATTATAAGGGCGTTCGATGGTAATTCTATAGTATAGGAGCGGGATTTTTTAATCTATTATTGAAGATAAGTATTATTTAGTTTAGTCTAGAATCCCTACCTTCCTTTCTCTTCTCAATCAGGATCTCCTCCTTATATCCCCTTTCTATTTATTATATTCCCAGGGTCCCATCCGACTAGTACAACAAATCTGCTCCTCAATAAGCAATAAGCCAAGGCCCAAATACCTCCACCTATCATTTAAAAGCAAGAGCCCACAGCAAGGAAAAGAAGAACACACAAGGAAAACGAAAAAAGAACAAACGAACCACCCCACATCATTAATACTTCTATAGATTTTACTATACTTTGTAATAATATTACTATAATTTATCTCTATATTATAAAAGTCGAGGAATCCGTCCGCCTTCTTTCTAATAAGGTTAATATAGTTATTATTAATATCGTACGTATTAGCGAGGGAATAATAGCGGTCTGTGTTAGGTAGGATAGCTTCGATACCTACCTCTCCGCTATAAATACTTTATATTACTTTTATATTAGTACTTCTACTAACTTCCTTTGTATAGTTTATTAGTATTGAGTAAATTGTTTATAATATTTATAATTGTATTTTAATTATAGGTCCGGTCGACGATTCGACTTCTATCCGGCCCTATTATAATATAAAGATAGTATTTATTAGCGTTATTATTAAGGATTTCGATAAGGATAATAATGGAGGTTCTGATTTGGAGGATAATTATAATCCTAAGGAGGTTGAGGTTTATAGTAATATTAATATAATATTAGATAGTAGCGATATAGAATAGTTAATTCCTTAATTCTTCTAGTTTAATTATAATTTAATTTTTTTCCGGGGTTACCTTCGATATATTTAGTATATGTTTAGTTGGCTTTTTATTGGTTTTAATGTAGTTCTATTCCGGTTTAATAGTTATTAGTTTTGGCCGGGTCTTTTATATATATAATTAAATATATTAATTTATATCCCCGAACGTCTTTTCTATTTCCTTCGCCTTCTTAATTTTAATTACTAATTTATATTTTTATAGCCTCCCTAATCGTAGGGCCTATTTTAGGATCCGTTCTACGTTTATTTCGAATTTATTGTGGAGTTCCTCTTTATTTATTAATTATATAAGTATATTTTCGCCCTAAAATTAGGTTTATTTTATCTCCTAGTATTCTAATATTAAGTATTTGAATATCTCCTTCCCTATATTGTATTAGTAATATAGTATTATTATTTCCGGTACTTTTTTTTCGAAGAGGAATATTCGTAAGCCTATTTTCCTAGTTCTTGTTTATATTAATAGGGAGTTTATTACCTTCGATAGGTAGTACGGCGTAGGATTTTCGTTTATATTAGGCCGTATATAGTACTATAGCGTAGTTCCGTCGAATTATATTTATACTTTTATAATATTAAAGTATTTTCTCTTCTTTATAATTTTTACTATTTTTATATATTATTTTACTATTTATTCCCTCTTTGTTGCTTCTTCTAACTATTTTTCTTTTTCCTTTAATATAAGTTCTTTTACTTCTCTTTGTAGTACTAGTATATTTTTGAGTGGCGCTTATTGTGTAGCTTATTCGGCCTTTGTTTTATTGTTAGTTAGTATTAGGTTCGGTAGATGTTATATTTTTCAATCCTGGATTTTAATTATTATTTATATTAGTATACTTTGTATAAAGGCTGTAGTTGGGGAGCGGGCTAACCGTTCTTTAAATATTTAAATTCTTTTATTAAAGTAGAGGTTAAGGGGGGGGTAGAAGGTTTTTATTTTAAAGTTGAATATTAATATTGCTTTATATATATTAGAAATTACTTGTAAATAATTATTTTAGATTGTAGTTAGGTTTTACGCTAATCTACGGAGTTCCTCTATTAATTCTATCGGGGTATAATAAGTTAATATATTGTAAATTATTACCGCTTTGATTGTTTTAGTGTAGACTTTTCGCGTTTGTATAAGGCTATACCCCTATGTTTTCGCTACGATTCGTACTAGAGTGTATATTTATATTAATATTTTCTTTTTTATTATTTGGAGGTGCGCTTTATAAGTAAATTTGCGGTTAAGTTATACGTTTAGGAATTGTACTATTTCTATGGGTGTTAATTAGTAGCTTCCTAAATTGACCGTCTCTTGCTTAAACTGTTATATTTATATAAAATAAATAAGTTCCGATTTTACTACTTCGAATTTTATTCCTTTTTTTATTACTTATTTGTAGTAGACTTTCTATACAATTGCGAGTTTTTTGTAGTTCTCCCTTATCGACTTTAAAAAGGTTAGAATATTAGTATTATTAGTAAATCCTATTATAATAGTGCCTTTAAACCTTTTTAGTACTTTATATAGTATTATAATAAAGAGGAGGAATAAGATTAGGGAGAGGGGGGAGTTTTATAATATTCCTACGGTTATATAGAATTCCTTTAATATTACTTTATTGAAGTAGAGGTTATTTATTTTATCCGATAAGAAGTTTGCTACTTAGTATAAGAGTTATATTGGCAATCCTTTTTCTTAGAGTATATGTAGGAGTTATTTGTAGTTTATTTAATTGAATGCCCTTTTAAGGTCGAAGAGAAGTAGTAATATAATTGTTTTTAATTTTTACGTTATATATATTATTTCTATTATAATTCTTATTGCGAATTTAATTAACCTTCCTTTTTAATTTTCTATTTAGTTTTTGGGTAGGAGCCTATGCTCCTCTGCTATAAGTGTAAGCCGTTTTATAATTATAGTTTTTAGTACTTTATTTATATAATTTAGTAGGGCGATAGGCTTTTATACGCCCGTAGTCTTTTATTGTACCGCTATTTTACTAGGTTTTTTTAGAATTACTACCTTAGTATGTTATTATTATACCGGGAATAATCTAAGTATGAAGTTCCCCGTTATTACTATTGCTAGAGCTTTTATTAGTTTGTGTTTATATATTTTAAGAAGTTTGTTAAAGATTTAGTCGCTCTTTGGTATTTTGTTGGGTACTATTTATTGTATTATCTTTGCTATATTATTAGTATTAATTATATAGTTTATTATTAATTGGGTTTCTTGTTCTATATATTAATCTAGTAGGTAATCCGTTAGTACGTTAACCGCCGGGAAGAACCTCTTTACTAGAATTTCTACCTTATTTTTATAATTTTTTAATTCCTTATTATTACTTTTGTAGTATAATACCGGTATTTTAGGTAGTTTAGACGGTAGGTAGTTGCGTGTCCTTCCTTATTATTCTAGTACTTATAGTTTTTTCGAGTTCCTAGACGTATCCTTTGCGAATATACGTTACTATTTTATTTATATAAATTATATAACTTTGTTTTATTTCTATTTCGCTTCGTTTAGCTCCTATTTCTTTATTGGTATTTTCTTTAATTTTTATATACGGGCCGTCTTTTTTATATATTTAACTATTTCCTTTACGTTCCTATCCTACTAATTGACTCTTCTATTAATACTTCTCTTCTGTTTCGGAACTGCCTTATTTATAATTTTAATTAATTAGGATATTAGTTAATTCGTTGTTCCTTCTAATTCCTTTATTATTAAAATTGTTTATAGGATTATAATATATTTATTAATAAGTTCTTTAACCTTTCCGGTATTTATAAGTATTTAGCTATATTCTATATCGCCCTCCTTCGGTTCTTTTGCGATTTTAGTATAGACGATTACTAATTGCGCCTAGTAGTCCGACCCGATAAACGCTCTGTTTTTTATTATTTAGTATATAGTATATAGCGATTCTATAATTTAAATATAATTAATCGTACTATAGAATTCGCCTTTTATTGTATTTTTTAATTTTATTAGTTCGTTGCGTAGCGTTACGAAAATTAGTCGGTAGTTAACTATTAGTATTAGGAGTATTTTATTACTTTAATTCTCCCTCCTATAGATATTCTAATTCGGGTAATAGAGGTTTATATTACCTATTATAATATTTTTTCCCTTTAGCTTTAATACGATCTCTTTAAAAGGGGTCTATTAATATATTTCGGGTTTAGCATCTTAAATTAGTAAATATATTAATTATATTCGTACTTCCTCAGTACTTTTTCTTAATTGTATTATTACTTAATCGTCTCCTTATTTATAATCCTATTATTTAATTGCGAATTATTTATTAATATATATTATTGTACGTCCTTAGTTAGCGTTATTTAATACCTAATAGCGAAATACCCTAGTATTAGGTATGCTATTTGTAATTGCACTTCAACCCGGCTCTTATATTATTATAATATTATAGTAGTCTTCTATTTCGAGTGCGATTTTTATTCTATTATATAATTTTACTATATTTTAATAAAGGATTTTTAAATTTATTAGGTAAATAGACAAAATTCGGTAGACTTTTAATATAGTTAGGGATTCGCTCTCCGTATAATATTAATTATATTAGTAATCTATTATTGCCGTTTTGTACACGCTTTATTAAATCGGGCTTTAAGTATTTTATATTCCTTTTTATAGGTATTACGCTTTTTAGAGGAGCGAACTTCTTGCTATTGGGTTTTTAAGTCTTTAAATAAGATATTAGGGATATTGACGTTGTTATTTTTTATATTAGGGTAGGTTTATTGGGGGGTTGTAAGGATAGTTTAAATAGTTTTTCGGCGGTCCTAATTCGAAGCCGGTATATTATTAATAGTAATTAATATAAGTTGTAGGGCGTATTTTCTTAATTATTTTATAAATATTATTAAAGTACAGCCTTTTATAGTTTTTATAAGTAAATACTTATTTAATATTGTAGTATAGCCTTTATGGTTGTAAGGGAGGTATTTCTTAAATTTAGATTATTAATTAAAGGGGTAGTTGGCTTTGGATTTTATTATAATTATATTAGGATATTTCTTTTTAGTATAGCGGAGGTACTATACTTCTTCCTCGTTAAGGTAAAACCGGTTTAAATAACTGAACTTTTAATAATTATAATACTATTAGGGAATTATATTTTATTTAAAGGGTTTATAGTAGAAGGTATTATTTATTTAAAGGAGGGAATCCTTTATTAAGCGTATTCTTTTATTTATTATTAATACTTTAAATAGTAGGGAGCCCCTTTTACTTTTATACTTCCTTTATTATACTTTTACCTAAATAATATTAATACTATTCTTTTCGGATAAACCCTTCGCTAACGCTTCGGGTTTTAAGTTATTAATAAATATTTATAATATATTGCGGGCTATTACTAAGACTATTCTAAAAGTAATTATAACGTTTTAATAGAAGATATATATTATTTAAATTTAGTTTTTAAGATTTTAATATTTACCTTCCTTACTAAATATTACTATATAGTCTCTATTAAAGTGTAGTTTTATTACTACTTTAGTTTCGGCTTTAGGGTATTTTTTATTAATTATATTAATAGTTTCTATTATTATTTATCGTTCTTTATTAGCCGGTAGGGGTTTTTTATTTAATTTTACTATTAAATATTGTTTAGCCCGGAAGGGGATAATAGTTTAGGTATTTATTAGTATAAAATAGGGTTTTTTCGTACTTATAGGGGGGGTGTTCGGGCTTGTAGCGATTGCGGCCTAGGATTTTAGAAGGGGGGATTTTTAAATTTTTATAATTTTAGCGATTATTTTTTTTAATTTATTAATATTATTCCGGAGTTATTTTATATTATTATTAATAATTTAAGGGCTTTAGTTTCAAGTATATAGGGTAGTTACTATAATTTTAAAAAGTTTTTTAACCTATACTATTTAAGTAGTAAGTAGGCTATTAATACTAGGAAAGTTTATAGTCTCCTTTATAAATTTCTTTCGTTCTTCCTAAGATAGGTTTAAGGTTTCTAAGGCTTCTACTAATTTTATACCGGTTTAGGGTATTATTATTATTATATCGGCTTTGGCTGCCCTAAGTATATGTCGGTTCGACGCTAACCCGCCCTTAATGCTTCTAGTCGCCCCGATACCCGCGCTTTCGATGTGCGATTGATGCGATATTGTAGAGGGGGGTAATTGGATGTCCCGAATACGATTCTGATGTCAAAAACGATTTTGTCGTTGTCGTCGACCAAGTACCCGCGTTTCAATGTTTTCGCGAGCTTTTTTATTTATTCTTAACCTTTTTATAAATTAATTTTAAAAAATTTATTATAAATTCCTAAATATTCGTAAACGCCTTAATATAATTTAATACCCCTAAACAGACGGATAAATAGAAAGGTAAAATTAAAATTTAGAATTATACTTCCGAATTTTCTATAATATAGAGTAAATCGATTAGGCCGAAAAAATTATACTAGTATAATAAATGTATAATAATCATTTCTACATTACTATTGGAAAATCCCCTTCGGAACTACTCTTCGGGTATTATCCTCAGGGACTAATAAACTTAAAACGAAGATAAAGGACAGTCCTTTTAATAATAATTACTAATTAAATCGACGAACTACTTTACAGACAGTCAAAAATCGTAATAGCCTTAGAAATTATTAATTAAGGGTATATAAAATAGTATAATAAAATTCGGAAATTAAAGGAATTTAATATTAGAAGTTAGGTTTTACTTAATATAAAATATATTAAATAATACCGCTTAAGTACTAAATTAATAAATAAATTTTTAAAACCCTTTTAAATTACTAAAATCGTTAGGAAAAAGAAGATAGTATACTAATTCGTACTCCCCGTATATTACTAGATTTACCTAATATTCCTTATTACTTCATTAGAACCGTACTATAAAGATCCTGTTACGGCGGTATTGCGAAGGGAAATTGTAAATATTGAGGAAAATAATATTGAGTACGAAGTCGAGGCGATTATAAAGTATTGTAAATCCGGTCGCTAACGTTAATTCTAAATTAAATAAAAAGGGTATTTAGACGACGAAAATTCGTAGGTTTTACAAAAGAATATAAATTACCCAAACCTTCTTAAAGAATATAAAATTAGGGAGATATAGTAATAGTATATTAGTAGTAGGCCGACTACCAAATCGATAAGGGTTAGTTAAATAGTAGGAGGAGAATAGTAATTATTTAAAAATCCAAAGTAAAAATATAAAATATAAATATAAAATGTAAAACGCAAATATAAAATGTAAAATATAAATGCAAGACGTAAATGTAAAATACAAATGTAAAATGCAAAACGCAAACGCAAAACGCAAATATAAAATACAAAACGCAAATATAAAATGTAAATATAAAATGCAAAACGCAAACGCAAGACGCAAATGCAAAATACAAACGCAAAATATAAATATAAAATATAAAATACAAATATAAAATATAAATGTAAAATATAAAATACAAATGTAAAATACAAATATAAAACGCAAATATAAAATATAAAACGCAAATATAAAATACAAATATAAAACGTAAAATGTAAATATAAAACACAAACGCAAAATATAAACGTAAAATATAAAATATAAATATAAAATATAAATATAAAATACAAAATGTAAATATAAAATATAAATGTAAAATATAAATATAAAGCGTAAAGTAGGGATACGAAAATAGAGACGCAAAGTAGAAATGCAAAGTAAAAACGCTAGAGGGGACGAAAAATAGGAAGGGAAAGTAATTTAATTTAATATAGGATATTAATAAAATATTAAATAAAATATAATCCGTATTTTCTATTATCGCCCTAAATAAAAAAATCCTTAATAGCGTCCGTTATTATCGATATAGGATTAAAACCTATAATTTTAAAAGGAATATTCCCGTACGCTACTATACCTATTAATAATATTTGTAAATACTATTTTATACTATTTATTTATAATCCTCTTTTATAAATTCTAATAATTTATTTAATTTCCTATTTATAAACGCTAACCTCCTATTAACCGTTTAATACTAAGGACTTTAATTACAATTAAAGGAGGGGGTAATATAAATAAAAAAATTCGGTATAGAGATATTTATAGGAGAATTATTATTACTAGCAATAAGATTATTAGTAAAGGTTACCGGATTAATATTAATATTAATATCGCTGATACTACGGTAATTAAATTTCAAATAACCTTTACAATTAAAATTCCTAATTCGGAATATACTAAGTAATATTATAGGGAGATTATTATTAATAAAGCACGCTTATATTGTAACCTAAAATACTACTACGGACTAATATAATTACTATAGGAGGGGGGTAGGTAAAGGGCTACTAGTATTAGTAAAATATATAATTTTAGTTACTATATTCTATATATTATTTTAAAAATTATAAATATTATAGAGAATTTCGAGTATATAATAATATAGCGATAGTGAATACTATAATCTCTCATTGAATTTTGGAAGGAGAAGATATTAGTAAAAAAAAAAAAAAAAAAAAAAAAAAAAAAAAAAAAAAAAAAAAAAATAGGGGAGATAATAAAGGGAAAATAGTATACCTTTAATTTAATAAATATACGTACTAATTAAATAGAATACTTTATATAAATTTAAAGCTAGGGCGCTAGCGAACGCTTAGGCTAAAATAATACTATATCCTAAATAAATAAAAGGGCGGACATTACTAAAGAACAGGAAAGGAATAATCGATTAAAAATTAATTACGGGCGTAAAGCGAAAGGAAAGAGAGGATAGAGTAAAAAAGAAAAAAATAGGGAGGAAAAGCGAATATATTAATTAAATTTATAAAAAAAATAAAAATTAATACGTAAGTACATAGTAGAAATATATATATTTATAACGGAGGGTAGTTTAAGCGAGGGGGTAGGCGAGGCGGCCGCGGAATTAAAGGAAGGAGTAATAGATATAGTTATAAAGGTAAGGATAGGAGGAAGAAGAGAGGAGAGGCGAAGAAAGTAAATAAAAAGGATATTATATAAATAAGAGAGAAGGTCCCTATACGAATATAAATCGAAGTAAATAAATATAATTTAAAGCGGGTAAATATAAAATAATATAGGGTAAATAAAACGTTAAATAATTATATAAGTAATAGGAAGGAGTAAATAAAAGGATAAAACGAAGATGATAATTAAAAGAGGAAGGATAGGACGAATAAATAATAGTAACGGCCGTAAAAAAGTAAAAGGGAAAGGCGGAAAATAAGAAAATATATATTTTGGATTATAATAGGGAGAATAGGGGAAATAATTAAAAATTGTACTATTAAAAAAGAGGGAGTAATATAAAAAATAAAGTGAAGGTAATAAAAAAGTAATAAGGAAGGAATAATATAAATAAGGGAAATTTATAGAGGAAGTAATATATAAAATTATAGGAGGTAGGGGACGGAAATAAAGGTTCTAAGGATAGAACCTATAGGGAAGGGAATTGTATTTAAATATTATAGTAAATTGCAATAAATACGAATAATAGAGAATAATCTATAAAAGGAACTTTGGATTTTAATTATATAAATATTCTAAAGTAAGTATAAATAATAGAAGGTACCCTATAAGAGTATTAAATTACGTTATAAGTGCGGATAACGGAGAATATTTGGGGAAAAGAATTACGGAGTATAATTATATTAATATTCTAAGGTATTTATTAATATTTTTAAATTCGGAATAGTATTCCTCGTTAGGTAAAATAAAATTTACTACCTTGTATGCCTATAGAATAACGGTCTTAATAATAGTCGGGAACCTTGCTAATACTTTAAATTTAATATTGGTTTTATATCTGTATTAGAATTTATAAGAATAGATATTACAATATTAATATTCTAGTAGGTAATACGCTAATACTTTAAATTTAATATTAGTTTTATATCTACATTAGAATTTATAAAAATAAATATTATAATACCGATATTCTAGCGGGCAGTACGCCAATGCTTTAAATTTAATGCCGGTTTCGTATCCGTATTAGAATTTATAAGAATAAATATTATAATACTAATATTTTAACGGACAGTACGCTAACGCTTTAAATTTTATACCGGTTTCGTATTTGTATTGGAATTTATAAGAATAGATATTATAATATTAATATTCTAACGGGTAATACGTTAATACTTTAAATTTAATATTAGTTTTGTATTTGTATTAGAATTTATAAGAATAAATATTATAATACCGATATTTTAGTAAGCAGAATACTAATTCTTTAAACCTAATACCGGCTTTAAAACCGTATTAGAATTTATAAGAATAGATATTATAATATTAATACTCTAATAGGCGGCTCGCTAGTAGTAAAGTAGCTATAATCCGGAATATAACGTCGGCGGCTATAGCGAGTAATGTCCAATAATGCTATAATACCCGGCGTTTATTATAGAGGTTCTGAGGATGGAATTTATAAGGGGGGGGTTGTATTAGGAGGCTAAAAGCCCGTATATAGAAGTACTTCAATAACTACTATTCCCCTTTATTAATTAAAGTATAGGATTATTTATAATAACGCCTATATTGGGTTAGGCTTGCGGGAAAGATAATCCGGTACTGCGCCGAGGCGCCAAACTAATATAAGGCTCTATAATACTCGTTAGCGGATAAATAGAATTTATATAGGTATAAAAGAGGTTTAACGGAGCGTATCTTATTGTAATTGGTAATTATTAATATATTTTTGGATTAACCCCTAATTTACCGTCCCCTACGTGTGGCCACGACCGTAGTCACCTCAGCCTACCTTTCGCCTACGTTCCTAATAAAATGGAAATATTTTTATAAATAAAAACTTTATTAATTAATTAATCGATAGGGTCGATATAAAATAGTTATAGGGATTTAAATTATATATTATTAGAGGGTATAATAGTTAATATAGTAAAATAATCGATTAATGTTTATATAGTACCCTTAGAGTTTAGAATTGGATCTTCTCTAACGAAGTTATAATTGTTATTAATTTGGGGTACGACTTTATCCTTGGGAAGTATTGGATATAAAGGTATAGAGTTTTAGTAGACGCTATTAATCGCCGTTTAATCTTTCCTGAGACTTAAGAAGAAGAAGAAGCGGCCGAGAAAATTAAAAAAATATTAGAAAAGATTATACGCTATATCTAGGAATTAAAAGCTTCTCCAGTATTTATAATTAAAGAAGGAGTCCTTTCTATATTTATACGGCCGGTCGACCTATTTAAAGAACCTAGGATTCGCTTAATTAATAAAGGGAAACTTAACGACCTTATAAAGATAGAACGGGCATTTTACAATTAAAAGATTTTATTTGTAGAGGAGGAGGAAAAATTATTTAATTATTGAGAATATTTAGTAATATTGGAAGGCGAACGCTAGGCCGACTCTTATTAAGGAGAGGATTCCTAGGGAAGGTATAAGTTGAAATAAAATAGTATTAGTTAATATAAGTATTATAACAATTTAGCCGTCGTAGGAGTTAAAGTATTCCTTTAATTCGTTAAAAAAGAATATATAGGTGTAATGAATTTATATAAGTTAGACCGATTTATTAATAATTAATAATGAAAGGATTAGTATTTAGCGGAGGATGAGGAAGAATTAAGAGAGAGGGCGAAAAGAGAGGTGCTTAAATATACTTATTAATATTTTAATATTTTTAATAAGAAATAGTTTAATATATTACCCGAATATTATTCGAGCGATTATAAAATTGAGTTGGAGAGCGAGGCCCGTCCGGAGGAATTCGGCTATAATCCTTTTTATAAAATAATAATTAATAAGTTAAAGGTTTATAAGAAATATATTAATAAAACTTTTGTAAAAGGTTTTATTAAAAGTAATTTAATTTTATAGGCGGTATTTATCCTCTTTATACCTAAAGTTAATGGGGGATTTCAATTTTATATAGATTATTAGAAGTTAAATATAATTATTAGGAAGGACCGATATCCCTTACCCTTTATCGAAGAAACTATTATTTATATTAATTAAGTAAAGATCTTTACGAAGATTAATATTTAATAAGTGTTTTATTAAATTAAAATATATTTAGACGATAAGGAATTAATGATATTTCGGATTCGTTATAGCGCTTATAAGTATAAAGTATTACTGTTCGGTCTTATTAATAGGCCTTTAATTTTCTAGCGTTATATTAATAATATTTTTATAGGATATTTCGATAATTTTTGTAGTATATATATCGACGATATTCTAATTTTTTTGAATAATTTGGTAGAATATAAAATATATATAAAGAAGGTATTAGTTTGTTTGGAGGCGGTTGGATTATAGGCGGATTTAAATAAGTGCGAATTCTATATTGAGAAAATTAAATTTCTCGGGTTTATTATTGGTAAAGACGGAGTTGTCGTCGATCCTTAGAAAATTGCTATTGTAAAGGATTAGTAGGTTCTAATAAACGTCCGGGTATATAATCCTTCTTTAGGTTTTATAATTTTTATTGGAAGTTTATAAAAGATTATAGTTGAATTGTGAAGTTGTTAATTGTATTTACTAAGAAAGGCGAGGATTATAGTTAGAATAAAGATTATTGAATAATATTCGAAGAATTAAAAATATATTTACTAAATGTACTTATTTTAGTGTATTTTAAGTATAATCGCCCTACGAGGGTAGAGATAGATGTTTCCGACGGGGTAGTTACTAGTATATTATTCTAAAAAGTTAATAATAAGTAGAAGCCGGTTGGTTTTTTTTTAGAAATTATATATAGTATTGAATATAATTATTTTATTTACAATAAAGAATTTATAGCGATTATTCAAACTTTATAGTATTGGAGGTCGGAATTCGTTAGATTCTAAACCCTTTTCTTAATTATTATTAATTATGAAGCCTTAAAGTATTTTAGTATAAAGCGATTATTTAATTTCCGTTAGGTAGGGTGGGCCGAGTTCTTTACCTAGTATTATTTTATGATTTTGTATCGGCCGGGTAAAAATAATAGGGCGGTTAATACTTTATTTAAAAAATTAGAAGATTTAAAAATTTAGAAGGCTAAATAAGATATTTATTAGATTATTTGTATTTTTAAAACTTTTGAGAATAGGATTATAATTTACGCTGATAATATTCTAATTATTTCGAGTATTAAGGTAGCCTTATTTATTATAGTTATTGATATTAGGATTATAGAAGTTGATTTAAATATTATTTTGGGAGAGGAGCGATTAGAGGGGTACGTCCTACTAGATCGGTTTATTTTAGAGAATAAAATTAATATTAAATTAGAGATTTATTGAGATATAGTTCGTTGGGGGAGAATGGGTACTAGTTTGTCGTATACGATAAAATCTTGACCCGATATAGTAAATTTATAGTGCTACTAAGGACCCTAAGAGTACGAGTAATTTATAAGTTGTATGTAAAGATTACGACCGTATATTTAGGGTATAATAAAATCTAACGATTAGTATTTACTTAATATTAATAGCCCGGTATAATTGGAGATATAGATTATTATATTACTAATTATATAATATATTATATTTCGAAGGTCCTATATAATAAGACCCTAAGCGAATTATACCCTTTACTACTAATTAATTAATTATAGTAATATTTAGTAATAGATTATAAATTAATATTGAAGGATTGTTAAGGTTTTAATAATATATTAGTAATAGTAGACCATTTGAGTAAAGTATTATAGATTATCCTTTATTATATTAATATTACGGCGTATAATGTGGTTAGAATGTATTACAAAGGGTTATACTACGTTTATAGTCTATTTTAGGAGGTGGTTTTAGATTAAGGTCTATAGTTTATAGCCGATTTTACGAATGAGTTTGCGAAAATCCTTAATATTAAATAGAAGTTCGCTTCTTTGGGGTATAGTTAAATAGCTAGTTAAATAGAGATTATGAATGAATATTTGGATTAAAGACTCTACCTATTTATTAATTACTTTTAGGATAATTAGTTAGAAGTTATATTAATAATAGACGTAATTTAAATAGGGATACTATATAATAGCCTAGGTAATATATAATTTTATAAGGTTTTATAAGGATTCTTAATATTCGGTATTTTAGATTAGGAAGTAAGGACGAATTTAGTACGGTTATTAACTTGCGAGAAATTTAACCGCGGAGAGGTTTAGGAATTAGTTAAAAGGATATAAGGTTATATTATTAAAATTAGGGAGTTTATTACTGTATTTTAAAGGCGTATAATAGAATAAATAAACCGATATCAATAGTTGTCCGATTTTAATATAGGGGATAAAGTCTTTATTATTAAATGGAGCGAATTATTTAATAGATTTAATTATAAATTAGATTTTCTTTTTATAAACCGGTAGTTTAGGATTAAGGAGAAATATAAATATTCTTTTTAATTTAAAGTTTTTAAAAGATAATACGGAACTAATGTTTTTTATATAAATTATTTAAAGAAGTACTTAAATAACCCGTTACTTAAATAATATATAAAAGAATTAGCGGGCGAATATATTAGGAATAATATTAAATAGGAAATAGAGGGTATATTATTATTTAGGATATACCGGGGCCGGTTATAGTATTACGCTAATTAGAAGGGATATAATCCGGACCCGAAGTATTACAATACAAATAATTTTAAAAATTTATTATACTACTTTAAATCCTTCTATGATAAATATTTTGAATAATTAAAACCCCCGAAGCGGCTAGATTAATAGTTGTAAGCGGCCGAAACGGACGAATTTAATTTAAATTACGAGGATGATAATATTTTAGTAAGGAAGGGGATAAAATTGACGAGACGATATATAAGTACAAGGAAATAAATTTCGAGGAAGAATAGCGGTTAGAAAGTAATAATATAAATAGTATTAGGAAGTTAGTTATTTAATATATTGTAGTGGATAGTTGGTATAGTTGGGAAAAGCTTGGGGGCTTAGAATTAATTAATTAATTAAAAGTCCGAGGATATTCCCCCTTTATTTGGAAAATAATTATATTCGAGTTAAAGTAATAGTAATTTTTTTTGGACGATTTTAATTGGTGGAAGGGGATGGGGACCCACTTTGTATGTATGATAGCTTTCTTTACGATTCTAGTACGACTCGGGACGAGTTTTTTTGTACTGGGGGGGTAATATTATAGTACTAGCGGATAGGCCTTAGCATAGAGTGTAGCCGTGTAGTCTACGGCCAGGCATGTGACCGACCCGTTACCGGGCCGGTATATAGGCTTTAGGCCGGCGTATAGGTTTTAGGTTAAAACCCTAGACCCCGCGTGCACCTTTGCACGTTTCCCTCTTTTCTTCTTCATTTTATAATTCTACAATAGACCTAGTAATAACGTGTTAGTTTGCCTCTCGTGACCACGTCGCTCGTGACATAGCGTATATTTAATAAAAATAAATATTAGAATTTATAATATCTATAATTATATTAAATTTAAAGTAATTTAATTGTACTTAATACTAATTATATAGTTTGAGTATCTTTTATTCGCAATTAAATTTGTATTAATTTCTATAATAGAATAGTAGTACTGTTATGTTGTGTTTCTAGTAGCCGCAATGTTCTGGTAGTGTATTGTATTTTGGTGCGCGTCGTTAATATAGCGTATGTTATTTAATATTTTTTCGATTTTTTTCTTTCCCCTGGTCCAAGAGCCCCCTTGTCGGAACCCATGCGAGTGTGAGTAGGTTCTAAGCGTAATAAGCGATTCCCATATTAGGAGGCTAAGAGCCTATACACAAAAGCACCTCAGCGGCTGCTACTCCCCTTCGTTAATTAAAGTGTAGGATCATTTACGACAACGCCTATATCGGGTCGGACTCGCGGGAAGGATAATCCGGTACTACGCCAAAACACTAGACTAATATAAAGTTCTATAATACGTATTAACAGATAAATAGAATTTATATAAGTATAAAAGAGGTTTAACGGAGCGTATTTTATTATAATCGGTAATTATTAATATATTTTTAAATTGACCCTTAATTTACTGTCCCCTACGTATAGTTACGACCGTAGTTACTTTAATCTACCTTTTACTTATATTCTTAATAAATTAATAGTTCTTCCTCTAAGAATTAAATTAATATTATTAAAATATATATATATAGTAGCCGGTTTATTTTTCGTACCGCTAAAATTATTCTTCGTCCTTTTTATATTACTACCCCTATAGTTACTATAATTAAAATAACCTAACCTCCTCCATCCTTATTATAATAATACTAACTTACTATAAAATCTATTAAAGAAAATAATAATAAAAATTACCCCCCTACACCGCCCTAAACTCCCTATTTATATTCCTAAATTTTAGAAATTAATAAATTTATATATAAATAATAATTATTCAAATTTTAGTTCGTTATAATTAAATTCCTCCTTAATTACCTCCCTTCGTATATATCCTAGTAGGAGTAATTCGTATTCGTAGGCCTTACTAAATAAAATTCAATAGGAAATTACCCCCCTATCCCTACCGGATTCTATTATTAGGATTACCTCTTCTATAATTAAATTCGTATTTCTACTATATTTCCCCTTACTACCCCTTCGTTAATAGTTATTATTGTAATTACCCCTTTATTAGCCGTAATTATACTAGCCCGTATTAAATACTATTCTAAATATAATATTATTAAATTTACTAGTAAAAATTTCTCGTAGTTATAGAACTACCTTTATAATATTAATATATACTTTCAAAAATACTTCCGCACTTCCCTCTTATTCGCCGTTAATTATATTAAAAGTAATCTCAAAAATATATAAATTAAATATATATTAGCTCTCTATAATAAATTTAAGTATAATATTATTTATAATATATTTATATAGAACGACCTTTGTACTTTCTTAGAGACTAAATATAATAGTAATACTTAGGCTATTAAACGATCCGCTCTCGATAAATTCGAATATATATAGTAAAGCGCTTTGAAAACTATTTATAACTTCTATAACCACTATTATACTAAAAAACTCAATTTATTATACAATTAACTAGAATATACTCGGGTTATTATTTAAACCAACTAATTGTACCCCCTTTTTAAATAAAGTATCCTTTTAATAACTAGTATTAATATAATAAATAAAGTAATAGCGTACACAGAACAGTTAAAAAGTTTAAAAAATATTGAACCATCCGTATTATATTACTAATACTAAATATTTTTAAAGTATAATCTATTATTTTCTTCATTTTCGTACCCTCCTACTTCCTTTTCGAATATTCCTTTTTAATTATCCTATAGTAATAACCCTTCCGATTTTCCCTATCGCCCCCCTACTGCTTTTTAAATAAATTCTAATTTTATTTATTCCCTTTATTATTAAAAAGGTTATACGTATAATTAGTATACTTAATTGAAATTACCGAACACTTACTACAAATATAATATAACGGACTATTTTATAGTAACATACCCGAATTAAACCTATTATAATTACAGTTAAATTGGCCATTTAGCACGGAATTACCCTATCCCCGTAAGTACCCCCTTATACGGAGCGAATATTAAATTGATCGTAGTTAGAGCGGTAGTTATAACTATTTAGAATAATATAAATAAATTGTAAATATATTTAAAAATAAAATTATTAGTAAAGACTTATAGAGATTAATAGAATATATAAAGGTTAATAAATTTAAGCGTAGAATTAAACCTAATTAATAAATATTTATTCCCATCGAACGCGAAAATTAATCTAATACCCTATTATCTTATTAATTTCTCCTTTTAATTTATTCTTATATATAATATAATTACTTATTTTATTAAAATAAATAATTCTTATAATATTAAATAGATAAAGTAAATTACTTTTATTATAATTAAATCCCTAATTATAGAAATTATCTTTAATTACCCCTAACTTTATAAATAGAACCCTAATATTAATTAATAATAATAATCGTTTTAATTTCGTATTAAGGTTAGCAATTTCGTATTAAGTATAATACTAACGAAGGAAATATATAATATTACAATTATCCTAGCGGGGCTATAGTAAGATTTAATTCTATTACTAAACCTTTAGGAAATAGTAAGGATAAAGGAAGGTTTCCGCCCTCCCGTATATATAAATATCCTATTCGAAATCCCCTCTTCTTTAGTATCGGAGTTTATAACCCTATTTAGTATAGTAAAATCGGCCGAATCGCCTTTAATCTCTACCCTCCTAATAAAAGTTTTTTGAATAATATTTAACAGCGTCTATTCTATTTTAATACCCCCTACGGAATTAATACTATTATAACCCTTAAAATTACTAAAAGAAATAGAAGGCGAATCCGCTATCCCCAAACTAATTATTTTACCAGAATACAAAAAATTCTAATTAGTATTCAAAACTTTAATTATACCCCTACCCTAATATAATTGGCTAGAGTATTATATTAATTTAATTAAAGGGGAATTAGTATTTTAAGGATTAATTTATATACTAAATATTAAAGAATTAGAAATATTATATAAATAATTAGCGGAAATACTTTAAAAAGGGTAAATTTATCCCTCTATTAACCTAACAGACGCTCCTATCATCTTCGTTCTAAAGAAGGGTAGAAAATTAAAATTCTATATTAATTTTAGGGCGCTAAATAAAATTATAAAAAAAAATTAAATAGTATTACCCTTTATTTAAAAAATTTTAAATTGGTTATCGTCGGTTAAAGTCTTTATAAAATTAAATTTAAAGGATACGTATTATAAAATTCGGATTCAAAAAGGAAATAAAGAGAAGATAGCGTTTTATACGAAGTATAAGTACTATAAATTCTTAATTATACCAATAGGATTAGTAAATGTACTAACAATATTTTAAGCGTATATTAATAATATATTAACAGGGCTAATAAATACTATATATATTATTTATCTTAATAATATTCTAATTTATAGTAAAAATAAAAAAGATTATATTAATTATATTAAAGAAGTCCTTTAATAGTTATAAAATTGTAATTTCTATATGAATTTAGGTAAGTACGAATTTTATATAAAGTAAATATTATTTTTAGGATATATTATTTTTTTGGAAGGTATAGTAATAGATTTAAAGAGGGTAGTAGTAATAGTGGAATAGGAGGTTCCGGTAAATATTTATAATATCCAAATCTTTTTAAGGTTTATAAAATTCTATTAATATTTTGTAATATTATACTCCAAAGTAATTACACTCTTAACGGAATTATTAAAGGGAAATAAATAGAGGCTGTTCGAATTTATAAAGGAAGTAGAAAAAGTATTCGTAGAATTTAAAAAATAATTCTAGGAAATTCCTATATTATATTATTTTAATTTAACGTTATAGATCCGAATAGAAATAGACGCATTGGACTTTACAATTGGGGTAGTTCTTATATAATTATATAATAATAAATAGTACCCGGTAGTTTTCTTTTCGAGGAAGAAATTGCTAGAGGAAATTAGGTATAAAGTTGGGGATAGAAAATTATTAATAATTATAAGAGTATTAAAAGTATAGAAGTAATATTTATTATATATAGATAAATTATTTTTAATAATTATAAATTACTTAAATTTATAATATTTTTAAAAAAAGGAATAGATTAACGCGAAGTAAAATTAATAAATATTAAAATTAATAATATATAATTTTAGGATTAAATATTATTTAGGAAAATTAAATCCAGCGGATAAGTTATTAAAGAAATTATAATTATAAGGAGAAGAATAGGAGGTAAAGAATAACTACCTATTAATAAAAATTATTAAAAAGGGTAAGGAAAAGGGTTGGGTAATAAAGGAAAGTTAAATAGTAAGGGTATTAATAAAATAGGTAATTTTAATTGAAAAAGAAATTTAAAAAATAGTAATAAAAGAGAAGGAATAATAATAGAATATAAGTGAAATAGAAGAGGGTTAGGTATTAGAGGATGAAGGGGTTGAATTGTAGGAAGAAAAATAGAATTTGTAGAGGGAGGACGAATTAAGTAGGGAAGAAAAGAAATAAAAGGGAATTAAAAGTAATAATAGAAGGGATAGAGTAGTAAGGAAGAGGGTAAAATTCGCAGGCGAGGTTGCCGTTAAATTAGGGAAGGAAAATAAAAATATTATTATAAGAAATATAAATAGGTATATAGTAGTAGCGAAAGTATAAAAGAATAAAGAGTAACTATTATTATTAGGATAGTAATTATTGGAGGTATAGAAGGAGGACCTATTTATTATTAAAAAAATATAAAAAAACAGCGAAAGGAAGAGACGGGCGAAGAATTAAAAGATAGGAGAAAACAGAATTTTATAATATTAATACTAAATCTATATTCTAGAATAAATATGAGCCGAATTACTCTATACCTATTATAATATAATAATAGTAGGACACCCGGGCTAAAGGAAAATATTAAAGTATATTAATCAATTCTACTATTAGCCTACTATTACAATCGACGTCGAATTATATATCTATGAATATCCAATATACTAAAAGGTTAAGTTTTGTAATTACTAATTATATAAATTATTAAGGTCGTTACTTATCCCTATTATCCCCTAGTAAAATATTTTATATAATTTTATTACCGGAATACTAAAATTATTCGACCTTATATTTAATCGGACCTACAATGCAATCCTTATTATTATTAACCGCTTTATTAAGTACGCTTTATATATCCTTATATAGAAGATGATTAACGTTCGGCAATTTATATTCTTTTTTTAATAAAATGTTTTTTAGTAATTTAATTTCCTAAATTCAATTATATTAGATAGAGGTAATTTTTTTACGAATTAATTTTAAAAAATTTATTATAAATTCCTAGATATTTGTAAATGTTTTAGTATGGCCTAGTACCCCTAAATAGACGGATAAATGGAAAAGTAAAATTAGAATTTAGAATTATACTTTTGAATTTTTTATGATATAGAGTAAATCGATTAGGTTAAAAAAATTATATTAGCATAATAAATATATAATAATCATTTCTATACTATTATTAAAAAATCCCTTTCGGAATTACTTTTCGAATATTATCTTTGGGGATTAATAAACTTAGAATAAAGGCGAAGGATAGTCCTTCTAATAATAATTATTAATTAAATTAACGAATTACTTTATAGATAATTAAAAATTGTAATAGCCTTAAAGGTTATTAATTAAGGGTATATAAAATAATATAATAAAGTTCGGAAATTAAAGGAATTTAATATTGGAAATTAAATTTTATTTAATATAAAATATATTAAATAATGCTGCCTAAGCGTTAAATTAGTAAATAAATTTTTAGGACCCTTCTAAATTACTAAGGTTGTTGGAAAAAAGAAGATAGTATATTAACTTACATTCCCCGTATATTATTAAATTTATTTAATATTCCCTATTATTCTATTAGAATTGTACTATAAAGATCCTATTATAATAGTACTATAAAGGGAAATTATAAATATTAAGAAGGATAATATTTAGTACGAAGTTGAAGTAATTGTAAAGTATTGTAGATTTAGTCGCTAATATTAGTTCTAAATTAAATAGAAAGGGTATTTAGACGACGAAAATTTATAAGTTTTATAAAAGGATATAAATTGCCCGGACCTTTTTAAAGAATATAAAATTAAAAAAACGTAATAGCAGTATATTAATAATAGATTAATTATTAAATTAATAAAAATTAATTAAATAATAGAAGGAAAATAGTAATTATTTAAAAATCTAAAATAAAAATATAAAATGTAAATGTAAAATGTAAAATGTAAATGTAAAATGTAAAATATAAATATAAAATGTAAATGTAAAATATAAATGTAAAATGTAAAATATAAATGTAAAATATAAATATAAAATATAAAATGTAAATGCAAAATATAAATGTAAAATGCAAAACGTAAATGTAAAATACAAATATAAAATATAAATATAAAATACAAATATAAAACGTAAAATACAAATGTAAAATACAAATGTAAAATGTAAAATATAAATACAAAATACAAATATAAAATATAAATGTAAAATGTAAAATATAAATATAAAATATAAATATAAAATGTAAAATGCAAACGTAAAATGTAAATACAAAACGTAAATGTAAAATACAAAATATAAATATAAGACGTAAATGTAAAACGTAAAACGCAAACGTAAAATACAAATATAAAATATAAATATAAAGCGTAAAGTAGGGATATAAAAATAGAGATGTAAGGTGGAAATGTAAAGTAGAAATACTAAAAAGGATAAAAAATAAGAAGGGAAGGTAATTTAATTTAATATAGGATATTAATAAGGTACTAAGTAAAATATAATCTATATTTTCTATTATTGCCCTAAATAAAAAAATCTTTAGCGGTATTTATTATTATTAATATAGGATTAGAACCTACAATTTTAAGAGGAATATTCCTATACGCTACTACGCTTATTAATAATATTTATAAATATTACTTTATACTATTTATTTATAGTCCTCCCTTACGAATTCTAATAATTTATTTAATTTCCTATTTATAAACACTAACCTCCTATTAACCGTCTAATATTAAAGACTCTAACTGCAATTAAGGGAGGGGGCAATGCGAATAGGAGAATTCGGCGTAGAAATATTTATAAAAGAATTATTATTATTAGTAATAGGATTATTAATAAGGGTTACCGGATTAATATTAGTATTAATATCGCCGATACTATAGTAATTAAATTTCGAATAACTTTTATAATTAAAATTCTTAGTTCGGAATATATTAAGTAATATTGTAAGGAGATTATTATTAATAAAGCGTGCCTATATTATAATTTAAAACGCTATTGCGGATTAATATAACTACTATAGGAGGGGGGTAGGTAAGGGGTTATTAATATCGGTAAAATATATAATTTCGGCCGCTATATCCTATATATTATTCTAAAGGTTATAAATATTATAGGGGACTTCGAATATATAATAGTGTAGTAATAATGAATATTATAATTTTTTATTAAATTTTGGAAGGAAAAAATGTTAATAAAAAAAAAAAAAAAAAAAAAAAAAAAAAAAAAAAAATAGGGGAAATAATGAAGGGAAAATAATATACCTTTAATTTAATAGATATATATACTAATTAAATAGAATACTTCGTATAAATTTAAAGTTAGGGCGCTAGCGAACGCCTAAACCAAAGTAATATTATATCCTAAATAAGCGAGGGGGCGAATATTATTAAAGGATAGGAAAAGAGTAGTTAATTAAAAATTAATTATAAGTACGAAGTAAGAAGAAGGAAAAGATGGGGCGAAAAAGAAAAAAATAGGGAAGAAAAGCGAATATATTAATTGGACTTATAAAGGAAATAGAAATTAGTATATAAATATATAGTAAAGATATGTATGTTTATAGTAGGGGGTAATTTAAGCGAAGGGGTAAATAAAGTGGTTATAGAATTAAAGGAGGGGGTAACGGATATAATTATAAAGGTAAAGATAGGAAGAAAAAGAAAGGAGAGGCGAAGAGGGTAGGTAGAAGGGACGTTATATAGATGAGGGAGGAGGTCCTTATATAAATATAAATCGAAGTAAGTAAATATAATTTAAAATAAATAAGTATAAAATAATATAAGGTAAATAGAATGTTAGGTAATTATATAAGTAATAAGAGAGGGTAAATGGAAAAATAAAATGAAAGTAATAATTAAAAGGGGAAGAATAGGACGAATAGGTAATAGCGGTGGTTATAAAAAAATAGGAGGGAAAAGTAAAAAATAGGAAAGTATATACTTTAAACTATAATAGAAAGAGTAGGGGAAATAGTTAAAAATTATATTATTAGAAAAGAGGGAGTAATATAAAGAATGAAGTAAAGGTAATAGAAAGGCGATAAATAAGGAATAATATAAATAAAGGAAATTTATAGAAGAAATAATATATAAAGTTATAGGAGGCGGAGGATAAAAATGAAGGTCCTAAGGATAAAATTTATAGGGAAGGGGATTATATTTAAGTATTATAGTAAATTATAGTAAATACAAATAATAGAAAATAGCCTATAAAAGGAATTTCGGGTTTTAATTATATAAATATTTTGAAATAGATATAAATAATAGAGGGTACCCTATAAAAGTATTAAACTGTATTATAAGTATAGATAATGGAGAATATTTAGGGAAAGGAATTATAGAATATAATTATATTAATATTCTAAAGTATTTATTAATACTTTTAAATTCGGAATAGTATTCCTCGTTAGGTAAAATAAAATTTACTACCTTATACGCCTATAGAATAATAATTTTAATAACGGTCGGGAACTCTATTAATACTTTAAATTTAATACTAATTTTATATCCGTATTAAAATTTATAAAAATAAATATTATAATACTAATATTCTAACGGGCAACACGCTAACGCTTTAAATTTAATACTAATTTCGTATTTATATTAGAATTTATAAGAATAAATATTATAATACTAATATTCTAGCAGGCGGTACACTAATACTTTAAATTTAATACCAGTTTCGTATCCGTATTAAAATTTATAAGAATAAATATTATAATACCGATATTCTAGCGGGCGGCACACTAGTACTTTAAATTTAATACCGGTTTCGTATCCGTATTAGAGTTTATAAAAATAAATATTATAATATTAATATTCTAATAGGCGGTATACTAATACTTTAAATTTAATACTAATTTTATATCCGTATTAGAATTTATAAAAATAAATATTATAATACCAATATTCTAGTGGATAGAATGCTAACTCTTTGGATTTAATATTAATTTTAGGGCCGTATTAGAATTTATAAAAATAGATATTATAATACTAATACTTTAGTAAGTAGTTTACTAGTAATAAAGCGGCTATAATCCGGAATATAGTATTAACGGCTATAGCGAATAATACCTAATAATACTATAGTACCTAACGTTCATTATAGAAGTTCTAAGGATGGAATTTATAAGGGGAGGGGTCGTATTAGGAAGTTAAAAACCCGTATATAGAAGTACTTTAACGGCTATTACTCCCCTTTATTAATTAAAGCGTAGGATTATTTATAATAATGCTTATATTAGGTCGGGCTCGTAGGAAGGATAATCCGGCACTACGCCGAAGTATTAAATTAGTATAAGGCTCTATAATATTCGTTAGCGGATGAATAGAGTTTGTATAGGTATAAAAGAGGTTCAACGGAACGTATCTTATTATAATCGGTAATTATTAATACATCTTTAGATTAACCCCTAACTTGCCGTCCCCTACGTGTGGCCACGACCGTAGTCACCTCAGCCTACCTTTCGCCTACGTTCCTGACATCCCATAAGATGCTTTCGATTACCCGAATAAGGTTTCATTGGTCGTCAATCGGTCCATTGGCTGATGCACGGCGAAACTTCAAGAAAGTTAATGTGTAAATGGGGAGAAACGGCCGGCCATGGGTCAAACCATACTACTTTAGTTATACACTGATGGACACCCGAGGAGGCGAATGGACAGTGATTGCAATATCTCGGAAACAAGTGACCAGGCTCGAACCCCTCTCACTATATCGGAACCAGGCCACGCGATTTACCCGCTGCCATGAGTCCTGTGTTGCGCTTAACAAGGTGGTATTCGTCTAGATCCAATCAAGCAGACGCTCATTGTTGAGCTTCATCTATTAATGTTCCCCTTCAACCAATTTCTGGCGATTTGTCCCATCCTCACCTTCATCCTCCGCGGACCCTGGGAGTCTCGCACACTCCTTTCTTTCCCCTTACCACTGTGCTCATCTGCCTGCCATGATGAAGTTCTTCTTTCTCTCCTTCCTCCTCGCCCCTGCTCTAGCAGCCGCCGCGGATGCGGACCCCACTACCACCTACGACTACATCGTCGTGGGCTCCGGTCCGGGCGGCGGTCCCCTTTCCGCCGAGCTCGCCCGCGCCGGCTACTCCACCCTGCTAATCGAAGCCGGTACCGACCAATGGGACAACCCGACCTACGCTGACATCCAGAACTTTAACGAGGCCGCCAACGACGAAACTACGCGCTGGGACTTTTGGGTCAAGCACTCGGACGACGCGGCGAGGGATTTGAAATTCAAGCATACCACCTGGGACACGGGTGACGGGACGTTTTATGTCGGGTTGGATCCGCCCGAGGGGGCCAAACTGTTGGGGATTCAGTACCCGCGTGCTGCGGTCTTGGGCGGGTGCGCGATGCATAATGCGGGCGTGGCGAGCTTGCCGGAAGATGATGATTGGAATCGGATTGTGAATCTGACGGGGGATACCAGCTGGGAGGCCGGGAAGATGAGGGAGTATTTGAAGAAGATTGAGAGGAATGAGTATGCGGATGCTGATGATCCTTCGCATGGACATGATGGTGAGTTTTCTTTGTGACAGTCTTTCGTATAATGAGATGGGAACTGACAACGGACGACGGTAGGCTGGCTAGCAATCTCCAACAGCGACCCCTCCTGGGCCAAAAACGACAGCAACCCGGCCGTCAAAATTATGAAGCGGCTCGCCGAGCTCATCGGCCAAGACCCTTCGCGAGTAGCCGACCTCGCCAACACCGACATCCTCGGCGACTTCCCCAACCGCGACACCATGTCCTCCTTCTTCAACCTGGCCACCCACGCCGACAAGACCGGCAAGCGCTACAGTCCCAACAACTACATCCGCGCCACCCTCGCCGACCCCGCCAAGTATCCTCTAACCGTGAAACTCAACACCCTCGCCACCAAAGTCCTCTTTAACACCACCGGACCCAAGCCCCGCGCCATCGGCGTCGAAGCAATGTCCGGGCCCTCCCTCTACCGCGCCGACCCCAAACACGTTCCCGGCACCACCGCGCCCAAAACCCAATACTTTGCCAGACGCGAAGTCATTCTCTCCAGCGGCGTCTTCAACACCCCCCAACTACTCAAACTCTCCGGCATCGGCCCGGCCACCGAGCTTTCCAAGTTCGGCATTCCCGTGCTCGTCGACCTTCCCGGTGTAGGTGAGCGCTTAACCGATAACTACGAAGGTTCCCTTTTGGGGCTAGGCAAAGTCCCCATCGCAAGCGGTCTCATCACCATTTTGTTCCGAACCCCCAACGCGCCCACCTCCAAACGAAACATCTTTGCCTGGTGCGGTGCTTTTTCCTTTGAAGGATTCTGGCCGGGGTTTCCCACCTACTACGGCCCCAATCAATATTCTTGTGCAATGGTGCATATCAAACCCCGCTCGCAAGACGGGAGCGTTAGGTTACTGTCTGCCGATCCGCAGGATAAACCGGAGATCAACTTTCGGTTCTTTGAACATGGTGGAGACGAGGATCTAGCTGAACTTGTGAGTGCGGCGAATATACTAAGGGAAAGTTGGCAAGCGGCGGGGGAACCGGTCTTGCCTTTTGAGGAACTGCATCCGTGTCCGTCGGCTGAAAAGAAGAATGGAACAACGTGCTCGGATGGGAAACAGGCAGAGTATTTTAAGTTGCAAGCGTATTCGCATCATGCGACGTCGAGTTGCCAGATTGGAGCTGAGGGTGATAGGTTGGCGGTGTTGGATAGTAAGTTCCGCGTGAGGGGGGTGGAGGGATTGAGGGTTGTGGATGCGAGTGCGTTTCCGAATGTGCCGGGGTTTTTCCCAAGTGTGCCGACCATGATGATTAGTGTGAAGGCGGCGGGGGATGTGTTGGCTGCGGCGGCGGCTGCGAAGGGGGCAGATGCTGGGGATGGGAAGTAAAGGGGAGCGGGGATAGGATTGAGGAGTGGTGTGAGGGTTTAGGTTGAGGTTGCTGGTGATGGTGATTTGGTGTCGAGTTGTTGATGTGTGGGTGTTGTGCCAGACCTTTACGTACCTCACCTGAAAACTAGCTTTACTTTCTTCATTCCATCGCAGTGGAACATTCCTCCTTCTTGTCGTTTCTTCCTGGCAAGCATCCAATTTAGCCAATTGCTCCTACGCGCTCTTTAGCGTTTTGTTCTCGCAATAGACTAAGCTTACCAGGTGCCTGGGATTGATTCGGACAACGGAATTGAGGAGGGTTGAGGTCGGTGAGTCGAAGTGCAGGATTGGCGTTGAAAGCATGTCTGCATATGCACGCGGAGCATGAGCGCATTCCATGCATGTTTGACTTGCTTGATGCGATCAAGAGAGCCTCGGGTTGTCAAAGCAGGCCGTCTGACGATGTGGATGTTTGGTTCTTCGAGCTGGTGATGTTGGACGGAACTGCATTTGCACATGGAGATGGCAGCAACATCGAGGGAGACGGATGACAAACCCAGGAAAAGGGTAATGTGTAAGCCATATCGGGATTCGATGAACTTCCAGTGAAGAGATACGGAGGGAAAAGACAATCCGAATGCCGCCAATTCTTGTTCGCCTTCCCCTTTTACTCCTCCTTTTCTGCAGGATCCGTTTCCAACATTATGCACCTTGCAGACTTGGACTGGAACTGACATATACGAGAAGCAGGTTTCGACATTGTTTTGGCAACTCTTCTTGTGCAAATAGAGACGATGTCTTGGTAAGCGTCCTTGTATAGACAGACGGGGCGCGAGCTGGGTATAAGAGCTCGTCTTGGTGGTCCGCCCTTCCCTCATTCTTCTTCACCTTTTCTCTTCTACGTTCCCATCTCCATGCTTTTCTAACCACCCCGTCTCACTGTTATCTCGGCTATCTGCACTTCAGTTGTCAACAGGTCACGATACCCAAAACCCAATAAGCATGGCGTACCGCCTAAACCTATTCCAATCTCTTGTCTCTGTTCTTGTCCTCTGTAAACCTATCTTGGCTCTCGATTTTGGTCAGTGGTACAGCGCTGGCAACTCAGACTTACTCGCGCCTCGTCTGTACACAGAGCATGACCTCAAACGCAAGGGGCTAAGCGATCATGTCAGCTTTCATCCCGAAGGTGCCTCCGAAGGCTTCTACTGCCATTACCCCAACTTAAAATCGAAGGAATGGGAAGCCTGCAACGACGGGGCCGATTCAAGATGGTGCTGGTTGAGACAACTTCAAGCTCAAGAGGGCGAGTCACATCCCAAGGGATACACCGTCACAACCAACTGTACGTGCGCCCGCCGCTTTCATATTCTGTTCATCATGCTACTCCTTTGTATCGGTTTATACTGACCCGGCGACCTTTACGTCCTGTACCTAAACAGATGACAACTTTGCTCCTATTGGAATTCAGAGACATGTACGTATATTCTTACCACCAACACATAGGCCCGTATCTGACAAATCAATCTAGTATCACATGGACATTTCCAAGCAAACCATTGCCCCCGATGGTATCCCTCGAGAGGCCCGTCTCATGAACGGCACGTATCCCGGAGCCATGATCGAAGCCTGCTGGGGCGACACGGTAATCGTCCATGTGACCAACAACCTCGACGACGAAGGGAGCGTCATTCACTGGCACGGTCTTCGTCAGTTCTACAACAATGACCATGACGGCGTGGCCCTGACGCAGTGTCCTATTGCCAGGGGTTCTACGTGGACCTACAACTTCACTATGCTGCAGTATGGGACAACGTGGTATCATAGCCATTACATCTTGCAGGTAAGCAAGCGCTTTGATAGTTCAGAAACTTATATAGTGTTGGAGCTAACAGTTTACTATCAAACAGTATGCCGATGGCGTCCTTGGACCAATCGTAGTCCACGGTCCAGCCAGTGCTCCCTACGACGTTTCCCTCCCGTCGCCCCACTTCATGTCGGACTGGGTGTACAGGAAGGCGGAGGAAGAGTTTGACAACGAGAAGGATCCGGTGGTCCGTGGATCCAAGGCAGACAATATCCTAGTGAATGGTATTGGCAGAAGCAAAGAAGCCGTGGCTGCTTACAATGGCGAAGACATTCGATCGTTGTACCCCATCACTGAGATCCTTCCGGGGCAGAGGGTCCGTTTGCGACTGATCAATGGAGCCGCTGGAACATCGTTTATCTTTTCCATTGACGGACACGCGTTGGAGATTATTGCCAATGATCTGGTGCCTGTCGAGCCAAAGATCGTTGACTCGCTGCTTGTCGCCATTGGTTTGTCGGCCCCCTTATTATTCTCTCCTCTTTCCCTGTCCCTGATCAGTGAGAGACTGACAAACAACTACAGGTCAACGATACGATATCATCATCCACGGCCTTGACAACCCTTCCCCTTCAGGTAACTACTGGATCCGCACACATCCCGCGGACGGGTGCAACACGTTCCGCAACGGTCTCTTCAACAGCACCGACAGCACCAACGAGGACCCCCTCGACCCGCGCACCGGCATCCTGCACTACGGCCACTCCTCCGCCACCTACTTGTCCCTTCCCGACACAACCGCCAACACCATCACCGACTTCTCCTGCGCTCGCATCTCCGAGCAAACCTCTCTCCGGCCCGTCGTCCCCTGGTCCATTTCCACCACCCCTCTCAACAACCTCACCTTATCCACCTTCTACCCCTCCCACCAGACCGAAAACGACGCACCCTACGGCAACTACACCCACTGGCTTCTCCGCCTCGACCCCCTCGTCGAGAAACAAGGCGGTGTCAGCTTCCACAACCCCCTTTTCGCCAACTTCAGCACCCCCTCCCTCCTCGACTTCACCAACATCGGCCAAGCCGAGAACGACAACGTCATTCGCCTTCCGTACTCGTCCAACTCGACCGACTTCATCCACATGGTCATCGACGGATCTCTCCTCCCTTCTACAAACCAAACAGACCTTGACCCGGACGTGATCCCCTTGCTTGCCCACCCGATGCACTGGCACGGCTCGGATGTCGTCTTGCTAGCCCAAAGCGAGCAGCCTTTCGATCCGGCTACGTCGATGGATACGTGGAACTATGAAAACCCCCCGAGAAGGGATACCATCATGGCGCCCGCTGGTGGATACGTGGCGGTGGCGTTCAAGCCGGATAATCCGGGGGTGTGGTTGGTGCATTGCCATATTGCGTGGCATGCGAGCGCGGGGTTGGCGCTGCAGATGGTGATTGATGATGGGCAGGGGCTGGTGGAGAATATGTTGGCGGGCGAGAGGATGAAGCGGTTGGAGGGGGGTTGCGAGGAGTGGAAGGCGGATTTGGGGAAGGTGGTGGATTATCAGAAGGAGGAGTCGGGTGTCTAAATAAGCTTCTTGTTTCGCCTGCTTGCTTGTTTGGATGGGAGAAGCAGGGACGATAGATGTGCGTTGCACGAGATTGTGTTTGGACAGACAGGTGGATGCAATGAAGAGAGACACATGGTAGGTACCTAGGGAAGCAGCGAGTCCTCCAGATTGGTCACATGCACATAAGGACGAGGGGAACCTATATCACATCATTTGAAGGATGGGTCATTGGGACATTATTGGTATCATGATGGTAGACGATAGGAATAAAAGAAAACGTGGTGAATTGACACACCGGGTATCCTTGAATATACATTCAACAGATTGTTGAACACCCCAAACACCAAGCTGACAACAGACAACCACCTTTTTTTGTTGTTGATATTTTGCCTCCTTCCCATTGACTCCCTGATCCCATCATCATCGTCACCGCCCCATGGTGTCATACAATAGCATGAACATGTGCCAAGTCGGCATCGCTCCCCTGGATATAGGTCTGGTAGGCAAGCCATTCCGACATTCTCCGCGTGTGCGAATCCCGGGTTGGTGACCTCTGATCCTGATCATACGCGATTGTCACCTCCATGTCCCGTCCGTTTACACTCCTTCCCGTCGGTGGCGGGTCCGTAACTGCATGTCCCGTCCCAACACCACCACCACCATGGTTTCCACCATTGACACTCGGTTGATGTACCGTGTCATCACTATCCCCTCGTGATAAGCCTTCCGCAGTCTCCACGCTCAACTCTCTGCTCAACCTACTCAGTCTGCTCACCTCCGCCGGCCTCCCATCATCATGTCCGTGTCCATTTGCAGCCTCCTGCCCATCTCTCCTTCCATCACTACTACTTCTGCTCCTATTACTCCCTTTACTCCCCCTCGTCAAACTTGTACTCAAACTCCCAAACAATCCCCTCTTCTTACTACTCCGTCCTGTTTTATCGCTCCCCGTAACAGTCATACTCCCTGTTCCCCCCGTCCCTCCCGTCCCTTGCGTCGTTGTCGTCGTCGTCGTCGTCGTCGTCGTTGTCCCTTGCGCCCGTTCCGTATTCCCACCCCCCTCCTGCCCTTCTTCATGCTGATTCCCACTTTCCAAACTCGTCAAATTATAAAACTCGGCCGGCGGCGGCGGCGGCAATCTGGACCCCCCTCCTCTTGTTGCTTCCTTCAACAACGCTCTCAGTATCGGAATACTCGCCGCCACAATCGTAATCGCCGACTCGGCAATGCCCCAAATCACCAAATTCGTACTATCAAACGTGAAATTCGAGTTTCCAATCGTCGGCAGTTCGCTCGCCTTAATAATCGACGCCACCCCCGCAAACACACCCATGGACATGGCCACCGTGATGCCCACCTTTTCCGGCTTATTCATGGTCAAAATCCAAATAATCTTCCATGGCAGGATCGCCAACACAATGTCCATGGTGCCCGAATAGACAGCCGTGAAGATGTTGTAGTGGATCTGGATGGACTTGTCGATGCAGGTCCCTGGCAGATAAGGTTGCCAGATTTTGGGGATCGGGTCGCATTGGCCCCATGTGAGGCCGACGGCGACGCCGAGCGATAGATTGACGGAGATCATGATGAAGATGATGAGAAAACGGATCCAGTCGTCTTGGGCGATGCGCAGGACGGTGATGGCGAAGGAGGTCTTGGACCAGAGCGCGGCGAGGATGCTAAAAGTGCCGGCGAAGTTGGTGACGAGGAGGTAGTGGTTGAGAAAGGGGATGGAGTTGGTGGGGTTGAAGAGGGAGGTGGGGAGGCCGAAGCCGAGGGTGGTGGAGTAGGAGATGAGTGCTGAGGAGGTGGTTAGGGAGATCTGTAGGTGGTTTTGTTTTGTTAGTTCTTTTTTTTCTTTTTCTTTTTCTTTTTCTTTCTACTGGTATTTTTAGGGGATTTTGCCTGGGGATAATAGAAGGGTGGAGGGAACATTAAAGGAAGGGGAAGAAAAGATGGATAGATGAATGGATGGATGCTAGGTTTGGGGCCGTGGTTAGGTAGGTAGGTAGGTTGCTAGGAGAGAGACATGGAAGACATACCCATGATAGAATCAAAACATAATCATCCCACCACAATCCACGTCCTCGGTATCTCTTGCAGTAGATGCGCAACCCCAAAAACAAGGTGGCGAAAGAAGTCAGGAACCAGCAACTAAAGTTCACTAGGGCCACCCTCGACCTGTGATCTGGAATCACCTGCACGGTGGTGCCACTGGCCCTTCCCTCCAGATGAATGGCGTTAACAGCATGGTGAGCAGCCGCTTCGACAAAAGAGGAAGCGGCTGCTCCTACTGTTGAGGCCATGAGGTTATTGCTGTCTCCGTGTTGGTGAAGCTGTACTCATGCAGTCGATGATGTCGGTACCTGTAAGTTCATCTACCGGCATGAACCCCTTGTTTCTCTCTTCCCTTTCCCTGATCCCCCCCCCCCCTGTGGGTTACGCCAAGAAACGGGTTCGTCGATTTATCAGATGCAGATACTGTAGACTGTAGTGTATGTATGTAGAGATGAATATGGGGATAGGCGAGATGGGATGGGATAGTCAAAGTTCCGTTGGTTCGGGTCCGGTGGTCTGGTTGCAGAAGGGGCGTGGAGCCCAGTTACGACCAACAGCCAACTAGATGGCCAAGGATCAAAATGGCCCAAAGCAAGGTGGCAGCGGTAGTTGATAAGTCGGACCGAGAACCGCCGCAACGATAAGAATAGCAGGTGTGTACTGTGTAACTCTCAGTCAGTGGAGAGGAGACTTGCTTTTTCGTGATACCCCAAGCTGCAGAGGGTAATTTAGACGAGAAGCGGAAAGGAAGGTTGTTGGCATGTGAAGTAGAGAAAAGGTTGGATTCAAGTCAGGAACCAGAAACCCAAAAAAAGAGAGACGGAGACAAGCAGGATGTAAGACGGGAAGGACGGGAAAGGTAGGTAAGACGACGTCCGATCTGTTGGACGACCGGTGGGCTAGACCGAGGCCCGAACCGGTAAAGGATCTGGTGTACAGCAATTTCCACTTCTTTTTTTCTTTTCCCCCCTTCTCCAAGTCCAGAACATCCCAAGAATGTTCAATGTGACGCTGGTTTTACGTGATTGGTAACTGATACTACCGTCGAATAGGAAGGAGAAAGGGTTTGTACGGCCCTATCTCACTTCCATGGCGCCCGTTTTCCCCTGGGGCTACTCCCGCAAAATCTTGTCCCTCACGACGGAGATGCTCTTTTGGGGAAGGCCAAACCTTATGTGAGAGTTTTGAAGCTTGCTCCTGGCTACCATGGGCAGCACGGATTGGCGCCGAATCCTGGTGTGATGCACGGAGCAGGTCTCCGTTATGGGCGAATTGTGCGGTAGGCCAAGGACTGGGACAGGGCACGCAAGCGAGCTCCCCTAATCTGGGGTTTCGATATCCAAGGCTCGTTTATACTGTTGACTATACCCAACATGGAAAGGAAATCGTACGGGATGTAACGTCAACCGTCTGGGCCATTCTTGGCATTGTTTTTGGGAACTTTGCCCTGACACTGGTTTCCCACTAGACTGGTTGATAGAAAAGCCAAAAAAAGACGATACAAAACGAATCGACTTGGATGTTTTGAGATCTCTCTTCGAAGCGACTCTCAAGTCGGGATGGACTCCAGAGTTAGGTACCTAACGCCAAGAACGGCCCAGACGTTTGGCGTTGGGAACGGATGGCGGAGATGATGATTCCGCCCCATCCCGGAACCCCCGGCCGTCCGCCTTTTTACCTGGCCATGTCCATGCTCTCACCAGCATTCGACCGAGGCCCTAAAAAGGAGTGACAGCTCGAGTGTGCCGAGGCTGGGTTACACACAACCGGGTGGCTTCCTCGTGGCTTTTCCCGTTCCATGATGATGGAGTCAATCGCTGTTGCATAAGGACATCAGATCTATTGTTCATGGACAGAAAACAAAGGGATGATGTACTGGTACTTGCCAAGATGTAATTCCACGCCTTTTCCAAGCATCTGGAGATGAAGCAGCCATATCAAGCCACATCCATCCTCCTCGTCACCTTCAGTCAAAAGTCCTCCACCTGCCAAAAAGCAAAGTCGTGAACCTTGAATCAAGGTAGCGGCTTAGCGGCATCGATCGGCGCCATGTCGTACGTAGTGTAGTGTATGTTCTTAGCAGCTACACTAGTGTACGCACCTGAATCATGTTGTTGTTAGTTCATCGAGATCATCACCCAACCCAGCCAATTTCCCCCACCGACCCAATTCCCGGGACTGTCAATACTCATCTCCACAAAAATCTTACTCGAAAAGGCGCAAGATGCTTTCCCCCTTCCCAAATATCAAATCACGCATTCGATCGGGAACTAGAATATCTACCTATGCGCATCCTCAGCAAACACCTCTTTGTCGCGACATAGACGCATTACTTTAAACTGTCCTCTGCCTGCCCTCCCGGTACATATTTATCCATGGATCGTGATCCCCCCTTATACATAAGAGAGGAGATTTGGCCGAGCGCCATGTTCTGGCTGTGGTGAATTCATGGCGGATGGCGTTGGAAGAAGGTTGAGTGATGAATTGGAGCCGGCGCGCCCGTAAGCATGCATGGTTACCTCTGGGGATGAGTAAATAGGTACCTCTACCTAGGTATGGGGGAACATGGGAGATGGGAATAAGAGGAAAGGAAAGGGAGAGGGAAAGTGAAAAGGGCGAAAGAGTGAAAGGACGTACAACCGACCCGAGCATGATCTGGATCTCGGCGAGAGGTTCGTCGTGGGACGCAAGTCGATGAAGGCTTGCGTCATGTGCTTCTCCCTCACGGCGGTGTATTTGTCCTTCCCAAGAGCATCCAGACAACATCAATTCCGGATGCGCTTGCTCGTTATTCTTCCCGCTCGTAAGTCTCTTGTCTTCACCTCGCCCACCGTAACTCCCGGATCACCTACCCGGTACCTCCCTATCGTACTCCATCATCCTCCCAAACCCAGCCTCGTCCCCCCTCGCTCCCTAGCACCCGCATTGAATGACCACGACTTCAACAGCGTGTTGGCAGCAGGAAACGCCATCAGCGTCGGCAACCACCCGACGACACACCTGCTATTGACCTCGATGAACGCTTTTACGTCCCAATTAGGTGACTCCTGTAACCGTTAAAAGTTCCTACCTTCTCAAGCCTTTTAGCGTCTTCTAGTGTACATTACATATCCCACTACGTTACGGCATGACTCGAACGCCGTGAACTGCCCCATTGGCGATGCACACCTAGCTCAGCTGCATGTCTCAGCAAAACCCCCGTCATGCTGTATGTATTGGTGCAGTCCAGTCCTTCAACGTCCGCTTGTGACGCCGACGATGAAATTGCATTGATTGGGCAGAATGGATGATTATATGCGATGCTCTTTCGACAAAACTCTATGCAAAGAAATTTGTAAAGATGAAGAAATATATGAATGATGAAAGAAACAAGCCGGATGGTAGCATGTGCAGACGAAACTCGGGCTGGACGGGGATTTTCCTACATAATTGAAACGCTAAAACCCACTTCCATCAAAATCACTCGGCGTGGTGGCAGAGTGGTCTAATGCGCAAGACTAGAAATCTTGTTCCTTCGGGAGCGTCTGTTCGAATCAGGCCCACGTCGCACGAATGACCATTTCATAACCTTTTTTTTTTTCGTTTTTTTTTTCTACAACTCAACGTTGGGCTTACTGAACGTCGTATCTTTATTTTTTTCTCCTTTTACCCTTTTTTTTTCGTCGATATTTGCCTTAAGAATGATGCATATCACCGTGTCACTAGGCTGCACTTTATAATGCCACACGTTAGGATCCACAATTCCATTTAGTCTACTATTGCTAGCAAAACATATGACGAAAGTGGTATCCTTCATCTGTACTCCTCCCCATTGCAAGCTATGACATGACCCTTTTCCAGTACCGTGAATCGTACATTTACCCCGTTGTTCCATCAACGACTATTCGTTCCATTCATACCCTTACATCTCCCAAACCTCAAGTCAGTCCCAAGTCTCAACCTGAACCCTTTTGTCTGTCCGTCTTTTACATGCATGCGGTATCTAAAACCGAGTCCTCTAAACCCAAGTCTTTCATGAAGCCGAAAACGCCCCTTGAACTCCGTGTGCCATGCCGGTCCTAGTTCCCCAATCCCAAGCCAATGTCATGGACCATTAATAACCCGTGTCGTAACATAAAGTCGTAAGTCGTAACCAGCCAGAACCTCAAAATCCAGCTTGACCTCTCCCCCTCTTCCACTCTTTGAACAGCTTCATTCATGAATCAAGAATCCTCATCATGTCCCGGCCAAACAATCTCCCTCTTCACCACCGCCCTGACACAGCGATACCCTATAAACGCCCACGCCAGAACCAAGGCAACCGTCATCCCGCTTCCCATCCACAACACCCCCTCACTGCCCAATCCGGCTCCAATCTTGATACTCGCAATCGTGAACCCGACATTCGGGAAAACGGTACTCCACCAACTCAAATGGAACCGCTTGTCCTGCATGCCTGCGACACACCCGGCCACGGCACTAATAAAAAACCAGAACCCGAGTCCCCAGAGAAAGACACCCAGCCAGATGGCTCCCAACTTGCATCCCGCCGCCAACGTCTCCATGCTCTCGGGTCCCATGCCGCCAGTAAGGACAGCAACGCGCGCGGGATCCAACTGCGCAAACACCCTGGGGATGTCGCTCGCCATGCTGACAACCGCCGCACCTGTAAAGCTCGGCGGGCCAACGGCGATGAACATGCCTGCGCGCTGGGCGGGTAGACCAAAGGCCATTAATCTACTCAGGTAGCTCGAGAAAAAGAAGAAGCTGACTAGTAGCCCCAAACCCTGTGCCGCTAGACCAGCGCAGATCATGCCGATTGCTGACGAGGGGGATTGGGTCCTGGAAAACGAACCGGCAAGCGTTCCTATCAGCATGACGGGGAAGATGGGCAGGACCCAGGCGGGCGTGATGGTTGTGAGAGACAGGCGACGCTCGGCCTTGACGGTGAAGAGGAGGTGGTATTGGATGACGGAGGCGAGGAAGGTGAGACCGGAGAAAACCCAAAAGGCGACGCAGAGAAAGGTGGCGAAGGAGGTGAGTGAGGCGCGGGGGTCGTCGTCGTCGTCATCGGAGGGGACGCCGTAAGAAATGTCGCCGTTGAAAAGAAAGATGCGGGCGTATTCGGCTACGTTGCAGAGGATGGCGGCGATGGAAAGAAAGAAGGTCGGGACGAAAAGGGCTTCGTGGGGCCGGGTGAAGGCGCGCCGGAAGGTGGACTTGTAGAGAACGAAGCGGAGGGTGATGGAGGTGGTGATCACCAAGAAGAAGAGCAAGTCCAGGAGAAAGATGACGAGGCCGATGGTGGAGAGACCGCGGAAACGGTGGGGGGTGGTGGCCAGGACCAGAGAGACACCGCTGGTGGAAAGTCTGTTATTATGTTAGTGGGTCGTCATTATTGACATGAGACGATCACTCATCAGCAAAGTGAAGAGAGGATAAACTTACGTGACGGTGTACCAGGCAAAGGTAAAGTGCATCAGCCTCTTCCTCCACGGAATGCTAGGCTGGAGAACAGTCGGGATTCTCTCGAGGAGTTGTCTAGGTTCGGGAAGATTGGCATCGTCCGTGTCGGTGTCGACGGCACTGGGTGGCGTTGTTGTGTCGTTGCCCTCAAGCTTGAAGGGGACAAAAGAGCCGATTACAGTCGTGGCGGTTGAGTTGGAGGGAACCGATTGGTGGCCTCTTGCTGACTCATGCGTCGGCGCGGGATGGTGATGTTGGACGTCGGTTGCCATGATGGGCGATAGCGATGTTCGATATGATGATGCTTGATGATGATGTTGTTGTTGTTGTTGTTGTTGTTGTTGTTGTTGTTGTTGTTGTTGTTGTTGTTGTTGTTGTTGTTGTTGTTGTTGGATGTTGATGATGAAAGCAAAGGAAGCAAGTCTTGGGCTGATGAGCTCGAGCTGTGCTGGATGTGGTATTGGGAAGAGTTGGAGGGACAGGAACAGGTCAGCTCGATGTCCTGATAAAGTCGGCTAAGCGACATGTGGTATGGACGACCTGGATGGCGACCGTCGATGTCCAGTCGTTGTCAACATGTTGTAGGGTTGTTGGTATCCACTCAAGGCCACTGTTCAGGGTAAAGTACGACTCTGTTCATGAGCAACCAGAGCTGTTCAAGAACAACGTATCGGCGCCTGGTATGAGTGGTCTGAAAATGGGGATACAGCATCGTTGTCCGGCGAACCAAACATATGGCCGACGGCGTTAAAGTGGCGATGCACCTTCACTCAGGGGAAGTGCATCCATGGCTGTGTTCACGAACAATCGGGTGCGTTGCCGTAGGGATTCGAACAGTCATCCCGCGCAGTGTAGAAGCCTCATCAAGGCCCAACGAGGGTTTTCCTAGGTAGCATCGCGTGTCAATTGTCCGATTCGTCCCTGGGTCCCGACCTGTCACCTCATCGACGATGGACTCGGGCTGTGTAGAAATATCCACTCACCGCGTTTCCAGCTTTTTGTCTGTTACCAAATGACACTCAGTTCTCATATCTCAGCATAGGCCCGAGATGAGGCCACCCGACAGAACGGGTGATGATGTCGTCGATGAAATCAAAGCATCGTTCGAGTCTCGATACATACTCGGTAGCCGCCGAGACTGGACTAAAAGTGAGTGGGAAATAAAACATCGAGACCAGACCTCGACCCGTCATCATCATCATCACCTTACTTTGCGGGCCGTTGTCGTCCGGATTACGGCCGAGGGCGAATGGGGTGAAAGATGGGAAGAAATTCTGCATGGTCCAGAATTGACACGAAGGGGCTCAAGGCCCAGATCACGCCAAAATTCAGGGGGGGCGATCCGCTAACGGCTCACTGCGTGGCAGCTGCGTGGTGGTCCCTGTAAGCATGTCAACAGCCCGAACCGAACCTTCCATCTTTTGAAACATCAGACCAAGCAGTTCTTGGCGCCAAGAATCGGCGATGACTTCGTTCTCTTTGTTTGCAGTGCGCTGGCATTGCCTCGTTACCAAGGATGGTAAAAAGACTTTGGGTCTGTTCACAACTCGAACTGCAGGTGCCACCGGTGGACATCTCTCGACAATGTGCTGGGTGCGCCCATGACAGTAGAGGCGCAGACAAAACCCTAACCTCGATCATCGTTCAACAACATAACAGGATGAATGACACTCACAACTCTCCATCCCTTGATGTCCCCTCCATATCCCCAGACAATCCCTTCATCCTCCACGTGGCTCCCCTCTATCTATCCATCCATCCCATGTTCTGCATCTCATATCTCGGGTCCGAGTCCAACAATGGCCTACCTCCGAGTGGCTCCCCCCTTAGTTCCCCCTTGCTTCCCCCTGGAAATTATCCATGGCTTCGTAACAAAGAAAGATGACCGACCGAACAAACAACAACTACTACTAATCCAGCCATACCACGCGATCCACGCAACGATGGCGCTCAGCCTCTTTCTCTTTCTTTTCCCTCGCCCATCAACGGCGACCTAGGTAGAGTATCAAGATGGAATTTACCGTGCCGTTTTGCGCGCGCGGGTCGGATTGGACTTCTCCAGGTTTTCTAGATAGGTAGTACTAGAGGTAGTATAGTACTAGGTACCTAACTCTTTCATCAAAAACCCTTTGTTGCGTGGCGGTGGAAAAGGGAAGGGGAGTCCGCACGTGGTGAATTACGCGATTAGCCTACCTACCTACAATATCTAAGTATCTATCTATCCTACTTATTCACTTCAATTTTCCATCTGGGTACCTACTTCTAAGTACCCTATGTATGTAGGTAGAGATAGGTAGGTAGGTATGTAAACAAACACTAAAAAAAAAAACTTCATACTTCCGGTTTCTTTTTTTTTTTTTTTTTGGTCTTCATCACTCATCGGACGACTTGCCATAGTTAGAGGTAGGTAGGTTAGGTGGACGGAAGTTCATGTTGTTGTGTTGGACCGTGACGGACTATAATGGACTGCGGCGATGGACGGTGGTGAACAGTGGACGGCACGACAGGGCACAGCATGGCACGGCACGGCAAGTTCCATCATGATGTCTACCAGACCCCAGACGACCCCGACTCGGACTTATACATACATCGTGTCCACTTTCATCTTGAGCCCCCTTAGATCTCCCTTGGAGACCCATTTCCACGTGGCCCACGTGGCATCTGTATATGTAGATGTTGATGCGAATGTGGACGAGCTACTTACCTCTATCCACCTAGCTTCCCGTGCGCCATCTTTCCTCTCTTTCTTCCTCTCTTTCTTTTTTTTTTTTTTCATCTTACTTTCCTCCGTCTTATCTTTCTTTCTATCCAGCCATGCATCCATGCCAAGCCACCAAAAACTTACAGTTTGTTTTTCCCAAAACAAGGGGTCCAGGCTCATTGTTGGTTCAAGTTGCCGGATGCAGGGTAGCAGGGTTGCCATCTCTAGGTCCGACGGCTAGAGTTGCTTAGTTCTTTGTTGCCGACGCAACAAACCTGTCAGGGTATTCAGGGAGGGGGGGGGGTGGTGGCGCAACGGAAGGGAAAGAAGGGTCCAACTCTTTGACTTGACTTACTTGGAGGTAAGTATCTTTGAAGAAGATGGGAGGTTTCAGACTGGGCCGATAGGAAGGAATCACGTCTTCGAGCAATAACGGAAAGGTCTGTGGACAAGAGTACAATGTACGAGCGTAGTGAACATTCACATGCAAATAAACAATGGGCAACTCCAAGCGACAGAGCAAATCCAATCTGGAGAACCGATGTAATAGTGCTGTGATCCCAAGTTCAATTGCTCCAGGCATTGACTACCTCTCTCTACAAGCAGTGATACCATAGTACACTCCAACCGGACATGCCGCCGATATCAGTCCCACATCTCCAGTGAACGACCGTAAACCGCCCGTCCGTCAGTCAGACGCAAAACTCATCCGGCACCGGCTTGCAACGCTCAATATGTAAATGACAACAAAGCATCGCCCCCATAAACTCCTGTAACCCATTCCAAAAGTATGCAATGTGCACCTTTAAACCCGTGGTATCATGTGAACAAACAAGTGAGAGAGAAGAGCGAGAGGGCATGAACCATTATTACCCGCACACCAAACAAAAGAAAAGGTCTGCATTACATCGTTGAACTCTTATAAGGGAAAGGACTGTGCCATGCACCCAAACAGGGTCGATGAGGGCGAGTAGGGTCCGATCGCCAGGACCGGAGTGTAATGGGTATCAAGTATCGTCCTTCGTAACCATATGCCCAAGGTATCCGTACATTCCAAGTCCGGGATAACGAGTTGAGGATCTGTATAAAGGTGCTTCGGTGTCGAATTAAGTAAGGCGAGCCTGTGGAAGCCGAGGTCGGCGATGCAGTGTAACCGACAGTATCTTGGGTGATATTGGACATGGTGATATGGACCGATCCGGTGTCGCATAACATGTGTTGCACACAAGTATGCACCGTGTGACATCAACTATGGATGGCAGAGCCGAGGTGTGATGGCCAGGAAATACAAAATGTACCGGGCTGTTTAGTGCTTGATCTCGCCCGTCTTCTTGGTGGTATGATGAGTATGAGCGACATGTGGGTAATGGACGGTATGATGTTGATAATGGTGATGGTGCTGCAGTTGCGGTTGATGATGGGTGTGTTGGTGTCGATGTTGATGGTGGGCATCGAACCTTACGACGGGGTCGCGCTGTCGGCCTCGAATCTCCTCTTCATCCTCGTTACTAGAGCTCAGTCGTCTGCGATCCTCCTCGTACCATGCGCTCAAGGGCTTGCCGCCAAACATGAGATCATCGTCTTCGATAACGGTGGCTACCATCCATGCGTTGGTGTTGTCAAGCTCTATCTCGTCCACCGTCGGGTCCGGGACGTGCAGATTGGGAACAAGCATGTAGGACTGGCCGACCGGGCCCTGCGGTGAGCCCTGTGGTGAAGACATGTTTTGTGATGTGTGTTGTCGGTAGCAGGTGGATCGTGGTGTTCGTTCAATGGTTGTGGTGGTGGTTGTTGTTGCGATGCTAGCTTGTTCCCTGCTTGAGCGCTTGTTGTAATTTGAGGGTGTTGGTGTTGAGTTTGTGGATGAAGCTAAGGAAGAATCCGGTTTCGAGACCATATATGGCTGTTGTGGTTGTTGTTGTAGGTCAAGGTTGTTGGGTATGTATGGGTGGTGAAAGAGAAACCCAAGACGAAAAAGGGAGGAGGCCAAGTTAATATATCAGACAACGGGTTGCCTGTTCAAGGTATGTGGGTCTCGGTTGTCGGCTTGCCGGGGAGGTGACACACGGACCGGACATCAATCTCTCTTGAGTCAGGTTCTACACTAGGTCTTGTCGCTTCGATTCAATATTTTGGACCACTGTCAGGTGCAAATCGACAGTCGCGATATACCCAGGATTCCAGCAAAAAATGTGTCGCGGGAAAAAGAGAACGAAGCAAGGCGAGGACAAAGCGGGCGATCAGGCCAAATGGTCAGGCTGCTGGGCAAGAAAGATATACCAGAGAAAATAGCCGTTGGTTGCCTGCTGGATATGGGACGGGTCGGTGGCTGGCAAGCTGAGTGCGGAGCGATGTCGTAAGCGTTCAGTCAGGAGTGCCTGGTATAAGTCCGCGCGGGGTACCTGCTTGCTATGTATGTCGAGAGCAGATGACAAGGAGAGCCCGGTCGGGTGTTGTCGCTTGTGTTTTTTTTTGTCGGGTATTCGACTTGGCGATTTTTGTTTTTCAGGATCGGACGGGGGAGTCGTGGGACAACGATCGGATCGGAGTTTTGGTTCTTGTCGCGTGGGCGAAATGTTATATGTACCTTGTGGAATGCGCTATGTATCGATACTGAGGGGTGGAGGGAAAAGATTGGGGTCAACAATGGAGTACTTTTGTAGGTACTTTATATCCCCGTTCGGTTCCGTTCCTTTCAACGGGAGAAAAACAAAAAGAACAGGACGGAGCAGGCAAGAAGCTCGGCGAAGAAGAAAAAGGGTACCTTGCAGTTTTCGATGACGTTGTTGGGAGAAACCAAGCGCTGCCCGTGCGCTTGGCTCCCTCAGGTCTTCCTTGCTGCCCCGACAGCGGGACCCGACGGGATCCCTCCCAGATTCGGTACCTGATTGACCCCCGCCAGCGTGCGCCAGCGGTGTGTTCGGCGACGATTCGGTACCCCCCTGGGACCCGGTTTTAGTGGGCTTCTAGCGCCACCACGACACCCATCCACCCTTGTGTTTTTGCACGGCACCCCGGATTCGCAATCGCACCCGGACCCGGACCTCTTTTCTCGCGTGGAATCTTGTTCGCTCTTGTTCGCTCTCGTTCGCTCTCCAACCATCATCGGACAAAGATCCGACAGGAGCTTCCCTGTTCAGACCTGCCTGCCTTTCTGTTTTGCTTTTTTGCTAGGTAGTCTGCTGCGCCGTGTCCCAATCGCAAAAATTCAGGGTTCACCACGTCTTTGGATTTCTCGTCGATGGTCTTGTGGCACTGACACTGATCGGCGTTTCTTGGCCTGTGGTCCCCTTTTTGCTGCCTTTGCCTCGCAGACAAAAGTCGTCTAGTGTAATCATGTAAAAGGAAACGATTGTGTCGCTCGTCTGACCGCAACTTGAGGAAAAAAAAGGCGAATATATCTTGTGCGGTGGCACAGAGGGCTGAGTTGAGCTGACCACTGCTGACGGAGTATAGTAAGTAGGTGCCCTTGCGATTTGCAAAAGAACGAAGGACCAAAGAGCCGGATCACGGAGGCAAGTTATGTGTGTCTCACGATACTTGTGGTTATCATGTCTTGGTAATCTGCCTGTTGCCTCGATACACTGCAGTCCGTCTCTGAACGATTGAATAATAAAAAAAAAAAAAAAAAAAAAAAAAAAAACAGGAAACTCAACAGAAACATGTGGTCAGGCAGTTGTTTGGATCGTCGCCATCTTGACCTTCCCCTTCTTGCTTGGTGTCGTTTCAGTTTTCTCGGGAGCCGCACAGGCGAGTACATAACCGGTAGGGCTTGGCGGGGCCATCTGGTGACAACACCATGGGCACCACCATCATGATACATCACACCAAGTCTACCTACCTAATTGAGATATATGTTCAGTTTAATGGAGTCCCTGTTTCGACCCAACCGTCCTTCCGTTGTCGGCGGCGACTGTCAAAATGCAAGTTTGGGCATCACAACTCCCGGGCCGAGTGAGTGTCCGTCTGACGCTCCAAGCCAAGCCAAGCCGACTATGCCACGATACGGTTGATATGGCCCAGCATAGTAAGGCTCGCATAAAGGCCAACGCATTTCGCCACTACCATAGACACCGAGGTTGATAAGGCTGAGATGTGTGCAAATCGCTTGACAGATTGGGGCTCTTCGCGCGGCAATATACCATAGGAAGTAGCGTGTAAGCTGACAAAAGTCTCAAAAGAGGTAACGATGGACATGACGGAGCATGACCTTTGCATTCGCGCGTGTAACGTGAGAGACGGCCTGCGCCTTGTGGCCCTCCATCCCAGGCCTCCCTCCTGCAACTGATGATAAGAAGATCGATCACCCGCGACGATTCGATTACCATCAGCAGGACCGCCAATTGGAGAAAAGCGGCCCCGAGATTCCTTCAGGGTCCCGTCGGCTATCTCCCTGTCCGCTGATTAGTTATTGTGCTGATCGGTTGCCACCAACCTTTGTTTTTATGTCGACGAGATGCTGAAGGGTGGCTTCTGAGATTCTCAGTTTTGACCGTTTCTGGATACGCCAGCATTATATGGCAATCATGATAAACTCTGGATTTGATGAAAGGCAATATGCCGCCTCGAAGCAACTCGGCTTAATCCAAGCCAAGAACTGAAATATCGCATCTGCGACTCAAAGCAAAAGTCCAAGCCTCCCGTGCCAACATCAGAACTGAACAGATTGATCAGGCAGAAGTCCTAGCGGAAAAAGACATTCACATGGTCCGTCTCGTGCCCCAGACCTTGTCCACTTGACACCGGTAGTGTAGAGGTCACAGAACACCCCCTTCCCAAAATGCCAGAATGCGGGGGATGACCCACCCCTACTTTTGCTCCTTGAATTTTCCCGTAACGTTCCATCCATCCGTTCCACCAGACGGATCGTCTTCACTTTTGTCAATTTTCCGTCACTCTCTTCAAAAACCAACATCCAACCTCTTTCAGGCATCTTCAATAGTATAATTCCAAATATCAATCCCACCACCGCCAAGTGCACGATCCAAACAATCCGTACGAGCGGTCTTGTTCAAAACTATGTAAATAAGTATGCGATGGGTTCGGTGTCCTGTGTACAATCAATCTCCTCTTCATCCACCATCACCGTGCCACTCTTTCTTTCCCCCTCCCAGCTTTGATAGATCTCCCCGCCTTGGAAAATATCACAAACGAAACGCCCTTGACGACATTATCGCCCTTTTTTCAACGCGGGGAGCTTACAGAGGAATTTCGCACTCTGGATACCTGAGTGAATCTTCATCCCAAATCTGTCCTGATTTCCTCATAAGGGCATCATGCTTACATACCCAATTCATCATTCCCATCTTGACACAGAGGGAGAATCATCAAGGTTGTCGTCGCTGCCGTCGGTGCATGTCGCGAGTACGGCGGCCGATGACCATTATGATGCCTTTCGTTCCGAATATGGACTTCCGGGAGCTTGTCCCGGGCTGGTCCCGGGCGGAGATCCTGGTGACGTCATGAGATCCCCACCCTCACCCTGGCGTGGAATAGGCTCGGCCGAGTTCGGCTCAAAGAAACGAAGAAGTCACTCGAATGACTTCGAGATGGTTCTTGGTTGGTTGATGGTAAAAGTCCACTGGAAATGACTCACGATATTCATGGTGAGTCTCTAGCCTTTGGTCCTTCGACAGTGTCGAAATTAGGTATTGCATGGCCCGGCAAATGCGAACAAGTCAGAGGGTTTTGGAGTTTTTTTTATAGGGTTAACATGAAGGGTTACAGAAATGGCTAACATGAAGATAAGACCACTCGAATGCTCAGAGCTGAAAGAAAGAACAAAACAAAGACAGAGACTTTGGTCCGCTGCTGATGCCATGGTATTACCCTAACATGGCATATATATCTCCTGGCTATTCTTCGGGCTCTTATCACACTACCATTTCTCAGCCTCCTTTTTATCAAAAGCCACGTCCAATGCCTTCGTGTGCTGTCTCGGACCTCAGGTTTCGTTCCTTTTCAGGTTTACCCAGCAGGCATGAAACAAATCCCAGACTCGAATAGTAGACAATCGAGTGATTTTCTTGTGATGCTGGGTACTTTTACAGTAGGTACCCAAGGTACCGTACCCATGATGTTTCTCAGGTGACACTTTTGTAACTGCCGAGCGTAAGCTTTTGGTTGTTGAAGTATACCTCTACCTCAAAAATCCTAGGTAAATCTGGCTTCCGGTTACATTTGCACAATGGGAACATGAACCAGGGGCAAAGGAGGCGACAGTGGCTGGTTACTTGGTTGATTGAGCGGAAACGACATCTCCGCATTCTAGACTGTTGAGACATCAGCCGCCTCCAGGAATTGTTCCATCCCGCGGGAACCAATTCTGTTCGTTCCTTAAGAGTTGCCCGCAAAGGCAAAAAAAAAAAAAAAAAAAAAACCCCATATAACACGCAATCACAAGGCTCTACGTATATTCAAGTGCCAATATGGAGTGTCGTGGTGCTAGGTGAAGAAGAAATAGACAAGACTGGACTCATCGCCTGATATCAGCCAACCACCTCACCTTCCATCGTGCCTCCATCCGCCATTCTTCCATTCCTCCACTCCTTCCCAACGCCTTACCTTTCCCAGCCCTCTTTTTCCGGCATCTTCCTTTTATGCCTCTGCCATTCCCAAACCCACCATTTGTGCTCCTCCGTAAAACACCACCGCACCCAAGAATCAAAATGCGCCTCACAGCAACTTGCCTGCCGCCCTCCCCGCCCTCCTCTTCCTCTCCTTAGCCCTACCTCTAGCCCTCGCAGCAACCCCCCTCTCCCAAACCACCACCCTCTCAATTCCACAAAGCTACCGCCAAGTCCTCCTCACCACAGCATCATATGGAACACCAAGTGCGCCATCAAATACAAGCGCAGACGCCCGTCAGAAGCGGATCAAGCATTGTTCTGTTCAGTGTCGCAGCTAAGACTAATTCGAGGCCGGAGCAGGAGTGGTGGATCAGGGATGACAGAGGGGATGGGAATGGGAATAGAAGTACGAAGGTGCAGTTGGCTGATATGGATACCGGGTTTTGCTTGGATGGTGGGGGTGGTGAGTTTCTGTTGTTGTTATTGTTTTGTCTTGTGGTCTGGTACTGTGGATGTGTACGAGGTACTGGTTGGTATGGTAGAGAGGAAGGGGGAAGATGGAAGGAGGAAGGGGTAGTAATTGGGCAAGAATTGAGGGAAGAGAAAAAAAAAAAAAAAAAAAAAAAAAAAAAAAAAAAAAAAAGGAAAGAACGAAAGAAAAACAACGAGTTGGGGGGAGGGGGGTGGGGGGAAAGGAAAAGGAAATGGAAGAGGGATGGCGATAAGGAGTGTATAGCTGGTGCAATGCAGGTGACAAATCTGGAAAAGGGCCAACAATGGGGCCGTGACAAACGGATTTCATATTGTAGGGCAGCGGGAGATCCATCTACATTTACATAACTCAGAAACCCAACAGGAAGATCCAACAACTCCCCCCCCCCCCCCCTCACCTGCTCACCATCCAAACCTGCGCCTACAACAACACTAAAGCCTCCTCACAAAAGTGGCTGTACCAACAGCCAGAACGGTATCTGGTTCTAGACCAAGCCTCTAGTGGCACAAGTAACTCACCTTCCCATATCTCTCTACCCACTCCAGTTAGACGTGTGTGAAAATGCGGCTACAAATAGACTGGCACGCACAAAAACAAAACAAAACAGAACTCTACGTCGACCTATACACCGGATCGGTAAGTAAGGGATGACACGAAAATTGTGCTGTGGCAGTGCATCACCGGGGACAAGAATCATCAGTGGAAGGCGGTAATTTGACCACTGTGCCACCTCTTAGAATACGTGCGCTTGGGACATAGCGCTCGCTGTGCTTGAGACATGGGTGACTAAAGACTGGAAATATAGGTACCTACCTGTGCAGGTTCTCTTTGCTAAGAGGCGCTGTTGTGGAAATATATAGGGCCATTGTAAGTGTGCTGATTACAAAGAGTGATGGTGATGGTGATGGTGGTGGTGGTGGTGGTGGTGGAGAAAAAAGTGTAAAGAAAAGTTGAGTAGTGTAGTGTGGTGTATACAGTGTTGAAGCCATCACCAGCTCTTGGCATTCCTTGGCACATGTGGATACCTCTATGATCCACACATGGCTATCTTGTACCTCCTTCTTTGGCTAATTCTCTCTCTCTCTTTAATTAGATTGATACATCCACTAGCACTTCGTCCTTCATCCATAATTACCTCTTTCAATTGATTTGACAGATAGCTACCAATGTTATGAGTGTTTCAATGTGTCTCCGAGGTGGGCAGCATCAGGCTGTCAAAGCTGAATCTGCACAACTGCAAGCCACCCGTGTGTGGGGCAAATCACGTTTAACAGCCTATGGCGAGGAGACATGTCACTGCCCGTGCAGGTTAGTGTAGATCCAATGCAAGGACATTGATCTCGAACACCTAACAGAAGGTATGTAATGTCTTTTAGGTTCAAATGCGGCGTGAATGATGTGCAATGAGCGAGGGAACAAGTGGATTTTGATGAATGAGGCTGAAAGACGCCATCCTCCCTTTGGTCCACCTGCATATGTCGCTTGTAGGTAGATAAACATCTCCTTGTGATTGGACTGTATTCGGGCTCTTGGGAGGACTCAACTTTCACAGCACTCCACCTCACATCTGAGTCCTATTTAGCGGGAACCCCCACGCTGGTTGAGGGAGTAAACAAGTGTTTAACTCGCAGCTCACCACTTGTTGTACACCTGTCGCCTTCTCGAAGCACCAAAAGAAGTCTCAACCATGAAGTGGCTCAACAAGGCAGGTACTTCTGTCTTGATTGCGGCCAGGTTCTGGGTCACGCTCCCATACCAGCATATGTTTATCTATTGTACTCTTCGGCCTGCCCAAGAGATCCAGGCTGTTGCCAACCTGGATATAGAAGTACCGGCAAATCGAACGACACTACTGAAGGCCGTCAAGACTTGGAAGACAGGGAAATGGGACGAACTGGGTCGTATAATAGTCGGGGTAAGACTTGTTGGCAACACCACTCAGCCATGACGTTATCGTGTTAATAACGGACATGTAGGCATTTGCCTTGACGGCCATTGTCACTGCATCCCTTTCTTGGGGAAGCATCCAGACTTCACACTGGACCGGCCCAGCTCTGTGGTACGCGTCGCTGGCGCTGTGCATCCTGGGATTCGGTGTCGCGTCGCAACAGCAACTATTACTCCTGTTGCTCGACGAGGAAAAGGCTTTGGACGTGGATAGTCCCGACGCAGACTCGGCAAAGAAGGTCATACTACGACATCTGAATCAGATCCTGGCGCTAAAGAGGTTGACCCAGCAGCATCTTCCTAGTAGGACAGATGTTGAAGCACAAGCTGGCGCATCAGCACAGGGGAGTCAACCAAGCAGCAGCAGCAGCAGCAGCAAAGCAGGTGCTGTAGTACCCGCGGTGGTCGGAACGGCGACAGCTGCTGGGCAATCCTCGCCGCCGTCGCCGCAATGGGTGTTGAGCGCACGAAGAATGTTTTTCTGGCAATGCTCCATCATGGTCATGTCGTGGTCAACCGGCCTTTACCTGATCGGGCTGTCGATTGTCGTGTGCACACCGATTTTGGAGAGGAGGCCGTGGGATTCCGAGTCGTATGTGGCGGTTCCGTACATAATCTCCCTGGGGCTGGCGGCGTTTATGGTGACCTTCATTTCGTACGAGGCATATGACTATGTCCCTGTGCCGGAGGACGCCGACCGAACTTTTGTGCAACAAGTGAGGCGGCGAGTTAAAGATCTTGCAGAGGGGAGAGATCCTTTTCAGCCCAGGGAGAATCGCTAGTAACGAAGCTGGGAACTGGTTGGATACGATGACCGAGTAATGGTCAGGGAACTGTCAAATAAGAAGATACTTGAGAGAAAGTTGGAAACCAGCAGCAGAAATGGAAGATGTGTGTGGGTCGGGTGTGCTTGAAGTCGGTAGATGGAAGTAGAAGACAGTGTCTCCACTCTGCTCTCGCTTGATAAGTGGGGCGGTCCAGGCGGGAAGGGACCTCGCTCGGAACGGGGACTGGGTCACCCTACCATTTGACCCACCATTCAGCTGTCTGGGCGGGGAAGAGCACTGAAGCTCTCGCATCGTCGTCCTCTTGTTTCCACCAGACAACTTTCACTGCAAAAAGAGGAAGAATATCAACACCGGATTGTCCACGGCAAAAATCGCGACGTGGTCAGAATGACAGCATCTCATTTCTCCCTCCTGTCCCGAACTTGCGAACCGACGAAATCCTAGGCGCCAACCCGATACTCGTCAGGAGCTGATATGAACAGACATTGATGTTGCGAATCAACTCCCTTGGGCAGATCCCGGATACTTTATGGGCTGAAAGGTTTCCTGGATGCGGCTTTGGCGGCAACAGGCAGCGAAGCAAAACGGATGGAATAGGTTGCCGAACTTCTCTACCGCCAACCACAGTAAGCAAGACGACAGCGGCACAAGATTGGCAAAGATAAAGATACTTATCTGACCGGCGCAATCTTCCCGGGAATCTAGCCGTCCTACAATCCCTGGACCGTTTCTAGCTTTGTGGTGGACGCCGTCGGGTGGCACAGCACACTGCCTGGTTGCACAAGCTGGCTTACGGGACAAAGGTACGTACCTCCGCTTCCTTTCCCGCTCTCAACAGCCGATAGGTTCTCAACAAACAAGGGATGCTCATCACCCAGCCAGGCTCCCGGGTCGCGACCATTTCAGAAGACTAACTGGACCTCACAGCTACCGTTGCCTTATCCGATCTGCCTTGGACGAGGCACATGTTGGCTGTTGTCCATGTTGACGGCCCATTATCCCAATTTAGATATTTGTCAATTCTCAACTGGAAGAAGATGCCTTCAACCTGCCACCAGCGATTAGAGATTGCACGGAGCCATGGTCGATATAAGAGTGTATGAACATGCTGTGTTCCCTTCCCTCTCCAGACTTTATCTCGTCGTACATAAACACAAAGACTCTGCCTTTTTCTGTCCATTCGCCGCAACACCACAAACCATATTGACAGGTCTTGCTCTCCAACAATCACCAACATGACCACAGACGCCTTTCAAGAGGATACCAACCCGGAATCAACACCCGCGTCTCCAACTCCAGACGATATCATTGCAGCATTTCTCGCAAGGCAAGACGACATAGTCATGTACGGGCAGTGTCAGGAAGACTACCCCGTGCCCGAGCATAGTTTCTCAAGTCCCTCTCTGGATGAAAGTCCCCATGGCCAGCTGGAGTACCTCTTCACCCCCAGCAACACATTCGCCAATGCCCTCCTGAGTCCGCCTTCAATGTCTTTGACAGGGTTCCAACGAGACTTCCAGCTCCCATCTCCTCCGCAATCCCGTTCCGCGAGTCCATCAGGGAGCAAAGTGACTGCGCCTCGTCATCGCCGCACATCCTCCTACCCAAGAAAGACAGGCAGAAACGGCGGAACTCATGTAAGGAGACACACCACATTGAGTACGAGTTCAAAGGGGCACATGGCGCATACTCCCATGGTCCCACGCAAAGCGGAGGATTGGGAGCCTTGGAAAAACGTCATCCACCAACTGTACATTGTGCAAAACCACATCCTCAAGGATATCATTGTCATCATGGAAAATACCTACCATTTCAAAGCAACGTAAGTAGTCCTTGTTCCTGGGATTGACTGTTCAGTAAGGACTGACAAAGCCGGGCTGCACACAGACCAAAGATGTACAAAAACCAGTTTGCCAGATGGAACTTCTTCAAGTATGCCATCAAACGACGATCACGCTCGGGAACAGACACGTGCTCTGGCTCGGATGCTTCTGAAAGCACAGAGCAACCTTGGATGATCGATCAAAACCACAAGCCTGAAGACAGGCAAGCCGACACTCCTATCTTTCGCAACGATTGTGATGGTCCCCTTGACGCATACCCGTCTCACTACCTTGATGATAGTCCCTCTGAGCCACCTTATTGCTTTCCGTCTTCACAGGAGGAGCTGGTCCCGTTCTGTCTTGATTCACAGATCTCCTCGTTCGCCCAACACATCATCATGAACGACCTCGAAGGCAAGGACTTGGCAACGAGATGGAGCAGGGGTGATTTTGGTCCTGACTTTGCTCAGCGCTTACAGGGTCTATACCACAAGGCCACGGCCATGTCAGACTCGGGTCAATCCTCGGAAAAGGTTTCAAAAGCAATCCAACGTGTCTACTGTGGATGGATGAGCGACTACTACGAGTCTACACAACAGTGGTCGGAAGTGTTCGAGTGGAAGAAGAAGGGATTGTCCATGACGTCGAACCAGCAGTATGTGGCCTGCTCGATGCGTCTGGAGGAGATGATGCGCGATCATGGGTCACCGGAAGAGGCAGAAGATTTGAGAAGGGCAAGGATGGATATCGGGTGGTTGCTGAGCGGCGTGTTGCCGAGTTTGTTTGAGTGTCTTTCTGCGAGATGAAGGAGGTTGTGAGGTCTATGATTTGCGTGAATAGACAATATCGTCGCAACTTGTGAAGAAACAATTCACCACAAGTTTTAATCCAGTTCGCATTGCAGTAGAATTTACAGTGCATATCTCAGATCATGGAAGTGACCAAGTCCCAGGATCAGTGTGCTGTGACCTACCCCATCCCTACCACCCACTCTGTACACCGGCAGCGGTTTTGGTGATCTTTTTTTTTTTTTTTTTTTTTTTTTTTTCCCTTCCTTTTCTCTCTTGCCCTTTGTTCTTCCTTTTTCTTTTCTTCCACATTGTCTTTCCACTTGATCAAACTCAACCGCGCCACCGTCTTACTTCAGCGACATCACTCCTCCTCTTAATATCCCCAACCCATGCTATCAATTCGCTCTATGTCACCCACCACGTCAAGTACAACCCTTCCCGCGCCCGTTGCGGAAAAAAAAAAAAAAAAAAAAACCCCGCGAGGGCTTCTAGACTACCTTATTTTAGGTATCATAACCGGACAATGTCAGCTTGATATCCAACGCCCCAAACCCTAGGTACGGTCTATCTCTCCCCATCCCCGTAGAGGTATTTTCACCACATGCACAATTCTCAGCCACTTCCACCCCGTCCTCCTCCACCATCAGCGTACTCTTCCCCTCCCCGACATCCTCCGGTACATCCTCGATCTCCTCCTCCTCCTCCTCCTCCTCCTCCCTACCATCGCGATCCTCCCACCTCCTCCCCGTCAACCACTCCCAGATCCTCTTGGCCTCCTCATGACCTTGACCCTCCATCATCTCCACCCTCCTCCTCGCCGCCTGTATCACCGTCATGCCTCTATACAACGCCGACCCCACCACCACATCCGCCCCTGCCTCAACCAACACCTGCACCGTCTCCAACCTCCGCCACCAAATCGCACAATGCAGCGGCGTGCCCTTTTTCTTAGGGTCAAGATAATTCAAGTACCACTGAACGCCCCCCTTTTTCTTTTCCTTGTCTCCCCCTTTTATTTTTTGTGCAGTAGCTGCATCAATGAGCAATCGAACCCGCTGAGCGCAGGCCTGGTCTTTGCTAGGAACATTCCTCCACCTACAACTAGCCTCGATGGCGCTATGGAGCATGTTGGGCTCTAGGTCCGCGCCGTGAGCCAAAAGGGTGCGAATGGCGTCGGCGCCTGCTTGGCCTTCGGCGACGATGGCGGTGGTGAGTGCCGAGGGAGCGCGGCGAGTTCGGCCTCTCAGGGGGATGGAGAGGAGGTTGGGGTCTGCGTTGCCGTGGGTGAGAAGGAGGTTCATGAGAGGTGGATTCTTGATGGACATCCTGGTTGGTGTGGGGAGTGTTCCGTCAATTGTTAGCTTCTTCTTTTTTTTTTCTTTTTTCTTAAGTGAAAGTGATAGGGTAAGTAGGTACGTGGGTAGGTACCTGGAAACGAGAGACAATGTGGTATATGACGATGGGACACGAGGTTGAGTTACAATGGGCAAAGGTAAGGCAAGTAGATACATACCTAAGCGCCGTCCCCTCCTCAAACTCAGTGGTGTTAACATCCCACCCATTCTTGATAAAGACCTCGAATGTAGTTGGGTCGCCGCGGATGATAGCTGCTTGAAAAGTCCTCCGATTGACCCTGGCTCCTTTAGAGAGCAAGAGGTCTGCTACGGCAAGATGCTCTCCCTGCACAGCTTCTGTGAGACCGTCTTGTAGCTGGGCTGTTGATACTTGTGGAGTCTCGTGATTGAGGATCCTGGTGACGGTTTCGAGATTGCCGCTTCGGCAGGCGGAGAGAAAGTCGGGATGGTACAAGTGCGCGGTGATGGTCATAATTGCGGTTGAAATAATGGTGTTGAACAGTGGAGGATGGAGAACGTGATTGTGGGAAGTACTCTAGAGATTGTTTGGTGATGTTATACCGCACAAGTGATCGAAGCCCAGATATGGATGACACCGAACGGGCATAAGCTTGAGACCTCTCAGCTCGTTGCGATGCTGGAGATGAAGGGCAGGTGAGCGGGGAATGAACAAATACGGGAAGATCTACTTCGTAAACCACTTAACATATAGGAACACTGTGTAGATATGTTCTGTTTTACGGATCGACCTGCGTGCCGTTCAGTCGTTCTCGTGCTTTGTGGGGGCCAAAATCACCAACGCCAAGGGCCGTCATGGTTCCCCGTGACTTCCAACCATCTTACGACCGTCGTCGGTGAAACCAGAAGAACAGAGTTCGAGGTCCGGTCTCTTTCCTGGTGTCCACCTCAAACGTCCCGAGCTCCTAGCACTCATCACTTTGGTGAAAAGGAATACACCAAGCAGCCAGCTTGTCGGTAGCCACCCACACCCCCGTTGTTGCCTATATCGATCAAACGTCAGCAAACGACTTGCTCATAGAGGGCGCTGGACCTCAACCACCAAATGGAGTGGCTGGAAAAGAGAAGACTTACAATTCTTCCAATCGTTGTAAAGTAACTCATAACACCCATCCTTCCCGTCCACACCCCCCGCGCCCAACGGCCTCCTCGGCTCCTGCTCTGCCTCCCCACCCGCCAACACACACCCATCCTTCCACTCGACGCGCATCTTCAACTTCATTCCCGTCCGTCCCCACATGTGCACATCCTCCCACGCTTTACTATCCTTGCTCATCTTCTCCGGCAACTTCAGTTCGCTGCCGCACGCCACCTTGGCAGCCTGCTTGACTGACCCCTCGTGCACGTCAAAGTGCTTCGGCCACTGTGACTCGAGGTAGCATTGCTGCTCCTGGAGGGCCAGGGGCGTACCGCCGCTGTCGGAAGAAGAACCAGGAGGGATGATGTGGTACGAATAAGTGCCACAGGTAACGTCCAGAGAACCGGAGAGGGCCATGACGTTTTGTTCGCCGCCTGTGTGACCGCAGGGAGAGTCGGCGATGGCGCGGTAGGCTTCAGCGCAGCTCATGGGACAGTCGGATTGTGCGGAAGAAGGGGAAGGTCGCCATTGCAGGGAGACGCGGTAGTCTTTGTAAGTGTCTGGGGTTGTGGGTGGTGATCGTTTGTTGGAGATGGAGTAGGAGGGCTTGACTTGTTTCAGCACGGGAATCTTGTTGCCCTTTGTATCGACAATCCAAGAGCGGGAAGAGGCAGGCTGGCGGTCGACTTCGGAACAGAAGTGGCTGACGACATTGTACTCGGAGCCGTCAAAGATGTTCCAGGGCAGGATGCCTGGCTGGTCCATCTGGCATTCGGGATGGGCGGTGGCGGTTGGGACCACAGGTCCTCCTCCTGCGGGTCCTGGCCAGGCAATGGTGGTGACGGTCTGAATCGAGGTCGTCTGAGTGGCGCAGCTTCCACAACTGGTTTTGCAAGCAAAGAACTGGGCACCAACTTCGGTGCAGGTTGCTTGACAAGCCGTTGCGGTGCCGGTGCACGATGTGGCTGTTGTAGTAGGGATCTGCTTGGTATTATCTAGGATGTCCTTGGGAATAATGTTCCTTCCGCTCAGGGGAACGTTATCGATGAGATTGTGGACGCCCAAGGCAAAGACGAGGACAATGATGTCGTCGAAGACTCCCGGTGGCATCTCCAGTAACGGGACATAGTCCTTTGCAATGTCAATCGCCCGTTGGGCTGCAGCCGTCAGAGGGGCTCGCAGCTTGGAGAGGAGGTCCGGGGTGGCGACTCGGATGAGAGTTAGATCGTGCAGAGGTCCACCGGGAGTGGCCATCTCGACGGCTCCCCGAACACCACACACTACGGCGCCATATTTGGTGTCTCGCTTTGATCCCTGCTCTGCGTCAAAGTCGCTGCCTTCTTTGCAGTCTGTTGTTCGGCGCATGATCTCAGACAGGCGGCTAGCCAGGGATGCGTCTAGGGTGATGATGGTGTCTCCAGCAACCGCGTCTTTCTCATTGCCTGTAACGGCGGTGGCGCTGGGGGTGACAAGCCTGAAGGATGGAGTTAGCATGTGGGAGACTATGAAGGTAGTTGGGTACGAGGCCAACATACCCGGTGACTGTGGTCGGATCTGGGGCCATGGTCACCGTCACCACAGCGGTCCCAGCCGCGGATACGGTCAGTGGCACACCATTAGTGATGGCGGTAACCTGAGTAGCCTGGGCTGCAGGAAGAAACTGGGATAAGGGGACTTGGTGCTGCTGACTTAACCTTTCTTGGGCGATGAAAACAGAAGCAATTCCTACAAACAAGCCACCAAGAAGCAAGACAAAGCGCGAAACGATGCGTGAGAAGTCTCGGCGACTGACGCTGCTGTCGACTTCCAAGTCGGCCTCGCGGAGGATTCCCCGTACATATTGGAAGCAAAGGTTGTCGACAGTTGGACAGTCCTTCAGAGCGTCGTTGATCTTTTTCTTGACATCTGGGGAGACGGCAACCAGAAATCCACGTTCATGGTCATTATCCTTGGCGGAAAGCCAGACTGTGTTTGAGGGCAGGGTTGAGGGAGGGTTCCGCTGTGTGATGAGTGTCAGTGGTAGTTCCGAATGTCTGTGTGAAAAGAGGACTTGGAGGATCCGGGTCTGGTGGCTTACAAGGGGTGTGTACTGGTCAAGAGCTCCAAGGTCGAGCACTTGGTTTGCTGTTGCCAGAGTCAAGAGGGAAAGAAGGCCCAATCCACGCTCGAAGGCGTGTCTAGCAAGCCATCGCATCTTGAGTTCGAAAACTGGGGTGGAGGAGACGATGTTATAAGGTGTCAAGCTGCAATGTTGCTGAACTGCGGTATTGGGACGGTATTGTTTGGCTGCTTGAGACTTTATTGAAGATGGACACAGCCATCTTATACATGTTCAGACTGTCGTCTGATGACATACTTGGTGATGTCTCTCTTCACTGTGCCTCTCACAAGCTCAGTAAAGCTGAGATGAAGCTGAGCTGGGTGGCATTGGTGGCATGCCCCTTCACACCTTGCCGGCGACACGCCTACATCATCACGAGATGTCAGGCGAAGTGTCATGTTGAACAGTTGGCGCCTGGTACAGTGTGTGTGTGTGGATGTTGTTGTTTCCTTTGGGAATGTCAGCGTGGCTGATCTTGGCTAAAAGGTCTCGATGGGATCAGATGCAAGAAGACCTACATACCGCTCGTGCCTTGGCATTTCTCTTCTTCTGAATGGAGTCGTGACAGTCGCGGATTGCATGGAACACAAGTTGAGTGGCTTGAAACCTGAGGATTGCTGTGGATCTCGATGTCACCGCCCCCGAAAAGTTACACGGGAGGATCGAATGCAGGTCACATTGACTCATGATGGTTGCCGAATCTAGCAGGAGCCGTCGGCCCGGCCCTTGGCTCTTGTTTGGTGTTCGCGGCCCCCACAAGAGACGAAACTTACTTCTACACTACCCTCAGTCTCCTCACCGTTCGGCTGTTGGTTCTTCAACTCGACACCCCGCCAACTCGAGGTAGCATTCATTCCCACCACAACAACCCGACTGTAGGAAATCGACTTCACTGAGCGCGTGTCCGTAACTGGGGGCCTCTTTTCACACCACAACCTTTACCTGACCATTACTCTTCTCCCATTGAGCATACTTGCGCCTCATCAACACATTGATCATGGCTGCGGAAAGCGACTTCATCACCGCTTGCGAAACCGGCAACGTCGAAGCGGTTACCAGAATTCTCGAAAACGAAGTCGTATCAGACGACCAACTGCAGAAAGGCCTGTCCAAGGCTGCATGGGGTAGTCACCCTGCTGTGGCCGACATCTTGCTTTCCAAAGGCGCAAAGGTTGACCGGTCGAGCTTCGTGGGAAGTGCCACCCGCGGCGATCCGACCATGTTCGAACTCTTCATCAAGTACGGCTTTGACATCAACTCGACCGAGTTTGAAGATGGTACAGCACTTCGGTAGGATCATCTCAACTCCCCAGCATTATATCGAGGAGGCTAACTTCACCATTGGAACCAGAATGTCTGTTGGCAAGGAGAACCTCATGCGCTGGCTCCTCGCGCATGGTGCGGACCCCAACGTTGCTCATGATCAGGCCCCCTCGCCCCTCGTCTCAGCTGTGGTCGCCAAGGAAGGTGGTGATGCCATGCGTCTCCTTTTGGAGCACGGCGCAGCGTTAGAGCCCAACATCCTTCATTATGTCATCGGGTCCAGAGAACGGAACAAGATGTCAGATATCAGAGAAAGGGTGCAACAACTGGTCCGGGCCGGGGCCGACATCAACCACATTGATCCCAAAAGGAAGGGAACACCGCTGCACTGTGCCGCATGGCACTACAGAGGCGACATTGTGGAAGCGCTTATTGAGTTAGGAGCTGATCCCAACGTCGTCTTCAACGGCCGTACGGCAGCGGATGTGGCCAAGGACAAGAGTCAGGAGCACAAGGCTTACCTGACGATTTACGACTTTCTGAAGGGCAAGACCAAGGTTACTCCGGGGGAGTAAGATGGAAAACGTCTCTTCACGGCCATGTATAAAAGATCTAGCCGCTTTTCAGTTCTTCTCGCCAGACAGGCTTCACCCTTCACACTCATCACTGCCCTTATTACAATCCCAACTTCTCAGTCTTTACGCACCTGGACATAACCTGTGTTGTACATTAGATCCACACTTCTCCCGCTCCTACAAGCTCACGAGATGAAGACATCCCTGGTTCCTCTTACGGCGCGGGGCAGCTTAGTGCTGCTTGTGACCCTCATCGTCCTCAGCGCCTCTACGCTCCTGTCTTTATCAGGTAGAGGTAGGTCGAACTTCAAAAGTGATGGCCATTGTCAAGCTCATGAGAGGTGCTAACTGAGTTACAGCCAACTTCGCCGGAGATCAGACTCATTTGTCACTCAAACGGTCTCCCAAGTTCCTCAGTCTGCCACCTCTTCCCTTCAAAAAGCGAGATGGATGCGGGAACACAAGCCAAGGCCAAAAAGCCTGCGGCGCTTGCAGACCCCCTGTGGTGTTCACCATTGCCGACTCTTTCTCTGCGCGGGCGTATCACGTCCAGGTCGGACATGAAGCCATCAATGTCTCCTCCGCTGTTCTAGCAGAGCGAGCAATAACCGAACCGACCCCCGGCCAGGAGGATCAGTTCACGTTCCACGAAATCCCCAAAGCAACCCAAATGGTATGGGAAGTCCCAGAAGGCACCGACGTAAACACGGCCCTGTTCACCCCTTTTGACGGAAATGAAGCCGTCAGCGTCGGCACCAGCCATCTCTGCGGGTGCACCTCTCTGGTGATCATCAGCCAACGCGGCGTCTACACGACGCATTACTGGGAGAACATCTCGTTCGACCCGGATGATGATTTTCGCCTGACAGTCAAGGGGGTCAAGGAAACCAACGAGCAAGTGTTTGTGCGGACCGTGCTTACGCCGCTCCAAAACGGCGCAAGTCGCCGCACCGTCGTCTCCCAGGAGAAGCTGGATCCACGCAAGATTGGGAACGACGAGGGCGATAACATCAGAGCCTTCTTGGTGAGGCCTGATGGGCCAGCTAATGATCAGTATGTGGAGGACTATCAGCAGAAGTGGTCGCGGATCAAGAGTACGGTGGGAGGAATTGTCAGCCTGTTGGACCCTAATACGGAAGCAGGAAGGGCGAGGTGGCAGGAGGTGATTTATGAGCCCACGGATAACCAGCGCGTCCTCGATAATCAAGCGAACGGACGCATTCTCATCAAGTATGACCCGGACCATGAAGGGAAGAAGAAGGTTATCCTGTGGGTGGAGAGGAGAAAGATCTATGAGCATGAATGGAACTAGGCAGGCAGGCAGGTCTTTCTCATACACCCCAGCGTCCCCAGGGATCCCTTCTGAAGCCGAGGAAACATTCGATGCATTTCGGGGACATATCCCAGGAACAAGCTTTCATTACATCTTATAGGTTGGACACGATTCCTCTTTTAAGACATGAAAGACATTCCTGGATGAAAATAGGAAGAGAAATTTACATACATATTCTGTATGCGTAAAACTCTCGCCTCTTTGCATTAGACATCGTAATCTAGCCCCATTCTTCAGTTACCTACCTTAGCAACCGAATCATCTTACTTTAGTCCTTAAGATAGAACGGTAGCGGCATACTCAAAGGATGTATAAGTTGTGACGATGAAACTGAATCAACAAATGCCAGAGAGCAGTCAGGAAAATGCATCGAGAACAGTGTAACAGGATAGGTAGCCAATTCGTACCATATCGGCTTATCACTTATATACCTATATAGGTAGGTAGGTATAACCAGCTACCTACCTCCTAATTCTCCGGCATCGTCCTCTTGGAAATATCCAGCAGTAATATGCTCCTCTCCGTCGGGGTCTGGTATGGTATAATGTGCTATACCGCCACCGACTCTGCCAACCTCACTAACACTCGTCCGATGTCTCCTCGGGAAGGATCACATCCTCCACGGAATCATGTGCGAGGCTAGATGAGGGGAGCATACATGAAAGCGGAAACGGAGTTGTGGGGATTTGAAAGTACAAGACGAGTCAAAAGACGAAAAGGGGAAAGGTCGTGGGTTGATGAAGCTCGAAGCGTCGGTCGTTGAGAGACGATACCCGGGGGCCATATAGCATATCACATTGCTGAAGCGCGGATTATACTAGTGGCTTATGCAGCATCTTCATTTGATTTACACCAAATCCCCGCGCGTATCTGATACCTACCTACCTAGGTAGGCATTGTTACTAGTGTCCCACCCCTTATGTCATATCATCGCCCAACTTTCCTCTTCCCTTTGAAACACCATACATATCCAGCATCGCAATCCCAAAGCACCATCCCACCCCCCCCTCACAACTTCGCCCTCGAAAACTTGTCCTCCTCCCTCGCCTGCTCATTCACCCTCTTCCACATCCTCTTTCGCAAATCATGCCCCTCCATAAACGCTCTGAACCACTCCGGCCTAAACCTAGGCAACTTTCTCCCCACGCCCCTCGCCGTCTCGCCCTCGCCCGCCAACCTCCTCAACGTCTCAAAGTACTCCTCAAACTCGGGATATATCAAACTAAACCTAGGCCCATCGCCTTTCTCCTTGATTCTTTCCTCCTCCCACTCCTGCATCTCCTTCACCGTCGGCACCGCCTGCGCGCGCCCAGCCAGTATCCGCGCAGCATACACCGCTTGCCACTCAAACACCTTGAAAGTCAATCCGGCGCCGACGGCACCGACAAATAAGAGGGACGGATCCTTTTGCCAGACGACATGTTGGTAGAGGTCCGGGACGCGGTTGTTGCGGACGGGTCTCATGTTGTGCGACAGGAAGGGTAAGGTCCAGGTGTACCCCGTGCCAAAAATGATGTGGTCCACGTCGGGGATGGACGAGCCGTCTACGAGATAAACGGTGCGGGTCTTGGGACAGACCCTAGAGATGGACGGGTGGTTCTTGATGCGCGGGTGCTTGAATGCTTCGTCGCCAAAGTATCCGTTGAAGCTATGTCCTACAGTAACAGCGTGCACGGGAGTCTGGGCGGTGCGCGAGTGGGCGAGGTCGTAGGCGATGTCGGCGGCGGAGACGGAGGCGCCTACTATTACTACTTTCTGCGCGTGTCGTGCGTGGTGTCAGTTTTTATTCGATAAAACGAAGCGAGGGAAATGGTAAAGGGATGATGTATGTGCTGTACAACGAACCTTGTCCAGGTAAAGTTCCCTCCCCCGGAACTGTTTACTATGAAGTACACTTCCCGGCCTCTGCCTCTCAAACGCTTCGAGACCTTGGACCGCAGGAATCCACGGCACCCAGTAATGACCACTGGCCACCACCACGGCATCGAACCACTCCGCCCACCAATAATCTTTTTGTTCTCCTTCCTTGCGCAGCGTCAGCTTCCACTCGTCGCCGACCTTTTCCACTTTCTCAACCGTCGTGGAATACGAGACCAAGTCCTGATACCCGTTACGGTTCACTAGTCCTTCAATGTACCCCCGCACGCTCTTCCAGTGGCGGAACGGCGTGTTGGGACCGTGCAAGGTAATGGAGAACTCGCTCTTTTCCGAGGGAAAGGGTTCCTGGCTGAACTCCATAGGGAGGGCGTCGACGTTGGTTTCTAGGTAAGGATAGACGGAGGATTCGGAAAAGCGCTGTTGGTCAAGTTTGGGCGTGAAGGAGGGGAGGACTTCCGGGATGGGAACTGGTGGGTCGGCGGTGCGGTTGGAGAGGGCGACGAAGTCGGTAAGGGGTTGAGGGCGGTTGGTGTCGCCTATCCTGAGGTCTGAGTTAGTGAGATGAACCTAGAGGAGGTGTGAAAGGACGTAAGCAAGACTCACCAGCATCCTCCTGGTCCTTCTCGTCTTTCAAATACGCGGATGAGATCGAATGTCCTTTCCTGGGCGAGGGCATCAATGGTGATGGCGCCGGCGGGGCCCGCGCCGATGACGGCTACCCTCTTGATGGGCATTTTTGTCTATTGTTGCTGTTGTTGTATCCTGGACATGATGCTGACTGTTGTGTGTATGTGAGACTGAGACGAACAATGAGGCGGGACAATGGGACATTTATAAAAGAGAAAGTGGCCGGCACTTGTACCCGTCTACCCGCCAATCCTCACTGTCGTCGGATTTATCCCAATACGCTGCATGCACATGTAAGCACACAATGTAATTAGGTAGCCAGGATAGCGTGGTGATAAAATCTACGAATTGAGTGAATTTCTGCCGGTAGCTGTCGCTATCGGATCTTACACTAGTATGTACCCGAGTTAGACGCCGTAAGCCGGGATTAGCCCTGTTATTTAGCGGATGTCTGTATGATCCTCACCCGGGGTCCGATAGCGTCGGTTGAACCCCGGATTGGCGTTGATTGTGTTATATCACGCCATCCAGACGGCCGATACATCATCGCCAGGTTGGAGATTTCGCCAATTAACACAACATATCTACCCTGGCCTTGGTGGTGATGATTGCTTTAGGAAGGTATCATTTTTGGGAATAGAGGATTTTTCCCAACCTAGATTTTTCAAAGAACACCAGTCGTTTATTGAGTTGCTAACAAGCTACCTAGGTACTAGGTACTACACTTAACAGCCCGTGTAAGTGAATCACGTCCGTAATGGCTTTCGCAATGTTTCATGCTGTCAGTATGCATTTTTGTTTCCAAGATAAACCTACCATACCCACCGTACTGAATCTCTTTAATGCCTTTCATTCAAGCCTGTCGTAGTCAGGTTTGAAACAGTTTGGAAGAGATCTCTCGTTCAGTATATCGAGGATATACCTCCATGTACCGATATGACAAGTAATTTAGCACTAGAATCAATAGTAGCTTCCCTTTTTCGAATCGCAATTTTCCCTCTCACTTTGCTTCTCCTTGCTCGGGAGAATTGGAATGTGATACACTTTTATTTGACACCAAGAGTTGGGAGATATCTAAAACCGATGAACCTGTCTACATATCATTACTGACCCATTAACACCCATCCAAGGGAAGATTACATCCTCCATTCCTACTGCACCCAACCCTCCCAACCTGATCATCATCACCAAATCACGCCAACCCAACCTCCACATTCTTCCCCTTCACACTCTTCCACTCCACTAACAGCGCCCCAAACACGCTCGCCACCGCCATCGCCACAAACACCATAAACACATCCGTCAACGAATTATTATACGCCCTCGTCACTCCCGGCAACACACTCTTATCCACCGTCTTCTGCACGCTCGTCGCGCCCAACAGCAAGATATTCTCCGGATCCCCAAACCCCGGCGCCAGCTCGCCCACATACTGCACCAGCTTATTCGTAAACACATTCTGCGCAATACTCACAAACAGCGCGCCGCCCAGCGTCTGCACAAACACCATCAGCGCCGTACCGACCGATACATCCTTCATTTCCAGCACGGTTTGCACCGCCATGAGACTTTGCTGGAGCCCCATTCCCAGTCCGGCGCCGACGAGGATCTGGTACCCGATCCATTTACCAGAGCTGGTGTCGGGTTCAAAGGTGGTCAGCAGTCCGTAGCCGATGCTGGAAACGACCGAACAGAGAATCATAAAGGGGGCGTAGTAGCCTAGATAGGAGACAAGCGCGCCGGCGACGACGGACAGGATTACCGTCGCGAGAAGCATGGGAAGGTTCATGATGCCTGATTTGACGGCTGTCGCGCCCTTGACGGCTTGGAACCAGATGGGCAGGTAATAAACGGAGCCCATAAAGGCGGCGCCCAGGCAAAAGGTGAAGAGGGCGGATGCCCACACGGAGCGCTGCTTGATGATGCGGGGAGGGACGGTGCCCTCGTCTTGCATCTTGAATTGGATGGCGATGAAGGCGGTGATCAAGACGGCGAAGAGCACAAAGAGAAAGATGATGCGCCAGTTGTTCCATTTGTAGGTGGTGCCGCCCCATTGCAGCGCGAGCAGCAGGCAGATGATGGCAGGCATGAATACCGCAGTGCCAAAGGGGTCGAATTTCATTATGGTCTTGGCCCAGGTCTCCTCCTGGGGTCTCTCGCGGTTCGGGTCGGGGAAGAAGAAGCCGATGACGGCCATGGTGATGCCGCCGATGGGGAGGTTGATGTAGAAACACCAGCGCCAGGTGACTTGGTCTGTAAAGGCGCCTCCGAGAAGCGGGCCCGAGACGGAGGCGATGCCGTACATGGAGCCGATGAAGCCGGTGTATACGGGTCGCTTCTCGAGGGGCACGGCGTAGGCGAGAATGATCAGCGCGCCCGAGAAGATGCCGGCTGAACCAATGCCGGCGATGGCGCGCCCGATAATGAGGGTCTTGGAGGTGTTGGCGACGCCGCAGATCAGGGAGCCGAGCTCGAAGATGCAGATGGCGATCAAAAAGACCCATTTGAGGGAGAAGAAGGTGTAAAAGCGTCCGAACAAAAGTTGGAGCGCCGCGGTGGTGAGGAGGTAGGCTAGGCATAGTGTGTTAGTAACTGTCAATCAGGGAATGAGAGGAAAGAGGACTTACCACTTCCATACCAACCCACATCCGGCAAACTGTGAAACTGATCGGTAATTTTGGGAATAGCTGTCGCAATAATGGAGTTATCTGCTTCCTGTCAGTCTCTCGCGTTACTTCCGACACAAACTGGGAAACTCACCGAGGGCCATCAAGAAAACACTCAAACACAACGCTATCGTGATCAATCCCAGCTTCAGGCCAGTCGGGTACTCGACTCCATCCTCCCGTATCGTACTGGCGTGACTCTTGTGAGTAGCATTAGACCTTTGTTGGCTCAACGTATGTGTGTGTTTCTTTTCTGGATCCGTGGAGTCGATTGTCTGTCCGCCGTCTGTGTCGGAGAGAACATCGTTGTTGTTGGTGTTGTTGTAGCCACGCGCATCTTCACTTTCTGCTATTGTTGGCGCTCTTGATTCGGTGTCGCCGAGGGCTGGAGGGACTGCTAGGTTGCCGCCTTTGGCACCCTTCTTTTTTGTCCCGGCCATGTTGGCGGGTTAAGGTGTTTCCGTCGTGATTTCCTTCCAGGAAGACAAGAAGGGTAGGAGATGTTCGTCTAGGAAGACAGAATTAGTGAACCGAGGAGGTTTTTATGGGACGAGGAAAAAGTTGATGCAAACAGAGAGAGACCGAAGGACAGGAAAGCGACAGAAGCCCAGGGACAAAGGATTGTGATATACACGTCCAACCCATCAAGCCACAAAGCCCCCCTTCATTACCATTGGGTCATTCCCGGGCTGAGCGCCGTCAATGTGCTGTACTTTTGAGATATCTTACCAGACAAGCGGGAATTTGAGCAAAGTGTCAATTGAAGTACCCTGCTGTCAACCTGTCAGAATAGAATAAGGGAGCGCCTCGTCGAGTCATGGCATGGAAGCCTGAGAACAAATCGGGGGAACGTAGCACTCCGAATAAGGTAGGTATCCAGCCCAACTTGACTAGCGACACTACTACTGCAAGTAGGGACGGTTCCAGGTCGTATCATGCCACGCGGCGTATGGTGACTTGGGTACAACGAGACATGCACGATTGCTTGTTACCGGCGTTTTGGTCGTTTGCGGTGCGCTTGGACTGCGTGCATTTAGTAGTATTTCCCACTTGATTGTGTTCTGGCGTTATTACCTGCGTCTACATTAGTTAAGTTGTGTTTGCCAGGCCACCACGGGTGCAGCCATTGCATCGTTTCAGTCACGTATCGTAAGGGAACGTATAATTAATTCATCTTGCCGCGCCACCAAACAACCCATCGCTCTATAATTCCACCGTCCCCGAAAATTGCGAGAACTGTCACTGGGCCGCTCGCATTGTTCTGCTTATCCTGGCGAGCCTGGCTGTCCTGTCCCACCCACCAAACCGTCAGTCGGGTCGGCCAAACCTAACACACCGATCGCATCATGTTGAATCATCTTTCGTCAAAAATAACTAAGCAAGCTCCAGAAGAATCATATCTCCAGGTTTCTCATTTGTTCTAGCGCGTTTTGTCCACGAATTGATTGATCGCGTCCTCGAAATGCGCACTGCCAAAATCAAACACATTTGCTGACAGCGGCCGATCGTCCGCATTTACAATGCACCGCGATTCTAGACTCAATGTCTCCCAACACCGCGGGTCAGTGTTCAACAGGGTTACCTAGGTACCTTCCACTTGCGACTAACCTTATTTCCGAGCCTCATCGGTGTCCAGGTGCCCCAATCCGTTGTTATGACTCCCCACCGCTCCAACTCTCGTCCATCTCAATCCCATTCATCCCATGGGAGAATGGCTGACAACAAGATACGAGGTACCAGATACCAGGTACGTACAGCCCCTTCTTCCCATAACCCGTCCCGCTTCGCCCGTCGCCGCTAACACCGAACGAATTGAATGGGACCCGAACTGAATGAGGCCAGAATGGCTGGATGGCTGGCTGGCTGGCTGGCTGTGAACCAGTGGACCTCCACAGTCCAAAGTCCAACGCTTGAGCTTTAGCTTTATGTACACTAGACTACCTCCTAACACCGAATCCTCCCTCCCTTAGGGCTCTTGGGGGCCAGACTCAGCTAGGGCGAGACAGGATCAGCCAAGGCGGGGGAAGCTGGGATCATAAGCCTAGTGGCCGCTAACACCGAACGTAGGTAGGTATCTTTCGCGAATCCCGTCCCGAAGCCAATCGATGATTGCCTGTAACCTGGACCGTAAGAACTAGGTACCTAATCAAAGGGACTTTTAGGTCCGCTCCATTTCGCAATCCATCCCGCTGGCTCAATCATTAGCCTCCACAATGATAGGTTAATGTTAGTCTCACAATCAGTGTACAGAACCTCTCTCGCCCGAAATAAACAGTGCCAGTGCAACTACCTACAGTACACTAACAACCGTCCGCGGAGATAACAGGGGGTCCGTTGTAAGCTCCATTATCTCCACCCGCTAAGCTTTTAGTGCTTCGTTCCCATCTTTCTTGGCAAGCTTTAATCCAACCGCTTCTCCTTCTTTCGACCTTCAAGCTAGCCTCAAATCGGGTGGCTTTATCGTCCATCCAATACCAAAGCACCCAAGAACAACGCCTGATGTAAAGTTGGCTGACATTCTGACAGATACGTGCTGCAAAGCCCTACGCCCACATCACATGGCACAAAGACTAGCAAATGCAGAAGCAGAGGCCGTGCGACATTGTGTCAAACCAACGGCTTGCTCACATGGAGAAACTGACTGGCAGCAAAGAAACAACGATTGCAAGATTTGTATTTTCTTGACCATTTTACCCATCAATCTCACCATATGATGCTGGACATCGAGAGGACCAGAATACTTGTATAACTTACACCCGCCATTAGAACAAAGGAAGCATGCGCACTCTCCAAGCATTCTGAGAAACAACACAACCATGACTCCAGTCGTAACCCGACATTGACAATGCTAGTGATGAGTTTGATATGTGAAAGAGAAGATAAGAAAATGAAGAAGAGAAAACTAACAAACTTCTCAACGACCAGTATGATAACTCCAACAATCACCGCAGTGATCGAACTAAGGCTACTACTCCTCATGGACCAAATTGTTGAAGACTCTCCTGAAGTGTCAAAGCTCAAGCATGTTTTGCTCCAACCCGTATTCCTTAGCATAGTCCCTAACTCTCATTTGAGGGCTCGCTCGGCGTGGCTCGTCCTCTTCATCAATAGCCTTGGTAGAAGCCGGCGTAAAGTTTCGAGTCCGCTTGACATTTCCGTTTCCATTTCCTACAGCAGTACCACTTCCATTGCCATTTCCATGGCCCTGTACGCTTCCAAGGCCAGCGTTGAGCGAGCTCTCGGTCCGAACGCCAAAGGGGGTCGGACCAGAAGGAGGGTTGGAGCTAGGATTCGTGGAGTGGTTGGAATTCGAATTTGAAGTCAGGTTGGATGAGAAGTTGGAAGTAAGGTTGGAAGGAAGGCTAGGAGGAAAGCCGGCAGGGTTGGGACCTGAAGCATGACCACCATACAGGTTGGAATTGGACACAAACTCGGCCTGTTTCGGACTATCCTGATGGCTGCCTGCGACCGAGAACATGCTTTGCAAACTTGGGGAGTTGCTCGAGCTTCCGGCGCCATCCATGGAGGAAACCATCTGGGACAAGTTGGATGCGATGGGACACTGGGAGAAAACCGGCTGTGAGAAATTGCGTATGTCGCCATGGTCTGCATTAGGGGTTGAGTGAGCTGATGAAAGGTTGGAACCAGAGATGGTGAGGAAGCGGTTCTCCTTACGTGACTTGACATCCGAAGACGGTAGGGGTATCTGATGAGGCTGAAGTGGAAGCGGCATCGGCTGGTTCAAGAGAGTATTGGTGAAGCAGGCGGCCATGTCAGACGGGATGGACGGCATATGGGTAGACATGGAAGGAAAATGGACCCCCGCTGTCATGTCTTCAGCAGGAGGAGGGACTGTTGTCGAAGTATTCGTTGGCACCTTCATGTTCGTAGGATGCTCATCATCCATACTATTTCCGGAAACATGCATAGCCTCAGGCTCGTCGCGGTTGGGACCCCCACCGTAGTCGGGCATGGTTTCATCACTACTCTGCTGCTGGATCCCCTGTCGCATACCAGATTGCCAGGAGCTGTGACCCATTGAGCCCATCCAGTCCATGTAGGAGGGTTCGGTGAATGGATCGGAATGCGGAAACGACGAGCCAGACCCAGTGTTGGAGCCTCGGGGTGCGTATGGCATCTGGAGTGTTTGTGTACCCACGTAGCTAGCGGGAGGCAGGTGAGGCTGAAATACGCCATGTGTCATAATAGGCGTTGGGAAACCTGGACTTTGACTGTTCTTCTTTGGTCGCTGGGGCGAGTGTGCGTGAGAGTTGATGCCATCGTCGGGGTGATATGTTGGTACGGGAACGTTCGAGAGGTAGGTCGGAGTGCGCCACATGGATGGGTTGGGCCAGGCAATGGAGTTGTTTTCAAGCAGTTCTGAACACGTAGATCGCAACGTCAGTTGTTGGTGGCGGACGAGAGAAGTGTTGCAAAGTCTTACCTAGCGGAGCATGTTGGAAAGAAAAGGCGACAATATTCTTGACCCGCTCAAAGGGAACCGTTCGGGAATCGCGTGGAAAGCCTTCGCTGATAAGAACTTTGATGCGGCCAAGGTCGTCGCCAGGACTCCAGTGGCTCTCATAAAGAAGCTCACGGCGAAAGATAGGAAACTTTAGGCGTTCGCGTTCGCCCGTCTTTGTGTACTCTTGATACTTGTCAGCACGTCATGATACTTGATTATATTTCAGAGGATTTTGGCGACTTACCAAAGGTGTCTGCAATCAAATGGGGTCCGTTGACTTTTCGATCAAAGGCAGTGGAAGCAACCAAGCGGCCATCGATGAAGATGCGCGCCTCAAACTTGACAAACTCGGTATGCCTGCTGTATGTCTTTGTAAACAGGCTGATATCGGGGGCTTTCCAGGCGTGCATCGAGATCTGAAACGGACTGCCGGCTGGAAGACTCGGGATGAAGCAGGTCATGACGGGCAAGCCAGCCTGTCCGTGCATGTGAGCGAGCTCCTGGTCTGGGACTACATGGCACTGGACTTTGAACTCCTTGATTGGAATCTTGCCGTCCCTGCCTGTAGGGAACAGGATGACGTCCCAGTCGTCGTAACGCATTGTATGGTATGCCGTCGCAACCCAGCCGATGGTGAGATGGAGAGGAAAAATTGAATGTAGAATCGATTAGTGAGTGTATCGATGTTGCTCGGGGCACGGGCTGGCAAGATATAATGCAACAAGTGAGCAAAGCAGGGAAGCCAAAAGAAGGCAAAACACAACAACAAAAAGTGACGATGGTTGGCGACGAAGTTGGAGCCGAGGATTGCCGTGTGGACAGAGTGGATGATGATGAAAGTTCTCCTCTTCCCCTCCTCCTGCTTCAAGTTGTATTGACCGCTCCCGCTCAAGTACCTACCCGCATATCACCAGGCCGAAAGGCCCACCACAATCTCGGGAGCGATAGTTGGATCCATTTTGGGCTAGTTTTGCGGTTGCTCTTTCCGTGTTTGTGTAAATAACGTCAGACTAGATCTTGACTCTCGGGATGATGAGAATGTACAAATGGCCGGCATCGAAATTTCCATTGACATGATGGGGGGGTTTTGGGGAAGGATATCTCGCAATTCGAGCGTCTGTCATTGCCACGATCCAGATTCGTCCTTGACACTTGGTGGCCATAATGATGGTGAAATCTTCTTGTTCGGTTGTTAGTTGGAGGCCATTGCTTCGGTTACTAGAGGTTGAGCACGATAGGCAAGGGGCTATCGTGAGCGAGAGTTGCCATATGATTGATGCCTACAAGTACTGAGTGAGGGTTAGTTCGGTCCCGAGTCAATGATCCACTTGCGACTTGCACCCGACCCGACAGCAAATGTGGAGTCATTACCCCAGATGGACTTGCACGAGTCATAAAAATGCAGCAACATGCTTCTGTGGAGTTCTCTGCTCGAGATTGTTCCTGCTGGTGCTTTATGGTCAGTTTCCAATGCAAATGGAAGGGCTGGGTTAGTCTATAATTCCATCAAAATGACAGGTTTTCTGGCCTCGAGGGCAAGCAGAACTCGAACATCCTAAACTGAGTGGGTACCCTCCAACATAAGACGAATCAACAGAAATTGGAGGTAGTTGGACCGTGGGATGATTAATGACTGCTTCCCATGACTCAACTCGTATCACTTCCCCGGGTACCGTTCACCCCGTATGGAAGTAGGAGCAGCTACCTCTACCTATGTACACGGCGCATGCTCTGTTCTGTATTTGTTCCCTCGTGTCTGTACTTGATCAAGGGTCAGGATCACCCGCCTGTCTCGCCTGTCAAGTCCAAGGTCAATAGTCAGCACTGTCAGGCCCGGTTCCATGTCTGATCCACATTATGGAGAGGACCTCGAAGCCGTCTCCATCTTTCGGCCTGGGGAAGCTCCACTTACCCTAACAGCTCCCGAACCGCCCAGTTCCTGCAACAAACCGTCCTCGAACTCACGAGGATACGAGACCTTGTCGGGATACGTGAGCTTGACGCCGTAGCAGAGACCGAGGAAGGCAACGATGAAGGCGCCAATCTGGGCAAGACCCTTGCCGGGAGAGACCCAAGTGTATTCGTATGGCGAAAACATGCCCAGGAGATCGTGGTCTTCGTGCACGGGCTCGCCAAAGTTGCGACGCTCCTGAGGGTCCCACCACTTGGCGTAGGGATCGCGAAACTGGCGCTTGATGCGCGGGGGGTTGATGTAGCCGCCGTTCTGCGCACAACCAGTCCGTCAGCTACCGTGTGCTTCCTCTGTCTCGTTTGACAGCCTCCTTATTCCACTGCCTGCCTATTGTCATACCATTTCGGGGTCCTCAGCATCGGTGAGTTGAGGATAATCGGAGTCGGGATACTTTTCTTCCATGAGGCCGCCCCGGCCGGTAAGCTGGTCGGGCAAAAAGGTACGGCGCTGCTGGACAATGGGGGATCGGTTCGCGGCGAGCGCAACGAGACGGGCGGGCGAGGCCCGTACAATTCGGCGGGACAGCATCTGGGTCGGTTTAGTCAGTCGTCAGTCAGTGTTGTTTCGAATTGGGTGCTATCAATCGGCGCATGGGTACCTACCATGGCTTATGAGGGCCGCAATGCAGTCGTGATGCCGAGTTCGAATTGATTCAGTTTGCGATTTGGGATCTTGACGTTGACGACACTGACCAGACACCATGGAATGCAGGCGCAAGTCGTCGGCCGGCCTGCTCAGTGCAAGATGGTCTGTGCACAGAGCTTGTGGAGCTGCTGATTGGCTTACCTAGTTGCAAGGATGGGCCAACCTAAGAAGAAGGGAAGGAGAAGATGACCCGAGGAATGGCTGGCCGCCCCGCATCGATCAGAAGTCTCTTGAGGGTTTTAGTTGCACTAACAATTTCACACAGTCTCGCCCAGCCCAGTGAGCTCCCTCGCTCCCCTTCCCGTCCCGTCCGTCGTGCCCACTCCCGTCTCCCACTGAGCCACTCTCAAGCGCGTTGTGCACAGACCACCAAATGGCTCCTGCACCATGTGGATGGAAACACGGCGGCAGCATCACTATTCGCCATCCACTCAGCCAGGCAGCTCCTCAGAGGCGGCGGGCACTGTGACCTGACGGGCCATCAGGCTGGCCGGCTGTGGTGGTGTCCCGCTCAGTGCCGGTGCCGTTGATGCATTTTTTTTCGTCGGTTGGCAACTTTTTGCGATTTGCGGGAAACAGCTCTTTTCTCGACATTTCCCCGCTGCAGCCAACCCTTCCCGTAGCCTGATCACGGCCAAACCCGGGCATGAGATAGTTCCAAGTCGTGCGGTTTCTCTGACGTTGTTTTGGTCCCCTCAAATGCCCGCTTCGTCGAGATATCCGCCCCCATATCCCCTCGATAGGCGTGGCTGCTGTGACAGTGACCATGACTACTATGATGACCGACTCTGGCACCGCGTCTGATTCTGGTGCGGGACTTGTTGATTCAACACGAAACGACACCACCACCACCACCACCACCACGTCCGCCACCACCACCACTCCCGGTGACAACGACGCCGACGACAACAACAACAACACCAACGGTACTACTGGTCATCACGACAACAACGAGACAGACAACAAAAGTTACAGCAGCACCCACCATGTCCCCGCCATCGATAATACCTCGACGACGACCAACGCCAACGCCAACGCCCAAGATGCTGGCTTCCTCGACCGCGACCAGTCGCCCTTGTCGTCCATCTCGTCCCCGCTGAGCGAACCCGACAACTTTGAGTTTGATACCGAACCGATGTCATCCATTCTATCACCAAAGTCTACGACAAGCGATACTCATGCCCGCGACGGAGAGACGCCCGAGCTCGACGAAGATGGACAACCACCGGCCAAGCGACGCCGAGTGCGCGAGACAACACCTCACAATCACTCGCGCAAACCGAAACCAGAGTCACCACCATGGAAGAAGTTCGAGGCCGAGGGGCCGACTACCATCATCACCGAAGACGGTCGTCGCAAGTCTGGCCGCGTCAATCCCGTCTTGCTAGGCATGAAGCCCAGCGACAAAAAGGTTACGCGCAAAGCTATCCAAACAAGTCCTGTCAGCAATAAAAGTAGTGCCAGTACGTCCAGGAAGCCAGCGCCAGCAAGCAGTAGCAGCAGCAAACATGCTCCCGCAAAGATGCCGCCTCCGCCGCCGCCGAAAGCTCCCGCGCGCAAGTCTGCCACGACTCATGATACCAGACCCTCCGCGTCCCGATCCCGTCGACGATCTCCATCTCCCCGACGTCCTGCTACACCTCCGAAACCTGCCGCGGTCGGTACGCGTCGGTCAACGCGCCAAGCCCTCGCCCATTCTCGAGCATCCTACGATGATGGCCAACTCTCTCCCGGTGCCTCGCGCGCCACTCCCCGTATCAAGCTCAAAGTTCGACCCCCGTTGACCGTAATACCCCTGGTTCATCCAAACCAAGCCAATGTTCGTCCGAAGCTTGGGCCGACCTTTGAGGAGTACTTTGCGCGCGCTCAAGAAATACCGGTGGAGGAGGGTGGGCAACACATCCCCGATGAAGAGCCCAAATACACAGACGAGATGGCCCTCCAGGACGCCAAGGTCATTCTACGGGTTGAAAAAGAGGTGGAGCCAGGGGGCTTGCTCGCCCCTGACAGGTGTTCGGCTTTCGAGCCTGAGGCCGAAGAGGAACCGCCTCGACAGTGGGCTCATCTCGACCACCTCACAAAGGCCATGACCAACTTTCGCAAGTTGATGTATAGAGAGCAGCAGTTGCATATGCAGGCAGCCAAGCGCATCGCCATTGCATGCGAAGCCGAGTGGAGACGCCGAAACCCACAGCCCAAAACTGCCCAAGAAATCGAGCTGGAGGAGATGGAAGCGTCCAAGGCCAAATGGCGCCAGGTTATCAGGGCCTTTGCTGGGACATGGGAGAATGTCAGAGTCGAGGTCAACAGGCGTCGCTTGGTGGAATGGGAGGCGGAGGAACAGCGCCGTGTCAAGGCCGCGCTGAATCAAGCAGTCAATCTTTCGGAACAAAAGCTACAGCAACGACAAGCGCAAGTGGACGGGGACGAAATTACAGACGAGGACGAGGACGAGGACGACGATGACCTGGAAAGTGGCATGCCGTCAGTAATGGGCGACGAGGAGGAAAGTGACGAGCACTCCGACCAAGGATCCAACGAGATGTCTGACGAAAATGACCAAGATGAAGACGAGGATAACATGTCCTCCTCCTCTGAGGACGACGATAAGAAATCGACCGCGTCGGACGAGGGCCTGACTCAGGAAGAATTACGTGCAAAATACGCCAACCTACCCACCTTGGACACGACCGATGGAAATAAAGAAACAACAAAAGACGTGGAGATGGCTGATGCTTCCGCTGCTATGGATGGCAGCGTTGCAAATGGTGACGATACAAGCGATGAGTCGGTAGACATGGACGACGACCTTGGATCTAGCGAGGAGTCAGACGACGACGACGACGAGGACGAAGACGATGAGGAAGAGGAAGAGTCCGATGATGAACCTGCTGGCTTGCTAGGGCTATTCTTTGGAAAGTCAGAGTTGAAGAAGTTGAAGGAGGAGGCTGTAACTGAGGAGCCGTCGGTTGAATCCGCTGGGGATGTGGAGATGACCGATGCTCCGGCGGCCCTTCGTCCCGAGCCCCAAGTTGATGGCCATGCGCATGAGGCTCCGATAACTAATGGTTCCCACACTAATGAGCAGCTGGCATCATCTCAAACTGAGGGTGCAGACGATGAAGTGTCGTTACTGATTATACCCAACGACGAAAAAGCAGCAGAAAATACTCAGACCACAAAAGAGCCTGGCAGCGGAGTGGCAAATAAGGACTTCCTCACCAATGGTAGTTCCTTGAAGCATCATGAAGAGATTGTACAGTCCGAAAACCAGGCACTTCCGGCTAAGGAGTCGGTTGAAGCTGGGGGCGACCTGCCAATGGTTGATGCCCCACCCACAGACGATTTACAAAGGGAAACAGCCGCGGCGCCGTCGTTGGAGCCCCCACCCAACACCCGACATGATAGTCAGGAAACAGTGGCGGCTACTGACATGCAGAGCCAGTCACAAACACAGTCACCAAAAACAACTGATACCAAGCCCACCGATGTCGACACTCCCCACTCAGAGCTGGCCGTCAGCGTGCAAAAGCCAGATAGCCGACAATCCTCACCTCAGCCAACAACCCCAACAGTCAAGACAGAAATCCCGTTTCTCCTGCGTGGAACACTGCGTGAGTATCAGCATCATGGTCTGGACTGGCTTGCTGGGCTGTATGCCAACAACACCAATGGTATCCTGGCCGATGAGATGGGTTTAGGAAAGACCATCCAGACCATTGCTCTGCTGGCGCACCTCGCCTGTCATCATGAAGTTTGGGGTCCCCATCTGGTTATTGTGCCTACGAGTGTAATGCTCAACTGGGAAATGGAGTTCAAGAAGTGGTGTCCTGGATTCAAGATCCTTACGTACTACGGCAACCAGGAAGAACGCAAGCGAAAGCGCCAGGGATGGAACAACGACGATGTTTGGAACGTCTGCATCACCTCCTATCAAATGGTCCTTCAGGATCAGCAGGTGTTCAGGCGAAGACGCTGGCATTACATGATCCTCGACGAGGCTCACAACATCAAGAATTTCAAGTCGCAGCGCTGGCAAACCCTGCTCGGCTTCAACACGCAAGCTCGGTTGCTCTTGACAGGTACTCCGTTGCAGAATAATCTGACCGAGTTGTGGTCGCTTCTCTACTTCTTGGCGCCACCCGAGAACGGCGAAGGCGGGTTCGTTGACCTCACCGAATTCCATAACTGGTTCGCTAGGCCCGAATCTCAGATCTTGGAAAGCGGCCGTGAACAGCTGGACGATGAGGCGCGTGCCATCATTGCCAAGCTGCACAAGGTCCTTAGACCCTACCTTCTCCGTCGACTCAAGGCAGATGTCGAGAAACAGATGCCGGCAAAGTATGAACACGTCGAGTTCTGCCGCCTCTCCAAACGTCAGCGAGAGTTGTATGATGGGTTCCTTTCCCGCGCCGATACACGCGAGACGCTGCAATCGGGCAACTACATGTCCATCATTAACTGTTTGATGCAGCTCCGAAAGGTCTGCAACCATCCCGATCTCTTCGTGGACCGGCCCATTATGACCTCGTTCCGCATGTCGCGGTCAGTCCCGGCCGACTACGAGTGGAAAGAAAAGTTCATTCGGAACAGGCTGTTGGTTACGAAGCCCATGACCACTGTCAATTTGAGCTTCCTCAACATGATTCCAACCGAGTATGAAGATCTGTCCAAGACACACACCGACCGCATCGCCCAGCTCAGCTCCCATCGTATCTTGCTCGACCTGAGGGAGGCCCAGAAGGTGCGCGCCAACAACGCCTACACCGCGCTGGACCCTTCCTCTGTCAAGTCCAACCTTGTATATCTTGAAAGTGCCGCCAGATGGGGTCGGTTCGAAGAGCTGCAACACTGTGTCTACATCAATGCCCTCCGTCGCCAACAACGACCCATCTATGGAAAGCGTCTAACCGAGTTCCTCACCCTTGACACCCATCTACGACCATACAAACCCCGACCCAGAGTCCCGGCCAAGATCATGTCCTGGTTCGAAGAGGATTCCTTCCTGTTACACAATGCCATTCCGACGCTCCAGCAACGCGCCGAATCCATGGAAATGACCATCACCAAGTTCGCCTGCGTCACTCCCGCGGTCGTGACCGGCCCCGAAATGAACCGCTTCCTCCTCGGCGAACGAGGCATCCAACTCTTTGAGGACCTCGACCTCAAGCTCTCTGCTCCCGTCAAATACGCTCCCTACATGCCACCCCAACCTCCTCCGGACCCCTGGCACGAGGCCCGCATGCGCTTGACCATCCAGTTCCCCGACAAGCGGCTCCTCCAATACGACTGCGGCAAGCTCCAAGCGCTCGACAAGCTTCTGCGCAAACTTCAGGCGGGCGGCCACCGTGCCCTGATCTTCACGCAAATGACCAAAGTCCTCGACATCCTCGAACAGTTCCTCAACATCCACGGACACAAGTACCTTCGCCTCGACGGCGCCACCAAGGTCGAACAGCGGCAGATCCTCACAGACCGATTCAACCACGACCCGCGCATCCTCTGCTTCATCCTGTCCACCCGCTCCGGAGGTCTCGGCATCAACCTCACGGGCGCCGACACAGTCATCTTCTACGACCAGGACTGGAACCCAGCCATGGACAAACAATGTCAAGACCGATGCCATCGTATCGGCCAGACGCGCGACGTGCACATCTACCGATTAGTCTCGGAACACACCATCGAAGCGAACATTCTCCGCAAGGCTAGTCAAAAACAAATGTTGGACGACGTGGTCATTCAGGAAGGAGAGTTCACCACCGATTACTTCAATCGGTTGTCGGTGCGAGACGTGCTAGGGTCCAATGGCGAGGTGATCGCCAGCAACGAAGACGACGTAGCCGCCAACCTCGCCATGGATCGCGTGCTCGGTGGACCGTCAACTACCGGCACAGGAGGCGACGACGGCACTGCCGACGGCGGCGGTGCATCCCAACCCCCTGTGCGAAACGTGGGCAGGGTCCTAGAGATGGCAGAAGATAGAGAGGATGTCGACGCGGCCAAGGCAGCAGAAAAGGAAATCATGCAGGACGAAGCAGATTTCGGAGAGGCGGGCAGTACGCGCCCGGGAACGCCGGGTGATGGGCTGGCGGATTTGGATGGCCAACTTTTGGGAGGAGAAGAGACTAAGGAGGTAGAGGAGGAGGTGATTGAGTATAATGCGTGGGGAGAGAGGATGCATACGATTGATGAGTACATGCTGGGGTTCATGGCCAAGGCTTTGGAGGGAACGCCGTTGGAGTTACCGAGGGATCGCAAGAAGGGAAGGGATAGGAATCGGAATCGGAAGGGGAAGGATACTAGGAAGAGGTGATTGATTGACTTGGGAAAAGCCAGAGGGGTGGGTGTATGATAGAAGGGGGGTTGGTGATTAAAGTGCATATCATATCTTTATTTTTGGGTGTTATAACACCTATTCACAAGTAAAGCGAGTTAGTATCGTTGTTGTTGTTGTTGTTGTTGTTGTTGTTGTTGTTGTTGTTGTTGTTGTTGTTGTTGTTGTTGTTGTTGTTGTTGTTGTTGTTGTTGTCGAACAAGACAGTGAGATGTATACAAGGGGAACTGGGAAGTGATTGAGTAAGGCAGTGGTAGAAGGAAAAAGGATTGTGTGTGTGTGTATTATACTAGACGTTTATACCATATTTGACTGTTGGTGAGAAGGTAGAATGGAAGATTAGATACATAATTGTCTTGAGACCTGGCGTAGCCAGATTCCGCTGCTGTTCGGTACAAGTTTTGTTCGATGTCGCTAACAACTGAAGTGTTGGAGGGGGGGGGGGGGGGGGGGGGGTCGAAGCTGACGGGCTGTTAGTGCACTATCCTTTAGGCGGCGAAATCGTGCTCAAGTGCGATAGTGTTGCATCACCTTTCCTTTTTGAATGTTCCCGTCCATGTTGCCCGACAAGGGATGGAAGGTCAGCTGGGAGATGACGGCTCGCGCTTTTTTACGAGCAGGTGTTTAGTCATTTTCTCAACCGTTTGGACTTGTCATTGATAGATAACACCAACCGCCTCGCCGTCCCAGTGCGCATCATTCCCTTCCCTCCACTTGGGGAATGAATGGGTGATGTGATGTGAGGTGAGACAAGCATAAGGCTGCATGGCTGCATCCCGTCCGTCTGCCTCCGCTCGCTATGTGGCTGCATGACGGGCGGGACTGTCATTTTCCCGCCTGGTCGGTCGGTCGGCCTCATGGGTCGCGTTCCATGAGACCGTTTTGCCCCAGGTAGGTGGTCACTTTACACTTTGCCGGGCAATCACCAGTCATGACTTTTACGATGCCAGGCTGTTACCTTTCTGGGTCTATTTTCTAACCTCAAGGGTCAAAGTGTGAATGAGGCTGAATGCCGTGGTGGGATGGGGAGAGGGCCGCCGATATTCGGAACGTATCAAGTGATACCTCCAGGGAGTCTAGGGACATACGCCCACGCGCACGCGGATTGGCTCACTTGACCCTTTCCCTAGAAAAAACCACCACGGGTTATACGACGACTGACGATTTTACACAGCGAGCGTGGTTCGAACATAAGTCTTAGTTAAGGTAGGTATGTTGAAGCACTGTACACACGACGAACCTTTTCAAAATCCAACCTAACCTTGAAGGCGCGGTTTTGTTTTTTTGCTGTCGCACGGCGCCAAAATGCGGCTCGTTTCTTTTCTGGCTGCACCCTACCTACCGAACCGATGTTTGTCCCTTGTCCCTTGTTCCGCGCGCACACACAGGCAACTTCATCCAGGCCGGGCACCTAGGCTGAACTCCATCTCCCGGCCGGCTGGCCGACCGCCTATCTGGTATTACATATTGGCATGAGGACGCAGCAAACCGGACTGGTGTGACTATGGTAGACGGTGAAGGATGGATGGCTTTCGGTGAAAGTGTGTCAGCCAGGACTTACACTAGGACCCAGAAGGGCGTAGTTGTCAAGGCCAGATGCCTGAGTAATGTTTTCCTCGTACAGACAGGCAGGCCTACAGGGTAGGAAAAGCTAAGGTGTTCGGGTGTTGGCGTTTGACCGTTGGCAGCGGCCTCATGACACTTTGGATGACTCTGAGGTCAAGTCTGAGGAGGTCATGACCGGATGGACGCAAATGGTCAAAAGACTTGTTGCGCGAGGGAGGTGGTTATATAAGGTGATGTTGTGTTTTCATCTGTTGTGTCTTTTTGTTTTTCCTTCGATCAGCTTTCACAAGTCAAACGTTCAACGAGAACCAGCAAAGCTCAACCGACCAAGACAATACCCAAACGTTCACTGGCACGAACCAAGACAAACTCAACCACTCCACGACAACAATAACCTTTCCCCAAACAAAGCAAAGCAATGGCCTGGTACACCACAGACTATTGCACCCTCTGCTGCCGGCACATCCCCGTCTACTCATGGTACTACCACTCCTACACCTGTCATCGGCGCACCGTCACCAGCACCAGCACCAGCACCCACGGAACTCGGCGCTCACACTCGCGTCACCGCCGTGAGCATGATCGTGAGCGCGAGTACGAGTACGAAACTACCGTCCGGCGCACGCGGAGCCGAAGCCGTCACGGGTCTACTTCGTACTACTTCTACCTCCCCTGGAGATATCATCGCCCGGCGGCTGCTCCTGCTCCCGCGCCGGTGAGATGTCCTACGCCTGCTCCTCCTGCGTTGCCGGAACCGCTGCCTTGTCGGAGCCGGAGCAGCCGTCGGAGGGGTAGCGAGGATACCTCTCGGGATAAGGATAGGGGGTGGAGGAGGAGGACGGTGGATATTTATATTGAACATTAAGGGGGGGTCATTCCCTGACACCATCGATGCTCTCTTTTTTTTTTTTTTTTTTTTTTTGGATCGACCAATCGTTTCGTCTTTTCCTTGGACAAGAAACCAACCTAATTCGACATACAACCCGCTCGTTACCTACCTACCGTTCGCTACCACTGACCGTGTTGGTCTAAACTTTCGTTTGTCAAACAATTCACAGCACAGCATCTCTCTTCTTTCTTTTGTTCATGTGGGGGGTAGATGTTTTGATGGAACTGGGTACTGAAGATACATCAGACTGGATGATTAAGTAACCATGTGATTGGAATACACTGCTTGGAATTGGGTTGAGGGACAGACGGACAGATTGTAGTGGACAGGATGAATGGTAAATGAGACACGAAGGCATGTAGAACAGTCTAGGTAGCCCTAGCGCTTGGAATAAGACCATATTGCCATTAATTCGTAGCGCTTGTGATGCAGGGACATTGTGACCTTGTCGTCGAATTTGAGGAGGGCCGAGACCTTCGATCAGATGATCACATGTCTCGGGTCAGAGGTTGTTGCGAGAACAGTAGAGACAAAGAACACTCCAACGGCTGTCTGGGAATACACCTGAGAGTGGATTTATGCCGGCTCTGCGAGAGTCCACCGGAAAACAAAAACAGAGTGTCTCCCGACCCTTCCTTTCTCTTCGTCTCTCCTCATCGCAATCCGTCCGTTGTCCACTTTGACGGGGTTAGGGTTCAGTATGGCTCTCGTCAAAATCAATCACGACTTCCCGTCCGGGCCATGGCGTGCCGTGGAAACTCCACTCGTGATCTGCCGTCATCCGAGCGGCCGATATCAATGATGCCCCGATATCGTCTTGTTATTGTCCGTTGCATATCATTTGATCTCATCCCAACCTGAATAAGCTGCCTGTGGTTGTCACTATACAACGTCTGTTCCGTGTCGTTTTCCTACTCTGACATCCATTGCGTTTGAACAAAAGACCCTCGTCAACATGGCCATTATCGGACGCCCGCTCCGCAAAAAAGAACACACTAGGTCTGAATCAACTTTGACCGACAAGTTTTGTTGCGGCGGTCAATATGGCTTCCCACGCGGTCAATCGACAAAAGCGAGGTCATCTTTTTAGGCAATCGAGGTCTCCATCTGCCGAGGCTGCTTTCGCAATTGCAAATCATCGGCTGTCCTTAATAAACTGTCCAAGCAGAGGTCGATGACGACCGAGTTGGTCTATTCCCAATCCAGAAGGTACCTTTCTGGGGAAAGATAGTGCCGGGGCGGGGTGACCAATCGCTTGGCGATCGTTACGGCCCTGCTGTGCTGTGAGCGCACTGAGTGCACCGACAAGCGATCGCCGGGCAGTACGGAAGGAAGAACTTTTCCACTTGGGGGGCCGCTGCTATGCCGCCGCAAGAGAAGAGAGACGATGAGTGTCGGGTCGAGACAGAGTCATGCGGTTATGTTGTAGTGGCTTATCTATTTTTCTCCTTTTTTCCCTCAATTATCGGGTCACAATGCTTGAAAGACACCGCGAGATATCTGTGTTGGAATTGGGGTCTCCATCATCGCGGGGGACCCCGGCCCGATGCTTAATTGAACTTGGCAGGTCGCTTTGCCCCTGCACTGCCCTGGGCTGGTTACCATGACATATCCCGGCTCAAGCCCGGACGGTCAACCATCAAGATGCGGAAGGTGGAGGATGCCCGGTTCTGCAGCCCTTCAGTTCCTTCGCCTTCTCGCGTGCCACCACCTCGCCAATTTCCATCGATTGCTCACAACTCAACCGTGGAAGACTGGCTTCATTGGCTCCAGTCATCGGTTACATTCGCAGCGGCCAATGGCATGACAACCAAGAACGACAAGTAAAAAGTCAGTTCGTGTTCCCGTCCAAACAGCTCCTTCCATGTTCGGAGAATTATACTTGGGCCAAGTGGATCTCTTGAACGAACCACGTCTGTTGGCGACATAAGAGCGTCCGTTGGTCCCGTCACAAGTCATGGCCGCCCTCCCTTCCTCTCCTCTCACCCTCTCTTCACCCTCCCCTTCTTGCCCTCACCTCTTGCTCCCCGCGAGTGAGGCAAGATCACCGGCAACATGAGGTTCTTCTCCGCCGCCACCGCGCTTCTAGCGGCCGCCTCCACCGCCCATGCCGCCTTCTTCAAGACCATCGGCATGGAAATTGGTCCCATCGACGACCACATCGAGTCCCTCAACAAGCGCGCCCAAGTCGAAGGCACTTCTGGCTACGGCACCTTCGACCAGCTGATCGACCACAACACCCCCGAGCTCGGCACCTTCAAGCAGCGTTTCTGGTATGGCTTCCAATACTGGAAGGGCCCCGGCTCGCCCATCATCCTTGTCAACCCCGGCGAGCAGGCCGCCGATGGTTTCAATAAGTCGTACCTCTCCGACCAGCGTCTGGCCGGTTGGATGGCCAAGGACATGGGCGCCGCCGTGGTGATCATGGAGCACAGATACTGGGGCAATTCCAGCCCCTTCGACGAGTTGACGGTCAAGAATCTGCAGTATTTGACGCTGGAGAACTCGCTGAAGGACATCAACTACTTTGCCGAGCACATTGAGCTGCCCTTCGACAAGACCAACGGCAGCAAGCCTGCCAACGCCCCTTGGATCTTCTCCGGTGGTTCTTACTCGGGCGCCCTGGCCGGTTGGCTGGAGGCGCTGTACCCGGGCACCTTCTGGGCGTATCACGGCACTTCTGGTGTGGTCGAAACCGTAGGACACTTTTGGACCTATTTCATCCCTGTCCTGGAAGCGACGCCGCAGAACTGCACCAAGGATTTGACCGCTGTTATTGACTTTGTCGATTCCGTGTTGCTGCATGGTACTCCCAAGGCCAAGCGTGAGCTCAAGTCCAAGTTCAAGCTGCAGGACTTGACTGATGCCGATTTTGCTTCGTAAGTTGTCTTGAACTGTCTGTCAAGCAAATCAATGCTGACCTATTGTCTGCAGTGCCATTGAGAGCGGCCCCTGGAGCTGGCAATCCACCCAGTTCTACTCGGAAAAGACCACCGGTTACACCCCTTACTACCGCTTCTGCGACTACGTGGAGAACGTCTGGCCCAACTCGACCAACAAGGTCCCTGGGCCACTCGGTGTTGGCATCAACAAGGCCCTCGACGGATACGCCAAGTGGTTCGTCGAGGAATCTCTTCCTGGCACCTGCGAGTCTTCTGGCTACGACGCTTTCAAGGGCGAGGATAACGTTCTCTGCTTCCAGAACCAGAACGCTTCCAACCCCATTTTCCACGACTTGTCGGTCAACAACGCCTACAACCGCCAGTGGAATTGGTTCCTCTGCAATGAGCCGTACGTGTTCTTTTCCCCCTCTGGTTTCCCGTTCCTTTATACTGACATGTACGCAACAGCTTCGAATGGTGGCAAGATGGCGCCCCTCTTGGCCGCCCCTCCATCGTCTCTCGCCTCGTCGACGCCGACTACTGGCGCAAGCAGTGTCCGTTGTGGTTCCCCGCCGAGAAGGGCTCCAACGCCACCTATGGCATCAAGCAGGGCAAGCGCGCCGAGGACGTCAACAAGTGGACCGGCGGTTGGAAGCACACCAACGGCACGCGCATCATGCAGGCCAATGGTTCCCTTGATCCCTGGAGAGACGTTACCCTGTCGTCCAAGTTCCGACCCGGTGGTCCCTTCAAGGGCAACAAGAACCACCAGGTTCGCGTCATCGAGGGCGGTACTCACTGCTCCGACTTTTACGGTCCCAACTGGAGCGCCAATGAGGGCATCAAGAAGGTTGTCGAAGAGGAGGTCGCTCAGATGGGACAATGGGTGGCGGACTTTTACAAGAAAAAGGGGATCACTAGGCCACAGTAAAAAAGGGGGTGGATGTTGTTGTTGTTGTACATATGAGTGTTGGGTACCTATGATTGAATGCCTTCATGTACATACCTAATGAGAGTATAAACGTAATGATAGTATTCTTCTCGGCAGCTGGTTGGTATGGATGGTGGATGATGGTTGGTGATACGTGGTGACGATAGTCTGCAATTTCCAACTTATGTACCAAGATGCCTGCAACAAAGTTTAGGGATATGTAGGCCCCAAGTCCGTGCATTTTAACCATCCAATAACAATAGGGCCGCTGGTCTAGTGGTATGATTCTCGCTTAGGGTTCAAACCTGAGCATTCTTGCGAGAGGTCCCGGGTTCAATCCCCGGGTGGCCCCGATTTTTTTCCTTATTTTTTTTTTTTTCTCCTTTCCCTCTTTTTTTTTTTTTTTTTTTTTTTTCTTTTCCTATCACATTTTTTTGCAGGGGGGAGGGAGGGCAGGGGTGTGAACGCTTTTTGCACTCAGGCTTGTCTACTTTCTTTTTCTTATCCCTTACCTTGAAGGCTTTTCCTTTCTCTCTCTTAGTAGTAGTAGTAGTAGTAGTAGTAGTTTCGAGACCGTTAAACAAAGTGATGATTGAAAAGTCGAATGTCATTTCCGTTAGGAGGATCGAAGATGGTATTGTTGCAACTTGCAAGCATTTATTTTCACTCCCATGAGAATAATAGTGTGCATCGATGCCCCTGGAAATGGGGAGGTTAGGTAGGTAGGTAGGTAGGTACGTACCTCTAGGAAACCACGCACGGTGTTTATTATTTATATGGGTGAGGGTGGAATCAGGAAATCTGCGGCGGGCGTTAGTGATTGATTGGATTGAGATTGAAATTGCCGTATGACGACGTAGGTAGGGGGGGGGGGGGGGGGGGGGGGGGTCGAAGATAATTACGATTAGTACTTTTCACTTGGTTTTTCGGTTGCTTCACTTTCATGGTGGTTTCTTTTCTTGATGCTTACTTACACCGGGATTTGCTTTTTGACGTACGTGTGTTGGGGAAGATGTTAAGATGAAGAAGACGTTCAACAGACAGCTGGTGGTGCTGTAATGGATAGTCGTCAACTAAGTTCACGGGTGCCTTGGGATGTTTTTTTTTTTTCTTTTTTGTTTTCCGCCCAACTTAATTCCGGGGTGTAACCACAAACTAGCCCCCTTTCTTTTCTATTCTATCCAAACAAAATAATTTGAATGAATCCAAGGGTCGAACTGGGCACCAGACAGACCCTTCTGCGCTCGGCAAGAACTTGCCACCAAGGGAACTACAAATCGGGTATTGAAACTTGTATTCGTGCTACATTTGCAATCAATGAAGTAAATCCCGTCCCAAGTTTGTATTTCCATGGTTCACTGAACCGTGGTTGATGGTGTGGTGGCTGCCGGGTAATAAGGCAGATGGATGTTCGGGTGCGGGCAAGTGCGGGGCGGGGGGCTCGGAGAGGGAAACAGGAGCCAGAAGGGTGGTCGGACACTCGACAGTGATTCAACCTGCGTGGATTGGAAACATCCGGAACATTGATTTTGGGGGACAATAGATGTCCGAAAATTCATTGAAGATGCTCTGGAGTTTTCTCAACCGTCATGGCTGGATTGATGTGCAAGTGTCCTGACACAGTGCCGAAATGGAAGGGAGGGATCAATGGCGGATCTCGACTGGAACGGCCATACCCACCACCCAACGAGGTTGTGAAACTTCCAGGAAAATCTCACAGCTCGCATCTTCTCTTGTGGTATGACTTTTCGCAATTTGTTACAAGGCTTTAAACGCGCGACGAATCTTCACAGGAACGACGACAGGTCAAACCAAACCCAGGCCTTGACTGCGCTGGTGATTCCGTCTCCAAGTGATCGGGAAACTTTGTTACGGTTTTCAAAGTCACTGTCTGAAATTTACATTGCGTATGGGCCATCATCAGCAAGTTTGACAAGGCCCCAAGTACAGCAACGGCGCTGACATGTGTCAATGCCAGACATGTAGCAGGTATTGCATCGTGCAGGAGTACCTAGGGCATAAAAGGTCCATGTAGGCCGGAGGTTCCCCACCAAAACAGTCATGATAAAAAGTGCACTGCACTGATACACGCCGACAGTTGCATGCTTGCAGGGGGCTGGACCAAATCCCATGAGAAGTTTGAGTCAGTATTTCCTTCACTCAACTCCTCCCGTGAGTGGACTTGCGCCGTACGAGACTGTAAGTGATCAAAGCTTCAGACCCGAATGACGGAACGAAACTGACTGTAGACCGACGGAACCCAGCCCTGTACCGCGCCACTCAATTTAACAGCCTGTCCTGCACCAACTCAGGCAACACCTTCTCCCCCTTCCGACTCTCCCGCTCCTCTGCCCCCTCCCACTTGCTCCCACCTGGCAACTCCAATACCAATGGCTCTTCACATCCCTCCTGCACCCCCTTTCCGTACCTGGGCGCTCTCAAATCATCACTATTGACCCTCTTCCCCGTGACGGGATGCGGATAATGAAACGGCACCACCCTCGTATCTGGCCACAACATCTTTCTCTCGAGAATCTCATCCGGGCCCGTGGGATCCTCTGGAAACGTCCTCGTCGGCCACGGCACATAATTCGGCTTGGTCTTACTCCATCCAGCCTCAAAATCCGCATGCCAAAACGGAAAGTACCTATACCTCCACAGCTTCCACACCCCGTCTTCCTTCACATACTCATTCTCGTACAGACCACCTTCCCACCACTGTCTGTGGCCCAGCGGCAAGTTTTTCTCGATAGAGTGATGAGTGCCGGCCTGCATCAGGGCACGCATGCGACACCAGGCGTGGTCGCCTGAGGGGGAGACGTCGACGATGTCTTGCATCATCATGTGGTCGAGCAGAAAGCCGTGGATGGGACCGTTGCGGCCGGCGACAAAGGTCTCGGCGAAGCGTTTCTTGTAGAGGCGCTCGACGCCGGCTTTGCCGAGGTAGCGCGAGCCGAGGAACTCGACGAAGGTGTCGGGGCGGTTGGAGAAGAGGTCGACTACTTCGTTGTAGAGACATTTGTCGAGGTAGTAGCCGTATTTGTGGTGGGTTTTGCGGATTTCAGCTTCGTCTGGATGATTGTTTGTTAGGAAGTGGAAATGCGATGCGGGTCGTAAATGGTGGTTGGGTGCTTACCGGAGACGCGAGACAGTTCTTTGTGCAAGGTGAGTACCTGCTTTTTGAGTTCTGCGAGTTCCTGCTCCATGATGTTGGGCTACTGGGTGTTGGAGTTGGGTGTTGCTCTGTTTGGTGTTTGCGCGCTGGATCTCCAGGAAGGGATTGAAGTGCGATCGAGACGTGGGAGTTGTCGCTTTGAAAGCTGTATTAGGCGACGATAGAGTGGTGTAATTGCTTGAGTTCCATTCCATCCATGGGTCAATTGAGCCGTCGTTCGATACCCAATTGAGCCTGAATCCACGTGCTGCTGACAACGCGGTGATTGAATGCAGCGTTCATCCCATCATCACACACGGGAGCAACTTTGACAGGTGCTTTTCCCCAATTTGCCTCCGCTACGTCGGATCCGGATGGACGTGGCATCTGTGAGGGGAACATTTCGGGAAGAGACAGAGAGAGCGAGACCCTCCATCCACCAACGGGTTGTATGCAGGGAGCTTTGACCATATCGGAATGGTGATGTTGATTACTTTACCTATGTTGCGAATTGCGAAGAAGAGTAATGGGTCGACATCAGGGTGACTGTCATGATGGTTTCGCTGTCCGCGGCCAAGCCTGGGTGAGGCGACCTGTTTTTGACTATCGAATTGTCAATTAGATACTGTCTTTCGGTTGTTCTGCCGCTGTGTGTGGTTCGTGCCAAAAGAAAAATAAGAATAAAAATAAATAAATAAAAAAAAAAGGAAAGAGGGAGAGGGGGAGAGAGAGAGAGACAGGGAGAGGGATCAGTCTGTGTGCACAGCCGCTCGTGGAATAATAGGGTATCCTGCCCTCTGTGTAGTAGTTTCCCATTGTAAATAGCTGAGAGACGCAGGTGTAGTCAGCTGAACTTGTCTTCCATCAATGCCCAGAATCAGGACATTGATGGTAAACCGGATCAATCTCAGGGCATTTGACAGACGCCTTGGCATGAGTGTTGGCACTAGCGACACTGGGTAGGTAGCCTGATGATGATCCATCCTGATTTTTCTGCTTGAGTTTGAGGATGTCTTCCAGGCCCAGTCTTGGTAATGGCATTGATGTACCAGCTGTAAAAGAGTACCTCTACTTTGCAGGCGTCTTGGCCGCGGCTGACTCAAGTATGTGTCATACCTTTCGAAAGAAAGTACCTAGAGGTAATTTTCACGGGCAATGGCCAGTCACGGCATCCTCCGTATATGTGATCAGAGTGCATGTGGTTGCAGCTCATGATTCGATTGGTGTGAACGTAGGTAGGGACGGAAAGAAGGAAGGAGAGCCACCGCCAAGCATGGAAGGAAGGAAGCGACCATCTCATTCTTCCATTTTCTGTAAAGTAACATTCACACATCTTCATGACTCATCTTTGGCGCCTCATGAGCTCCTGCCGAATTCACATCAGTGCCGCCTAATTACGTACATTTTAAGGTACCTAAGGTAGATCTCGAGACAGACCTTGAAATGTTCATCTGCGGGCAGGCAGCAGGCAGGTCAAGTGCCCCAGCCTCATTGTTAGGGTACGTAGGTCTCAAATTCTTGGTCTGAGCTTTCCTGCACTGCTTGATTCATGCCTCCATGTCCACTGACTATTCTCCCTTTTCCTCTCAACACCTCCCTGCAAGGGAGCTCTCGTGGAAGAACATGTATGTTTGAGGCTACCCCCCTCTTCCCTTCCCCGATTACCACTGCGATCATGTACTAACCGATGCCAGACAGGACTGTGTTATGTGAAGCTTTCGGGCTGTAAATCGAACATCACAGACTGACTCCCGTACGAGAACCAAATATTCTGATACCTCGAACTTAAAGTCATATCCAGGGTAATAAACGCGACATTCCTGTCTTGACTCCTTGGGCCTCCGAGAGTCCGACTCGCCATATTTAAACAGAACCAAAGCGAATCGTCTTGCGAAATGGGACTTCCGACATGTAGGGTTGATGGTGTGTGTCCGACAACCACGTACACGTATATGCCCTTTGACGGGCGCCAAAAAACAATTTGGCAGTGTTGAACCCTGCGTCTTCTGCACGACACCGAATCCCATACGGTACCAGTTCAGAACAAGACAAACATTACCTCCTAAAACCTTCCAGCTACTCATTGTTCCATGCCAGCGTCTTGTGGGGCCATTGAGCTCTAGCGGTCCTGGCAGCGGTAGAGTCCGGTCTTCAGTAGTTGCACCATAGCTTAGCGGGCAAATCCCGGAGACCAACCTTACAACGCAATAACAACAACTACAACAATTGTGCGCCCCTCTACAGATTCCAGCAGGGACCTCTTGCGATGAGCTTCCATTCTTGTAGGTATTCCGTCTTCGGTTTTTTTTTTCTTTTCATTTTTTTTTTCTTGGGGGGTGTTTGTCTATCGACTCCCCGAATGGACTTCATGGCTTCCCGGCTCCAGCTTCAGTGCCAAGTTGCTTTCCATCACCAATAAAGATTCGTCAGCAAACCAGCACGTGAAATCACCTTGACTCAAACATCGTTCGATAAAATTACTAATGCGCCATCTCCCTGCTTGCTGCGCGCAGCGTGTCGCTGGTGTAGCGCACCATCTGTCGGGTTTGAGGGTATCAATGTACCAGCCTCTTTTCACCACCAAAACAAGTTGCGCCAGCTACCATCTGAAGCCCGGAACCGCAGATCCGCAGGCTCCGGGCAGGAGACGCGTTGCTTATCAAGAATACGATGGTCTGTAGCATATCACCTGCGGTCTAAGAAGTATGAAGTCCTTTCCTTTGAGCGGATGAGGAAAACAACTCTAATTGGAGCAAGCTCACGTTTCATTCATGGTGCTCAAATCTCTTGCCGGTTTTGGTCGATGGTAGACTTCACGCATTTTGCTGGCAATGCTGAAGTACTGCCTCCTGGAAGGAAACAGAGAGACACAAGGGGAAGAACGCAAAGCAGAAGACGACTCGGACACTGCTGGGTACCTACCTAGGGCCATATCTCGACATGGTGGTTCAGGCAAACTGAGCTGGAATTTTAGGTGTATTCCGAGAGCTTCCCCGGGGATCTATCCAAACTTCCCTTGGCCTGCCTGCGCCTATGTGCCTACGGACAGAATCAGGACACAAGAAAAGACTATATCGGTATCTACGAGCCCGATTCATGTTTAAAGGGATGCATTCTTTCGACAGCATTACAGTACCGTGTGCCTTTCCTTGGTGGCAGAAAGCCTTTGGGCTAGGGGCAGAAGAGCTTCCCGTACTGCACTAGGTACAGACAGAAAGAAGGCCGCCAAGTCAAAGCTGTTCAAGCTCACAACTGGATCAAGATGTCTAGTTTTCTGCGCATTGCACATATGCGATTGGTACCTTAGCATGTCTTTTTTCATGTTCACTTCGAATGGATTGGTACAGGAAACCCAGCTTGGTCAGAATTGCTGCAGAAACAAGGTTTTTGGGTCTGTTAGTTTTCTTCCAACGGCTTTGAGAAAAACCTATAAATTGGGGCTCTGGACCATCACAACCATTCTCAGAAACTCAAGCTCAAACATCCGACTACTGAGCGCCGTTAGTCACTGTCTTTGTGTGCCAAATCAAAGGTGGTAGAGGTATCCCTTCTACCCAAGCTCACTTGACTTTGGTTCTCTCATCAGAGGCATGACTGCGTGCGTGCTCTTCGTTCCAAGCTTCCAACCTCGGCCCCTGACGTATTTTGGTTCGATATCCATCCCTACGTGCACCTTACCTACCACGCACTTACCTTGTTGATCTCACCGTACTCACTCTGAGTATATGTAAGCATTTCTCGTGGACATTGCTTTCATTGACATCTATGTCATGCTATGCTAACACGAATGGAACCTCCCAAGCCCAGATTAACTGAATCATTCAGTTTCCCCCTTCCTGCAAGGTATCCGCAAAGAAGCATTGAAGCCTTTGCCATGTATGTGTCTTTCATCCTATTGATACCTCCCTCGCGCTTCTTTCTCGAGAATAACATTGACCTTGACATTCCATTATAGCTCGACAACATGGATCGTGACGGTCCTCATACCCCTCCCGACAACCTGTACCGCTCCGGGGTCCCCACTCCGACTTCGAGCAGAGTGGCAGCGGATGCAGCGGACAGGGACCGCCGGGCCCTGAGTCCCAGCCCTTCACCGGGGTCCATCCAGGAGGTGTTTCAGCAGACACCTTCTCCGCCCACCACCCCATCCTCTCCTTCCCGGCAGACGGCCCCGCAAGAACCCGAGGTCCCAATGAGCACATCATTGGAGGCCGCTATGATGGGTCCGCCGCCGTCGCCACACCCCTCGGAGGCTGCTGGAGAGCAGCACAACGACGACCCACGACAGCGACGACGACAACGACGACGACGACACCCCCGAACCCGAGGGCAATGTGGAAGTTTCGGAGAGGAGGGCAGTCGAGAGGGATGAGAACCTTGAAGAAAAGGTTAGGGCGTACCGCCTGAACCAGAGGCAAATTGAGAGGGAAGCTTTGTTTTGCCACTATAGGCAATGCATCTGCCGCCTCTACCGCCGCTAAGGCCTCACCGTCTACACCAACTCAGAGGATACATCTTAGCGGTGCACAAAGAACCGGGCGGGTGGAATGCTAGCACTCACGCAGGCTCTCTTGTGAAACGGGGTGTTCCGGTGGTCATTATTTGGGTTTGCTTGGGGTGTTTACAGCAGGATCGGATACCTGTAGCTTAGGACAGCGGGCAGTGCTCTACAGTCGAGTGTGGGCTCCCGTCGGTTCCCAATTCATCACTGTTCACAATACGTAAATGGACTACCGCCGATTCTCGTGACAATGCCCTGGCCATTGGCGCACTCGTAGAAACATGACAAGTCCAGGTCCTCGTAGAATAAAATGCAGTTTGCCCTGATTGGGGGCATTGAGGAGAGATTGATAAGCGACCCGTAAGGGAGCGGCTCTGCACCCCCGGAAGAAGATCCTGGCAGATATGATGTAGGCCTACCTATACCCCGGTTTGTTTCTTTCCGGTTTCTAGTACAGGAAAATAGTTCAATCTATGTGTACTTCCGATTACCATTCATGTCATTAAACAAGAACAAGCCGCATGAGAGTACAGGTACTTGTATATTTCTTACCCTACACGCTTTTTCTGTGGGGGAACTCCGAAGGTACATGTATCATGAGATTTCCTACGCGTACGTGCGCTACAAACTTTGCGATCTTTCATGATATCTCACCACTTTTCTCAGTCCATGATTTTACAAAACATTATCTGCGTAAGCCGATAGCGTATTTCTCACTGATCATGGGGGTTCTCTTCCTGACAGTGTGTGTTCCCATCAAATCCCATTAATAGCAAATTCTTTTCTTCCCAGTTGCAGTCATCCTGTACACTAGAAGGTCTGGCCCTCACTAGAGGTACCTAACTACCTAGAAAACTTGGAAGGGACGATAAGGGAGAGGAGAAGTGCTGTGGGAGGCCGAGGTGGTGGAAGACAGCGAGAGCACGTGTAAGAAAGCGGACCACACTAAGGTGTACGGTACGGACAGGTCAAGTCCCATTGCACTTCCGGTGACAACTGAACGCAATTGAGGCGCCTGGGCAAGAATTGCTCACCGGGCTTCATCAATGCCCGGCTACAGTACCCACTTGGAGGTGTGACCTACCCGTTTTGGCCACAAAACACCTAAAAAAGCACCCGCAATGCCGACCGACCGCGGACCGGCCAGCTATTCCTCCGATTCACCCACAAATATTCTTGTGTGAAATGTGTCCAGAGATGCCAGATCCAGCTGGAAAACACCAAAGAAGCCTGGCAGAACTCTCCCACCAACAGAAATCGCACATACACGCCGTACGGGCGGCCGCCGTTGCGGAGGGACAGTCACACCGGCGTTCCTTTGCCAAACATGCGGTTATACTTTCAAGAGCGCTCAGAAACGTATCTGTCCTTCGCGCCAATGTGATTTACCAGATCTTGGTTCGTCTGTTTTGGGGAAGGGTGGGAAGGGGGGGGGGGGGGGGGGGAGGGGGACTTGTGGTACGGAACAAGTGACGGCGAGTGTAAATTTTTTTTTTTTTTTTTTTTTCATGCATTTATGCACGAGTACATCAGATGGATGCATCTTGAGATCATCTTTGCACATGTCAGCACGGCCGCTTCTGTCTGCCTACCTATTTGTAGTGGGTGCCCTGCCCTGCTGCGGTCCGTCGCTGCAACATGCCGCGTCTGAACGCTGAAGAAACATGGCAAGGAAATTTGAGCGACGCGGCGTCAAGAGGTGTCGCACAAACAGACACCCGGAAGGTGACTAGGTAGGTAAGCACTCGGATATTTTTCCCTTGGGCTATGAAAGACCATTTATTAATCATCTCGTCTGACCTTGTGGGCCATGAAGCCCTGCCCTCTTTTCAAGTGAATGATGAGGGAATACCAGGGCATCAGATCGATGACTTGATGCATGTGGAGGTACCTGCCCTGTTTACGAAAAATGCGTGCGAGTTGTTCTTGCTACTACGAGGGACGAACAATTCCTTTCATTTCGACCACCGTCGGCACCAAAGACACCTTTCCCGCGCCCATATCAAGTGTCAGAGTTGGCGCTCTCTCTGGTCCCGTCGCCCGGTTTCCAAGTGGGGAAGTACATCACTGCGGGACACTCACCACTGAACTACCTTATTTTTTGTTTGAGCAGTTATTTTTTCGTCGGTTTGGTCTATCCAACAACGGCCCAAATAATCCTGGGTCCTTTTGGCCGTTTTGTTTTCTTTCTGAAAGAGCGGGTGTGGGTTGTCATCGATCGATGGTACTTGCCTCGCGGTGATATGTAGTTGTAAGTGGGTCCATCGCAACTCCCTCCTGTTGCCCGCCGCAGCGTAGCGGGCCTACCCGTTGGGGAGAAAGCGGGAGCTGGGGATACGACAGGAAACAGGAGCCCCTTCCCAACGGGTAGAGGTACCCAAGTTTCGACGAGAGGTACCTAGCCTTACCGTGAGGTGCGTACCTACAGTCTAGGACCGCACCACCGCTCACAAGTACCGGTACTTCCCTATACTCACATTTTTGTACAGCAGATACACATATACAAATACGTCCGGTGCAGAAAGTATGCCGTGAATACTTCACCGGACCTTACCTTACGTTCCGTGTAAGACCAATAATCCTATTGGCTGAACGGGACGCGATGGATGCAAGTGGAACGGGGGTGCAGACCCCCCCGTGCCCCAGTGCCCCAGTGCCCCAGTGCGCCAGTGCTCCCCCCCTGGCGGCCTTCAGTTAGTATGTCTTCAGTTGGAAATCAACTCTCGGGCCAGAGAAGGTACCGTATCATCAGCCCTGACGGCTCGGCCACGACCCTGGCTGTTTCCAATCTAGATCAAAGACGGCTTCATCCCCGGCCACGCCACATGCCTTTGATGATCTGATGATGAGGGCATCGTGCTCCGAACGTTCCGAATTCCCGCTGTCTCGAGAACCCTTCCAGTGTAAAATGAAGAGTCCGTCCCCCTCCCGTAGCGATGGCCCCATCTTAGGTAGCCAGCTACTCAAAGGCCAAGGTGGAAGTGACCGGCAGTTATCTCAGCGCTCAAGCCTATCTTGTCGGGCGCACCTGGACGGGAATTGGGAACACTGGCCTCACTAACCAAAGGAAAGAAAGAAGGAACGTCCGAACGCTGAGATGCCAAAGTAGCTCTCGTCGACGGACTGCCCGCATCTTTGTAAGCGCGTAGTACCTGAAGGATCGCTACTTCCCAGCAAGAATCGTCGTGTCCGTTGACCACTTCCTTCCCGGGCTGTCCGGCAGAGGGAAAGAATGATGAGCGAACTTGTCGGAGCGAAGGTGCCACTAGCTGAACGATCGTCATTTTCTTTGTTTCGTCTTCTGCCTGTGTTCACTTGAGAGTGTTAGCTCAATGTTTCTTGGCGAAAGGGAGGAGGTGCGCTGCTGAATGAATTGATGGAAGCCGACAGAAAAGATGGTGCTTTCTCGCCTCTTTCCGCCTCCCCTTTGGGACGGCTAGCAGACCAACAAAGGCCTTCTACAGCACTCACAGCGACAGCTGTAAAAGCCGCTTCGGAATTTGCTTTCCCCCAATATTCTCCGGCCGTCTCGATAGCTCCTTTGCTCTGGGTACCACCCATTGACTCGACGAGAGTAGTGGTTCGTATCAGGGCTTGGTGAATTCCAGGTCTCCCTCCGTCGTTGAAGCCGTCATGGCCTTCCGTGTGCAGAGCTGAAGGGTAGCTCTTTCCGAGGAGAATTTTTTGCCTGGCTTCTTGCTGGCCGAACCTGCCAACTTCCTGCCAAGTTTACTTAGCTGAAAGAGAAGGAAAGCAGTACGAACAGATCAGTGTCTGTGCGCTTGAATGACGGGGGCGGTAGGCTTCGGTTCAGCAGGAAAGCGTTGTTCGCCAATTCGTTGGGACATGAAAGGGTCGGGGATGTTACAGGAAACGGACCGACGTAGGGTCGAAATTTGCGTATTTACCGTACGCTTACACGCTGAGAGGCATATTTTTCATGGAATTTGGGGAAATTGGGGAAGAACTGGCGTCGTCAGCTCGTAACATCTCCTAGCCCTCTCCTTGGTAGGCGTCGCGGTCGCTTCAATACTTGATGACCTGGGAGTAGTGCTGTTAGGTTTCCTTCTACGGCGCTCATGATGAACACTATAGAGGAAACTCCAGGCCTCTTCCCTTTTTGCTGGGAGTCTCTCCCGTCCCAACTTGACGCATGAAGCTGCCCACAAGGCGGAGCTTTTGTGGACCACCGGGCTCTTCGTTTCCTGATCAGGGACGTAGAAGTGAGGCCCTTGGTTGAAGCGTCATCTTGTCTTGGAACTGCTTCTCGCAGGGCTGCGGTACCTGAGGCTGCTGCCCTCGTCAGCTCCGGTAGGAGGGGCGGCACAGACCCCCTTTCTTGATACCCTCGCAACAGCCCAGCATACACCCACCTGCCAACGGCCCGGGCGCCACCAACATGCTGCTTTAGACGGGAGCTCAGGAGCAGTGCTGCTGGAACCAGATGGCGCGATAATGCAGACTGATCTTGTCTTGTCAGATGCGGATGTGGTTGGTGCAAGGTAAACCAAGCGGCCCTTCCTCGTATGCCGTCGTTGCCCGCAGCTGTCTGGTAAGCAAGATGGCCATCCACCTCGCCTCAGTAGCGTCGACGGAGGACACAGTGTCACGTCCGTCTGCCTCGGCATGCGCCTACTCCCTGATGTGAGTTTTGGCCACGTTCTCTTCTGGCAAGTTCTTGCCTGGAGTGCGCGTCAACATGGTTTTCTCACGTTGGGGCTGTGGATGACACCACCTTCCCACTTACCTTGGTTTGCACATGTAATACTGTCCAGTCGCCAGCCTGCGGACTAGCCTACATCGTCTCCCCAAGATCTTTCAAGTTTTCCCTTGGTTTCTGGATCTGATACACCTCATCGTCGTGAGTTTCGGATCGGCTGTCTCGGGTCTAATGATCCGATTTTCCTCGAATTCTCCAAAGCGTGGCAGCCGTGAGGTCGTAGATATGACTAATCTGCTAAGTTCAAGATGCCGGACCTTGCAGGATCTTTAACTTGCTGGCCTTGTTGCTGGTGGCGTTTTCATGTATCCAGAAGTACTTTCCCGAAGGGAGGGTAGAAAATTATAAGATTCTGACATCAAGAGGAACATGAGCTCTACAAGTAAGTAGAGATATGTAAAACAGAGAAGCCAAAGAAAGAAGCAAAGAGGAAAATTCCTCTTCATTCCAGGTGCGACTATTCTTTCACTTAAATAACTCATGAACTTTATGCATAGAACTCGCTGATCCATTCAGGAAAACCCAGCATTTCTTAATTGCTATCGATTCCGTCATTCGCCTCAGGATGGACAACGTGTCAACTCGGAATCAAGTCAAATCTGACGGCAGCTTTGCAAGTGAGCCAACATTATATACAAAGGGTCCTGATTTGGCTTGTGTAATTCCTTGATCACTCTGCTGTCACAGGCTATCTTTGCCTGCCCGCTTGTCGGGGGTTATAAGGAGCCCAAAGACATCATGTGCGATGAACAGCTTCATGTTGGTTCCTTGATTCTTCATCCATTTCGCAGCTCAGTCTTGAAGAGCTGTCATCGAATACGGGTAAAGGGGCAACACTGGGACTTATATATGTTTTTCTTGTCAACCCTCAGACTAAATGTAGCAGCAGCAAAACGTTCAAGGACATAAACACACTTCAAGCCTGACATCAACCCCCAGAGCGTCATGAAACATAACATGCGGGAAATTCGACGTGCTATGCACATGTACACTACACGATCCAGAAGATGCATGGTTTCCACTTTCTTCTGGGAAAAAGTTGCTCTGTTGCGTCATCTCCCACAGCGGCAGAGCATACGGAATCTGCGATCGAAAGCAAAATGAAACGAACAGAGAGAAAACTTGGCCCATATCAACCTGAAGCGACGACTAACTGTCCCAGGGTGTATATAAAAGGCCTTCGAGTTCCCTTAATCCAGCTCAGGTTTTCTCCTTTTGTCTTCACACTTCATCGAACACAGCATCTTGTGAATCTTACTTCAGACAACACTACACCAGACCAACCTTGGGATTTTGCAGATCTCCCGTCCTCCACAGAACTCGAAGTATCTTTCTCCTTTTTCTAGTTCTGTAAAGGACTCTGCTTCGTCACGCTGCCCGTCACAGAAAATCAACCCGGTGACATTCTGATCGGAATTTCTCGCTCTGTCCACCCTGACCAAAGGTAGAAAGAAGTAGGTAAGTTCCCATCCTCCTATCCTTCTTTGGCTGGTCTTTTAACCCCTCTTTTCCTCCTCTTCAGACAACGACACCGATTCAAACCAGCCTGTCTGTACAAACTACATACAAATCTAGGTACCTTGGAGCTTCGTCAGTCCCTCCTTCCCTCCGGGCTTTTTGAAGGCAATTCAGGCTTCCTTCTCTCCAATTACCGTACGAGAGACCACAACATACGCTGGTCTTCTACCCTTTGACTTCTCGAGCGGACAAAATCTCTCACATCATTACCTAGGTACTGTCGCTTTTACTGTCGCTTTACTTGACCCCTTCCTTCGACACAGTGTGAGAGACCTTCCCCTCAGGTTGGTCTTCAGTCGTTCAACTTTCTTGCACCTGGCACAAGCTGGTGCTAAATTACCCGGGCATCTATCTACCTATCTCAGCTGGTCGGTGCAGGTCGCTTTCACCCTCATCGATCCCCACCAGATTCGGTAGGTCACTCTCCGGCCGTCTCCTTCACCCTTCTCAGGGTTGAAAATCACTTTTCCACCTCTTTGCTCCAAAGCTTTCACCGACATCGCCAGGACCCCACATCATCAACGCATAAACATCCGCTGACCTCTTGACCCACCAACAGTTCCGTTAAGTCAAGGACAACAAGATGGACAGCCATCTTCACGGGCAGAGCGAGGAGGACATGGAGGAGTACCGCGTCATCCTATACGCCGGTCCTAGCAACGACCAATTTGGCCTGACTGCAGATGACGACCTCGAAGCGGATTTCAGAGGCGATCTCTCCGTTGAAGACGTTGAGGAGAGTGTGAGGCGGAGTCTTGAGCGTCGCTCGGCGCGAGAGGAGGAGGAAACAAGGGAGGAAGAGATGGAGAGGGCGACAGAGGAGATAGAGAGAGGCGGAGCTGCTCCCGCCCTCCACATAGAGTTTGAGCCCACTGACGTGAGCGTGTATGTGGGAGAACTCCTCCTTCGCTCTTTTCTCGCCGCAACCTTGGCCTGCCTCTCCGCCCTCCTCTCTACCCTACGCTTCTTCATCATCCTCCTCCTTGTCCTAACTCAATTCTTCGTTGGACTCTCCGTTTCCTACTTCCTCCTTGCTCTCCGCTTCCTTTTCCTCTCTCCTGCTCGGACACTAGAGGCACCCCAGTCACTCCCCATTGCGTTCGTCATAGACGACGCAGAAAACTCCCATGGACCGGAGATGTTCTTTGAGCCCTCTCTCTTTGTGGAGCTAGAGCCTGTACTTGTCCCCACCGAGGCGGCACCACTCGGGCCCGATATCCTTGTCGAGGAAGAGGTCGACATGGAGTGGATTCCATATCCTACTCCCCCTCCAACTTCTTCGGAGGCTTTTACTGCCACTTCAAGTTCTTCCTCGTCTGCCAGCACTACTCCGGGCTTGTCCACTTCCTCCTCCTCCACGCCCTTGACGTCGTTGATGTCCGAAGAATAGTACAGTCAGTGTTGAAAAGTGGTCCGCATACTTCCTCAACCTACCTGGAGACAGGTACCTAGGTACCTTTTCACTCTTCATCCCCTGCTCCCAGAAACATCTTACCGTGGAAGAGGGGTTTGATCACTTTCTAGAGACCTAGGGGCGGGAGAGACAAGGCCAAGGACAGGATGAAAACTGATAGCGAGAAGATTTTGTTTACATTCTAACGCTGAACCTTGAGGTTTGGACGTTGGGCAAATCTACCTATCTTATCTTTATATTTTCTTTCATTTATTCGACATGATTGAGACGAAAAGCACAGCGGAACATGAGGCATAACAGGTACAATTCGAACGGAATGGTTGAAAAGCAAAACAAAAAGAACACAAACTTAGAGGAACGACGTGTCCATCAAGGACGAAGATGACCTGGCTTCATGCAGCAACAATAGCCCCAGTCTGGAGGTGAAATTCCAGGCCAATATCACTCCGTCCAAACCTCGTCTCCCGAACAAGCGGCCACCCCTTTCCGAGACCCCCTTGGAGACACGTACCAGCAAGTCTGGCGACAACGTACCAGTAGCATCTCAAATTACCCAACGCCCCAATGAAGCGCATTCGATGACTTCCCCCATAGGAGGAGAGAAGAACATCTGCCAACGATATAGCGGCACTCATCTTGCAGTCCGGTGGCCTGAACGGGAAGCGCAGCTATATCGTTGGCAGATGTTCTTCTCTCCTCCTAAGGCCAAAGGCATTCGTTGCCGTCCTATCCAATTTAACCAGACAGCCTCGTGCTGTGATTTTGACACACAATGGGGCACTCCGTTTTCAGCAGGCCAAGACACGGGATGGTGGAAAAGTCGAAGACCATCTCCTTCTCATTGACTCCTTCAAATCATACGTCCACCGCCATCCACACAAATTACAGAATTGTCCCACCGCCAACTGCGACTACCAGACGTCTACGTCGTCCCTGAGCCCAGCGACCATCCCAAGCCAACAACAGAAAACATCACCTGTCCCCATTGTCTCACCGATATTTGTCTACGCTGCCACGAAGGCCACGCAGCCAGAGGCATGACCTGCCTCGAGTTCCAAGATCATCTAGCGCATGGGGCAGGGCACACCAGAGCAAAGCATTCAGGGCTGTCCCAAATGCTACCTACCTACCCATTCAAGGTCTGATACCTAAGGTACCTAGTTTCTTCTTGAATTCGGTAAGGTGGAGGTCGACTTTCCAGTCGGGTATGTTGAGGAGAAGAATCCGTCTTGTCTGCGACGGATTCCGCTGCAACTATCATCTTATTCCTGCCCTATGCTGTATCGGGCTGTGACGGGCCGAATTCGGCTCATCACAGCCCAGTGTGCATAGGCCCAGAGGAGCGACCGGGCGGTGTTGATATTTGACATGTCGTCCATCTCGGTGATTGAAGCCCTTGCGGGCCGCCATGAGGATGTTGTTGCTCATGACTTGTGCAACGTTGTCGACGGACTTTAATGTTGTGCCCAACTTCCGACAAGATGCCCTGGCGGTCCTCTTCGGACAGGACCATATATGCCGCCCCAGGGAGCTTTGGGCTGAATGCCGTCCCGGCCACATAGCGAGATGGCAGTTCTTGTTGTTACGACGGTTACATATAACGAACTGATCGTATTAGACATGGACCATGGCCCGGACCCATTGCAGTCGTCAGCAGAGTGACTGCCCCACCATCAAACCCAGACCCTACCGCAAGCACCACGGTCTGGCTGCACCTCCTTTAACTTGTTTGGGGGGCGTGGACCGGATTTGGCCTGTTGGGGGAGTACCTAGGTTCATCGGCCGGTGGCCCCGGTGAACCTAAAGCCGGCTATCAACAGCTGCTGGGCAGCAGCGCGGGGATTGAGGACAGTGGCCTGGCGAGGACACATAAGGGACACTTCGACCTTTACGATAGGGGGTAAGGTCTGTATCTAAACCAACCGAAAGAGAACTGAGGGCAGAGCATAGAGGTAGCATGTGCGACATAAAAGCGAAAAGCGTTCTTCTTCTTCTTTTCTGTTCTTCTTCTTCTCCTTTTTTTTTGTCTCTTTCTTTTCTTTGTCTTTCGCATTTTTCTCTAAGAGTGTCCAGTACACGGAAGGAACTAGAAGCGAAAAGCACAAGTATGGCGTGAGCAAGCGACCAACGAGCAAGCGAAAGGGAAAAAGACATTTGTACTTACAGGACGGATACCCGGTGCCACTTACCTGCACGATACTAGATTATTGGGTTGACTGGTTGGAACGACCAAAGGAAAGCAAGAAGATGGACGGATGGAGGACTGGAATTGGATGTATCAGCGGATTATTAGCACGTTTAGTTTTATGCTGGGTAGATTGGTACTGTGCGATGTACTAGTAATGTGTTTGACGAGGTGTTGTTCACTTTTTTTCGGCACCATCGGGCCAGTCCCGGATGTCGGAGACGGGATGTCACGGTCACACACCTGGCTGCGAATGGTTACAATGTCGAGACGACGGTGAGGTAGTCCCAGTTAAGGGCATCACTAGATATATTATTAGGCATGGATGGTCATACTTCACTTGCGAGAGAGAGAGAGAGAGAAAGAAGGGGGGATCAAGATAAGTCAGTGATTCCATGACTTCATCAAGTAAGGAGCCGCTTTTACCGGGAATTGTGTAGAGTCGGGTGTTGACTATCAAGCTGGTGGATGATGTAGAGCGAGAGGTAGCTCAAGACTCCAACATCAAGTGTATCGTATCAACAATAACACGGGTACAGCTAAAATATAATTCATACCTACCTCTAATGACACCCTGGCTCCAGCTCCAAACCTCACTCAGACTCCAACTCCTACTTCCCCCCACCGACGGACATGGCTACCCACCAACCTGAACTCAATCAACATCATCATCCCCACCGGCAGCCGCGCCAACACCTCCACCTCTCTTTGGACCCTCACCCTCACCCAAGGCAACACCCTCCAACTTGTTCTTGGCCTCCTCAACTGCCTTGTCCGCGTCAAACTTGTCGCCTCCATCCACGGCCCCTTTTTCTCCATAGTTCACCTGCTCGTCTTTCCCACCACCACTAGCCCTAGCAGTTGCTTTCAACGCCTCAGGCTTGAGCGTGCCGTCTTCGTTGATCATGTCGTTCGGGTAGAGGGTGAAGAGGATGACGAGGTAGGGTTTTTTGGTGAGGCGGTTACGGAGGACGTATCTTTTATTGTTAGTGTAAGCATGCATACCTAGAGGCAAATAGTATCTTTCTGACAGAAGAACAAAAGCATGAAAAAAAAAAAAAAAAGAGAGAGAGAGAATCAAAATAAGGAAATGGAAATGGAAGAAAACAAAAGAAAAATGAAGTGGAAAAAGAAAAGAGAAAAGAGGGAAAAGGGAAAAGGGGAAAAGGGAAAAAAAAGGAAGAAGGAAGGAGAAAGGGAGGAGGAAGGGGGAAAAATTAAGAAAAAAAAAAAGAAAAAGAAAAAAAAAAACATACCTCAACCCAGTCTCCCCATCCCAATATCTCAACACATTGACCCCAAAACCCGGTAATTTCAGCTCGCACTTGCCGAAATCAATATACGGATTATAGAAATCCACCGCGTACGTGCGTCCATACTCCCACACCCACTTCTTTTTGGCGTCCTCCTTCAACGCCCACTTTTGGCGTTTCCTGGGATCGTTCCCGACTCCTGAGCCAGCAAGTACCTCTTCTCTCCACTGTTTACCCGATTTCCTCCCATTTCCTTTTTTCTGCTTCTCCTTCTTCTTCTTCTCGTGGCCGTGTCCATGTCCTCCTGCATCCCCAGCTTCCGAGGCCTTGTCATTCTCGTCCCCGTCCCCGTCAACATCAGAATCAGCATCGAACTCAAATTCAGATTCCGAATCGGACGCCCCCTCCTCCACCCACAACCCCCCCTTACTCTCATCTTCCTCCCCCCTGCCCACCCTGACAGCATTAAAACTCGACAGCGCCGGGCCATAAAGATACGGCTGGTCCGCATACGCATCCCCTTCGAGTCCAGGGTCGATCCACCACTTGAGGATGTTCATTGCCGTGTTGACGCCCGGCGGGAGGTAGTTACGGATGGGGTGGTCAAAGTCGTTGCCGAATTGGAGGTCTGTTGCTAGGATTCCTTTTTCTTTTTCGTTCCCATCCCCCTTAGCAGGGTCGGTCGACGTCCGTGGCCGCCGTGGCCTAAACCTCAATCCGATACTATACTGATCCCTATTATACCTATGCGGCTCCCTGTCGAAATAGGGGGAAGTAGAAGGGGAGTTCCTAGGTAAGCCGCGGTGAAAGTTTTGGATGCGCACGGTGAGGTCGATGTCCATCCCTGCTTCCGTGGTTGAAGAAGGAGAAGATATGTGGGTTAGGTGAGGGGAGTTGATGGGAATTTCGACATGGGTGGCGAGGTCGTAGGTTGGACCGGCTGTTACGCGGAGGGTGTAGTCTTGTGGGGTTCGGGGGGTGGCATGGTTGCGATTTGGTCGGGTGTTGTTGTTGGGTATCAATGTTCGCGGTGTAGTTTTGTCGTTGTTGATCTGGTGGGGGTGTTGTTGATGTCTTCGTTGTTGTTTTGCGTTTTCTGGTTTATGAGTCTGACTGATGACTGACTGACTGACTGACTGACTAACCGGCAGGTAGATACAAAGAAAGACCAGGACTGGATATCCGAGTGTAGTAGTGCAAGATGAACGCAATCAATAATTGAGGAAAGAAGGAAGAAGTGAGGAAATCTTTGTGGGAGGACAACAATGCTCAGTAAAGTGGAGTGGATTTTCAGATGGAATTCCATCAGTTTCAGATATGTAACCAAGGAGGTCCCGTCAAAGACAAAGACCACAAACACATGAAAAACAATCAACGACGTCGTCATTGCTGCCAAGAAATCCAAGTCGTCCCACAGGCATCTATCTGGACCTGGACTGGTCGATGACGTCGCGCGCCCCGGGGGAGATCCGCTGGTAGGGCTCTTGCATGTGATTCAGAGACGGCTGCTAGAATCTTAACAGACAGACTACCAAGTAGCCTCGGAATATGTTACTCTGATAACTCATGTGATTCTTGTTTGGATAACCGAGTCTAATGGTCACAAGGGGATCTCACACTTCGCGACATGTTGCTGGATGAATCAGTCCTCAAGTGATATGTACATTCCGAAGTAGTGTATTCGCTGATTTCTAGTATCGCTGATAATGGGCCTTGGTGCAAGATACTCCCTACTGTACATGCTTAACTTGGAATGTAAACACCACCGGGACTTCTATCAAACCATCACCATTCATCTCATTTTCCGTCGCTTTCATTCACCACCATGGCACTGACCAGACACATAACACCGTGACATGATATCAATGCCCGTCTATTCATTCTCTTCACCATTCATTTCACCCCCATCTATTTACTACTTCTTTGGCTTCCGCTTAGACCTCTATTCTTCATCATCCGCCTCCGCATCAGTAAAGTACTCAAACTCCGCCGGCGTCGGCGCCTCCTCATCACCCTCGGCATCTTCATCAACAGCATTCAGCACCGCAGCAGCAGCAGCCGCACCAGCACCGCTACCAGCCGTGGCACCTGCTCCAGTTCCACTTCCCGCCGCAGCACCCCCAGAACCGCGAGCTCTGCTCTCCCCGAGTCCTGCAGAAGCATCTTGCTCCATACGCTGGCCAAGCTGCAGCAGCTCGCTGAGTTCCCGCATGCTGGACCGGTTGAAAGCGCCCGTTCCTTGGAGCTGGCTAAGGAGTGATTGCGCCGCCCCGCCAGAGAGACGGGGGGTTCCGTCGCTGGCACCCGAAGCGCCGGCGCCGGCAACGGGGGCGCGCTCCGTGGTTACCTTGTTGAGCTTTTCCTCTACAAGGGACTTGGCCTCCGAAGGTTGAGTGTCGAAGAGGAGGAGGGGACCACCGGTAGGCTAGAAGCAAAATTAGTTAGTACAGAGGATATGAGTTAGGTAAATTAAGTAATGCAGGGCAACTCACCTTCTTGACTGGCTTATAACGCCCAGCCGGGAAGCTAATGTACTTGAGCTGGCCAGGCAGGATACGAGACATGTTTTCAATCTCGTAGCCAACCTTCTCCTTCTCCGCCTTCTTCTTGGCGTCGGTGGCGCCAGTTGCCTCCTTCTCGCCAGACTCACCCTCCTTCTTCTCCTTGGACTCTTCAGGCTTAGCGGCGGCCTTCTTATCGTCGTCGATATCCATCTTGTCCTCGGCAGCAGGTTGGGAAGCTGTCTTGGAAACAGCCGGCGTGTCAATATCCATGCTCTCACGACGCTGCGCCTTCTCCTTCTTTTGGGCGCGGCGCTTGGCCTGCGCCGTGGTAGACAGAACCGCAGTCGTGACCAAGGCGGGTCCCTCCTCCACCTTGACCTCCTGCTCCGGTGGGTAGTCGAACAAGCTGGGACGGGTAGCGCAGTGGAACTTGACGTTGGGAATAGCCAGATCACTGTCGAGACCAATGATGGACGTGGGCACAAAGCTAAGAGACAAAAAGTGGGTAAAGGGGAACCAGTACCAGTACTGGGTAAACACAGCCATACCAACAATGCCGGCCATGTTGAGGTTGCCCGTCTGGGTTTGAAGACCAATGGTGCAGTTGCGGCCACCGGCATCAATGATACCGAGGGCAAGCGCGGCGCCAAACTTGGTCATCTGCTCCTCGTGACGGTCACTGACCACCTTCTTGAGCGTCTTCCTGATGGCCGCAACCTTGGGGTTCATAACCTCGTTCTGCTGAACCAAGATCATGGACAGAGCAATGAGCGCACCCTGGCGGACAAAGTCGGTAGGGTCCTTCATCATGGGCTCGAGCAGGTCAATCGCTTCGTCCAAACCAGTTCCGGCGCACGCGATACCGAGGGCCATGGCCGAACCGTAGCGCACGTGCGGGTTGTAAGACTCGGCGAGCAACTCGACCATGCGAGGTACGCTGCCGGGCTTGCGGAAGAGAATAAAGCCCAAGCTCATGACGGCAACACGGCGGACATCGTCGTTCACGTCGCTGACGGCAAGGTGAAGCAGCTTGCGGATGGCCTTGTTGCTGCCAGTACCGCAGTAGGCCATGGCGAGCGTGAGAACACCACCATAGCGGAGGATGGGGTCGGGGTTCGCAAGGAGAAGCTGGATCGTCCTGTCGGCACCCTCCTGCTGTCCAAACATGATGAGAGCAATGCCCAAGGCGATACCCCGGACAATCTTCTCGTGCTGGGTCTCATGAGCGTACGTGAACATGGCATCGATAGTGGCGGCATGTCCAGTTCCCAACATGATCAAGCCCATAGCCGCACCAACGGCCTCACCGTTGAGGGCCGAGTCCGAGTAGAGAGCCTCCTTGAGATCCTCAATGATCTTTTGGTCGCCAGTGCCCATGCCGGCAATACCCAGACCCAAAGCGCCACCGTGCTGGATGACCTCCTGATCGGCGTCCTTGAACTGTTGGTGGAGGTAGTCCAGAGCATCAGCGCCGTGGTTGGCGTGAATCAGACCGTAAGCGTAAAGGGCGCCGGCCTGACTATAGACGGAACCCGTGCTGACGCCAGAGGGGCGGGGAAGGTAGGGCTCGAGGAGCTTGCGAGACTGGGTGACGTTGCCACGGTGCAGGACACCGAGCGCGGCAGTGGCCGTGAACTTGGACCAGTTGACGGCCCTTCCTAGCCACTCGAGGTTGTCTCTGAAGAATCTGTCGTTTGTCGTGCCAGCGTTCATAAAGGCATTGCAGAAGGTGACGGCGCTGTGGAAGATGGAGTTGCGACCGTCCAAGCTGTCGCGCACCTTGTTGAGGATGCTCATGTCGGCGTGGTTGTTGCGGTAGAGGAATTCGAGATTGAGCTTGATGACCTTGCTACCGTCGAGAATGGTGCGGATGTTCTTGTAGACCTTGGCCACCTCCTCGGGCAGTTCCTCCTCAGAGCTCTCCTGGCCTTCCAAAAGAGGCTCACGCTCCGCAGCCGCGTCGTTGCTTCCCTCGGCAGGCTTGGGCTTGGCTGGCTCGCCAGAAGGCAGAGCCTTGATGACCTTGCCCAAAAACTCTTGAGTGCTGTTGTCGTATAGATCAAAGGCGATTTGGTAGGCAATGGCGATGGAGTCCTGTTCGCCCTTGGCAACCAGCTGGCGGAGCATCCGGGACGCCTCCTCGTCCGAATCTAGATAGACCACGCACTTAGCGATGGCAAAGTAATCCGGGTTAGGAATGTCGTTTAGGAGATCGAGGATCAGGCGCAGAATCTCGGTGCGGAAGCCGCGTTCCTGGACAATGTCCATGCAGATGCTCAGGGCATAGTCCATCAGCTCCTCCGCCGGCCCCTGGCTACCTTCCTGTACCTTGGTCTTGCCCGACTTGACGTCTTGGTTGGCGCGCTTGATGACGCGACGCAGAACATCCAGGTTCTTGGCCTCGACAGCAATGCCCACCACCTGTCTGTATTTGCCCTCCTTCAGGCAGCTCTCAAACAGGCGCTCAATGACGTTCTGGAGCGCCACCTGGGTGGCGGTGTCATGAACCTGGGCTATCGAGGCGGAGCGAGTCTCCTTGGTGGGCTGGAAGGTGGGATCCAGGATGGTGTTGTCGTCAGACGATGCGCGCGCAAGCAGGGACTTGGAGGGGACCGAAGACTGCGAAAAGGGCGTGGTGGGGGAGATCAGCGCCGAGCTATCGATGGCACCGCTGCCGAGATCGGTCTCGAGGGCGGGCAGGTCCTTCTTGGAAGGCGTGTGGTGGAGAGACGAGACGGCGATGTACTGGTCGATGCACTTGGAGATGATGGTCTCCTCGAACTCGCTGGGGGCGTCGAGCTTGAAGAGGGGACCGGCAGCCAGGGCAAAGGTCATGCTCTCGTTGTAGGCTTGGAGGTGGAAGTAGACCTTGGCGAGCACAAGGGCAGCGAGTTGGCGCTCGGGGAAGGTCTCGTCTTCGTAGAGGGCCTCACTGGAGAGGGAGACAGACAGACAGATTAGCTCGCGTGCCCAGCTGAGCTTACCAACACTAAACAGCGTAGCTTGGTGTCGGGTGTCAGGGAGCTACTCACATCTGGGTCAAGGCGCCAGCGACCTCGGTCCAAACGGTGTCGATATCATCGTTGAGGGTCTTGAGGGCGAAGACCTTGAGCTCGGGCTCCTCATCGGCGAGGAAGGCCAACACGCCGGTCGCGGTGACGAGGCCGGGCATCTTGGTGATGTTGATAGAAAAAGAAGTGGGATGGCGGCGAGCTTCGCGGTGGCGGTTTCTGGTTGTTGTTTAGATTCGGGGTATTGTAGAAAACAGCCAGCGTCCTCGTGCGCCGCGTGGTGGTTGTGTAATGGGATGGGATATGGACGAGGCGATTTGGGTTGTTTGTTTGCTGAGGAGAGCGAGTGGAATCGAGATAGGTTCCGTTGTTTTGTTGCCGTCAAGGTCGAGATAGTAAGTAGTAAGGTGCAGTGATGGCTTCAGTGGACAGCAGTGGGCAGCGATGGAGCTGGCGGGCGCTGGAATGAGAGGTTCTGGTTGGCTGGTTGGCTGTTCGCAGTGACGAACTGACGGCCGAGGGGAGCATCCACGTCAGGGAGCTCCTGCCTTGAGTGGGTCCATTGCTACCTAGGCTGGATGTACCCAAGTACCTTGACTGCTGACCAATGAAAGAATGAACGGAAGGCGAGATTTTCCATTCGTTTGGACCCAACACTGCAATGCAGCTTCAAGAGCGCACGAGCCATGACAGGCAGCTGAGCTCAACGAGACAGGCTCCAGTCACAGGCTGAAAGCATCCAACTGAACTGAAGCTTCATTGCTTCTCTCCGTCCAGTCCCAACTCAAAAGACGGACTCTCCAAACTCTCAAGACAGTTCCAGTCAAGACCAGTGGAAGATAACTTGACCTCAACATAACACCAACAAGATAGAGATCTCCAATGGTAAGTATGTAGCGCTCCCAGCACAGTTGTTGAAGGAAACTGTACATAGCAATCTACTTGATTCATTTCCAGGAATACACACTGTCATCTATGTCATTGACTTCAAGTTGGATGGACTCAAGGTACAAAGGTACACACATATTCTACACTACTTGAACATGTGCCAGTGGAACAAGTCTGAATATCTCTGCCTGTTCCTGGACTACTCACCCTGGCTTCAACCTGTTTTCGGGCATCATCATGGACAGCCAAGTCTTCTCTCTCCCTTTGTGATCCATATCAATTTCAACCTGATGGTCTTGAACCAACACGACAGGAGTGGATATATAGCCTCCACTAACACTTTCCCACCTTTTCTGTGTGACATGAAGATAGCAACACTACTTATATCCTGACTGACATGGTACTAGCGTTTGTTGCGCGGGACAATGTCATGATGATACTCTAGCCTCTATTTTTTTTCCCCTTCCTTTTGTCCTTTTTTTTCCTTCTCCTGGTGCAACACTGCACGGTCATAAGCTTCAGTTGCCCGTGAACGGCCGTCTGCCCTCTCGTCATTTCTCACCACCAGTCGAGAGTTACCTATCATAATATTCAGCATCCCCACACATTCGCGACATGGGATAGGGAGCTATACTGTAGCTACCTTGTTGTTTATTCTACAATACACTCAATATCAATATCTCGTCTCTGTCACTCGGCTCCGACAACACCAGCATCAGCTCCCGCGACCATCATATTTCTCCAGACTGCGCCTTGGAAGTATTCGACAAAGAAGGATACTGCGAAATCGATTCCTTGTCCAAATTCCCACGACACCCAAGTTCCTTGTGCCGGCGACGGTCCACCATTCGCATCCCCAGACACGCGGTCACTACCTTACTGTCTCTCCTTGTTGCGACCCATCCAGACAGACAACCCATCGAACCCCAATTCCCAGCCTGTCTGCAATCAGTTGTCCCCTCCAAGTCTGCCCGACGACATTCGAGTACTGCGCCATGACGATGTGATGTATCCCAATCGCGACACCAATCCATGACCACGTCCTTCTTCAATCGAGCGCACCGATCGCAATTCCAGCCCCATGCGCGACACTGCCGCTGCCGCTTCCCCATCCGTCCCAAGTCGCCGCGATTTACACAAAGGACACATTGCGAGACATAGACACTCAGCCAACATAGCTACCTAATCCTGAGCCTTTGTCCATGGTCCGCGGTAGAGACAAAGATTCAACAGCCGAAGCAACGTGTGAGAAAGAAAGCGCAGCGCCGGCCAAACAAGAAACCGATCAGGGACGGAATCACAGTAATAGTAACTACGACTAATAATCGCCAACATGGACTTGAGAAACGTCCTCAACGACAGCAGCAGCGGCCCTGTCGCTCCTCGCGCCGCCGTGTCAACGCCTGACCGACCACCGCCGCACCAGCAGCAGCAGCAGCAGCAGCCACCACACCCGCAGTACTCCCAACATCCTCCTCCTCCTCCCCAACATCCTCAACCACTGCTCCAGCGACAACAGTCGTATCATCTTCAGCAGCAGCAGCAACAACAACAACAGCAACAGCAACAGCAACACCACCCCGCATATCCCCAGCCGCCCACTACACCCGGTCAGGCACCACCACACCCACAACAGCACCAGCAGTCGTATATAGACTACAACCACCAGACACGGCCCTCGCCCGTTCGCCACATATCGCAAGACCCAAGCTACGGAACCCAGCGCATGCCCCCGGGCGCGTTCGCGTCTACTTCTCCGTTTTCCGGACCCCCTGTCCCCGGCCCGAACCCCTACGCGAACCGACCTCCGCCGCCGCCTCCGCTACAGCAAGTCTCGGCCCACGATCCCCGCTCGCCCAGCCTTGCATCCGGACCCGGCCCTTCGCCGTACCGTCACACGCCCACTTCGTCGATTAGCGCTCAGAGCGGCGGTTATCCCTTTCCTCCGTCGGCGCAGCACACGCCCACCAGCCCTGTGCAACGACCCTATAATCAATATCCTCCCAGCAGTACAGGAGCCGCATACCCCTCCAGGGAAGGCTATCCTCCAACACCGGGCGGCTCCGTGGGTGTCGCAGGCCCACAACAACAACAACAACCACCACCACCTCCACCACCAGGACCAGGACCAGGACCAGGACCAGGACCAGGAGGCGCTGGACGTGCCCCTTATTTGCAGGGCCCGCCAGTTAGAGTGCCCCAAACACCCCCGATTAGCACAGCGCACAACCCGCATTTCCAGCGATCGCACTCGACGCACTCGTCATCGACGCCAACACCAACGTCGGCGCACTCGCAGGGCCCGCCAGGACATTCACATTCGCATTCGCACCCCCAAGTGTACGGAGGTCCATTTGGCCGAGCAAGTCCTGTAACGGGGCCGCAGACGGGAGGAGGACCTCAGGGTGGCCAATTCCTCGTGGATCCCCAGCAGCGGCAGTCATCCCAACCAGGGACTCCAGTTGCGGGTCCAGGTGGTGGTGGTCCAGGGCCGCTAACAGGAGCTTCCACGGGCCCTGGAACAACAATTGGAACGGCACGTCCACTGCCGCCCCAGGCAACTGTTAGCCAGGCCCAGGCCCAAAACTTCAACCACTACCACAGCCAGCCGCCAAGCCCTTACCGGCAACAACGACTGCCTCCTTCAGGTTCCTCCTCTGCGACAACGCATCATCACCTCAACCTCAACTCTCCCCGGTCCTCTGCTCAACAGCACCAGCACCACCAACAAATTTCTTCTCCCCATTCCCACCACCCTGCCCCTCCACAACCGCCACCACCACCACCACCGCCGCCGCCGCCGCCGCCGCTGCCGCAACAGTCTCTGCCCCGACAACCCAGCGCACAAAGCATTTACGACGCCCGCGAACGTGAACGAGAAGTAATACGCGAAAGAAGCATCAGCATCAGTCCCAAAACCCGGGTCCCAAGTCTGCCAAGCAGTGCAGGTCGTCCTGCCACGGCTACCTCGGTCGTCTCGATTCCCGAGTCGGAACCTCCCCGCCTCAACAACCATACCGCCGCCACCCCAATGGCACGATACAGGGACGAGGTCCGCGACGGTGACCTTGGCCACAATGCCGCCGCCGCCGCCGTCAAGAGAAAACTCGACGACCGAGAATTGAGGCCAGACGAACTCGAGAGGCGAGACGTTCGTCCCCCACCATTCGACAACAGAGCCCGTCCGAGCCACACTCCCAACAAATCAGTCAAGAGGCGAGCATACGATGGCCCGCCTCCCTGGGCACAGCAGGCCACCCGCGGCACCACACTGAAGGAGCCCAACTTTGTCCTCTACAAGCCCGTCCACGCTCCAGGCCAAGGCCCCGTACAAATTAATGGCCATAGCCGTCATGCCTCGCCCGAAGAAAAGCGACCCGTGCCTCGAGCACATGAACCCACTCCCCGCGCGCACGAGATTCGACACAACGAACGATCCGCGACCCCGGGCACACAGGGTCCTCCTCCCGAAGCCCAGGCTAAGTGGGGCCCTCTTGGCCCATGGGAGCCCACTCTCACGGGTGACGTACCCCAGGACACCATGGCCAAAGTCATGGCCGACTTTTTCTTTCACTATATCGTATTGAACGAAAATATGGGCGAGATCCAAAGCCGAGGCATCCAGTTCGAGATCGAGGCCAAATTTGGAGAATTGATTGATCGTAACACCAACCAAAGGATCGACCTTGGAGTGCTGTCCCCTGCGATACTCAAAGAAGACGATTATGTCTATCCTTTCCGGAGCATCATGACCGAGGTAAGCCATGTCCCTGTCTTCTCTACTTGTATCCTACTAACCAATGCCTTCTTTGTTCAGGCACAACACCGATCCTATAACGAGTTTCTCAACCACCAGGTTGTCGTCTCCAAGAACCCCAAGTCCAACATTGGCCGTGAGCGTCCTCGGGTTCCCATATCGTATGAACACAAGTACGAAATCGACCGATTTTACGCGATACCTCCTCAGATCCGTGACAAGCACCTCCCCGTCACCGTCGCCAATCTTCTCGCATCCAAAGGGCGTGACGCCAAGGTCCGCGTTTCCTACAGAGAGAACAAGGACGGCAGCAGGGAGCAGATCGCCAAGATTGTCAAGGCCCGTCTAAAAGACCTCAGCATTCATTTTCCGGAACACCGGCTGGATTGCCGCATCAGCATCAACCTCGAAATGCCCTGGGAGGGCCCTCTTGAGGAGCTAGAGGCGTATGCGACCAGTGCCAACAAGGGACAGTCTCCGGACCGCCGTAAGAATCGACTGAGCTATGGCCATTGTAGCTATCAGTTCGATTTGACGCAGGTAGTGGAGACTGTTAACGTGAGTCGATCTACTGTCTTTGTTTTGGGTGTGAGACTAACCGAGCAATTACAGGGCCGAGACGAAAAGAAGCACGAACTGGAAATCGAACTCGACCCCAAGGCAGTCCTAGACCAAGGCCGTAGGGCAAGAGAGGGTCAGCCCAACCAGTACTTTGATTTGGTGGAAGGGTTCCTGAACAACATCAGGATCATGGCCAAGATGTGCGCCTAAACTGTGCCATTTTGTACTCATTTTTTGTTCCTTGACGCTACCGCACCCATGTACGCAGCAAATGTTGCCCTATCGCAGAGAAGGTTGGAGCGAGCTCCCCTTTGTTGCTCACACAATGGCGGTTCATTTCTTTCACTGTCAGGCAGGAATGTCACCTGGCCGCCGCTTCTGAGCCGTGGTGCAGTTCAATTTCAAGGACGCAAAGGAGATTATTGTGAACAGGGTTGACCAGACGTATGGCCTGGGCAGCCTTAGACTTTTTGGGAACTCTGCGGAAGCATGAATATCTAGAGGCAGAGGTCGAGACGGAAGGAAAGCATGTTATCATCATATGTGTTATATATGGGTGGGAAAATGTCACTTTAGCATTAGCTATGGAGTTTTGGTGGCCACTTCTGTTTTTCCCAGTTTACAGCCAGGTCGAGTGGACAACAAGTTATTGATTGGGAGTTTTCGGTTCCAGACGGTGAAAGAAACCTGTGAGGATGAACATGGATTGATATTGCAGAGCGCACGTTGGTTGTCTGTTTACCTCTCGAGACTTGTTTGAAGAGTAGGTTAGATACCTACTAGTAAGGCTCATTGGACGGGCGTGGTGGTATGGACGGAGCATTCATATTAATGGGGTTGAAGTATCGTTTGGTAGTATCTTCTGTTACACTGATCTGCCCGGCCAGAGTACCCTAACGAACTATCCGTCAGGAACAGAAGCAACGTACCGCCATTAACAAATGTTCATTTTGGGTTCACTTGTCGCTCACCTTCTTCACACGCTTATACGGTATCTGTTGTCACACTCAGTTACCTCTACAAAAAGACGAAGCCAGGCACAGGGAAAGTCTGGTCGGTAATAGGTACCTGGGGATGTTTGACACTCACGAAGGAACGTTAACCACAAGATGAGATTTCGGGTACCTACCTACCTACCTACCTACCTCTAGAATCCTTGGTGGCTTCCCATGTCTTGCTTTTGGAGCTTTGGAGCTTTGGAGCTGCCCGTATCCTCTTCTCCCCGAGGAAAGTCGTCTTCATTAGGTACACTTTTACTTGAAAGTTCAATTGATTCGCACAACTGAATCCCAGGGCACTTTCATCTGACTGACGCTTACTATCATTACACCGACGCATGTCCCAACGTGAGGTACCTACCTAGGTAGAGGTAGGTACAGCTGAGTTGTTCCAGTTTGCTGCATCGCTCGCTCGCTTTCTTCCTTGAATCCCGCGGTTCTTCTCCTAACAGTCCAACTTCCTTTCACACGCTGAATGGACTGTTCAAAGAAATTTGCGCATATCTTCTCTCTTATGCTTACTCCCAACTTTATATTCAAACTCGGTTCCGTCCAAGTTGAGTTCAGTCCCGTCCCGTCCAGTCCGGTTCAGTTCAGTTCACTTCAGTCCAGTCCCTTTCGATTAGGTCATTTCAATTCGCTTTCCTTTCCTTTCCTTTTCTTTTTCGAAAAGCTCATAGTCCCATAGCGTACCCTCCCAATCTTTTTTCCAGATGTACCTATGTGCAGGTCATATCAAGCAAAAAAAGAAAGAAAGAAAAAAAAAAAAAAAAAAAAAAAAAAACCTAGCGACAATGCCCAATTACACTCTCCTGGCCCAACCCCTTGCAACAATCCTTGAACAGCTGTCTGTTTTTGCGGTCGACGCCACAGATCTGTCCTCTGGTCAGACGGTATCCATTCCCCATGTCCAAGTGTTTCAGATATCCTTCTATGTTAAGGACTTGAGGTGGTATGAATTGGGGAACTGGGAAGGTAGGTACCTAGGGGAAGGGGGAGGGCAAGGCATGTAGGGTGTAAGGAAGGACACAAAAAAAACATACACTATTCATCGTCCTGTACCCCAATTGCTTACAGCAAAAGGCCGTTTGGCTGCGTAAAAGAGATCCGTCGGTGGAGAGCATGCAGATGCAATCGTCGGGGTTGAGGTACCATTCGCAGACTTGGGCGAGGGCGCCAGGGGCAGTCACGAGGAGGGTGAGTGGCCAGAGAGGGAAAAGTGTGGTGGTGAGTTTCATTTTTTAATTTTTATTTTTCTGGCTTTGCTTGATCAGGTGGCGCTCTTGTACTGTAGTGTTATGGTTTGGCTTCGTTGTTGTTTAGCAGTTGCTCGTGCGGGTTACGATGCCCTCCAAGGTGCAGTGGTTGGACAGACGGGAATACAACTATGATCAGTCGTGATGGATAGCAAGGTTTCATGGAGGTTATATGAATGGCGAAGAGGATTTATGCACCTAGGTGGTTGGGATTAAAGACTGGAGTCTTGTGTGTTGGACGGGATGTTCGTTATATGTTATTTATATCGATGGTATTTATCGGACAAAGGGACAAAACAGAACAGGAAGCAGACTATCAGTTGCACCACGGGTGAGCGATGACTGGAAGTAAGTATACCATTCCACTAATATTGTGGTAATACCACCGTTCATCGTCATAGCGTCACTTAACTACCATTCAGTGTTTATCCGCAATTTCAATATCGAGGGTATTGGAAGCGAGGATGGGTAGGCAGAGGTAGGTAACATCCCACTCGAGCTACCTCACACTTCCTGCCGAGTGGAGGTACCGTGTTCCCGAGTGGAAGGCAGGTCACTATTCCGTGTTTACCTATGTTTCTAGAACCCTGAACTTGACATCGCCAGGTCAAGTTACTTCCCCGTACGATCGGTGACACTGAGTAGTCCAGAAAGGCAGGTAGATGATGTAACAAGAATCATAAGTGAAAGGTCTAGAACCAGGTCTGTTGGATATCTGGTACTTGGCTCCTAGGTCAATGGATAGGTATCAATTTATTCCTGCTTGGCGGGTTGCCAATTCATGTTTGCATCAATAGCTTTCTGGTTGACATGTGAGAAAAAGGATTCATCGTAGCAATCCAGATCTTTTTCAATTAAATATCATGGTAGGTCACATAAGTATTCATGGGCCACTCTTGAAGACGGTCAACGGTAAAAGGTGGTATGCTTAGGTAGCTACACAAATAAGGGATCAAGCGAACGACTTACACGGTATCTAGGTATTACCTACATACAGGCTAATTTCCGCCTCTGCAGAAAGTAACCCAATATCCTGGTACGTGGGTTGTTTTTGATGTTCTTGTTTTGGAAGCCAGTTCGTGGAATCTCATCGACTCACTCACTCTTTGTGGAAACATGTGCGAGGGAAAACTACCTACCTTGCCTATCAGGTGATGGTAAAGAGTGGTCTGTCCAAACGTTGCTAAAAGGAACGAAGAAAATGTAGTATTAGCTTGTATAGGTATGATCAAGTAGGTAGCGTAGGTAGGTAAGTTACTGAGTGGTGGTGTATCTGTGTGTCTCGCGTGCTGGGTATCTTCAGAGTGTTTGCTCTGCCTGCCCTCTGGTCGTAACCTGAAATGTTCCTGTCGTCCGTCATAACCTGACTTTTTCGAATCCATTACCCCATTGTCCATTACCCCGTTCTTAACGACTCTCCATCATTACCTCTGTTTGTTCTCTAGAATTACTATCATCCACGGTTAAGTATCTACCATCCAGTACCCATTACTCCCGTCTATCACTCCCACATTTCCACATCCTACTTCCACTGGCTTCCTGTAACAGCCGGCTCAACCATATCAACCAGGAAGTTCTTGGCCTTTGCAGTCTTCACCATCAAGCTCGGCACCCCCCACCCCAGAATCTGTCCCACGCCTCCACCGGGGCCAATGGGCACCAACAGCGTTCCAGCCATCTTGTTCTTGAACGTCTTTTGCTTGAGGGCGGCAGGTAACTTGACACTACTAGTCTGGCTCTCACCACCTTCAGAATGGAGGATTTTGGTCGCAAGGTCAACCCCTATGCTAGAGCAGACAACGGGGACCTGGAAGTTGGTGGAGATGAGCGTGTTATCGCTTCCCGAGACGACGTCGCCTACAGCGTAGATGCCGTCCGCCTGATGATCGGTTTCCTCCGAACTGCCGCTGCCGCGCACACGGAAGAAGTCATCTTTGGTGATGACGCGCGAAGAAGCGTCGAGCCAGGTTTGGGGCAAGAAGCCGTCGGCGTTTCCTGAACCGCCCGTGGCGTCAATGTACAAGCCTACGGTGCGGGTGGTGCCGTCGCTGAGTTCCACCGTAGTTTCGGTCTGCTCTCCCCCTTCGATAACAGCATCGGAGGCGGAAACGACCTTGATGCCGTGCTTCACTTCCACCAAGGAGCCAAAGTTCTTCTTAAGGTATGCCTCTGCTTTGCGGCCCAAGCTCTCGTTACAGTTGCGATTGAGCAGGCGATCAGAGCCGGAAAGCAAGGTGATGGTGACACCCTCCGTTTTTCCCATGGCTTTTAGTAGAGTGGCAATCTCTCCAGTGGTTTCCACGCCCACTGGTCCGCCGCCTGCGATCAGGATGGAGTGATGCGGGTGCGTGCTGGCCTGCAAGTTCTTCAACTTGGTCCTGAGCCGTTCCCACTCGCGCTTGGTCGCATCTTCGGCCGCGTGTAACCCCTCCGTTCCCTGGCCGGGCATGGTCCACAGCGCCGAGCGCGCTTTGGTTCCCGTGGCGATAATCAGGACGTCATACCGGACCGCGGAGGTTCCTTCAGAGTCGGATGGTGAATTCGTGTCCACGTGCTTAATCGTAACCTCCTTCTTGGACGTGTCCACGGCGGTGGCATAGGCTTTCACTACGGTTGCCAGGTCGCCATATTGCTTCACAGCGTCGGACAAGTCCCTGAAGATCTGCTCCTCTCCTCCCGGCAAGAGGTCGGGGTGGATCAGCGCGCGAGGCGAGGCGGGCTTGAAGAAGAAGTGGCTGTTGGGGGTTATGAGGGTGATTTTGTATTGCGGCTGAGACGGAAGGCGCTGGAGGGCGGGGATGGTGTGTCGGGCGAGGGTGTGTAGCACGCCCAGGCCGGCGAGGTTGCCGCCGAGAATGACGATGGAGGTTGGGAGGGGTGTGGTGGGTGTGGTGGTGGTGGGAGCCGGGGCAGTAGTGGATTGCGGTTCTGGGACGGCATCCAAGGTTGACTGAGGTTCGGTGGACGCCATTTTGGGGTTGGGTGGTATGGCTGGATTATTGTTGGTCTGAATTGAATTGAAAAATGGTTTGTATGCCTGGTACTAGCTGGCAATCTGAGAGGTAGAGTAGAGGTGGTGACCTAAAACGCGAGACGGACGGTGAGGTCGCACGTGTGGTCGCGAAGAGGGAGGCCGGGGAATGGAGGGAGGAAGATCGGAAGATGCAAGAGGAAGTACAATAGCTTCCTGTTATCGCTCCCTTGCCTTCCAATGTTCCAATGGAAATGAGGTCCTCACCATGCCTGTAATCTCCGGCGTTCCAAGTCAACAAGAGGTCCCGCGCGCATGAGAGACCCGCAAATTGACATCAACCCAAGGGGACGCACCAATCACAGCACTGTTTCAGGCCCATCCACTAACAAATACCCCTAACCCATTGTGTCCAAAATAAGCTTAACGGGGTTTCCCCAACGTGAGCCGATCTCAGCCTTGATAAGCCCAGCTAACAAGATTTATTCACCACTTACTGTATTCTCAAGTGTGAGATTTGATGGGCTCGACCTCAGTCTTACATACCTAGATCTGGTATCATTACAAGAGACGGGATGGGAAGTCTAGATTATCCACCAATGTGTGTCTCCAACCATGACAGACGATCTCTTCGAGATTGGAAGTCAAGATATTATGTAGCTCAATACACCCTTAGGTGGTATCCCGACTTTCTACCTAGGCTACATGCAATTTAGCTAAATGAACATATTTAGTGGGCAGGCGTGTGGTGCATATAGAAGACAGTTACCCGTCAATGGGGCGTTGTCGACATACCCCAGATTTGCCATGTGGTATTGAAGGACCTCCGCCTGGGGTCTGGCTCGCCTCTTCGTTCGGTACTTGTGACAGAGTGCAATCCTCCGCTAGAAAGCGGCGAGGCAAGGGGGGAGAGCTCTACGGGAGTAAAGGCTGCGTTACTATGAGAGGATCGGATTTCTGTGCCGGTCGGGCAAATAGCTCCCCGTGTCTTTTGTACTGGTGTGTTAGTTCCTCGAAATGTGATATGAAAAAGTGATTCCAGATTCGTGACAAGGTTGAAGCTGAGCTGATCCCTCTTTCATAACAGTGTTTCGTAATAAACACTACCCTCCATTTCACCGGACTGTATCGAGCCAATCACGAACCTGCGCCGGATTTCGGGCCTGGTGAAGCCGTGCCTGCATTCGGAAGTATTGTTCCAAATGGCCATATCAGCCTGTTTTGACATTGAGATCACATGCCTGACGATCATCCGAATCGATTCCACGCACTTATCTCATCCATAGTGCCAAGAGGAATCTTTTCATGGCCATGTCCGACGGCCGCCTCAGCAAGCACTCGCTTGAGAGGAAATGCTCAGGGCTATGGTAGTAAGCCTCTTGCTATAGGAGAAAAAACTGCGGGGAAGGTTCCATAGCCACAGAGCTAGATGATTTCGAGACTCGGTAGATTGAACTCGGGGCTGTAGACAACGTTACTGTGCCAACGACGCAGATTACCTTTTTGGTCAAATGAGTATGTGGTCAAATGGGTATGGTTCGGGCAGGAAAAGTGCATCCGAAGGATCTCGCCCAGGACTACGGTAACTTTACCGTCTCCTAACTCGATGGCCTCGGCGGATGAAAAAAAAAAAAAAAAACCATATAAGACGGGAATGAGGTCGGAAACACTCGTCTCCCACCTCCACACCTCATCAAGCAGTCACCATGGTCCACCTTACCCCGGCCCTCTTGCTCGCCAGCGCGGCCTTTGCCGTTGCCGCCCCGGCTTCTCAAATCTTTGAGCGCCAATGTTCCGTGGCCGGCAACTACCCGACCGCAGCCGTCTCCAAGCTTCCCGACCCATTCACCACCGCAGGCGGACAAAAGATCACGACCAAAGCCGACTTTGACTGCCGCAAGGCCGAGATCTCCAAGATTCTCCAACAATACGAACTCGGCACCTACCCCGGCAAGCCCGACAAGGTCGAGGGCTCCCTCTCCGGCAACACCCTAACGGTGCGCATCACCGTAGGCAGCCAAACCGTATCCTTCACAGCCTCCATCAAGAAGCCCTCCTCGGGCAGCGGTCCCTTCCCAGCCATCATCGGCATCGGCGGCATCTCGATCCCGGTCCCCAGCACCGTAGCCACCATCACCTTCCCCAACGACGACTTCGCCCAGCAATCCGGCACTTCCTCACGCGGCAAGGGCAAGTTCTACACGCTGTTCGGCAGCTCGCACTCGGCCGGCGCCCTGACAGCCTGGGCATGGGGGGTAGACCGCCTCGTCGACGCACTTGAACAAGTCCAATCCACTTCAGGCATCGACCCAAAACGCCTCGGCGTCACAGGCTGCAGCCGCAACGGCAAGGGTGCTTTCGTGGCAGGTGCCCTCGTCGACCGCATCGCTCTCACCATCCCGCAGGAATCTGGGGCAGGCGGCGCAGCCTGCTGGCGCATTAGCGACTCGGAGAAGTCCGCGGGGAAGAATATCCAGACGGCGTCGCAGATCGTCACGGAAAACGTGTGGTTCTCGCCCGCTTTCAACGCGTACACGCGGCAGGTGACGAATATCCCTGCGGACCACCACATGCTGGCGGCGCTGACGGTGCCGAGGGGGCTGATTGCATTTGAAAACGATATCGACTGGTTGGGCCCCGTGTCGACGACGGCGTGCATGCAGGCGGGCCGGCTGATCTACAAGGCGTATGGGGTGCCGAATCACATGGGATTTTCGCTGGTCGGGGGACATGGTCATTGTCAGTTCCCGAGTAGTCAGCAGAGCGAGCTGACGAGCTATATTGATTATTTCTTGCTGAAGTCGGGGACGGCGCCGGGAGCGGTGGAGAGGAGCTCGGCCAAGGTGGATTTGAAGAGTTGGGCGCCGTGGGAGGTGCCGGCTTTGTCGTAGGGTGTCTCCCGTCGGCATGTACACACACAGATACATGCCCGACATGATATGCCAAGTCGGAAACGGGATGTCGTGACGCAGGTTGTTGGAAGGTCGGAATGTTCCGCTGACGTTTGCCGGTGTTTCGAGCCGTGATCGGCCCGCTGAGGAGAATTGCTTACAGTGGGCCTGGGAATAATCGGGGTTAACTGATCGGTGGAGAAAATGGGCGGTTACATTGGGTTGGTCTGTTAGTGAGTGAGTGTCCACGTTGCGTTACACCTATCGGGATATTCCCTTTTTCACCACATCTGGCAAACATTGTGAATCAAGATCCATCTTGCTATCTCCCTTGACCCCATCATGTTCCAGATTCAACCCTCCAAAAACAGTGTCACAAGGCCAAAACAACACTACACTAGGTAGCCCCGGGTATTGGCCATCAAATGTCTGTCAGCGATTCCCATCTGGCAACGGGAGGCAGACAAAGACATGCCCGGTAACCCAATCATGGCAGCCAAACGTGTGCCAAGTCAAAGTGGCTTCGGGAATAACCTCACCGGTGGTTCCTCTGGCGATCCGTGACACAGTCGACGTGGTGAAGCCTGTGAATCTCTCTTCGAGGTATGTAGTATCGTCATCTGACTCTATCAAAACGTCGACATTGATTACCAAGTAAAAGAACATTACTAAGTACAAGAGTCAACGAACGGCATCTCGGCCTCGGCCCTCAACAATAACAGACGGTGGATCTAGCTAAACCAGGTCGGACGGGTAACCATGTGGACAGCCAAGCCCAAACAGCCCAGTCCCAGCCTTACATATTACACTCCATACTGTGTATTTTCTCTGTTAGTGTCCACTAGTGATGATAGTGTCCAGTCAACCATGCAGCGTCAAGTTACATGGCGCCAAGCAGCCAAGTCCTTTGCCATATCAAAGTCTTGGCCTCGGGGAATGCCTGCAAGAGAGGCGTCGGTTCCTTCAGTGAAGACGAGAGAGAGGAAAGGATTTTCCCTTTGTTTCCGCTTTTATTGCCGGAATTCGGAGGGGGAGCCGCGATATCGCCATCTTGGATCCATCTTTTTTTCCTTTCTACAATTTTAATTCCATCTCTCTCGGACTGTTTGATCCTATGCCCTGGTCTGGGTTGACCGCCTTTGAAAAAAAAAAAAAAAAAAAAAAGTCTTCACTTTACTTATTTTCCTTCACCTCCTACATATGGAACGCTTCGACGGTTGACGTGTTTTTGTTGACGGTTCCCCTTTCTTTTCTTCTTCTCCTTCTTCTTCTTCTTGTTGGAGTCGGTAAAGGATTGTTGTGACAGCACATCCTGTCTCACTTGGTTGGAAAGAAACAAAAAGGTCGACCTGCCAAACACTCTCAACTCGACACAGCATCAACATCAACATCAGCATCAGCATCCATCATGGCAGATTCAACCCCCGGACACACGGCCCCGGACACAGCACCTCCCTCATGGCGCTCCGAAGACAACCAATCTCCCGTGCTCGCACCACACCCCGCCACCGTCCCGAGTACTACTTTACCACCACCATCCAAAAACACCCAATTACTAGACGCCAACACGGAAATCACCCATCTCTACCTAACCTTTGCCATCCTCCCTCCCTCCGCCAACACCACCCACCAATCCTCCGGTTCAACAACATCCCAAAATGACCCTCCCCCGCCTGCCCCCAACCTCAAACCCTTCACCAACCCCATCCTCTGGCCAACCTCCGTCAAAATCACCATGCTCACCCTGTCCTGCATCGCCACTTTCCTGACCGCCTACACCGCCGGCGCCTACTCCCCTCCTCAAAAACTCCTCCTCCAAGACCTCGCGCACGCACACAGCTCTACCGCCATCCTAGGAGGCATCTCCACTTTCTGTCTCGGCTTCGCTCTGGCCCCCATGTTCCTCGCGCCCTTTTCCGAAATGAACGGTCGCCAACCGGTGTTCGTCGCCGCCGGCATCATGTTTGTCATTTTCCAAGTGGTCTGCGGCGTAGTAGAAACCTTGGAGGGGATGCTGATTGCCCGATTCTTCCTTGGAGTTGGAGCATCGGTTTTCTCGACCATGGTCGGCGGGGTGATTGCGGATATTTGGCCTACAGCAGAAAGGAACACGCCCATGGCGCTGTTTAGTGGCGCCGTGTTGTGCGGCACGGGACTGGGGCCGTTGGTGAGTGCGTACATGACGGAGCGGTGGGGGACGGATGCAAATGGGAATATCGAGGAGGGGAACGGGGCCAAGTGGAAGTGGATCTTTTGGCATCAGGTTATTCTTGGCGGGGCGTTGATGGTGGCGCTGATGGTGTTTTTCAAGGAGAGTAGAGGGAGTGTCTTGTTGAGCAGGAAGGCCAAGGCGCTGAATCGGTGGTATGAGCAGTTGGAGGAAAAGGGGTTTTATGGCGTTTGGGTTGACGAAGAAGAAGAAGGCGACAACGGAAATGCGGATGCGGATGATGAGGAAAAGGGGCCATCATCTCCTGGAACGAAAACACTCCAGCGTATCAGGTGGAAAGTCAAAGAAGACGAAGAACGCGGTTCTCTCACCACCATGATCGGCACCTCCGTCTACCGCCCTTTCCACCTCCTCTTCACCGAGCCCGTCGTCTTCTTCTTCTCCCTCTGGGCCGCCTTTGCCTGGGGCGTGCTTTACCTCACCTTTGGTTCCATCCCGCTTGTCTTTCGCCGACAGTACGGTTGGAACATTGAGCAAGGAGGCCGTATCTTTGTCGCCATGATCGTCGGCGCCATCCTCGCTACCGCTATGGGTATCTGGCAAGAAAAGATGTTGCATCATCCCAAGTGGAGGGCAGCTGCTCCTGTTACCTCCCCATCTTCCACCGAGGAGACCTCGGCCTCCGACACCGAAGGCCCCAACGCCCTTCCCTACTCCTCCGACGAACCAAAGACCCCCTCCGACTCTACCACCACCACAACAGAGAACCCCATCTGGCCCTTCCTCCGCACCCACTTCCCCACTAACTCCCCCGAAGCCCGCCTCTACTTTACCTGCCTGACCGCCACCTTTTTGCCCGTCGGCCTCTTCATCTTTGGCTTCACTGCCCGTCCAGATTATCACTGGATCGCGCCCACCATCGGCATCGGTATTGCCACTATGGGTATTTTGTCTGTTTACTTGGCTGTGTTCAATTACCTGGCTGATACGTATCATCGGTATGCGAGCTCGGCGCTGGCGGCACAGAGTTTCTGCAGGAATATTTTGGGAGGTGTCTTTCCGTTGGTGACGGCGCCCTTGTTTACGAATCTGGGAGAGGGACGGGCGGGCGCCATCTTGGGAGGCGTGGCGGTGGGGTTGACGGCTGTGCCGTGGGTGTTGGTTTGGTGTGGGAGTTGGGTTAGGGGGAGGAGTCGGTTTGCTTTGGTGAGTCTTTTTTTTTTTTTTTTTTTTTTTTTTTGTTATCCGTGAGGTTGCTGTTATGAATGGTTGGCTAACAAGGGTGTGTACAGCAATTGGAAAAGTCATGAAGGATTGGATGGCATGCACATGAGATATGATGGCACGTCGGTGGCTGCCAGAGGAGAAAAGGAGTGTCGAGTGGTGGATATACCCCCAGCTTTTTTACGTGCGGTAATGGGAGATGAAAGGTAATGACTGTCGGAAAAGGGAACCGTGGGGAAAGGGAATGATATGGCTCCTGGACAGCACAACCAGCGGTCATGAAGGATATGAAATCAGTCCTGAACGATGACAAGGGCACCGGAAGCTACCTAGCTTGCTCCTCCGGTATCTAGACCCTGCTAACGGGTCCTAATCATGAAATATAGTCGCAAAAATCATAATAGATCAATGTCAAGTAAATGGCCACTTTGTTCAAAACATCGAACATGTCATAGCCAGTACCCTACACCTTTTGGATAACTCATGCACGCATCCAAGCATCCTTATTATTCTACCGTCCTTTTATCCCAAGCGGGATGTTGTTCGAGTCCTAGATAGAACCATTCCCAATAGACTCTAGCAGACATGTTTCCACGTCACTACATAACACCTCATCAAAGTCCACTTGAAACAGCCGTTCCTAACGCAAATGGTATTCGATTACATACCTACTGATTATGTTCATGATTACGACCATTCACACGTAAAGGTATCTATCGTACTGCGTACACCGGACCTCTTCCGTATCCCATCAGTACCCCATCCGCACCCCATCCGGCTCCGGCACCGAAGTGGGTTCCAAATATCATTACCACCCCGCCGGCCGTGGAGGTACCCTCCAATATCCGGAAGGCCCGCCCGACGCTCGTACTGGACCTGGACCTGTACCTCTAGCGCTTGTCTCCACTGCGGAATTTCAATGTAGTGTAAAAAATATAAAAATTCTTATAGCGCAGATCAGTGGACTCAGTGGACTTGTTCCACTATAACCCCTGCCGAGCACCCCTGCTGATAGAAAAAGACAAGTTCGGGACCGAAAATCGGAAAGAAAAAGTTTTTGTCCAAAAACAGGACATTCTTGCCACTCTCGGGAAAGGATTTGAAACGGGAATATAAGGGATAGGGATGGAAAGGAGAAAGAGATAACAAAAAAGGTCCGCTGGCTCAATGGCAGAGCGTCTGACTACGAATCAGGAGGTTCCAGGTTCGACCCCTGGGTGGATCGAGTGTTATGGACGTTGAGTTCTCTTTTTGTCTTTTTTTTTTTTTTTTGCGTTTCTGGCGATGGATGATGCTTGTGCTTCTCTCTGATTATCAAAGTATATACGTCTGCTCGCCCCTTATATACTTCTTTTGTTTTTGGATCACATGGTAATAAACATTGTTTATAAGATTACTTGGGGTTGAGTCAGAAATGTTCATTGATATCTTCTGCTGTGAAAAGGAGGTGTGATAGAAAAAGGGAACTGTGAAGACTTTAACTATCTGGTTTCCTAAGTAAGATATGTACCAAGAGAATTCTGATGAGACTAAGAAGCGAAGAAGGAGCAAAGAAGCAATCCATAAATACATACATACATCCCATCCTTCTTCCACACGAGCAAGGAACTTGGAAGATTACCTAGTCAAACCTCCAACCCCAAGTACTTCTACCTCCATCCCCACCCCTCTCTGTTCTCCTGCCTCTCTCCGGTGACTGATTCGCAGAAGACAACGAAGTGCTAGACGTAGAATCCGGAGACGTCCCTTCTAGTCTCTGCAACGCCTCTTCGTTCACCCTTACACCCGCACCTGCACCAGCACCAGCATCAGTACCATCACCAGTCCAACGCCCAACCTTCTCTTCATCTCCCAAGTCCAAATCCTCATCACTTACGTCACTGACTCCATCTTGCCCATATCTCCCCCCGTGACGCTCGTACTGGTGGTACTGAGCAGAGCTCGAAGACTCCCCTACCTCTACACTCTGGGATCCACCGAATTCAGAAGAACTGAGTGTTGCGAGAGTTACGTTCCTTCGATGACGATGACTTCGATCTTGTCCCCCCTGTTCCTGTTGATCACGGGCAGACAAAGAAGCAGCACCATGACCACCATCCCAAGCCCCTCCACTAACCAATCCCGCGAACCTCCCCCCTTTTGTTCTCCTCAACTCGTCATACCCGCCTTCCTCAACCACCATCCCTCCCTCGATCATCACCACGCGATCGGCAATCCGCATCATTTCTTTGGAGTGGGTTACTACCACGATTGCCATTTCTTCTTCTTTTTTGCTTTCGTCTTTCCCTTCCTTGGAACTACCGTCAAGTCCGGTCCGATTACCATGAACAAGTCGAGCAAAAACCTCCCTCACGGCCTCTGCACCCTCAGCATCCAAACTAGCAGTCGGTTCATCAGCCACCACCACTTTCGGACTCCTCACTAGTGTGCGCGCGATACTGACACGCTGCGCTTGTCCACCACTTAATTGTAGACCGCTACCCTCGCCGACGACGGTGTCGTACCCTGCGGGAAGGGAGATGATGAAGTCGTGGATGGAAGCTAATTGGCATGCGTGAACTAGACAGTGGAAGTGGGAAGGAAGCCGCAACGGAGAAGAGTCAGGGAGACCATAGAGAATATTCTCGCGGAGGGTGGTGGGTAAAAGGAAGGGGTGTTGTGGGATGTAAGCCACACAAGAGCGGAGAGAGGGGGTGTGTGTTTGGGAGGAGGGGATGGAGTTGAAGGTTAAGGAATTATTGGTGTGGGCAGAAGGGGAAACAGAAGGCGGGTAGAGGTTAAGTAAGAGAGAAGCAATGGTTGATTTGCCGCAGCCGCTGGAACCGACGATTGCTGTGCATGTGCCGGGGTTGATAGTCAAGTTGAGGTTGCGGAGGACGAGAGTATCGGGCGCCGAGGGGTAAGCAAAGCGCAGGTTTTGCATACGGATGGGCAAAGGGTTGGAGATGCGCTGAGAGCCTTGGGATTCGTGGCTTGATGAGTGGGAGAGGTTGGCAAAGTAGAGCATTTGTGTTGCTGTTGCCTTTGCTGCGGCGATCTGCGGGACGTTGGCTAGCATGTTGACGCAGGTTCCCAAACTGAATAAGATGAGGTTGATGACGCGCAGCAAATCAGTCACCGAGGCGCGATCCTGGGATAAGATCTTGGCGCCGTAGTAGAATATCATGGCGGTCAGGTAGTACGCGATGGATTGGTTGAGACCGAAAAAGAGACCGACGTAGGTGGCCCTCCTTAAACCGAGCTGGTACGCTTCGCTTGTCTTGTCTTCGTATTTCCGCGTAAACCACCCCTCGAGCGTCAGAGCGCGGACGACTTTGATGTTGCCAAAGGTCTCGGTGAGGACTTGTCCAGTCCGCAAGGCGGCTTGGTCGCAGCGGGATTCCCATTTGTCGCTGAACAAAGCATTAAGACGGCCGGTGATGACGGCGGCAGGGATACCGGCGAGGGTGACGAGGGTCAAGTCCCATTGGATAGTCAAGGCCCAGACGATGGCGACGGTAATCATTGTGCAGACGATAATCAGAATGGGGAGGAACATGCCGACTAGCTTGCGCATTTCTTCGGCGTTGCGGTCCAAGCAGGCCACGATCTTGGCCGGGCTGTGGGAGCTCTTGTCGAACCAGGCTTTGGGTTGCGCCAAAATGCGAGTCATGGCTTCGGAGCGGAGGGTGGTGACCCATTTTGTTGCTACCTTTTCTAAAAAGTAATAGCTGCCAAAAGTAGCGAGAGCGTCGACACATGCAATGGCGGCGAGGATCCCTGCGTATTTGGAACCGGCGGCGAGTCGGGCGGAAGGAGACGACCAGAAGGAGGAGAGCAGTTGCGCAAAGACGTATGAAAAAAGCGGGTTGGCGGCTGCTACTACCAGACCCAGACAGACACCCAGAAAGAGTTCGAGCTTGGAGCGCAGGTCGAGAGTGGGCCAGACGGTGCGGAGGATTGCCGATAAAGAAGGGAGGCGGTTGTTGACCGAGTGCCGCTGCTTGTTGCTTGGCTGGGCATTGGAAGAGTGGGAAGCAGCCGAAACGACAGACGCCATGCTATTCCTACGCTTCTTGTGGAATCCAGCTCTTTGTTTCTTGTTGGCGAGCTTGTCGAGGAAGAAGAGCTCAAGAGAATCCAGGCTTCCGTTTAGTTGAGCTTCGATCACCTTCGGATCAGGGTGCTGGGCCCGCCGGGCATTAGACACGCGGGTTTTCTTGACTGAGAGGCCGGTTTGGGTGATGAGTTCGATGGAAGAGGTGCTGTGTCTGCGGTCGTCTTGCTTTGAGAAGGGAGAGACATCACGAGTGCGATCGGGGTTTGCGTGGGGGTGGGGGTGGTGGACTGGTACTCTGCCCGCGCCCAACAATCGTGAAAGTGGTCGTGACTGTTGGTTGTCCGCGGAAGAGTAGGGGTCATAACCAAACGTTAACCTGGGAAAGACAATACTTCCCCTCTGGCCACGCAGACTCAGGCCGCGAACTAGCTGGACGTAGGTAGCCTCTTCAATCACCTCCTCCTCTGACTCTTCTTCTTCTTCACGCTCTTGAATATCCTCCAACTCGCTCTCTACCTCCTTCTCCTCCTTCTCACTGTCCTCTGCACCCTCTCCATGATCACCACCGTCATGATCAGCCGAGGCAACAAGCCCAGCAAACAACCCCTCTCTCTCCTCTCTCAACTGCTTTCCATGTCCTTGTTGCACGACTCGTCCGCCCTCCATAACATAAACCATCTCGCCCTCTCCTATACAACCCACCTCGTGCGTGATGATGATTGTTGTTTTACCCCTCCTCCAGATACGGATAGCGTCCATGATCAGTCCCCTCGACACGGGGTCCAAACCAGAGGTAATCTCATCGAGGATCAACACGGGCGGATCGCGGATCTTGGCTCTCGCCAAAGCCAGGCGCTGACGCTGTCCGCCAGAGAGCGAATAACCGCCAGGTCCGATTTGCGTGTCTAGACCTTGAGGCATTCCGGCAACGGTGGTTTGGAGCAAGGCCATGGAGCAGGCTTCTTTGACGTCTTCCACTGTGACGCGGTCGGGCTGATAGCCTCCAAATGCGACGTTCTGGAATAGACTATCGTTGAAGAAAACGCTGGATTGCTGGATCAGGGTAATGTTCTGTCTGACCCATCCTAGGTCGAGTCGTGTGATGGGTTGTCCATCGACAGTGATTTGGCCTGTCAAAGGTTCATAGAAACGGACGAGCAGATTGCCGAGCGTGGACTTGCCAGAGCCGGAACGACCGACGATGAAGGTCAGAGAGCCGGGTGGAAAGTGAAACGATGAAGGCTGGAGGACCAAATTGGAGGGTGAGGACGGGTAGGCGAAGGATATGTTGGAGAGAGTGACGTCGCCTTGACAGGTAGGGGGTCGAAGGCCGCCAGGCTCTTGACAAGTTTTGGTCTGACCGGGATCAGCTTGGCGGACGAGATCTTGAAGAGATTGGCCTGCTGCCATCCCTTTGGCTAGGATAATCCATTGAGGGCCGAGGTTTTGAAGGGACTGGAAGGAGATGAGGGCGCAGTAAAAGGTCGTCAAGGCGTTTCCGGGGGTCAGTTCCTCCCGGTTGACGAGCACGACGGCAAAGTAAAAACCAACAACGAAGAGCGACATCATCCACAGCTTGATGTAACTCATCTGCCCATTGTTGGACAGCACCTGACGGGTGTAGTATTTGGACGAGCGTCGCACAGCCGAAATGAAATGGAAAGACTCATGGTCTGCCGCATTGTAAGCCTTGACGAGGTCGATGGCGGTCGTGGCAGCCGTTGCATGCTTAGCAGCCTCGGCCAGTTCGCGCTTTTGGCCGGCGATGGCAGGGTCGAGAAAGCGGGCGATGAGCCAGAGGATGAGGGCAGACGGCAGAGCGGTGGAGAGCATGACCAGTGTCAGCTTGTAGGAGTAGTACAGGGCGACGATGATGCACGAGAAAAAGACGAGGAGGTCGCAGACTAGAAAGCCGAACACTTGGGAGGTGCCCATTTGGAGTTCGCGGGCTTGTCTGCCGGGGGTGTGTTAAGTAGTGTTTCTCCCAAGAGGGGGGAAAGGGAGGACTCACGTCTGGATGGCAGTCATCAAGCTGGACATGCCATGCTCACGAAGATCAAACCAAGCCGCACTTTTGTTGAGCAGGGTCGAGAATAGAGTCTCTCTGGTCGTCTTTGCGCGCAACTCGCCGGCCATGACCCAAAGTGCAACGTCAAAGCTGCAAACCACCCACATACCGATTCCAAGGAGGAACATGTACAGACACCAGTGAGAGACCTGGTGAAGCAAGTCGGATGCGGCGATGATTCCTGCGCCGTAAGAGGTGCAGACCTCAAAGATCTTGCCCAGAAGAACAGCGTAGGCGGTACGGCCGGCGGCAATGACGGCTGAGCCGCAGAGAGCGGTGACCATGAGTGAGACATGGGCTGGGCGGGTGAAGGCGAAGAGGTTTTTGAAGGACGATCTCACGGGCTTGGGGGCTGGTTGAGCGGGAGCCGCAATGTGGACAGCGATGGACTCGCCCTTTTCCGTTTCGTGCTTTGAGCTGCTCATCTCGACTGTTAATGACAGCAGTTGTTGACTGTCAAATCAATTTGACCAGATCATGGTGGAAAGGGTCCAAGGGGAAAAAGACGGTCGGCCCTTTGGAGGAGGAAGTGGTATTAGCAGTTCGAAAAGGCTGGCGGCAACTGGTGATGGTATAATAGGAGGGCCATTTTTGTAATTCGGGTTTCGGTGGTAATAGGATGCGAAGGGAGAAGCGTCTCTGGTGTAGCTTTGTGAGGGTCTTTGTTTGGCGGTGCTTGCTATTGTTTGTGTCGAGCCATGCACAGTAAAGTGCTGGGTGGGCTCAGGGGTAGCCGAGAACAATAGGAAGCAGTTGTGGCTGAGATGGAATCGATCTAGGTGGCCGGCCCTGGAACAATAAGTACTTTGGGATCAAAATGGTGATGGGATGGAAGACTGCGGCACTTTTAATTCTTTGAAAACGATGCTTACCTCTCTCTCTCTCTCTCTCCTCTTCGATTTCCAAACCTATGTAGAGGCATAACATGTACACCCACGAGGACATGTTTCAAGAACTCGACTGGATTGCAGAGAAATTCACTTTGTATTCGCTCGATGGTTGGTATCCTATGCGCTGCTGCCCTGGGTGTTGCCCTTGGCCTTTTGCCTCTCCTTTTCCGCCTCCTCGTAGATCCAGTCGTTGAGGCCGGCGCGGTTTCTGGGACCTGTCAGTATTTTTTTTTTGCCTATAAGACTCGGACGGTGGTTCATACCTCGCAATCTCGACGGCATAAAACTGCATGCGCGGCACAAAAATGGTCTCCTTCTCGCCGTACTCGGTCTTGGGGGAGGCCCGCAGCAGGGTGCCAAAGTTGTAGTCGTCAATCTTCTTGTCGTAGGCCATCATAAAGGTGCGCCACCTCTCCTTGCCCGTCTTGCTCTTCATCTCGTCCTCGTTGATGGGCTCGGCGGGGTCGAACTCGGGGAAGTCCCTCTTGAGGTGCTCGAAGATGTCGTCGTCCATCTTGGTCAGGCGCAGCTTGGAGCCGGGCACCTTTTCAAGAATGGCCCAGTACGTCGCCATCTGCTGGACGGCCTTGACGGCGAACTGCTTCTCAATCTGGTTGGGTGCTAGTGGTCAGCATGCTGTCAGGGTGTAGGGTGGCGCATTGTGTGTCGCAATGTTCGGCGCAAAAAATAACGAGCGAGGCTGAGGGGGGAGGAAGGCGGCGTACATCCTCAAAGTTGTCCGCATTCTCAGCGTCAAAGTCCTTGGGAACCTGGGTAGTGACAGACATGGTGGGTGGTGTTGTTCGTATTCAAGTTGCTGTGGTGTGGTGACTGTATGTATGGTGGTGTTGGTGGTGATGTTGGTGATGGTGGATGAGAAAGATGCCGCCTGGGAAAAGATTGATGGAGACATGGAAGGGAAGCCAGGGTACAGAAGATGGCCTCCAAGTACCTCACTCAATGAAGGGAAGCGACGAGAACCGCCCAGACGCGTCAAATCCTGGCTATGCGATGCGACAAGCTTTCCACAGAGGTAGTTATAGTGGACATTCTCGCTACAAGCTCCCGCTGAAGGAACTCAGCAGGTACATGTGCGCTAACAGCTGACTTGAGTCTTTGGTACGACGCCCGGACTGTATTGGGAGAGGCGGGGCAATGACATGCTTCTGACGGGGCCTGGCGGAGCATGTGGAGGGGCCAAAGCGCAGAATTTTGATACCGGGGTAGCTTTATCGATAAGAGAAATTGGAAGTGGAAGACGGGATGAACACCCCGATAAGAGAAAATGGTTATCGGCTTATGTAATCTCTATCTTATCACTTACACTGCATATTCCCTGTTTGGATTTAATCGGCCAAATCAGATGAAATCCTGTCTCAACACCATCACCAACATCATCACCGTCACCATCGACATCAGTCAATACATGCCCTCACTGCTTCCAGTTGACTCTCATTACTTTGTGTAACCATTTTCATCTCAAAACGTGCTCTGTTGTTGTTTGCTTTGTACACCTGCCGCCCTGCCGCCCCAGGACGATGACTGTCTGGACCAAGCGGATGGTCAGAGACTGCCGTACCTGCTTCTCGTTCATGGAGAAAGGAATCGCAGAGTTGGAAACGCCAGGTAATTCTCTCCAGAAACAAGAGTTGAGAGCAGTAGCCATCAAGTTTGTTCGAGATGGCACCCTCATCGGCATCTGCGCAGTGTGGGGGAAACATGAAGGAGTCCCGGTGCCAGTCTGGGACCAGAACTTCACTTACCTCTCCTTACCGGTAACGACTGGGCACAACTACCTTGGTTATGTCACTTGGCGATAGTTGGTGCTTCTTCCTGCCCTCAACTGCATCCTTGACTCAGCCGGAAGGAGCTGGGGAAGGCCGAGGGCATGGCCCTGATCAGTGCCATCAACTTGAGTTGAAAGGAACCCAGAGATCCTCTCCTTCAACCCAACCCAACACTCGCTTGACAAGACACCACCATTTACCCCAGTATCCGTATCCGAGAAGCAAGCATACTTTCGCCATGGACAACTTGAACTCCTTCGATGATCTCGACTATGAAAACACTCACAACATCAAGTTCGATTCCGCCGTCCCGCCCCCTTATGATCGGACTCTGAATATCTGTTGGTCCCGCCTCCCCCGCGGCTCCAAGAAGGGAGATGGTGACATTGTTGCGGCCTTGCCCAAAGACACCCGCACCACGACTCAACTACCTCTACCTCTAAGGCCTAGTTCTGCTTGCCATCAGGATCCCTCCGAGTCTTTACGAAAAGCCGGCCACTGGGGCTACTTTAGTCTGCCCTCCAATGTTTCCCTTAAGATCTGCCGCTACATCGTCCAACAACACTCCACTGATAAGCCAATTCGCCTCAGCAGGTGGTCTGTCTACACTGGCCTATATCCCGTCAACAAGGACACAATGCTCGTTCAGGGCTCCGAACAGGAAACCTGGGAAAGCGAGTTCTTCGAGACCCATAACCAAGCATTGCATGCTCTTAGTCCTTACCTCCAAGCCAATCGTCGCTTTAGGGCCGACCTCGTAGCTGCCTTTCTCCTCAATCGTCGATACCATCTTGTCATTTCTCCCTTTGGGCCTACCACAAACATTCCATGGCTTGCCAAGTTTGGCCGATATTTAAAGTACATCACCATGGAATTTGACTGTACCAGGTTCTATGGTGGCAAGCCCAGAACAAGAGAAAAAATCGAAGCTGCTACACACTCTGGCGTGTTCAACGAGCAACAACTGAAAACCGCACTGGCGCCTGGAAAAGATGCCCTAGAATCCGTTAAGCACTACAAATGTGCATTAACTGACGTGTTGAAGTTGCTTACATGCGGTCGGCAATCCCCTGTCAACCGTTTGACCATCATGGTCAGAAAGTATTGGGGATCGCGGGAGAGCATGCCGCGTAAGTCTTTTGACAACCTCCACCCTGTTCTCTGTGGCCATTCGAACTGACAGTTACTCGCAGAAGGGTACCCCTACTTTGATCCGACATGGCTCAACTTCCTCCTGCTTATTCCCAGCGTGCTGCAGTCCAATGTCCTAAACCTGGAGACAATCGGCGTGCCCCCGAGGCTTTTAGGCTTGATGATCACCAAATTCTGGGGAGAGGGAAAACCCCCAACCGAGGATGCTCAGAGGCCACATTTTACATGGAGTCCCTCTCCGTCCACCCTCTGGCCCGAGATGCCGGGGCAGTCCGCAGCCATTTCTATATGCGGCTCCGTCGACCTGACCGCCGATTACCTACTCAGGCTTGATAGCCCGGGCCAAGTTGAGATTTACACCTTTCCAAGCCGGGAAGCACAAAAACAGCAGCAGTCTGCCAAGAAGAGACGGAAGTCAAGACGCAAGAAAACCAAAAAGTCCTCCACTCTTCCCAAACCAGAACCAGAACCCGTGGCAGGACACGAGGAACAACAATCGGGAGAACAGGCGCACTTCCAATCGCCTTCTCGGATCTCGGGCAGCTCAACCGTAGCTGTGGAAGCGGGTTCATCACATCAAATGGAATCCAGAGCAGCAAAAGCCTTGGGTACGTTTGGCTCATTGGGTATGGCAAGGTTCTGGAACGAGCGAAAGAAGACAGAGCTGGATGAGGTATCGATGTCCTCGCCCGAAAAGAAAGCTCTCCACATGCGGCGAGCACAGGAAAAGTTTGCGGAGCTCTCGAAGTTGCTGGAGGAGGCATCTCCACAGGCACCTCCGGATTCCTCTGAACGTTTAACCGTTGTTGACGGTACAGCTGCCCTAAGGACAGGAACTGGGCTAGAGGTACCCCGGGCCACTCTAGCTGGTGGTTTTGATCCCCTTTTGCCACCTTTCTCTCAACCTGCGACACGGCAGCAGCCGCCCTCCCAACTACCAGTCACTCCTGCATCACCTGATACTTCTGCTGTGCCTATCCCAATGCCTGATGGAAAGTGGACGAGGCTTACGGATGAGGACAGCCGGCCCAGCGGTGCCGGTTCTACTGCTCAAAGCGGGAATGGCGCTGGAGACCTGACGGACTCTAGGGACTGTGCCGATACAAGGTCAGGGGATAAAGATGTCTTGGGTATCGAGGAGGAGTGCACCCTGGTTAAGAACAAGAAGAAGAACAAGAGGAAGAAGAGGAAGAATGGGAAACACGCCCATTCACACGCTCAGCACGAGACATCACATGCCGACAAGGTCGAAGCGTCGTTGAAAAGTCTCAAGGATGAATGGTCCGCCACATTGGGGGAATCCTCAAAGATGAAGCAAGATAAGAAGAAAGAGGAAAGCGCTGCTGGTCCAGAACCAGGCTGTTCGAGCAAAAAGGCTGAGAACAAGAAGGCCGGCGAGAATGAGAGTGGGAAGTCTAGGGGTACTCCTACCTCTACCTCTAGCTCAAAGGAGGCTAAGAGCAAGGCTGGACTACCACAATCATCACAAACGGCACAGCCTTCTCTTCCACCACCTTCAGATCTACACATTTCTGGTTCATGTTTGGGCGACTTGGGGAATATGAAGAGTGGGGAGAGACCCGGATCACAATCACCTCCCGAGCTACAGTTACCTCCATCTTCAGAAGCTTCGATACCTTTGCCAACACTATGGCTGTCAATGGAGGTGCCAAGGGTGCGGCTGTTTAAGGTGCGGTTGCCGATGGTGCCAAAGGAAGAAATACCGAACGCATTCGATGAAGATGTAAAGGCTGAAGAGGAAGCTAAAGAGAATAAATCCAGCTTTCCCAGCCAAGACACTCAGGTTGGAGGTATCGCCAGTTCAAAAGCAAGAAACTCCAAGGAAAAAGATAAAGGACGGTGGACTGGAAGCCCAAAGCCGGTCGGTGAGAACAAGAAGGTCGAGAGAAAGTCCACATCACGACCGCAACCACAACCACCTTTGCTCCGGTCCGAAACGCAGATTGTCCAGGTGCCAGAACCGATCAATCAGTGTCAGAGGCCAAATTATCCACGTGTGAGCACAAAAGGGTTCAAACAACGACCGCGAGGACAGCCACAACGCCAACAACCGCATTTCCACCCGAAAGGACTTTCAACATCAGCTTCAAACCCGCCGCCTTCTCAGCAACCTTGCTTGAATGGGCCGGAAGCACCAGCGTTATATCACCGCTATCAAAAGCATAGAATGGACACGCTTGATATGCTACGCACGATGGCTCAAGTCCAACCAATGTCTCAGGCACCATCGATATCCCAGGGCCAAGTGCCTGTGATGCATCCTTTGTATCCGGCATCTCAGATGCCAATAATGACTCAGGTGCCGCCAGTACCCCGGATACCGCCATCATCCCTTTACCCCCAGGCGCCCATGACATACCAGGTATGAACCATATTCCAATTGCTACCAAACTCCCAGGTATTAACTGTATCCAAGGTTCCACCCATGTCCCAGGTTCAGTTGCAACCCATGCCCCAGATGCAACCGTTCATTCACAACCCCTACTATTCTCAGGTACCAGCAACAACAATGTCTGAGGTACCACCGATTTTGCCGGCGCTTTCTTCGCAACAAATGTATCCCTTCCAGCAACAAACATATCAGCCAGCTCACTTCCCATACCCAGGGGACGAGCAATGTAATGCGCAAAGGTGCTATCAAGAGACGCCAGAGCACTTTCACTTTCCAAACGTGCATCAGTTGCCACCACCACCACCACCACCACCACCATCACCACATCCAATGAACCCCGAGCTATCCGGAATGGCAAGAATGCCTCGATATGAGGACCGAAATATGTATTCCAGGGAAATTCTACCAAGTCAACATTTGACGCACATGGCGAACGCTTCGCTTCCAGATACCATGAACGTACCCGGTATGTATCCGGTGGTAAGTGCGAGTGGAAGTGCAATCGGAAGTCGAAATGGAAATGGACGTGCAAGTGGAAGTACTTCTATACCTCACGGAAACGGTATCAGTAACGGCCTCATACAATACCGAGTCCCCATACCGGCACAAGCACCAAACTCAAACGCCGAACGACCACACCGGCAACGGTCCACTACGGCTGGCGATTGTTCACGTTCCGAAACGAGGGTATGTGATGATGATGATGATGATGACGGCCAAGGAAAGGGAGATCCGACGTCTTTCGGAAAGGGAGGTACTAGTGTCTCTGCTCCTGCCTCTGGGCGTCTGAACAGTTGGCATGGTCCGAATGAGAAGAAGGCGAAGGGAAAGGGAAACGGAAAGCAGGTTGAGAACAAGCCCGAGTTCCAGTAGGACGACGACTTGGGGAGACGGAAGATGAAGGATGGCATTTTGTCGTCTGGGGATACTTGGACCTTTGAATCACAGTACCACCAAGTACAAAAGGCTTTGAAAGATGCGTCGCGGCCTTTACAAGTGCTGGAAGACATATCTTCAGAGTCTACACTCCGACAGCAGACATCGACGCAGCCAGAGATGCAGGCACAAACACCGACGCAGCCAGAGACGGAGTTAGCAATACACATGTCCAAGTCTGAGGGACCCAAGGAGACAGAGACGTCGAATGAGGAGCCAGATGGTGCGCCAAAAGAAGAGCTCCAGAAGCAGCCGGGGTACAGTCCAGGCCAAGTCCCAACACATGTCCCAGAGTATGCGCCAGCGTACTACGTGCTAGCGGACGCACCATTGTGTGAGTCGGAGGACATGCTAGATGATCCGCCGTGGTTTGAGCCAAAGTATACATTAACGGACGTGCCGACGGATGGGCCAGTGGACCTCCCACAGAACGTTCCGGAGGAATCTTCGCAGAGTATACCAGAGTATTGTCCTCCAGAAGAAGAAGTCTCAACCACCGTGTCATGGTATGAGCGAGAAGTCCTGTCGAACCTGTCAAAGGGAGAGAAAAATCGGAAAGTCAATGGGCCATGGGCCTACATTGGTGGTGCCACGGAGTCTGACTTCAAGAAGCAAAAGAAGAGGAATCCAAAGTCCAAGGAACGCGAAGCCAAGGAACCCGAAGTCAAGGAACACGGAGTCAAGGACACTGAAACCGAGAAGCCCGCACCTTCGAACCCTGCATCTCCAGATCCTGGAGCAACAAAACTCGAGGAAATCAAAAACAGTGACTGGTGGGATTACCACATTGATGCCGCCAATGAGCCTGACTTTGAGAAAAAGAAGAGAGATCCCAAGTCCAAGGCAACTGAAACCAAGGACACCGACACCAAGAGGTCCGTACCTTCAAAGCTTGCGTCGTCTTCGGATCCTGAAGCAACAAAACTCGAGGAGATTAAGGTCAGTGATTGGTGGGATTACCACAGGTGACACCCACGAGTCTATCTTTGGCCCGACAAAGACAGGGAGATCCGAGACTGAGCCGGGAATTGAAGAGCTCGCAAGCCCGTCTGATGGGATCCTTTTGAAGACCAATGAAAGTGAAAATTCCGGGCTGGCTGAGCTTGAGGCATGTTGAAGATGTTGAGGATATTGGTTACTGGTACGGTAGGTATCACATTGGAACATTGGAACATTGGGGGATGGGATCCGGATATGGACCAGCTGGCTTGTACGAGACCCGACTTTAAGTTGGGCAAGCTGGGCCAGCCAGCTAGGAAAGCGTAGGTAAGCGTATTTGTTTTTGAGCTGATGATGTTTGAACAGAGTGAAGCGAAGCTAGGTAGGTAGGTATGTTAACCTTAGAGTCATAAGCAATAGGTTTGGTTAGGTAGGTATACTGAATACCTCTAGAAGTAGAAAGGAATGATACCTCTGCCATGGACAAGAAAGGTTCATTGGTTATCACAAGCAGGCAGATGGACATGAGATAGATTTAGGGCCATAGCTGGATTAGATGATGCAGAGAACTCGATTAGAGAATGAGAAGCGATTTCCATTGCGACTGTGTTCGTTCGTGCTCCCTTTTGTTTTCTCATGGATGCTATGTGGTGTTTACATCCATGTGATCTTGGGTATTGTGCATGAGAATTCGAAAGCAAGTGCTCACGTATTCCTCTTAGCGTCCGAAGATGCGAAGGCTGCGATTGTCGACAATGGCCGACGTTTGGATAAAGGACAACCACAAGAAGGGCGTCAAAGGTTCACGGAGAACAAGATGCTCACAATAAAATATCCAGCGCTTCATTTGGACTGTTGGTAGTCTGTGCCTTGGGCCGCCTTCACTGACCTTGCCCATTCACTGGTACACCCTTCCGGGTATACCTAGGCTGCCTGCTTGGCTTCCCGTTTTCCCTCTTCCACTAGACGAACTCCAATCAACTCTTTTCGTTGTCGTCTTCCAGCCATCCGATAGCAACTCCATGTCTTTAAGGTGGGAATGGCAGTGTAAACACCAGACAGACAGTCTCCGGCGTCTCTGTCCATGTCCCTCTTTAGTCAGAGGTACCAACACTCCCACCCCTATTCCCATTACCATTCCCATGCCCATTCCCATACCTATCTCTAACCTCATCCCCGTTCCACATCCCCTTTCCCTTCACTTCCCCTCTATAACCTCTTCATCTCCTCCCACCCCCCATTGTTCCCCCCCTTCCTCTCTCCCTCCCTCAGAACTACCTCTGACCATTCACCTCCCCCCTCACCCTCTCCAACCGTCCCCGTTCCCAAACCCTCCCCCACCCCTCCACCCTACCCCCCAACACTTTCACCATCCCCGGCTCCAACAACACCACCCCCCTCGCTACTTTTGTCCCCTTTTTCAACAACAACTTGCACCCTATCGGCGTCCCCCCAACCATTTTTCCATTGACGAACTGCGGCACGGCGATTTCTTCTATTCTTTTGAGTTCCAGAGCAAAAAGTCTTTGGCCTGAGGGATCTTGGAGGGTTAATTTGTGTGTTGCATTTTTGCGTTCTTTTGCTTGGGCCGCTGCTTGTTGTTGCTGGGCTGTTGTTGTGGTTGTGGTGGTAGTGGATTGGGTTTGGGTCCCGCCGTCACCCATATCGACCCCGTCGTCGTTCGGATCATTATTAGGATCGGAGGAATTGGAGGTACTAGGTAACCGAATAACTTCCCTCCCGCGCGTCTGTTCCCCGCGCTCGATGGACTCAAGCTCTTCGACGACTTCCCATTTGGAGCGGGACAGGTTGACGATGTCGAGGACTTGGACTAGGACGTCTTGTGGGAGGGATTGGTCTTTTGGGTAGCCCGTAGTTGGGTACTGACCGGATGTTAAAGAGGCGGGGAAGCTGTGTGAGGAGATGTAGCTGGGGTCGAGGAGACCGGGCGTGGATAGGTCGGAGGAAAGGAGGCGGAGGCGGGCGGTGGCTAGGAGGGAGGGAAGGGGTGGGATGTTGCGAGAGGTGGTGGAGGGGATGAGGGTGGTGAGCCAGGAGAGGGAGGGGATGGGGAGGGAGGTGGTGCGGGAGTCGGTGGTGAGTTGGCGGTGGAGGGTGCGGGCTGTTTCCATTTTGGTGGGTAGAATCTGGTGGTGTGGTTGTGTTGGTGATGATACCAAGGCGACGATGAGTTTTGGTTGTGATGGTGAGAGTGGTTGTTGATTTGGTTGCGATTGCGGTTGCTGGTGGTGATGGGAGTGGTGAGGTTTAGATGAGTTTGCCTATCAGCTTTGTGATGACTTGGTTGAAATCTGGCTGTTTCGTGACGGTGTGTTTACGCTTGCTCGTAAGCTGTGTTGGATGGTAACGGGGTTTGTTTAGGTCGTGATGTTTTTCCTTGCGGAATTCTGGTGTTTTGTCCCCTCCAAATTGAATCTGATGACAAAACTGAGTTCTGCCCAAGATGTCTTCCACTTGTGCATTCGAGTACTGGCGTCTTCCTGCCGCGTCTCAAATATAAGCTGTTTTGCGCCTATCGTGGGAGCTAATCTTTGAGCATTAGAGAAGTCGCAAAAAAAAGAGTTTCGACTGAGTGTTTGTGAAGGTGAGTTGATTGTTAAAGGAAACGAACACGAAATCGCAGGAGCATCAGACAAGATTCTAGAATTCTTCGGGTTCATAGCACTGGCAAACGTAAATGTTAGTACCTCCTAGCTGTTCGTGGTGTTTCACAGCGCTGGCGCTAACTACCCTGCGAGCATCTATTTCCCCTAACTCCCCTGCTCCCCTACCTAGCTCGTCCCCGCCTATACATGGCGGGCGCTAGCCTCAAGACGGACGAGACAACCGGGCAAATTACAATAGTCAACAACATGAATTTATGTTCCTCATAGATTCGTAGTATTTTCATTTGATTTTCATGAACGCCTATTGCTTGTCAAAACGGTAACCGTGCCCAAATGAGGAAATCTGTCAGCCACAACCCATCGATATAGGGCCAGGAATCAAGGCCCACCAATAACAATCACAACGGTCCGATGGTGTAGTTGGTTATCACGTCAGTCTAACACACTGAAGGTCCCCAGATCGAGCCTGGGTCGGATCATCATGTTCATCTTTTTTCTCTTTTTTTTTTGCATCTTCTTTCCCCATTCCCTACCTACTATGGATCTTTGCTTTTCTTTTGTCGGATATTCAACGCTTTTTTTTTTTCTTCTCCCGCTTTCTATCATTTGCTCTTTCGCGATGCTTGCATTCATCTTCCCTTCCGTGCGCATTGCGGCTTTCAATCCCTTGGTTACGGGGTTCCACTGGACTGGACTGCACACGATGAAGACTTACAAAAGGGCAGCTTTCCCCGCTAAGGCCTCTTCGCTCTAGGAAGAGACTAGGGAAGAGGCATGGACGCGCCTAGGGATAGGTAGAAGACAAAGGTCATGTCATGTCATGTCATGGAAGCATGGTAGTTTGAAGCAATAGAAGAATACAAAACAGGTATTCTAGGGGACAAGGTGGATGAGATGGCTTACAGATGTATGAAAAATCTAACACCCGCTGATGTTTCTTAAACCTGGAGACCTTAGAGGTAGAAATATGCAGCGTAGTGTAGGCGTTTTGGATAAGGGCCATCTGACGATACATCGGATACCTTGACCCTATAGCTATACCTGAAGGTATTTAACGTAGATACCGGAACCGCTACACTACACTACTATGGAAATATCTTGTTGAGAGGGGCCGGTGTCGACGGCGGCGGCGACGGAAGGGGTGGAAGCAAGGGGAATAAACATTCCCACCATACTTCTACTGCTTCGCCGCGACAGCCGTAACCGCATCCCCCAAACTCTCCCACCCCCTCCTCTCCCAAGGCGCAACCACACAACCCACCTGCGCATCCGCCGGCCTTCCCGTGCCCGCATACGCCCTCGCCAGATCCTCCGGACTCAATTCTCCCCTAGGCGGAACACCCTTCCTCGCTACTCTCAGCGCCATTTCACTCGCTCCCTCCGCCTCCTCCTCTCCTCCCTGCTGAGCAGCCAAGTGAGCAACCCTCGACCAACCATGCGGCAAGAACGGATGCAACATGACATCCGTCATGGGCTGGGCCTCTCCCGACCCCATCGCAGTGAGGATCGCCCTCAAAACCTCACCCAGCTGCGCCTGCTGCTCCGGGCTAATCCCCTCGTCACTAGAGCGGAGACTTTGGAGTTCGGACACCACGGCATCCATTGACTCTGCGTCGTTATCTAGCAGGGCAATCACGCCTAGCAGCAAAACAGACTGGACATGCTGTTCCTTTCTTTCCTCCGAGTCCGCAATCACGCCAAACAGGAGATCCCGACCGCGTTCGCGAGCGGCTTCTTGGCCCGTGGCCCAGAGGATCTGAGCTAGTAGGCAGGCGACGTCAGGATTGGTGTCGGACTCGGAGAGGGCCTGGTCAAAGGCGGTGACTGCGGCGGTGATGTCGTGGGAGTAGTAGTGCGCTAGACCCAATGTGACGTGCGCGGAGAGACGCAGCTTGCGGCGCTCTTCGGCTGTTAGTTCGTCGGCAGACTCGTCGGAGGAGAGTTGGAGTGCGAGGTCGGCGGAGTCGATTGCTTCGCTGAAGAGACGAGCGGATAGCTGCAGGCGGGCGAGGTCGGATTTGACGATGGCGAAGTGTTTGAGGGCCAGCGGCGATTCGGTGCTTTCGTACTCTTGCTCGAGGGTGGTGGAGAGAGAGTCGAGGATGGAGATGGCCCTCGGAATCTCGCCTGTGCGCTCGAGGAAGAGAGCGAGGAGGTGGGTGTAGGCCAGGTCGGTGGAGGACGAAGCGGAGGAGTGGAGAGATTGCAGTTGGGTGAGGGCGAAGATGGGTTGGATTAGGGACGTGATGGGGAGGGACTCGGAGGAATACGACGAGAGGATGTGATCGAACATGGAGACTGCGTATCTCTGGCTGATGACCCGTGAGGTATCGCCCGAGATCTCCATGGCATGCGTGAACAAGCCCCGAGCATCCTTTTCGTTGCCTGTCAAAAGCGCCACAACACCCTGCCCCAGCCAAGCGAGTGAGTAATCGGGGTCTGTGGACTGGGACCGCGTGAATGCTTCGTTGGCGAGTGCAAGATCGCCCTGCGCCAAAGCCAAAGTGGCCAGGTTGGCCCAGACGTGGGCGCCGCGCTCGTTCAGGAAGAGCGAGCGGCAAAAGGCATGCTGAGCTACGGCTGGGTTGACTTCGGAGGTTACGACACCCAAAGCGTTCCAGAACTCGGAGTTGCCTGCCTCGAGCTCAATGGCGCGCTTGAAGCAGGCCATGGCGGCCTTGATGTAGTTGGTGGGCTTCTTGTGGCTGTTCTTACGGATATCCGGAGGCAGACAGGCGTGAGCGCGGTATTCGGCCCAGCCGAGGTTGTAGTAGGCCACGGACTGCGCGTGGATATCGTTGCTAGCGATATGGATGGAGCGCTTGTGGGCGAGGATGGTGGCCTGGAGGGCTTTGGTCAAGTCTACGCCGACAGTCTCGTCCTTGGGGAAAACGCCATCGGTGGAGACGATGCCAGTACCGACGTTGTCAACGTCCTTGAGGATCTGGTAGGCGGGAAAGTCTCCGTCGGTTCCAAGGAGCGAGGAAACGATTTCAGCCGGAAACTCGGAGATGCGGCCTTGGATGTTGGAGAACAAGGAGCAAGCGTCACCAATGGCCTTCCAGTAGTTGAAGGTCTCCTTGATGGCATCAGGAGCCTTGGTGGCAAAGGTGAGTGTCTCGGTGGCCAGACCGGCAGCCTTGCCAAAGAATCCCTTGTTCAGACTGTCAAACGCGTTGTCGACGAGTGTCTGCATCAAGGCAGTGGCGACGCCTTCTTCGTCCGGCCGCTCCTGGATGACACGTTGATAAAGCTCGATGGACTCATCAAAGTCACCCAACTCGCGCTTAATGTCGGCTAGGATGAACTTTGTGAACCACGTCTCTCCGGTGAGGTTTGCTTCAGAGGATTCCTCTAGCTTCTGTGCGTTCAAGATGGCCTTGGTAGCGGCAATGTAGCGACCAGAGCTGTGGTATGCCTCACCCAAACCCACCCAGGAATGGTAATCATTGGGAGAGATACGCAAAGCCGACTGGAAGGACACAATGGCCTTGTGGAACTCTTGCTTGTTGAGCTCGGCCACACCGAGAGCGGCGAAAGGCCAGCTTATACCCTTGCGCTTGGAGCCAGGTGGGGGCTTGACTTTGCCAGAGTCGACAACTCTTTGGGCAACGAGCTCGACGCGGTCCCAGTCTCCGTCATCGGCAAAGGATCTAGCTAGCCGCTCAGCAGACTCGACCTCGGACGGCGAAAGCTCCACTGCCTTTTGGAAACATCTGCGCGCTCTCTTCTTGTCCTTAGCGTAGTCGGCATAGTAGATACCGAGGATGGTGTAGGCCGGAGCGTGGTTGAGGTTGTTCTTGAGAGACTCCAGGAACAAGGCATAAGCTCCAGACCTGTCCTTCCGGGCAGCCTTGGAGGTGTCGATGTTCCAAATGCAGTAACCAAGACGGTACTGAGTTTGGGATAGGAGTTCCTTGGACTGGCCCTTTTTGGAAAGGATGGGGATGCAGGCCTCCAGCTCGGCTCTGGCCATGTCAAAGTCTCCTTTGAGTGCTTTGACCCAGGCAGCCTCTGTCCTGACTCGGATATTATCGGGGTCACGCTTCAAAGCCCGCTCAAGGAAGCCAATAGCTTCATCGTACTCCTCCTCCTCCTCGTAGATTAGACCAACACCAATCATGGCGGGAGTGGAGGTAGGGTCGTGAGCGAGTACCGCATCGAAAAGAGCCTTGGCTTCCTGGTGGTTACGGGGAGTCTGGTAAAAGACCAAAGCCGTGCCGAGATACAAGGAAAAGGCGTCCTCGGTAAAGCGGAAGTCCAGGCCCGTCTTGGCTCGCTCCTCTTTCAGGAACGTCAACGCCTTGCGCATCAGCTCGACATTGCTCTCCCATTCTTCCAGATGCTGGTAGTATTCGCCCATCAGTCTGAACGCCAACAATGACTCGGCACCGCTGATACCCTCGGTCATCATAAGAAGACGGTCTTCCTCAGTGATGGGAGCATAGATGGTGGCCGCGCCTCCATCCTCGTCGTCCTCGCTCTCTTCCGTGCTGCCCTCACTCTTGGCCGCCGCATCCTCTGTCGTCTGTTCCTGCTTCTCCTGCGGGAAGGGAGAGACGCTGCTGGTCAAGAAACCCATGACCACCCTGTTGAGATCACTATCGGGGAAGAAAGTGCAGTACTGTCTGAGCACCGTGACATCCCACTCCTTGATCTCCTTGTGGTCCTGCCAGTTGATGGCAATATCCCAGGCTAGCTTGTAGGGGTGTTTGATGATGACCATGTCGTTGGCGAGCTTCAGGACATTAGCCAGTTCTCGCTCCTTTTCCTCTCCTGGAGGCCAGGCCATCAGACGGTCGTGGCAGTATTGGATCAGCTTCTCCTCGTACATGCGGCGTACTTCGTCGTCATTGGTCCAGTTGATGAGCTGGGCGTAGGTGTAGCTCAGCCTGCTCTGTCTGTAGACCTCTCTCTTGACCTCCAGGGTGACCTCGCTGATTCTTGCGCCGATGCGCGTCCGCCTCTCGCCGATCAGGGTGTTGATGCGCTTCTTCTCGTTTTGCTCGACCAGTTTGGCCTGTGTCTCGTATGTCCTCCATACATGGCCGAAGCGGCCCTCGATGGCATCGTAGATGGGTGACCCGGGCAATATTAGGTCGAGGGCGTCGACGTATTGGTATGACTCGGCCTTGTTACGGGCATAGGTGATGAAGCTGTCGACGGTCTCGTAGCATTTCTGGAGGTCGTTCGCGTCTCGGAAGATCTCGGCGAGCTTGAGGACGGCATGCTGGTGTTGCTTGAACTTTTTGGAGGTGTCGAGGTTTGGGTAGAGCTTGACGAGGCCCTGCCACGCTTCCTTTTCTTCTGGCTTGAGTCTGGTGGCGGCGAGGTATGTGTTCTCTGCTTCTTCGAGCCTCCCCTTCTTGTCGAGCGCAAAGGCCAGGAGGATGTGTCCCTGGTAGCTCTTGCTGTCCTTGTCGATGATGTTCTTTGCGCCCTCGATGGCGTCGTCCCACTGCTGCTTCTTGATGGCCTCGGCAGCCGCCTTGACGAGCTGTTTGGTGGACATGGTGCCCTGTTAAGTAGGTTACTACCTACTGTATGTTTGTTACGGACAGATGGCAACGAAAATGGAAGTGAAATGGCAAGTAGGAAATGACACGAATAAGAAGAAGAAGAAGAAGAGATGAAGAGTAAACAATTGAATGCTGCGATGTCGAGTGCGGGTGGTGGTGATGTTGGAGTGTTAAGCTTTGTGTTTGGCGACAGCGGGTGGGCTAACAAGTGAACATTGATATCAACTGAAGCAGGCACAATGTGCAGTGCAGTGGGACTCTGTGCATCATAGACGTGGGGCCGCTCACTGTCCAGTCCGTCAGTTGAGCCCCACAATTAACACTGCCCCTGTCTTCCACTGGTTGTGGATTGACCTCTTATCGCTTATCGGAGCTCCAGAGTCTCAAAAAATTTGGGAATTCCCGTCGCAAACTGGAAGGAAACTTCGAATTTGGAGAACTGAATTGGAGGGACGACGCTCGGTCCACTGTTGGCTTTCAGTGCTCTCTCAGTGTCTTGTCACTATCAATTTTCCTTGTCTCCATTCCCAGGACATCCTCCTCCACCGTCACCACCATCACCACCACCACCACCACCACCATTATATACCCATACTACCACATACACAATGGAACCAGGATCAGCCAAACGACGAAAGATTGGTCACTCGCGCGGCGGTGAAAGCGCAGTTGGCAACATCGACGCCGCTGCTTCCTCGGGGCTCTCTCGTGGCCGCGCATTTATCCTCGAAGCTGAGGAACTCGTCGACGAAGTGAAGCTCGACTATGCCACGGCCCTCGAAGGCGTCGACTCCCTCCTCCACAAGATCAAGGGCTCCATCGAAGCCATCGAAGCCCACGATGCCCTCCAGATCGCCGAGGCTGCCACCAAGCTCGAAAAGAAACACAAGATCCAGATCCCGTTCCCCGAACCGCGCCCGTCCGACAAGTCCAACTACAAGGTCGCCTTCGCAAAGCCTTCGCAGTTCAACGTTGTCGGCAGCTATGTGTCCAAGACCATGATCAAGGCCCAAAAGAGCCATGCTGTGGATATGGTGGTTGTGATCCCCGGCGAGACTCTGCAAGAGAAGGACTATCTCGACCTGCGATACTTCTACAAGAGAGCCTACTTCCTCGGTGTTGTGGCTGCTGCCCTACAAAAGGACTTGGCTGAGGATGGAGAGCTTTCATATGAATATTTGAACGGGAACACCCTGTCTCCCATTCTGTCGTTGAAACCAAAGGTGGAAGGAGAAAAGAAGGAGGGCCGACTGGACTACAGAGTGCGCATCATCCCTTGCGCCCCAGACAACTTCTTCCCCAAATCAAAGCTTGACTTGGGCGCTACCCTTGTGCGCAAAGCTGGCGGTGACGAGTCCAAGGCCGCGACCAAGCCTACGCCGTTCTACAACTCGACTGTGGTTTCCGAGTCCTGCTTCTTCCCCTACCTGAAGCTCTTGCGACAAACGGAAAAGAAATGCGCCGCGTTCAAGAAGGCTTGCATCCTGGGTCGGGTGTGGTTGCAACAACGAGGACTGGGAAGTGACATGGCGGATGGTGGTTTTGGTCACTTTGAATGGGCGGTACTTTTGGCGCTTCTGCTCCAAAGCGGCGACAGCACCAAAGGACATGCGCCCTTGTCTACGTCCTTGAGCGCCACCCAGCTGTTCAAGGCCATGGTCCAGTTCCTGTCTGTTACTAACCTGTCCGAGAAGTCGTGTGTGTTGGGTACTGCCGCCGTCGAGTCCGAAACCGCTGGTCCGGTTCTCTTCGACGCTGTTCGTGGTTTGAATATTGCCTTCAAGATGAGCAACTGGTCCGCGGCCAAGCTACACCAACATGCCAAGTGGACGAGGAGCCTTCTCAACGACAGCACTGCCGACCAGTTTACCCCTACTTTCATCCTCAAGGCCGACCTCCCCTGGCAAAACTACGACCTTATTGCCCACCTCAACTACGATGGAAAGCAGGACAAGACAGAGCCGATCGACTGCCGGGGACGGCTATGGGAATACAGCGACAAGGTGCACCGGGTACTCAAGCGGGCTCTTCAGGACGAAGAACTGGGTGAAAGGGCTCGGTCGATTCACATTCAACTACCCAAGAGCTCACCCTGGGATCTCACCAAGAAGCCTTCCACTAAGCAGAACCACACAATCGAAATTGGTGTCCTCTTCAATGCCGCCAACATGACCCGCTCTGTCGACCGTGGTCCGGCCGCTGGACCTAGCAACGAGGAGAAGGAGGAATGCGCCAGGTTCCAGCGGTTTTGGGGTGAGAAGTCGGAACTTCGTCGGTTCGAGGGTGACTCCATCAGAGAGACCTTGATCTGGTCGTCCACCTCCCCCTTTGACCTTTGCGAGGAAATTATGCGCTACATCCTCAAGCTCCATCTTCGGGTTGGCTACCTCGAGGACGAGCTCACCTTCCACGGCGACGGCTTCACCGAGCTGATCCCTATTAAGCCGACCGACACCTCCGTCTTCAACGCCGCTCGCAAGGCCTTTTCCTCCTTCGAGAAGGATATCCGCGACTTGGACGACATGCCGCTGCACGTCAGGCAAATCGCCCCCATCTGCCCCGAACTGCGACACGCCTCCATCAAGGTGCCCTTCTCGACCGTCACCAAATCCGGCCCACGCGCCCTGGAATGCGTCATCTCCTTCGAAGCCTCCGGCAAGTGGCCCGAGTCCATCGTCGCCATCCAACGCACCAAGATCGCCTTCCTGCGCATGATCGGCGACCTCTTGGAGCGTTCCAAACCCGGCGAAGTCCGCAGCTACGTTGGTCTTGAGTCCTCCACCACCACCAACACGGAACTCGAGAACCTCGCCTACCTCGACATCGTCTACGAGTCCGGCCCTACCTTCCGCCTGCGCATCCATTCCGACCTCGAAGAGGCCCTCCTCACGCGCCAATCGCACGACAAGACCATCGACCAACACCACCGCCATCAAGCCTCCGTGCTCCTCTCCAACTTCCGCAGACTCTACTACCACCTCCCTCTGCACACCCAATCCATCAACACCTTCGCCACCCGCTTCCCCGCCTTCTCGCCCACCATCCGCCTGCTCAAGCACTGGTTCTCCTCGCACAAACTCGCCTCCCACTTTACGCCCGACTTCATCGAGCTCGTCGCCCTCCAAACTTTCTTGAGCCCTTACCCCTGGGACGCACCCTCCTCCCCCTCCGTCGGTCTTCTCCGTGCCCTCCTTTTTTTGAGTAGATGGGACTGGCGCTCCGAGCCGCTCATCGTCGACACCAACAGCGACATGCCATCGTCCGAACGCTCCGCCATCGCCACCCGTCTCGAAGCCTGGCGCAAGATCGACCCGCTCATGAACCACACCGTCCTCTTCGTCGCCACAGCGCAGGAATCTTCTGGCGTCGCTTACACCACCGTCAACGGTATCGCGCAGCCCAGCAAAGTCGTCGCAGCACGCATGACCGCCCTCGCCAAGACCGCCTGTCGCGTCATCCGCGAAGAGGGCGTCGAGTTGGACGCTAGACGGCTGTTCGTCCCCAGCACGAAGGAATATGATGTCCTGATGCACCTCTCCCCCAAGGCCATCAAGGCTGTAAGCAAAGTTTATCCGAGCGAGGAGCTTACGTCAATTACTGCTGCCAAGTCCAGTAGCGGAAGCAAGTACAAGAACTTGTCTGCAACTGCGGGTGAAGATCCCTTGCCTTTGCCTTCTGCACCTGTTGATACCTTCTTTGAGAAACTGGAGCAGGTTTACGGATCTGGATCTTCTGCGCCGCTGGTCTTCTTTAGAGGAGGAGAGGAGGAGAAGGTCGTGGGCGCTATTTGGAATCCTACTTTAGGAAGGAGGGGGTTGAAGGTTAATTTGGGGACTTCCTATAAGCCGGTTAAGTCGGCGGGCAAGAGGAAGCTTGATGGTGATGAGAAAGATGGAGAGGAGAAGGCAGAAGAGCAGCTGGTGGAAGTGAATAGGGAGGCTATCCTGAGTGAGATTGCGAGGATAGGAGGGGAGTTGGTGGAGAGGATTGAGGTGCAGAGGGAATGAATAGATAAGAATGTGTTGAGATGTCTGTTGGTGTTGTAGAAATACCGGGATGGGAAAGGATAGAATACTGGATAGTTGCCATGGGGATGGATGTAGTGGGTAATTGTCGATTAGGGGAATTTTGGGGGTTGGGAAAAGCAGCACAATGGATTTTTTTTTGGATTATATCGATGATATCTCGGATGCTAAGTAGAGAGAGGTATTGTATGATGACTATGTGAAGAAGCCTCTTACTGTTGACTTTGTTGCTATGTCCTGTTTTTGATGACAATTTACCTAGTCTCTGACTCTCCGTAACTAGAGAGCATTCCTAGAGCCGACGTTTTGTTCTTTGTTTGTCTCTTTTAAAGAAGAAAAACAATTTTACGCCTTTTCATCGTCGTTCTTCCTTTTCGGTTCCTCTGCTTCTTTTTTCTTTTCTTTTTTTCCCCAAGGCACGAGTAAATAGAAACATTGATACTCGATGAGGCGTGCAGATTTCAAGACACTCAAACATGAAGAGATCACAAGATGTGGACACCAAGTATCAGGGCAGGCAGATATGAACCGATCTCAATCAATTCTCTTTCTTCCATGTTCTTTGCTTTCTAAAAGTAGGGTATGATAACACGCCACCAGCACCAGGCAGCCAGCAACAATGTATGTTTTGCAAAAGCAACAGACAACACAGATTGACACAGCAACACACAGAAAGCAATAAAATAGACATAACTCGTCAGCCTCCACCCACTCACTGCCCGCATCCAAACGAGGGAAGCTGAGCAGTCAGCACAAGACAATAACCGCCGGGACTCCATCTCATCTAGCTAATGACCCTCTCAATCACACCGCTCCCTTGGTTGGGATAGAGACAGACAGGATCCAGTGGGAGTGGAAGAGCCCAGCCGTTTCCCATCCGCTTGCTTGCATCAGCTGTACAGCTTGGCCTCGACCGCAGGATATTGAAGCTCTTGGTATCCCATCCATCGCTCTTCACCCCATGATCACAGACCAATGACCCTTTCTCGCAGAATCTTGCCTTTTATGGTGATTTCTCGCAGTCTCCATCTCCGAACCCGGCGGAGAGCTAATCGACATCTCCCCGTCCTTTTCCATGGTCTTACTCTATTGAGCCATGGCCATGCCCTGCTGCTTTGGGTGGTCATCAATCTCCATCTCATCGCCCATCTCAATGTCCTCATCCTGTCCTTGCTCGAGCTCACCCTCGGCGTCGCCCTCACCGTCCAGCTCGTCCTCGGATTCGTTCTCAAGATCGACACTGCCGTCTTCGGACATCTCGTCTTCCTCGATTACGATGGCGCCATTTGGCTGGCCCTCAACTTCCATGCCGCCGTTGACGGCGGGGTCGGCGATGCTCGATTGTTCAGCGAGTTCATCGGCGCCGTACTCTTCTTCGTCGGCGACCTCGTCGGCTTCGGGCTGTTCAGGAGGGAATTCAGGAGGAGCGGAGGCTTCAGAGTCCCTGTGGTTGATTGTGTTAGCATGGGTATGTGGTAAAGGGAGGAATAGTAGTAGGTAGGGAGATTGTGTTGCTGGGCAACTAAGACCGAAGGGAGGGGCAGTGGGGCGTGCCGCGTCCTTCCGCGCCGTCGCGCCATCGTAGGCAGAGGTAACGAGAAAAACTTTAGTATCGTATCAGGGCAACACATACCACTTGATAGCAAATCGCGTGACTCTTGGCTTCTCGGCCAGAACGTTGCGGCGGATCTTCTCAATAACGGGCTTTGGGGGCGGATCATTAATGAGCTCCTCGCTCTCGTACTCGTTGTTGACGTAGTAGCCAACGCGCACAAACTCGCGACCGTCGTAGGCGCACGTCAACAGTATCACCGTGACGCCTAGAAGCTCGTCGATGGGGATGCGCTTTGTGTCAGGAGGCTCGGCCTCGAAAATGAACTTGTTGACACCAACGGGAATGGGGCCGACGAGGAGAGAGTCGAGTTCCTGGTCGTAGTTATCCGAGGTGGCGGAGCCGACGTAGGTAAGCTTCCATTCGAGGTCTAAAACGCATACGCGACGGTTAGCGCCAAGATCACGACGCGAAGAAATGCGAATGAGGGGCAGGATGAGGGAGGAGGAGAAGCATACCCTTCTCGAGATGCTCAAGGCATTCAAAGGTGATTTCGAAGAGGTACTTGTCGGTGAACTTGGCGGGGTTGTTCATGACATTGACCCCGAGAAGCGAGACGACAGACATCTTGGCGGTGATGGTGTTGCCGCGTGGGCAAACTGACAAAGATGTGAAGATGTCGCAAGGAGTGGTGGTGGTGATGGTGGTGGTATCTAGTCGCGCAGGTATTTATACTTGGTAGAAGGAATGTATCAACTGATGATACAGCAGTACGAAAAGACGACTCCCTGGAGGAGGGAGATAAGAAGAAAAAGGGAAGAAGATGTTTTGGGGCAAGACTTGCTGGTTGCTGGCTTGTCTTGCGTGGATGTGGTGTTTGTTTTGGTGGAGGAGGAGATTGGAGAAGAAAGTGGAGCGTGGTCTGTCAAAGTCAAGTGTCCAGCCAGCTTGATTATGCAAGGAGGGGGACAAGAACTGAAATGCAACGAAATGGAAAGAGGGACAGGACGGCGCCTATCATGGACATTACATAGCACACGCGGGCAGAGCTGTTCCCATTACACTTGATCCTGTACGTATTGATACGTTTGGTGTGTTAAGTTACCAACCGAGAACTATAACAGAGCAGTGCAGTAGTGGTTCAGATGGCTTTGGAGTTTCGTCTCATGGTGTATCTTTCCGTCTTCAGTTCTGCTCCTTCAGTTCTGTTTTGTACTGGTGCCTGATAAGTACGGGCGGGACATGTGCAGTGGTGTGAGTCGCGTAAATTGAAAGAAGTGGACGAACAGGAACGCGTTCAAGTTCCCGCTTGTGGTCCTGCCGCCGGCAATTCAACACCTTGGTGTGGCAGGCATCGGGCCAGAATCTGAGCGAAGAAGCCAGCCACATTATCCCAAGCTGTCAGCCACTTTTTAGCCTCATGGTTTGCTGTTGGACGGGAGTGGATCCTCTGAAGCTTGAAAAAAGTTAAGAACCCATAATTTTGAAAGAATCCGACCACTCAGCGTCGTCCATTGAACTCAGTTGGATTGCGCTCTGGCGTCGCGACGGACGGACTTTTGCTTTCAGTGAGCGACTGCAGTGAGTGCAGTGAGTGCAGCAACAGAACTGTCAAAGCTCGGGCAAGGTGAGTCCCGTCGTTGGTTGCTGCAAGAGGTCAAATGTCCGCTTTCCAACTTTGGCCTTTCTTTTGCATCCAATCTTCCATTCGACGACGGAGAAACGAACAACAACACACTCAAAATACTACAAATCCACACCGACTCCAAGAACCCTACGACATTCGCCCATCCTCTCCGACGAATTCTGGAATACGATAGTATTTGCGCAATATCAACAAGTTTTTTTTCTTCTTCTTTTTTACACCCTTTGGGTGGATTCTTTGTTGGTGTCCAGTCAACTGGTTATCAGCTCTTTTTGACTTTGACCTCTCCTCCCCCATCCAGCCTCAAACTGCGCGACCGCGACCGTGACGGACCCCGACAGCTATACCTGAGCTACATATACAGCTAGCTACAGCCGCAGCACCTACCGTGGCAGCAATATGCAAGCATAGGTCACCCGTCTTCACGGCCCTGATTCCGACTGTTCTCTTTGCCGCCCTGCGATATCGACGCGCCTCGACCACACCCCGTCCACTTCCACGAGAAATACTGCTCTTCCAAAGCTAGATCAAACCGCTTCATCTTTCGTTTCCAACTTGAACTCATAAAAAATCATGTCCGACGACTACGACCCCACAAACATTAACGCTGCCTCGTGGGAGGAGCAAGAGGACTATGGCGAGGCTGATGGCAGCGAACAATACGGGGAGGCTGAGGGCAGCGAGCAACAAGATATTCAGCATAGCTCGGAACATCAAGAAGCAGAATACTCCGTTGAATCAAACCCTAATGACCTAGGTGATCACCCATCGCAAGATGGAAACACCGATGATGTGGGTGACGACTACGATCCTGCCTCTGTCGTCACGTCTTCTGTTCCCGCTCCTTCTGCCCCTGCTCCTCAAGAAGATTCCAAGACCGCTCCCCAGCCTGCCGCCCCTGTGGCCAAGAAACCTCGGACCGCTGGAGGCTTCTTAGTGGGAGACTCTGACGACGAGGATGAAGATGGTGATGATGATGGTGAACCACAACAGCAGCAGCAACAGCAACAACAACCACACCAAGTTGCGCATAAAGAGACGGGCTCTGGTGCTTCATCAAGTGGTGGTTCTGCTCCAGCTCCGGCTCCCGCCTCTGCTACTGCTGCCCCTCAGTCGCATTCTCCTGCTCTCCAGACTGCCACATTGACCGTCCAAGACAATGCTGGTGCTACTACTTTTAATGCACCGCCAGTGCCCCAACAGGTGTCTCACCAATCCGGCGCAACTACCGCAGCTGTTCCGACCACACCGAGTTCCGCTGCCCCTGCCGTCGACCCTACCCCCGTGACCCAGCCGGCTCCTGATAGAGTAGCCATTTACGAAGACCAGATCCGCGATGATCCCCGAGGCGCAATGAATGCTTGGTTGGAGTTGATGAAGGAAAAGAGAGCCAGGAATGACATTGATGGTGCAAGACAGGTCTATGAAAGATTCCTTGCCATCTTTCCCCAAGCCGTGAGTCAGCATATCTATGGCACACAAAACAGTAAAAGCTAACGACAGTCAGGCCGATATTTGGGTCGAGTATCTTGATCTCGAGCTCAGCCTCAATAACTTTCCCCAAGCCGAGGGCATCTTCGCCAAATGTCTTATGACCACTCCCAACGTCAATCTCTGGACCCGGTATCTGGACTACATTCGCCGTCGTAATGACCTGAACGATAGCACCGGCCAGGCTCGCCAAACCGTTTCCCAAGCCTACGAGTTCGTGATTGACAACATTGGTCTGGACAAGGATTCTGGCAAGATCTGGGCAGAATACATTCAGTTTATCAAGTTTGGCCCCGGCACGGTCGGAGGAAGTCAATGGCAGGATCAGCAAAAGATGGACCAGCTCAGGAAAGCCTACCAGCGGGCCATCTGCGTGCCTATCTCCAATGTCAACACTCTCTGGAAGGAGTACGACCAGTTCGAGATGGGCCTCAACAAGTTGACGGGCAGGAAATATCTCAGCGAAAAGTCACCATCCTACATGTCAGCCAAGAGCGCCAACACTGCGCTGGAGCACATCACCAGGGGCTTGAACCGGACCAACCTCCCTCGTCTTCCGCCTGCCCCTGGTTTCGATGGTGATCAGGAGTTCATGGAGCAAGTCGAGATTTGGAAAAAGTGGATTGCTTGGGAAAAGTCCGATCCCTTGGATCTCAAGGATGACAAGGACCAGCCGGGTCTGTACCAAAAGCGCATCCTTTACGTCTATAACCAGGCCTTGATGGCCCTGCGTTTCTGGCCCGAGATGTGGGTTGACGCCGCTCAGTGGTGTTTCGACAACAACATTACCACCGTGGAGAACAAGGTCACCAAGGACGGCAACGCTAACGGGGTCGAGTTTCTTATCCGGGGCATCGAAGCCAACCCCGAAAGTGTGCTTCTCGCCTTCAAGCACGCGGATCACATCGAGTCGACCTACCCCATTGAGGAGAACGACGAGGCCAAGATTCAGCGTGGCGAGGCAGTCAAGGCACCCTACAACAAGGTGTTGGATACACTTTACGCCATGATCAAGAGCCTGAAGGAAAAGGAGGCCGCACAGATCGCCAAGCTTCAGGAGATGACTGCTGCGCAAGAATCCAAGGCAGGCTCGGACAACGAGGATGGCGATGGAGCGGCAGATAACATCAAGAAGGCGCCTATTGAGGCTATCCAGAAGGGTTATGCCGCGCAGACCCAGCTGCTTTCCCGGATGATTTCGTTCGTGTGGATCGCCTTGATCCGCGCCATGCGTCGTGTTCAGGGCAAGGGAGGCTTGAATGTTCCGCTTGGTGGCATGCGCAAGGCATTCCACGATGCTCGCGCTCGCGGCCGTCTTACCAGTGATGTCTATGCGGCTGTTGCTCAGCTAGAATGGACTATTTACAAGGATCCCGCCGGTGGTAAGATCTTTGACCGCGGTGCCAAACTCTTCCCAGAGGACGAGAACTTTACTCTCGAGAACATCAAGTACCTTCACTCGCGGGATGACCACACCAACGCCCGCGTCCTCTTCGAAACCGTCGTCAACAGACTTACCCAAAAACCCGAACTCGTCCACAAGGCCAAGCCCCTTTACCAGTACTTCCACAAATACGAGTCCCAATTTGGCGAGCTCGCCCAAGTCACCAAGCTGGAGAAGCGCATGGCCGAGCTCTTCCCTGAAGACCCTAAACTTGCTGCCTTCACGGCCCGTTATGCCTCGGACAAATTCGACCCTATCACCGCTCGCATAATTGTCAGCCCGACAACCCAGCTTCGGCCCAAGAACATGATTATGCCCTCGATCGAACAACAGCAACCCCAACTTCCCATGTCTCGGCGCGACACCCCCGCCGCGGGCTTCAGCCCCCGTCCCCAGGGCCTCAAGTCTCCCAGCGCCGGTCCCGGTGCTCCCTTCGCCCCCTACGCCGCCAAGCGGCCCCTCGATGACCGCGACTACGATGACCACCCCCGCAAGATTGCGCGCTCCGAACATGACCCCTTCGTTAGAGGCGCCTCTCCCCTCAAAGGCGCAGCCGGCCGCAGACTGGACCAACAACGGCGCATGGGCGGAACAGCCGGCGCGTATAGCGGCTCCGGGGCCGGTTCCCAGGTTGCTCCCATTGCCAGGGACATCACCTTCCTACTTAGCCAGATCCCCCGCGTGGAATTCTATGATAGCCACAGACTGAACCCGTCGCGGATGGTTTCGTTGTTACAGAACGTCAAGGTGCCGGAGTATCTGGACTGGAAGAGGGAGCGGGAAAGGATGCAGCAGATGCAAGGAGATGGATATGGCGGTTACGGTGGTGGTGGTGGTGGTGGTGGTGGTGGTGGCTACCAGGGTGGTGGTCATGCTAGGAACATATCCCAGGATTACGCCTACCGCGAATCACCTGGTCCGCTTGGAGGAAGACCGTTGAGCCCGTTCACGGGTGGTCCGGGAAGTAGACTGGCTAGCGCGACGGCTGCGTATCGCCAGGCTCCTGTGGGCAGGCCGGAGTCCAGCGGGTCTTATGAACCGCCTCCGGCTGCGCAGTACGGTGTTCCGCCCCCAGCTCAGTATGATGGCGGATGGGCCCAGCAGCAGCAGCAGCAGCAGTATGGACAGCCACCGGCGCCGCAGGGATATAGGTATGGAAACCCCCCTCCTCCTTATTAAAACAAGAAAAATGAGGGAGATGGAGACGGAGTACGCGGTTGGAGGAAAGGGACAGGAAAGCGAAAGAAGAGCGTACAGGAATAGGAATTGGGTTCGGCAACTGAAGGAGCAGGAGAAACGTGGAAGAAGTGCATGTGGTGGAGGACAGCGGAAAGAGGGTTAAGTTTAGGTACTTGAACTTTGAGCTTTACTAAGAGGAATTGGAAAGAGAAGAAACCAAATCTTCTTCCTACTCTCTGTGACCGTCCTTGTATTAGTTTTTTGACTTTCTACCTGCCGCTGCACTCCTCGCGAGCAAGGTTTAGCATGAACTAATGATAGGTAAATTATCAAATTTCCAGTTGCTGTCATTGCTAAATATTACTTCTGTTAGCTCGAGCCTACCTCTAGGTGTTGCGTCGTCTAGATACCTCTAGTTGTTCCGGTATCATTCTCCTTTCTTCCTCCCACCTCTGATTTCCCTCGCTGTGCTGTGCTATGCTCTGCTGTGATCTACTCTTGTGCTATTCAGACCTAGATCCAGATCCACGATCATCCTTCGCTACCTTTATGTGTGTGACCCCAAAAAAAAAAAAAAAAAAAAAAAAAAAAAAAAGGGAGTATAATCATGTCTTCACCCAAGATCCTCGGACATATTCCATTGCATCTCAAACTTGCCCCTGGGTAATCTGGGGTAGTCAATCCACATCGCCGCGTACCCAACACAACAACTGAAATCTTGACCTTTCTCTCAACAATTAGGTCCTCAGCTCACCTGGCACTCGGCACTGCGTTGTCTTTGACGTCTCCTGTTCTCTCCTTTCCCTCTCCTGTCCTCTTCTGACCATGCCCTGCCCGCAGCCTGTCTCCAGTGGAAACCACCGTTTGCACTTGGTCAGGTTGCTAGAGGAACCTCAACAACCAGGAAACTGAGACGAACTGGGACCTCGACTCTCGAGATGGGATAATAAGACGATATTGCTAGAGGGAAGTACCAAGATACCTGAGAGATAGTGCAAACATCGATAAAATGGCAAAAGGAAGGCTGTTGAGGTTCGAGGCGGGACAGATGAGAGCGGTGGGGTGTCTGATCAAACTGATTATGTTGACAGATGACAGTTGCGTTCGGTTGCGTGGGGAGAAGGGACGAGAGTGCCCAAACAGCCAAACTTGTTGAGTCTTCTTCTGTACCTAGGTAGTGTAGAGGTTCTCTACGTCATGCAGTTGATGTATGGGATGGCCGTGACAAGACAGAAGCGTTTGGTGCAGTAGAACAACAGGAGATTCAATACTACTTCAAGGGACATGGAGATAAGCCAGAGCCGAGGTTGGGCAGGAGCGAAGAGGCAACAAACGGCGGAGGGTAAGTGATAGATGGCAAGAATTTTACAGCGTTCAGGTGAGCAGGATGGAGTAAACGAGGACTGAATGAAGGCAACATCGAAGTTGGCCGCGCCAACAAAGCGCACGAGCAGAGACAACAGGTCAAGCAGTAGGTATCTAGTAATATTAAATGGTTATTGTGTCAATGTTCATTCCCATCTAGGTAGAACATTCACTCTCCAAAACACCGGGGAGAAGTCTCCAGTCAAGCCGAGTGTCCCCATCCTGCGCGCCTTCTCGGTTCTCACAGGCGAGCTGGTTCTCAAGTGGAAGCAAGCATGCGCCCAATGTCGATGTTGTCCCGCTTCAACTCGGTCATCTACCTTACTTGGGAGGAAATGACCGTCCTCCTGTTTTCTCTACATTCACTCGCTCCTGTCGGCATCGATAGTCCGGACTCCAGACTCCAGACTCGACTGGGCCACCGCGATCACAGACGGGTGGAAGGTTTAAGCGAAAACAACAACCGGACTTGATTGCCAAGGCAAGGGAGGTCATCCGAAAAGATGAAGCGACGTTCACCGGGACAATTGGACCCGGTTTGGACGACATTGAAGCAGCTTTTGGATATCGAGGAGGAGTGGAGGTTTACAAGATGCTTGCTTCCCGCCAACGGGAAGTAACGGTTGCCTTTTGTTGGCAGCTTCTTAGTAACAGTTTTGTATTGGTTCTGGATGCTTTCGGAAGTTGCGGTGGAGATGTGGTCTAGGGGTGTTGTTACCGTTATCGTCGGAGATCAAAGTAGTGCAAATGAGAATGTTTACGATGTCGCCATCTTCAATTTTCGTTACTGCCACGTCTCAAACAACATGGAAAAATTGACAGCTTGATGACTGTATGGATATCGAAGCCCAGGAATGGTTCCTTGATGGACCAGTTGTGATTGTTGGATGTTTGGCTTGAGTGGTTGCTATGTTCACGGCGGGGAATAGACTCCCAGATTGTCTGAGTGGTCACTCCTCCGCCATGACTCTTTCCGTGAACATCTTTGCAAATGATGGCGTTTTCGGTGAGAGATTTGAAGTAGCGGGTGAAGCTCGTCATACGAATAGTCACTGTAGTGTAGAAGCGTCATCGAAATATTATGACGTTCTCCTGATTGCGAATGCCGACAGTCGAAGGCACCATCACCTACCACGAGACGGAGCATTTCACCTGGAAGCGCCTTTCCAATCTACGTGATATGTGACCTCCATTTCTCTGGACGTTGACCCGACAATGTTTTGCACAAAAACTACCTGCCTTAGGTAGTAGGCTACCTTGATGGCCCGTCACTGTGACTGTGAACCGCGACTTCCCAACCGGATTGCCTCCACTTGATGACACTCCCACTGGAAACCCAAACCGTCTTGGCACTTGCCTACCACGACATGATTTCGTGACAACTGTCATTACCAAGTGAAGGTATTTACCTTACGCAAACAGGAAACTTTGTAGTAGCAACCATTTCACTTGCTCTCGTCATTGAAGTATTGTCGCTTGTCTGACAGCAAAGTAGGATTGGAGTCAAGACCACGGTGATAACTGGCCGGGGCAAGTCACAGGTGTTTGATGATCCCAGTGACTGCCCGGACACTCCATCACAACTTTGTCGCTGGTTGTCGTCACAAGAAATCATAGTCAGCGACATTTTTGCAATCACGTAGAGTAACTCTCTTCCAGTTTCCAGGTTCCAAACTTGAGTAATCCCCATCTTGTTGCTGTCACATCTCTGTGACCATGGAATCGCCATCCGCTGAGTGTTTGACTTGAACTCAACCACGACGTAGTAAACAGTTCATATCGCTGTGAATGTGATTCAGTCTGATGGTATATCAGAGACTGAGCGTTGGACTCACCACTCTCGGAGTCCAATCTTTCATGGTGACGAAACTTTCATGTAAACGGTCACCACAGGAAAGGACCGCAACTGGCAAGAGCTGCCGCCGAGTGTCGGACCATACTTGCGCTCCGTGCCGTCCAGTTGACTGTTTCTCGCAAACAGTACTTACCTAGACAGCACTCGTCTGTTGCTGTCCCTCTCATCTCCTTCTCACTTTTCCCTCCCACTCTTTCCACTCCTTCTCTCTCCCACCACACTTTTCTTCCTGGCGAGTCATCCCAACCTTCTACGCGAGGCAAACACTCGCCTTGCTCGCCGTTTCTCCTTCTCATCGCAACCTTCAAACCTTTCATATTACAGTCTCCAGACGAGTCAGAGGCAGTACTCATCCAGACTTACTCTTCTCGTCTGGTCTGGTTGATTGCTCCCCTTCACGCACTTGCATCCAGGTACGTACCCCCCTCTCGCCCCGTGGATTATCCTCCAGAAATCTATAAGAACCCCCCTCCCCCCTCCTCCTAATCCTCTTCCAAACTTCCTCCTCATCACACTCAACCAACAATCATTCGCTTACGCCTTTCTCGATCTCTTTCTCTAGACAGCAACTGCATCAAGCCCAGCAACCGACCAAGACTTTCGTTTTTCGACAGCGACTTGACCTAGACTCCAGTCTACAGTCTTGTGAGTTTTGACACCTCCTCTCCCCTCACTACCCGCGCAACAGACACAACTACCCATCTCACTTCCTCATCATCGTACTGGCACTCACCCACAAAACTGAGCCACCACTGACTCTTGTCTCAACCAGTACCTGCAAAATGTCTGCTCCTGGCTCTCCCGCTGGCTCGAGCCCCAAGATGTCCGGTCGTCAGATGACCTTGCCGGCGCGTCCTGCCGGCCCGCCTCAGCCTTCGACTCACGCTCGTACTCCCTCGGGTGTTTCTGCTGCCTCGGGTGCTGCTCCCGGTCAGGCTCGCTCCAACTTTCCGCCCCCTCTTGGTTACGACCCCGGCAAGATAGACACTCGTCCCCCCTTGAGCCACGAGGAGCGTGTCGGCAAGCGCGTCGACTTGCCTGCTGACGCCTACCTCAAGGCCGACATCAGCAGCACATTTGCCACTCGCAGCGGCTTCAACTCCGAGGGCACCCCTACCAGGCTCTCCGTCAACCAGTATCCTGTCACCAGGATCGCCAACATGGATGTTTTCCAGTACGACGTTGCTCTCAGCCCTGAACCCACCGGCGGCGTCGTTTACGACAAGGTCTGGAAGTCCAAGGCTGTCCAGCAGAAGCTTGCTTCGGTCACCAAGAAGCCCTGGATCTACGACGGGCGCAAGCTGGCCTGGTTGGCCCAGTCGGTTGACGAAATGCGTCTCCTGGTTGACCTGGATGAGGAGCGCGGTCGCAAGCCTGGCGGCGAGAGGAAGAATGCCTTCCACATCACCATCAGGCCCACTGGTAAAGTCCGTCTCCAGTCTCTGAGGGCTTATCTCATGAAGACCGCTCCTTGGGACAACCATGTGCTCGAGTGCATGAGTTTCCTCGATCACCTGCTCCGCCAGGGACCGTCTGAGCGCATGAAAACCATCAAGCGCAGCTTCTTCCACCCCTCCATGCCCGGCCGAGAGCTCGATATGCTCCTCATGGCGTACAAAGGCGTGTACGCTTCGTTTCGCTTGAGCGAGAACGTCAAGCAGATTGGTCTGGGTGTCAATGTTGATGTGAGCAACCAGACCTTCTGGAAGGCCAACCCAGCCGACAAGATGATCAAGTACGTGATCAACACTTACGGCGGTCTGAGAAGAGACCAGCTCCAGAACCTGGATGACCAAATGATCACCAGTGTGTTGAAGCCCCTGGTCACCCAGGGAAGGTACGAGCAGTCTGAGGCCATGAGGGCTCTGCGCCGCCTGAAGGGCTGTCGCTTCACGCTCTCCCATCGCCCCAATGAGACCAAGGAGTACAAGATCAAGGGCTTCGCCTTCGACAAGAAGTACGGCCCGAACGGCGCCAACTCCTACAACGTCAAGTTCAACTGGAGACAGCAGGATGGCACTGAGAAGGAGATCTCCATCAGGGACTACATGAAGGAGAGATACGGCTATGTGGTCCGTCAAGCCGGCTGGCCCGTCATTGAGACGACACGTGCTGGATCTTTTCCTGCCGAGGTATGCAACATCGTTGCCTTCAACCAGTACCAGTACAAGCTGGACCCTCAACAGACTGCCTCCATGATCAAGTTTGCGGTTCAGCGCCCGGACCAGCGCAAGAAGGACATCAGTGCGTCGGTTCAGCGTCTCGACTGGGCCAACGACAAGTACCTCAAGGCCTTTGGTGTCAGCATCTCGCCCGAAATGGCCAAAACTGAGGCCAAGGTGCTCAGGCACCCTGAGGTGTTCTTTGAAAAGAAGACTGCTAGACCCCTGAACACCGGTCGCTGGGACCTTCGCGGCGCCCGGTTCATCGAAGGCAACAAGGAGCCCCTGACCCATTGGGGCTTCATTGGACTCAACATGTGTGTCGACGGGAGGGCGGTGAGCAACTTTGTCCAACAATTCACGAACATCTACAAGGGACATGGCGGCAGAATTGCGAAGAACCCCTACACGACCAACATCAATGCAAACCCAGCTACCCTAGCCGACGAGCTTCACAAGCACGTCCCCCAGATTGTCGCAGGTAGAAAAGACCTGTGCCCGCAGATCGTGTTCATTGCCGTCCCGGACAAGTCTGCTCATTTGTATGAGCGCCTCAAGAAGATTTTCGAGTGCCGCTACGGCATTGTCACTCAAGTCCTGAATTGTGACCACGTCAAGAAGGCACAGGGGCAGTACATTTCCAATGTCTGCATGAAGGTCAACGCAAAGCTGGGCGGACAGACGTCCAGCCTCACTGCCACCAAGGCCAAGTCTCACAATTTCTTCATCAGGCCCACCATGATGATTGGCGTTGATGTGACTCACGCATCGCCGGGCTCAGACATGCCGTCTATTGCTGCCATGTGCGCCTCAGTCGACGTGGAGGGTTATCAGTACCGCGCTGCCGTCCAGACCAACGGCTGGCACAACGAGATCCTGACCGACGAGAACATCAACACCTGGATTCCCACTTTCCTCAAGGCCTACAAGGAGAAGACGGGCAGAGAGGTTGAGGATATCTACTACTTCCGTGACGGTGTCTCCGAGGGCCAGTTTGCCCACGTCATGGAGCAGGAGGTGAAAGCCATCAAGAAGGCCTTCAGGGAGAGGAGCAAGAAGGAGGCCAAGATGACGGTGATTGTGGCCACCAAGCGCCATCACATTCGCTTCTTCCCCGACAAGGGAGACAAGAACGGCAACCCCGAGCCTGGCACGCTGGTGGAGAGGGAGGTCACGCATCCCTTCCACTATGACTTCTTCCTGAACTCGCATTTTGCGCTCCAGGGCACGGCGCGTCCTGTTCATTACCACGTCCTTATGGACGAGATCAAGCCCCAGGTGAACAACTTGCAGAGGATGATTTACCAACAGTGCTACACCTTCTGCCGTGCCACCACGCCCATCTCGTTGCATCCGGCTGTCTACTATGCCCATCTGGCGGGTGCGCGTGCCCGCTGCCACGAGAACCGGGACTATGGTAACAATGCACGGGTTCCTGAGAAGGTCAGGGACCAGGTGAACAACCCGAACAACTTGGTTGCCAAGCACCAAGATCCCACTACTTACAGCAGCGACTGGAAGAAGAATAACCCGCCTCCCAGGCTGATTCCCATGCAAGCCCGCATCCACAACACCATGTGGTGGGTCTAATCTTGGTCGCTTTGGCTGGCCTTTCTTGACGGCACTTGAGTCGGTCATTTCAGGACATTGTTGCCTAGGCGGAACATGTCGACGGTGGAGAGGGGTGTGATTGGTAAGCGGCATGCAAAGGGTTTGGGACTTGTGGAGGTTTTCGTGACCCAATGGGGTCAGATATATTTGGACGACATGAGCGATGGTGGTGGTATAGGATGATCAATGGATCATATAGCGAGATGCTGGTGGCCGTGGAGGGAGTCAATACTTGGGAGGATCTTGGGACCGATGTATGGAAAGGATTCATGGATGGCATTTGCACAAACAGTTTCCGATCCGAGTCTGGGTTTCTTTTCCAGTATTACCAGTTCTACATAAGTCCATAGCATAAGAAAGGTGCCGTTTACTTGAAGCTTGTTTCTCGAATGTGCATAAGTGAATGACTGTGATTCTGTGCAGTGACGTTGGTGCTGTGAATGGGTGAAGCAACCGGGAATGCCAATGTTTGGGAGTCTCTGGGATATGGTTCATGTGGTGATTGATGGCACACGAGTTGGTTTGTATTACCAGCCCGGTAGAAACAACGCGTTGGATTGCATGACATAGCGGTTGAGTGATGATTGATGGGCTTGATGGTGGTTTGGATGAAGGTATAACTTGGTGGTGGTGGTATTGCCCATTGCGTTGAGCGAGTGTGTCATTAACCTTTTTGGTGATCGGATATAAGGCCAAAGCTTGCCTTTTTCTTTTTTTCTTCTTTTGGCTAGTATTCCTTGGTGTATCAACTACAAGATCTTTTTTTCTATCAATGTAAGTTCTTTGGGGTGCAGGAACTTCAATAGGTACTTTTTGGATGCTAATACAAAAGACCTTGACTCGGACGTTGGGAAATTTAAATACGAAGCTTGGACTTGAGGGCGACGCTGGAAGACGAAGTTAAGAGCCGAAAGGTAAGATGGAGTACCCGAGCAGACTTGGATACCCAGCTTCACATTGTTGGACTTCTTTTTTTGTTGGGGAGAAGGCCACCAGTCTCTCTTGAGTAACTGGTGTGTACCAAGATTTGGGTGGGGGGCTGATTGGGGGAGTGATGATTGTAGGTATTTGCCCTGGATTGCTGACTGGAAAAAGATTCATGAAGGCAGAAACGCTAGAAGGCTAAAAGAGGAAGAATATCCAGGTTGGAAGAGCAGAGGAGTTGAGGAAGGAAAAGAACAGAACGCCGGAAAACTAGGAACGCGAAGAAACTCTCGAGGAGCCAGGAGCCAGGAAAGCTAGAAAAGTTAGGAGAGCCACGAAGCCGGGAAAGTCAGGAGCCAGAACAGTGGGCAAAGAGGAAGACGATCAACAAAACCCATGTATCGACACCGAAAAAAACAACTACCTCCACCACCTCCGCCTGCCCATGGAGATGGACGAACCCGTCAAGGCTTACAGAATCCCCTAAGCGAGGGTACTTATTCCCATCCTCGAGCTGCACCGTTACCACCATTACCACCACCACCAGTACAAGCACAAGCACAAGTATCCGATCCAGTCATCACACCAAGTTCAAGTTTTCCACTTGGTGGCGGTGCTCTCCCAGGACTCCCACTTGGCACCGACTATAGAGGTACCTCTACCTCTACCCAACCACAACCGCAATCAGAACCGCGACGACGTCCGTTGCGTCCAGCACCATGGAGGACGCCTACTTCCCCTCAACGACCTCCGCCTGGGCGGTGGTTGGATCGGGCACTTGTAGTATCTTCCACCCCTCAATGGCCTGAGCAGAGAAGGTTCAGGGCTGGGTCTCTTCCTACTATCCACTACGAGCAACGAACATCGCGGGGATCACGGCCAGAGACAGCTCATACTAGAGACGGAGGAGTGCAGATTTCGTCGAGGGAGGGTGCGAGAGTGGTGGTGTCGCCTGTGCTGATAGTTCCTTCAGGATTAGGGGGGATGTCGTCTGCGATGAATGGGGTGGATGGGGTCCAGGGTCGGCATCGACGAGGGCCTTCTGCTTTTGGGATTCCCAACATGAAGCGAAAGATACTAGGCAAATTGCCAACAAGAAAGTTGGTTGCGGACAATGACCACGGTACAGCGGTAGAAAAGGGGAGTATGGTGTCTACAGCTACCTCTAGGAGGGTGGATGATGTCGAGGGACGAGTTTTAGGGCTGAGGGTAGGAAAGGGAAGAAAGAATTCAGGAGGAGTGGGAAGGAGACAAAGCGCGGATTCTGTATACTCTCAAGACATGGAAGGCTCAAAGGAAAGGGAGCCGATCTTCGCGGAGACGTATCATGGGTTTCTGTTTGGGGAGCATGGGGATGGAGAAAAGAGGAGTCCAGGGTGTGTGGATGGCTCGGGGAACAACCGAGAAGACCGGAGATGGAAATGGGTACCACCACGGCTTTTGTCACCTACTACTCCCGGTGCGCCACTTGGAAGCCACTACCGACGCCATAATTCAATTGGGCCTGCCATTGAACCTAAAGATAAATTGGAAGAATGGCATGGAAGTGAACGAGAACGAACTAGTCCGATGCTTATTCGCACCGGGACTACCACTCGCATCTTAAGAAAACCGGGGAGACTGAACCTGAGACCGATAAGTACACAGCAGGTATTGAGAACTCCTTCTCCACTGTCAGCAACGTTGAAAAGACCAGGACCGCATGTGCCGCATGGAGGCCGTTTGGGGTTGACTCCCGCGCCTACTTCCACGAACGATGTTCCTGCTGGTGGTGCAGGGCATGTGGCTCCGATGTTTACTCGGGAGTTGACTGCTAGTCCGGAGGTGATGAGCTCGGTTGCGGCAGAGGAGGATGATAGGAGGGGGATGGTGAGTCGATGGTCGACGGACTCGTCGGACATGGACTCGTCGGATGAGGAGGTGATGAATAGGGAGGGGTTGTCTGTTTCTGGGGGTCGTAGACTTACTCGGGAGGCAGGGCAAGAGGTAGCGCAAGAAATACCATCCGCACAAGACAACAGCAGCAGCAGCAGCAGCAACAACAACAACAGGAGGAAACACTCACCTGCCTCCCAAGAGACACGAAACGAGGGAATCGAGCAACAAAAGAGCGAAGAACCGGGTATCCCATTGGAAAACCTCACCACCCAGCTTGCGATTCTTCAAGCGTCCCTTAACCGCCTCGTGTCTCAGGTCACAGGTGTCGAGACAGCATTCGGGCAAGTGCATGAGATAATGATTGCCTTAGGTAAGCAGGCAACGGAGACGCTTGTTGATATTCGGCAGTTTTCTGAGGAGGTTAAGGGACCGCCGAGCGGACCGGCGCCGGGAGGGGCGGAGTGGGTTTGATGCCGGTTGGGACACCGAGTGTTGATTTCGGGTAATGCTAGAGATGGGAGAGGTGTTGATGACGAGAAGTGACGAGGAGGAAAAGGGGGAATAAACAAAATCAGGCGTAGAATTGACCACTTTGACATGAATGTCGCTTGACAGATGAGGTCCAACTAGTCGTGAACATCACCATCGATGTGGTCCAGGTGAAAGTGTCTCATCTTGTTGACGAGATGCTGTATCATTGACAAAGCATCAACCTCAGCCGACTCGAGGCTGTGATGTTGACGGAGAGGTAGAGAGTGAGTGGTCAGTGGATGACGACGACATGTGAAGTGGACGTCCAAACAGACTTCCGTGCCGTTACGGGCCGCGCGTAGCCGTGTGGGGCTGGGCGCTGTCTCGGCAGTTTCTAGGCGTTTGCTGGATGAGCTTGGCAAATTTACAGGGGACTTTTTTTTTTTTTTTAGCGGATACAGAAAGGTGAGAGCAAGGAAGCCCCGCTTGTCCCGCGGTCACTGCCGAACGTCACCGTGCGTCGGGTCGTTCGTCTCGTTCTCTTCAACCCAACATCATCAGCCGTCATCATCTTCCATCTCAGCTTCAGTGACCCAAGGCCAGAGAACGGGAGATGCTCCCTCTGACTTGACACCACCACCACCACCACCACCACAATTACAGCTGCCATACTAACAGTCAGACAGTATGGCCTCCTTCATCCGCGCAAAACAGGCGGGCGTCCAGACGGACCTGTCGCAGAACATCCAGCCCATGCACTTTATGCCCGACGAACAAGCCCGCTACGGCATCAACTCCCAGATCAGCTGTCTCGCCTACGACCCCGTCCAGTCTCTACTGGCAGTCGGCACCAACGAGTCCAAGTTCGGCCCGGGAAAAATCTACGTCTTTGGCCAACGCCGCGTCCACAAGTTCTTCTGCCCGCCACGCCCATCATCCATCCGAGAGCTTCGCTTTGTCGCCAACCGCCTCATCAGCCTCGACAGCAAGAACGAGCTGGCGATATGGGACCTCGACACGGGCAACCAGGTTGCCAAATACGTGTACTCGGGCGTCGTGTGCCTGGTGACAGACCCCATGCTGGACTGGGCCTTTGTCGGCTTACAGAGTGGTGACATCGCAGCCTACGACCTCGACCGCGAACGCCCCTCGACCTTTCGCATCCCCAACTTTTGGCGCGAGCGAGACCCCAACCCGACCGCAGGCAGACTTGTGTCGATGCAACTACACCCCAGGGATATCGGCAAGATCTTGATTGCCTACACAAACGGAGCCGTCATCTACTCGTTCAAGCAAAACATTGTCCAGAAATACTTTGAATACGAGCTGCCGCCTGATGCTCCCGGCGGAGACGGCCACGGAATCCACATGGCCCGGAAACCAAACATCACCCATGCCGTTTGGCACCCCACGGGCACCTTCATTCTGACTGCGCACCAAGACGGCAGCCTCGCCATCTGGGACACCAAAGAAGGCCGTCTCGTCACGGCCAGGTCACTATACCGCACCCGAGTCAACGAGCCCACCTCCAACCCACCCAGACCCATGCGCCTCGCTCCCTTTGTCCGTATCTCGTGGTGCTGCCAAACCGATCCCGACAACACCGGTCTTCTGATTGCTGGCGGCCACAACATCGACGATCCCACCGCAAGCAACCTCACTTTCCTCGAACTCGGTCCCACCCCGATCTATGCCACCTCCTCGTGGGAAGTTCTTGCTGCCCACTTCGATGGCAAGCGCTCTCTCCCCATCTCCACTCCCCCGGGAGCAAGCGTGGTCAACTACCTTCTCATCCCGCGCTCATCTCCCTACTTTAACGGCGCTCAGGACCCCATCGCTGTTTTGGTCCAGCTTTCCTCGGGGGAACTCATCACCTTGACCTTCCCCTCTGGTTTCCCCATCTCTCCAACCAATATGCTGCACCCCAGTCTCTCGTTTGTCCATCCGTTTGTTCAAACAGTAGCTGTATCGACAGTGCCAAGAGCACGCTGGCTGGGCATGGCGGAGAAGAGGAGCTTGGGAGAGCAGATACTCAGAGGAGGAGTGGAGTACAGTCACAGAACGAGAAAGGAGCAGAGGAATATCGTCCAAGTTCTCCACGCCGATAACATCATCCGCTTGTGGGACGTTGGCCGCGGAGACGAGATTGAGAATGCCATGCAGTGTCAAGTGGACGTTGCCAGGTCGCTCAACCGATTCGAGGGCGGTGTGGAAACGACGGCTATGCACATGGCGCAAGAGACGGGAGAGTTCGCGGCTGGCACAAAGACGGGAGAGGTGATTGTTTGGCGGTGGGGATTCAACAAGAACTTTGGCAAGGAGGAGCCCAGAGCCGAGGAATGTGAAAGGGGAGGCTTGATGGATATTTCCTCCAGGGCGGAACCGAGTTTGAAGGAAGGACTGCAGCCGTTTGTCATGCATAACATGGCTCAGGGGAGGGTGACGGTGGTGGCGGTGTCGGATGTGGGCTTCGTGGCTGCTGGCTCCGAGGGCGGACATCTCTCCATCATTGACCTGCGAGGGCCAAAGGTTATCTACCATGGCTCTGTCACGGAATGGTCAAAGGGAGAGAAGAGGGGTTTGTTCAAGCATTCGTCTAGCTCCAGTCACGGGGGCAAGCCAGAGTGGCCGACAGTCATCGAGTTTGGAGTCATGACGCTCGAAGGCGAGAACTATTCGAGTATCTGCTGCTTCGTGGGAACAAATACGGGGAGGGTGGCTACTTTCAAGTTGCTGCCTTCTGGCCAGGGGTATTCGGTACAGCTGGCCGGTGTTGCGAACATGGACGATAAGGTAGTGGCTATTTGTCCTATTGAGGTGCAGACGGGGCGGGAAGCCGGTGCTACGGGGCCTATTGTTGCTGGGTTGAGAGAGGGCAAACAGGTTGATGGTGTTTTGGTGGCTGGTATGTCCCCTCTCCCTTGTTCTCCATTTTCTTTCGTTTCTGTTCAATACTAACCCATGCCGCAACAGTCACCCAAACAGAATCCAAAATCTTCCGCCCACCTCACGCTCGCGGCGCCTCCAAATCTTTTGACTCCGGCATCCTCTGTGACGCCGCCGCCGTGACGCCCGCCGACACCTCCATGTCGTCTCACGGCTACGCCCTCGTTGCTGTCTTCAACGACCGAACCCTCCGTTCTTACACCCTCCCGGGACTGCGCGAGATCGCCAAGCATCCGTTGCCCATGCTCGACCCTCTACGCACCATATCAACCGTCATCTCCAAAACCGGTGACGTCCTCGGTTTCACCGGCCCTTCCGAAATCACCGTCCTCCCAGTCTGGGGAGGCAGTGGACGTGCTCTCGAAAACACCCTCGACACCATGATCAACATCGCCCAGGAACTCCCTCCCAGACCCACAATCTCCAACGTCCAATGGCTCTCCGGTACACAGTACATCTCCCCCACAGATCTCGACCTCCTCATCGGCGGCCCCGACCGACCTCCTTCCAAGAGAATGATGGCAGCCACAGACGCAGAACGTAATGGTGCCGGAGTCTACAACCCTGCCGCCGCCGGTGCTGCGGGGTCAAGTACCGCAAGGTTGCAGGGACAAGTGAAAGAAACTGAAGGGTGGGGTGATTACCTGACGCGCCAGCTGAACGAGCGTACCGAGAAGTTGAATATCATGGGTGATAGCATGGACAACTTGGCGAATACGACGAGTAAGTGGGCTGAGGATGTGGATGGGTTTGTCAAGAAGCAAAAGAGGGATTTGTTTTTGGGGGGGATCAAGAAGAGTTTCTTTTGAGCGTGTCATGTGGGTTGGGATTTTTGAGTGCTTTTAATTGGAGTTGGGAGTCAGCGCTTGGGATAGATAGACCTTGGTGGTCTGTCATTACTTTGGGCAGATCTTGGGTTGGTTTAAGTGAATGGCATCTTTGTTGTTTCTCTTCAGCCCTGCTTGCACGCAGGTGGGTCTGTGACAGTGTACTATCATGCTATTAGCATTTCGGGGTGGGAGCCCACCCATATCATGCATGGATTTCGAACTCAGGTGCGCATTTCTCTCCCTGTCTCTGTCCCTCCGTCTCTTGCGGGTTATTTACTCTAGTTCATGTCTTGGCTTTTTTACTCTTCTCCAGTCAGGAAAGATGACGGACCGATCACATCTATCGCAATCGAAACGAACGGAAGGAAATAAGTCAGAGGTCCAAATGAGTCCACACAAGGCACCATGACGCAAGAACACCTATCACAGCCGTCGGTCGCTGTTCACGAAGCCAGGCAGACGGAACGCCCAACGCAGCTCCTTTTTTTTTTTGTTTTTTTTTTTTTTTTTTTTCCGTCCTGGCTTCTGCATACGCCCTTGGGTCCCGTGGAATTGAGCAAGCCCCTCTCGCAGGCCCTTCTTGCAGGCCCTCGATGATAAATCCCGGATTTGACCATGCATACTGTATAAACTTCCGGGCGTTCATTTTCAATTTTCTGGGAATTCAAGCATACATGATCTGTACGCATCCTGCCACGTTCATGCCCACCAGAAATTGATTACCATTTTCCTCGGGCATGAATCGTTATTGTTGGCTTCAATCACTCCAGAATGTCAAGTGCGAACAACAAATCGATGTCTCGCAGGTGCGTACAGCCTGCCTCTCTACATATTTCCTGCACATCTAGAGGTACTGTACCATGGATGTCCGATAATAACTAATAGGTATTTACTGCCTACTGCACTTGGAAGGTGCAATGGGGCTTAAGGATTTTGGTGGGCTTTACTGTAGTAGTATTTAACCAGTGGTCACGGTGAGAAACCGTTAGTTAGCCTGATCAACCAACCTACTCTCTTCCATTCCACCCACCAACCTTGAGCAACGCTGAAAACCCCAGTTGCACACTCTTGACCGACCAATTTATTGTCTATTGACACCATCGCCACCGTCACCAACGCCTTCCTCATTGACCACTTGTGCTTCTGTCGGAGACAAAACATGTCATGTCATTCCGCTGCCGTATAAAAGAATTCCGGAATACCACATGTCCGTATTTCTATTTGGGATATAGACGGAGATATCAATCCTCGCCGTGACGAAGAGTACAGTTTAGAGCCCATAAAGCTTCCTCCATCCCACACCTTTCTCTGCTCTCCTTTTCTTCCATCATCACACACATCATCTCATACGACGCACAAAACACAACAATCATCACAAACACATTGAAGCAAAGTCCATTACCATGGCACCCATCACCATTTCCCGCGTCCTTTGTGGGCTGCTCCTCTTTTTGGGCACATTTGCCCTCCTCGCTGACACCACCAAGACTGGAAGTGGTCAGCTTTCCAAGGCCGAGAGTAAGACATAGCTATCTTCCGCCACCCCCAATCCATCTCCATCTGTTTCTCCGTCTTCTAACCAGGACAGACACCACGTTCTCATCAGCACGGAGACTCGCGGCTTCAGCAACGGCCACAGTCTCCGTAGCAACCCCGGCTTCTCTTGTGGTGAGAAGCACACGAACCACCACCGTCTCTACCACCGCCATCGCCACCACAACGGCCCTCGCCCGCGCAGAACCCACCCCGTCCAACGTCGTCATCGTCATCGACGTACCTACTGTCGCTCCCGGAGAATCCACCCCGGTCGTCGTCTTCGTCGCCCCAGCACCGACCACCGTCACCGCAAAACCCGCCCCCTCCCTCCTCCACGCCGCCCCTCTCCCCGACGACCCCTTTCCCCTCTTCCACAACGATGACAACAAGTTGCTCAAGTGCTACCCAATGGGCTGGTGGGACAAGCGCTGGAAGTTCATCGAGTCCATCGAAAACTTTTGCCACGCCATGGACCGCGAATCGTTGTCGTGGTCGTACGGGTCCGGGCCCGACGGCCACCCCAATGATGTTCCCCGCCGCATCCCACTGACGGGCTTCCGCCAGCATTCGTACAATTGGGAGGACCAGCTGCGATTGATAGTGAATTCGCACTACGAGATCTCGCTCGACGTCAAGCCGGGGTGCGAGTGGGAATTTGACGCGCACGAGTGTGGGCGGTACTTGAGGATTCCCGTGGACATGTGTGAGATGGGAACGGAAAACGAAAAGAAGGGCGGGGTGGTGCAAGCGCGGACGGGCTATGGGGACTTGGATGTGCATAAGAATGAGTGGACGGGGGCGTGGGAGAGTGTGTGGAAGGGGGATGAGGAGTTGAAGAAGCATGGGGAAGCGAGGTTGGGGGACTTGGAGAAGAAGGGGATGAGTAGGACGTGTTTGGTCTGGAGGATTGATTTGGAAACGAACCATATTGATGGTGCGGATCTGCTGGAGGGGTTCCCAGATGGGGTTGGCATCGACCCAGGTCCGAGTCATGACAATGACTGGGCTAAAGAGGGTAAAGGGGGTAAAGGGGGGAGGAAGTAAACGGATGGATTATACTTGTAGGTAGGAAAGGATACAGGGAAGGCAAGGGGGAATGAAAGGACCAATGATATTTGGGATGGGGGGAGGCAGGAAATGGATGGTGGTGACTGGAGGCGTTTGGACTTGAAAGTAGTACACGATGCAACTCACATGAATGAAGGAAAGACTGGATGCAGTCGGTGTTTTAAGCAGACGTATTTCAAGTATCGGTCCAATCCTAGATCGGGGAAGTCAGCTCGTCCCTTCCACACTTGACTTGGTCACTTCCCTACCTCTAATTACTGCCAGTATCATGATGTCTACTACATATACCCCTACACGCCCCACGAACTTTCCCCTGCCAAGACTGTCCTTCTTTCTTATCTGTCAGGGAAAGGGAAGACGGGGTGGGGGCAGGCTCAGATCGAGCTCGCTCCTCCTTTGTTCCAGAGATTGCGGAGCGAGCCGGATTGGCAGGAGCAGTCCCGTCACGGTCATGGTCAATGTTCTCCCGCGGTACTTTTCTGCAGATCAACCGACACTCCAACACAGCGAGGGCAGGCAGCCATCGTCTAGGTAGGTGCCCAGGTACTGCGGTGGGATTTCGGCATTTAAAGACCGACCTCTCCAAGACCTTTCTTCTTCTGCTTTTGTTTCTATTTATTCGTCATTCTGCCCCTGCTTGGGCTGCAGTGTTTTGTCCGATCCCAAATCCAGTGCCCCTAACCGACACACCATTCTACAAGAGGCTTTTCCCATTCTCCAGCCCAGCAATTCGATTCGACAACTCCAAACGTTACACGTCCACATTGGCCTCCGAGTTCCCGCTCATTATCGACGGCAAGATACACCCGACTATGTCATCCCATGTTTGCGCTCGCCACTTGCTCATCCCGGTCTCTCCCGGCTCTCAAGAGCCTACAACGGGTCATCTTCCGCTCGCACAATGATGGAGACAGCGTCAAGATTTCCATTCCTTTGGCCTCCGAGTTCCCGCTCAATATCGACGGCAAGATCCACCCGCCCATGTCATCCCATGTTTGCGCTCGCCACTTGCTCATCCCGGTCTCTCCCGGCTCTCAAGTTCCTACAAATTTGGAGACAGCGTCAAGATATCCATTCCTATCAAGAATATCCTTAACATTGAGGAAACTCCAATAGTAGAGTTTGCAGATACTTGCAAGATTCGCGTCATCGACAATGATGACACGTATGCCATTGAGGAGGTAAGACACTGGTGCATTGTGCCTCGTTGGTGCATCTGCTAAAAAAACACTAGTATTTCTTCTCCTTCTTCAGCTTTGGCAAGAAGGCCATCCAGGTTCTCTTGATTCCTCCGATTCCTCCACGAAACAAAGACATAACCAAGTCGCTCCGCCTGGCCCCACCTATAGATATTATCCGAACAGAACCTGACGAGACTCCTCTCATGAGCAGAATGCTCGAGGCACGAACCGAAATGGCAGCCCGGCCCAGTTTCGATCTTCATGACGATGTTCACCATGATGACGCCGGTGGAACTGGACAGCTTGCCAAAAAGCTAAAGGATATCTTCGAGTTTGACACGGCCGAAGAGGAAGAGTTCTTTGATGCGGTCGACGCCGGTACCGTCGAGGTTTCCCAGCTTCCCCCAAGGGATACGAGAACGGCATAAGGACAGAATAGTTGAGACCCTTGACATTATACCTCAGGTATACTCCCACTACGCATCCAAGCATCTTTGTTACACCTCTGATATTGAGTTCTAGGCAATTCCTGGATAGCAATACCCAAATAAGACTTTAGCCGACGTCTTTTCGAATTGTTGTAATCCCTATCACAGTCTTGCAAGGGCCTTTTTTGATCTTGACGAGCGGTAGCGGACTGATTTACTTGACCTGTTGGCTGGTCTCATCTATTTTGTCTCGGACGAGGCCGGTACCGTCGAGGTTTCCGGTAATGAGGGTATATAGGTAGTGGCGAATATGCAACAAGATATCTGATGTACCCTCCCTCCCAATGTTTCCCACATGCATCAAAGCAACCCCTTGTTTCTGTCCAAAAACTCATCCATCGTCGTCAACTTCCCTAACAGCCCCAACTCTCTCGCCGCATCAACACCATACGTTGTATCAAACTCATTCGCCCACCTCTGACTGATGGCAATCGGATACGTGTCAACCGCCGTCATCGCCTCCCCACCCACCTGTTGCTCTTCCGCATACAACACTTTGACCTCCTCACCCATCACCCTCGCCATCTTCTTCGCTAGTTCTCCCACCGTCACAGCCTCCACCGCCAAATCCACCCCCCTATTCCGATACTTCTTCCCATCCCCCTCGCACAAATCTTCCACAACAGCCCTCACCACAACCCCCACATCCTCTGCATCCACCCACGCCACCTTTGTCCCCTTCCTCCAACTTGTCCTGATGGTCTTGACCTCATCCGTCTCCCCAAACCCCAGATAACTCCACCCGCACATCCTCTGCGGCACCAAACAATGCAAGAACCAACCCGGCCTAATGATGGTCCAGCTCGCGAACCCGGCTTCTTTTACTCGCTTCTCAATCTCGCCTTTGGCCCGCCAGTAGCTACCCATAGGATACCACTCGCCGTTCTTGCCCCACCCTTTGAACTCGGAGCGGCGATCGGTTCCCAAGGCGGTGCTGACGATGAAGGAACGGACGGAGCCGCACTGCCGAGCGGCGGAGATGACGTTTTGCGCATAAGTCAAGTCGAGAGCAAAGTCGTCGGAGAGGATGGGCGGGAAGAAGACGGTGGTGGGGAGGAAGGCGGCGAATGCGGCAGAGAGAGTGGCGGGGGAGGAATAGTCGGCTACAAAGAGGGGGATTGGAGGAATTCCAGCGCCGGATTGTGAGGAGGAGGAGATGAGGGAGAGGGAGGCGGCCGAGGTGGGGTTACGGACGAGGGCGGCGAGGTGGAAGTTGGCGAGGTGCAGTTTGGAGGAGGAGAGGAGGGCGTGGACAGTGCCGCGGCCTTGGTTACCGGTTGCGCCGAGGATGAGGATTCGTTCTTGGGGTTGACTTTGGTGGATGGTGCCAGAGGAAGTTGCAGTAGGGAGTTCCAGCAGGTCGGGCGGCTCGATGGGGGAAGAGGGAGCCAGGAAGGGGGATGAGCCCATGGGCGAAGAAGAGGAGGAGGAGGAGGAGGAGGAGGAGGACGTCATAGTAGGCGATGAAGGGGGCTCGACTGTTGACGATGACCCTAAAGAGGCGGATGGGTTCTGGTAGAATGCCGGTGACTCTGAGGGCAGGTCCAAGGAGTCAGAGGAAGAATGCTCGGAGTGAGAAGACATGATGCTCGTTGTGGCTGTTGAGGATCGGAGGATCAAAGGTATGTTTTGCCTTAGCTCCTCTAGGTACCTGCAGGTCATGTATGTAGTCAAAAGCCTAAAAGCTCAGGAAAATCGATTGCTTGCTATCCTGGAGGTGTAGAGGTAAGTATACGACAGACAACCTAAGTTCTTCCATGCCATCTTTATAGCAACAACAATGCCGTATTCCTGCGATCCTTGATCCCCACCTGGTAGGTAAGGTAATGTTAGGTAGAATCAACATCGGCGATGCATCATCACACACTCACCACTCACCTCCACCTCCACCTCCGCCTCCACCTCCCGCCGCCTATGTGCCTTCCACGAACATGAACCCGTCGTCAGCCATCTAGCTCCGAATCGGCATTCGCAACCTCTTCCCAGTTTAGCGTGCTGATATCACATTCTTCAAAAGGTGAGGTGTGTGTGTGTGTGTGAGTGTGATGAAACCCATGGAAGGGGCCCATGCGTGCGGTGTAGTAAACAACCCTCGGACGGCCCCGTCGTCGCCCGTCGATCACTAACTACCTTACCGATCCATCCGCATGAAGATTCCCCACAAAAGCTTATGTACCTACCTACCTCCAAGGTACCTACCTCTAGACTTTAGGTACCTGTACCTTTACCTATACCTGTACCAGTACCTAAAAAGCAACACCACATCCATCCATCTCTCCTTTCTCTCTCAATCACCTTCTTTCTCCCAAAATAACATTTTGAAAGGGGAATCACTCGCACATGAGACATGAAATCACCTAGTCGCACCAGACGCACGCACGCACGTACACTCACACACTCGATGCCGTGATTGACACCCAAGCTACCTACATAGGTACCTAGGTAGGTGTATGGATCTCTTCAATCAGGTCCTCAGCAGGCAGACGTTGTAACATGCCTGCCTGGGAAATGGCGGGACACGCTGTACCTAGTAGTGCAGTTACCTTCTCACTGTGATTGCAACCCGATCCCAGGCCCCAGGTCCTATCGGCGACCTAACAGGCTGCGGCGACCTACCAGGCTGCGGCGACCTACCTGTACACGTACCTAGTGTAGTAGTGTAGGTATTCTACCCAGCGATGAGGATAACTCAAGTTTCCAAGCCAAGTTCAAGCAATCAAACAAATATAATCAATCAATTCGAGGTCCCCCATAGAGTTGACCAAGCAATTAAAGGTCATCAATTTGATTGACATTAATTGGCCGCCCGGCAGAATTCTAGGGTTAGAGTTAAAGCCCATACTTTTCTACCCCTAAAGATCGCTACCCTAACTCGGACCTACCCTATCTCGAAATTTTTAGTGTTTTGCTCTATCGTCAATTACTTGATCAATCAAGCAATCAATCAATTCAAGTTGGTTACTTGACCCACTCAATCAACTTTAAACCCTTATTTGATTGAACTTGAGTTATCCTCATCGCTGATTCTACCTACCTAGCGTATGTAGGACGTACATAGGTAGGTGCCTGCCAATTCTGCAACGGCAGTACATAGGTAGGTACCTACCACCTACCTATACCTAGTTCATGCCGATTGATACCTACCTACCTACATGGCCGTCTGTCTGTCTGTCAGGCTCTCGATCTACTTTGCATGACACCCTCACGGTCTCACCCTCACACCGGCCCCCTCCCGCCCGCGCCACCACCACCCACCCACCCGTCCGCCCGGCCCCCTCCACGTGCTTCCTCCTCCTTTTTTTCTTTCTTCTTCTTCTTCTTTTTGTTCTTCCTTGTTCCAAACTACCTAGCTAATTCGTTCCAATCATATCAGCTTCGGAGTCTTTCTGTGTCAACTACCATAAACTGACCTAACATGCTGGATACCTCGCTCGGGTTTACCAGTTCCATCATATGGATGTCTCTCGCCAGCCGGAACCTTCGCTGAGTTGGACATGATAGTACGTACATACATATTACCTACCCAAACCGGTACCGGCATAACCGCCGGCCTTGCTAGCTGCACGTGTTTACATTCGTCACGTTCTCCCCAGGTGACCCCGGGTGAAACATACCTTAGTTCGAGCCTAGGTAGGTAGGTAACTAAGGGAAGACGTCAATATTTTCTAGAGGACACCAAGGTACCTTACCTTACCTATGCCGTGGGGAACTCGGATTCATTTTAGCGTTTGGTTTACACTAGTAGGTAGTAGTTCAGACTAGGGTGTATGCATGGCCCCCTATACTCCATATCTGCTCGGACTCCTGGCCTATCGCATCACTTCAACTGCACTACAACCTAGTACCTAACTTCATGTTAAATCCGTCATGCCATCAATGTAACGGGCGGAGAGGAGAGCTTGAGAGCTAGGTAGGACTTGTGAACATGAAACTTGGGACTACACGAAGTGATAGGGAGAAAATGATAATCATTCATTTTGCATTCGCTGTCACATCAGCGACGCTGAATACCTAACGTGGACGAAACGCAGATATACTGGTAGTAAATGCCATTCCTGATTCTCTCAAAAAATCAGGGACTGTGAATGCTTTGAATCATCCCGACGAAAACAGAAACCATCACAAACTGACAATATCCGATCCCATGCCATGGAAGCCTATTCCCTTGCGAGAGCCTTATAGCTCATTTGCAAATCCTTAACGCCTAAAACAGATGGAAACCAGAAAAACTCATCGCTGGTGCCATGCCATGGCACAGACAACGATACCCAAACAAAAGACCAAAAACGCCATGGTATATATGCAATCACTCCCCCCCTTCCCTCTTCCAATCAACTCTCTTCGTCGCGCAAATGCCCCCCCATCCACTTTCCCCTTACTGAGCCTCACCCTCCACAGTCTCCGCAACCTGATCCCACCACACTCCATGCGCCCCTCTATCCACCTCCCCGACCCTCCCAAGCATCTCCACCAAATCCCTCACCTTATCCACAAACTCTGCTAGGCCCAAACCCGCCAGCTTCTCTCCAGCGGTACTAGTAGCCTTGACATTTTCCGAAGCCGACGCGCTAGCCGCCAGTCTTTGCAAGACATAGGCCCTCAACCTGCTCAGCAGCAGACGAAGGACGGGATCGCTAGGTTCACGGTTTTCGGCCGTGATGGAAGCGGCCGAGAGGACGAGCTTGGTGACAAAGGCACGTAGGTGAACCTTGGTAGCAGCGGGCATGGACCGGCCGGCTTCGAGAGCGGTGAGGATCCCGTCAACTGTTTGATCGGTAGGGACGGGGTCCGAGGATGATTCGCTCCGCTCGAGTACAGCCAAAATGCGCTGGGATTCAGTTCGCCAAGGCCCGCGGACGTCGCGCTTGAGCAGGTTTTTGCATTGGAGGAGGATGGCACCTGTGGTGATGATCCTCTTGGTAACGCGGCCCGCTTCCACGACACGCTTGTGATCGAGCCGCAGCATTTCGGGCATCTCGTCAATGCTGAGTGGATGCGGCTGGGTGAAGAGGTCGACGAGCATTTGATTGTAGATCTTGTTGGCAGTGGGGCGAGAACGAGGAACGTCAACACCTTCGGGGTCGCGGCGGCTAGCTTCGCCCATCAGCTTCACACGTGCGGCGCGCCAGGCGGCTTTGGCAGCCGAGAGATCGTAGCGTCCGGCTTCGATATCGGCGGCAAAGGCTTTGGCTTCGTACGAGGGCGCTTGCTCAATCAGTTGGGGCGCGGCTTGTTGAAGTAGGTAGTTGGCATAGTCACTAAGCATGACATCGATGAAGGCATTCAATGCCTCGAGACGGTCAACGTACGTGCCTTGGACGAGCTTTTCTTCGGCCAGAATCTTGACTTCGTCGTCGCGGACAGGCGCACAGAGCTTGGGCAGGAGTGTTCCCATAGCTTGGAACAGTTTCTCGTAGGAGAAGCTGCCCATAGCGAACTGGCGCTGGGCCATTTCCGTATCAAGGAGCTCGCCGATCAGCGTGTGCATCGGGTTGCCAGGTCTGACAAGCCGCTGGAGCTTCTCGCGGATCATATCAGCGACCCGCAGCAGAAGCATAAAGTGTACTTCTTGGTTGTCCGCCTGCATCGTTGCCCGCATCTCTTGAAAGAGAGGTGCGAGCAAATGGGCTTGTTGCTCGTGATATTCGCTGGGCTCGGTGCGGAAGTCCCTATTGATGGCCAGCTCGTGCACAACCACCCTGTTTTCTGGCAAGAGGCTCTTGGTGTGTGGCAGCACGACGCTGATCTTGAAGGTCTCGCCCTGTCTGGCCGGAGTGGAGGGGGGCGTGGGAGTCTGGGTCTGTTGACCCTGGTTGCTGCCGTCACCAAGGACGCCCATGCCTGTCTCCGATTCTGACTGCTCTGCCACACGGGGCTTCAAATCACCGCGAGGCTTCTTGACTCTAGCCTTGCGGGCTGCCCTGACAGCTTCAGTTACCAGCTGCTTGCCACGGACGGGTCCGGCAAGTTTCTTGATGCGAACCAATAGTAGCAGCTGGTTTTCTCGAATGCTTTCTCTGTACACCTGGTCAACGGACCCATCTGTACTGTCCTTGACGGACTCCCAAATAGCGTCCAGCTCGACGAACTGCATCACCATGAGCTCAACCAGAGAGCTGGAATCACGGGCCTTCCATGCAATAAAAGCATTGTAAAAGGTAGCGTAGACCTCGGGGAACGAATCCAACAGGGCCGGTGGCGGAGTGTAGTTATTAAACGCGGTCAGTCGGCCTAGAATGTTCTCAAAAGAGATTAGTAGGTCACCAGCCTTGCCAACGAGTTCCTGCAACTGAGGGTTAGCCAGATCATCACGAGGGATTGGTTTCGCCAGGGCGGACCCAACCTGCTCTGGTTCTCCGGTACCCTCCTTATTGCTAAGCACTTGGGACGGGTGGCCGAGGATAAGGAAGGCGCTCAGAAACGAGCGGACAGCCGTCATCTCTTCCACTGACCCAGGCGCACCCTCGTTGAGCCCACAGATGCGGAGCACTCGAGAGGTGGCCACCAAGACGTTCTCCTGCGACAGCAAGCTGGTAACGGTATCAAAGGACGTCTCCCTAACAACGTCGATGGTGAGGCCTAGCGCGCTGAACTCGGCTACGGCCCGTTTACGACTCATGGACTTCCACCACCACTGAATTCTACTGGCGGCGGCCTCGGGCCTCATGGGGCTCGACTCGCGCTCCTTGACTTCCTTGACCTCGGGCATGACCTCGACCAAGGTGGGTTTCCTTGTGACAAGACTCTGACCGCGCTCCCTGCACTTGACCTTGGCAGCGTTGCGGTTACGGAGTTCTTCCCTTCTCCTCTCGGCTTCGGCCAGACGTTCTTCCATCTGCATCTTGAGTTTCTTGTTTTCCTGCTCGCGCTTCTCTTTCATGGTCTCGGCGATCTGCTTGGCCCTCTTGACCTCCTCGGCACAGGCGGCGGCGATCTCGGCTAGGTTGCGTTCGCGAGCCATGGCAGCCGCAATGGCTCTCTCTTCGCTTTGTGTGATATCCTTGACGGTGGCCTTGGCCTTGGCGGCTCGGATGCGGACTTTCTCGGCATGGGCGGCACGGTCGGCCAGGCGGGCCTTTCGGTCTTCGAGGATGGAGGCGCGGCGCAAGTGTTGGGCGACATACTTGCTCTGGGGACCAACGTCGCGACCGCAGCCGTGAGAAGAGCGGGAATGGGCGGACGAGAAGCTGTTGCGCCGCGACGAAGCTGCACTGTCTTTGCGGCGGGTCTGGTTGGTGGGCCGGATGAAGAGGCGGGCGGCAATGTGCGGGGGTGGTGTGACAGTAGCGGGATCAACGTTGACGTCGGCGTCGGCCTGTTGGCTTACTATCTGCTCTTCAGGGGGCGGGAGAGAAAGATCGGTGGTGGGATCGGGGGTAGTTGGCGATGGGGATCCGACTGATTCTTCAAGGTTCCGAGCGGGTTCGGTCAAGCTATCCGACGGTCGTCGCATTGTGGATCCGTGTTGTCGAGAGTATCAGAAATCAACGCGATTCCTGGTACTGGTATGGGTGACAAAGTAAGTGATTGGCGTGGGTGATTGTGATTATCTGGGTAATTGTATGGTATTTCGAAGATGGACTGGACTGGAGATTGCGTAATGAAGCGATAAGATAACGAGGTAAACTCGGCAGCGATGCTGGTCTGGGCGGTGACAAGATGAGACGTCGGGGAAATCGCTCGTAAATGCTGGACTCAGCAGCAGCTTGTGGATTCGAAGTGACGATGCTCTGCGGGAGAATGTGATGATGATGATGATTATTATAATATGGGTCGAGGATAGAAGTGGTGGTGTTGTTGTTGTTGTTAAAGGTTGAAGAATGAAAAGCCGGAGTCGATGGAAGGGAAACGAATGGGTTGGATGCGGTTTGAGGGCTTCTCGTTCGATGACAAAGACGATTTGATTACGCACTAGATAGACCTAGAGACGAGAGAGAGAGCTAATCGGGGGGAGGGAGGGAGGGGTGGTTGATGAATGACGGCGGCGGGATGGTCGGGTGGCAAGCAAGTAAGCAATCCTCAATCGTAAAGATGATGAGATGGATGACTATGCTGCTTCTACCGTACAGCCTATCGTGGTTTCAGTTATATCAGCCGTCGCCAGTGTCATCGGCTGCCGGATGCAAAAGCGGGCGGGCGGGCGAATGTCAAATCAACACAAAAAACGAATGCAAAGCCCGGACTGCAACTCCGCATTTTCAGTGGGCGTCAACTATTGCCTGCCGCTGTGACCTGCTCGAAGCAGCACTCGCTTGCATCACTGCCCGCATTGCAACTGCCGGAGGCATTGCAATTGCAACCAACCACTGCATAGGTAAACGGGCGGTCAGTGCGTCAAGTGGAAAGCTTAGTTTGGCTGATATTAGGGGCTTATCAAAGTTAGTCGACGTTTACCCCAAATCTGTTAGCAGAATATCCTCCGCCCAGGCCCAGCTTTCATTGGGATGCAATCCCGCCCATTTCTCACTTGTCCATGTCGCATTTCAGTTCCTTTCAAGTTCCATCGCATCCATCAACCCTGCCAGTCGGTATGTAGCAGTTCTGTTACACAACGTGTGTACAATCATGAGCGTAGTATCAAAAAAAGTACCGTCATAATATCCAAAACGCGCGTCTCGACAAAAGATCAACGGCGACCGGAGCCTGGTGTCTCAGGAAGGGCATGGCAGAGAGCGGATCATATGATGCCGACAACGACCGCCCTTACTTCCCTTCCGCTTCCCTTCCGTCCGACTGGACCACTTTGATAGCCGGACAATCAATCAAGCTGGTGTTTGAGTAATGGCCCCTATGTTGGAAGGGGACAACGGCGGGAGCTACGGATGGTGAGAATGTGGTGAGCTTGGAGGTGAAGCAGGGCAGCAAGACTAGGAAGCTAGGAACCCATACCCAGCAGCCTTTGGGTGAGCGGTGTGAGGGATCTTGTGGAATTGCCCTGGATAGGTAGCGAGGCCAGTATATATATATATATATATCTGTCTCTCTTTTCCGCCTTTGCCGGCAACATCATGAAGTTTACAGTCCGACTTTGGCAGCAGCGAGGGTAGGTATGTTTACTACCCCTATTTTTACCTGTTTTTAGCGTTCCTTAGCTGCCGTGCTTCCGGGCGCCCAGAGCCGCCCACAGCCGCCCAGTCCGTAAACTCGGGGTTTTCAAACCGAAACGAAACTAAAGATTTGGCCCACAATTTCCTTTTGCGGGAGTTAACACAGACCTCGTCTGTTCTTCTCAAGACATGTCTTTCGGCCAAACGTACTCTGGACCCAAAATGCAGAAATTCACTTGGAAGCGCTCTTTTAAGCCCAACAAGAGTTTCTTGACAGTCTTTGAATGAAGCGTATAGAAAGGGAAGAGTACATACGGAAAGTTTGACGCATTGCCAAGTGTTGAGGCCTTGGGAGAAATACCAAAATTAAATGCTTAAAGTGGGGAATTTGGACTTGGGACTTGGATGCCTCTATGTACTACGCAAGCGGAGCTATGCTCAACATCGGCCATGTGCTGTCATGCCGTGACATGCCGTCAGTCGGGAAGATGCCATTTCCTTTATCTTGGCATCGTCGTTTTCATTCCGAGACATTTGCCAGCACCGAAAGCCAAGGCCTTGGGTTTGCCATGTGTTACCTAAAACCCGACAAAATCCACGACGCAAGCAAGAAGTGGGCTTGGCGAAGCAGTCAGCAGGCGAGCAGTGGACTGTCATTGTTTATCCTTCTGTTTTTTTCCACGATAGTTTTCTTGTCGAGTGTTTGGAGTTGACATCGGATGGCACTCTGACTTCTCAATACAACTGTCAACGTCACAGCACCCATCCATCTTACATACTTGCCTGAAAGGCACAGCATCTGTATCGGCATTGGCATCTCTCATCTCTTGTGTAAACGAATCACAGCCCCCAAACCCCAAGCCGGAGAAACAAGAGGGCGAACATCATCTGCCCAGCATGATACATAACGCCCAGCACACACGCAGGCTGTGGCCAAGAAAGCAACCCTTTACCGCCAAGGAGGCTCGATTGATGGTTGGCAGTCCGCCAAGATCACCGCCAAGGATGCATCAAGGGTGAGCCAAGCAGCTCCGGCGATCTGCCAAAGGGGGAAGGAACAGAGCGAAACAGAGGGGGCCCGTCGTCATTTCCACTTCAAAAAGCCAAGCAACTTGGGTGGAAGTGAAAGGTGAAAAAATAAGAAAAGAAAAAAAAAAACCGCCCAGACAGATGGAGCCCTCGCTCTGTCCTCTGACCTCGTTGAAGCGGGGGACTTTTCCATGTTTCCATCGCTGCGGTTTGTTCTCCATACCTATGAACGCCGCGTGTTCTGCGTGAACAGAAAGCACCCACTTGATCCTCTGGGCGTTTTCTGGGCAGCTGTATCTGATACTCTGCGACTTAGCCTGGGCTGTCCAGTCAGGCGTGTTAGGTTGCGGCACGCATTGTTAGCTCGGTCGTTGCCCGCCTGGGCTTGTTCCAGTAAGTGTCAGTCCCGTCGTTTGCTTTTTTCGTTATTTCCTTGTCCTTCGTTGTTTGTTTCCGCCCGTTTCTTGGGACGGTCTTGGGCGGTCTTGGGCTTTGGGCATGGCAAGCCATGGCAATCCATGGCAAACGGAAAAAGATCGGTGGCAGCATTGGCAACAAATATCGGGCACCTGGTTCAAAAAGGCGGACTGCCCGGCGCCTGCTTCTTTCTCAACTTTCTTTTCCGTGTCGCTTCAAGTTCTGTCTGACATTTTATGGGGTCCATCAGAGTCGCTTTCCGGATTCCCAGAGTTGTTGATCTCCCCCCTTTTGTATCCCACCCATCTTGCAACACAGATTCCTTGAATACAACATCGACATAACAACAAGGCAACATCACACATTAACGACATAACGACAATCAACTTCGAGCATTGCGCATACTGCATTTCTGCATTGGGTTATTGGGGACTTGGGCATAGGCGGGCAAGGGAAACACACCGCTACCGACAAAGGAAATCGAAGCAAAACAGGACAGAGGACCCGAGTAAATCTCAGCTATAATTTGGAGGAGTCTGTCACCCACATCCGATTCGGCGTTTCTCACAAGGGAACGGCGCATTTGAGCATAGGAAAATCGGACAACAAAAAGTCGGACTAGCACCGAACCACCTCCAGTTCCCCGCAGCACACTGCACCGTCCAAAGTCGGGGTCGGTTGCCCGTGTCGACATTGACGTCAGACGTCGGACGGGACCTGGACCTGGCACTGCCCGGGGCCGCCGTCGCCGCCGCACCGTCTCGACCTCCTTAACCTCATCCGGTTCGGCACCGCTTCGGGGTCCACTTTCATCTCGGACATTTTTGACCAATCACACGCACGCATTTATCAACCCGGCACTTTGACCACTTTGACATCAACACATCAAACGGGCATCCATCGACAGTTGGGAAAATGGAAAAGAGGATATCACAAGATAGGGCTGGGAGTAGGGATGTGGAGGAAGGGTTTGAGCAACAGTACCACAGCCAGTCACACACAACGACAACAACACCAACAACGAATGCAAGTAAACAAAGGCAAAGGTCGTCATCGTCGTTATCATCACTCAAAGCAAAGTTATTCACGGCACGGTCGATATTGGGCGTGCTGTCAATGATACTGGCGGTAGCCATCCTTGGAGTCGTCGGTTATATGGTGGGCAAGTATGGGGATCAAGGGTTTGCGCACGTTAGTTTTGTGTTTGTGGGCATTACGGTACGTACTGTTTTTTTTTTTTTTTTTTTTTTCAAAAGTTATCATTATCATTTCTCGTCCTTTGTTTACTTTTCCGCATCACTTCGTCGTCAAGGGTCTTGGCCTTTCATGACCATGGCGGTGGTGACGGCGCAACAGTTTGGCCCTGCTGGTTGATCAACACCCACCAGTTCATCTCATCTCATCCATAACCCCAACCCTGATCTTCCATCTCTGTCCTCTTCCGACCTTTCAACTCCTCCCATCATCATCACTTCATGTTTCCACTCTATTATTACTTTATATCCCACCCTCTTCTCTTCTCCTCAATCATCGTACTAACTCCTCCATCACAGGCATTCGCAACCCTAATCTGGCACTTCATCGACCTCACCACCCTCTGCTGCCTCCGCGACCGCTTCCGCAGCTTCTACCCGGGCGCCTACGTAGGCGTACACATCTGTATCTGCCTCGCTTGCATCGCCACCATGGGTTACGTCGGCATCTGGGTGACCTCGGCCGACGAAGAAATCGACCGCGATCTCAACCTTGAACCCGACGCCGTCGCCGTGCCACCTATCGTCGAAGCGCTGGCGACCAAGTACCACACGGCTGGACGCAAACTGAAAGGGCGAAAGGGGAAGTTGTATTGCTTGGGGGTTGCTCTGCTAGTGATCACGGTCATGATGTTGTTGATCAATTTTGTGCTGTCGATTTTGGCGTGCAAGGAGGTGAGGAGGAAGGATGCGATAAGGGAGTCCGGGGGGAGGATGGACTCGGCTGATCCGGCGAGGTTTCGGATTCCCGGCAACTCTTCGGCGGCAGCCGGACGGAGAGCAGCTCGCGCTTCACAAGGAGCGCGATCACGGGCGGTACATGTACCGGAGAATCAGTTCCCGGGCTATGTGGTAACAGTCAATGATGATGTACTTGTTTCACGACCGCCGCCAGCAGCCATGACTGGGGCTGCTATGCCACCAAGGGGAGTCGACTTGGGCGTGGAGATCTCACCGAGCGGCCACGAGGATTGGAATCACATGCGGAGGGACAGGAGCGGGAGCCCCACGGATATCGATTTGACGCCTGTTAGTCCAGGGGGAAGTAGTGCGATGACAGAGACACTGACAGAAAAGGATAGTGGCATTGGGATTCCCAAGTAGGTACCTAGGTTGCGTGGTAATCGGATTGAAGGGTGGTAATCTTGTCGATACGATGTTATGTTTGTGATGTCCTCCTATTGCTTGGTGGACGGTTGGTAGCATGGAAGTGGCTAGCCGACATCATTGAACTCCTTTGGAATGGCAAATCCCTAATTTACGAAAATATATCGCCAAGATTGGAACTCGAACCTGTACGTAACCCGGCTTTTTAGGCATGGGTGGTCATTCTGCCTCCTCTCCTAAACAGACAAAGCTGGACAAGGATAGGTACCGGAAGTGGCTAACTATCGTCGCCGCGAAACACTGTGTTAAACCATTGTCTTACAAGAAGCAACGAACTTCCAAGGTCTATTTCCCCGCATGTTTCTCCGAATTTCACCCCCCCCCCCCCCCCCCCCCCCCCCCCTTCTCATCGTTGCGAATTAATGACATGCTGTGAGACATTGATGACAGACGACTGACTAGTCCTGCGCAATTTCTAGACAAGCCAAAAACAGAGCGCGAATAGATAGATAGATGAATGGTGGCTTTGCCAACGGTGTGATATTTTCCCACCAGAAAGACCCCCCCAAAACATCCCACGAAAAAAGGAGAAGTAAATAAACCTAGTGAACATTAGCAAATACAACCAAAAAAATGCCGAAAAAAGATTGGGACCTGGGAGGCTCGAACTCCCGACCTCAGGATTACTCTGATGTTATTTCACCAGATCATAGAAAGCTATGAGACCTGCGCGCTAGCCAACTGCGCCAAGGTCCCTGTGACCTTGCGGATTCTTGATGATTTCGCTAAGCAAGAGCCTCGATATGTGTCAAAATAAAATCACGGAAACGAATGCGATTTGTTTACTCGCCCCTTTTAAGGCGTGGAACATCATGATACGACGGGAGCATCAAATGAGGAAATTGACTGAAATTTTTTTTTTTCCCAAAGCTGCGAAGATGCTAAAAGAATAAAAACTATTACAGAAAGATACCTACAAAAACGGAACATCAACCGCTCTACCTACTACCTCTTCACCCCAACCCCAATATCTCGCACCACGTAAATCTGCCCATACAAATCCGTGACATCCACAAACAACTTGACTTTCTCCATCATCTCTCCGTTGCCCACCAACCCTCCCAGCTCTCCCAGTGTCCTTTCCAATCCGCGTCTCTCGTACTCGGCAACCCACATTAGCTCCTCTTTGGCCTTTTTCTTCTTCTCTTCTTCTTCTTCTTCCTCCCCACCATTTTGATTCCCATCGCTGCAGCAGCCCTTTCCAATGCTTCCGTACGCACGCTTTCCAGCACCACCAGCCGTGGCCAAATGAAACTCTGCAAAGTTCACCGAATTCAAATTTCCTTCGCTCGCATCCCTAGCGATTGACCCATAATCGTTATACATCCTGCACAAGCTCGCCAAGCTCCTCACCATCGCTTCGGCGACATAGCTTGTCCTGGCGTCCTGGTTGAACAAGTTCTCGGTCTTGTTGCTGTTGTAAGGGTGAGAGTGGGAAAGGAGGCAGGTGTAAAAAGTAAAAGAGAAGGGGCAGGAGGTGTGGTCGGCGGAGGTGGTGCGAACCCACGAGTAGAAAGTCCTTGAGTCTGTGGGGGCGAAGATCTTGGGTTGCTGCTCTTGTGTTTTGTGTGAAGACGAAGAATAAGAAGAAGATGAGGAAGATGCAAGACGGCGGCGTTTGGATGGTGGTGGGGACGAAGGATCGTGGGGTTCGGTAATGGGAGGAGATGGGAGGCCGGTTTCGCGCTCCCAAGAGTTCAAATTGTCGACTTGACAGGCTTGGTTCGATGCAGCCGCAAAGTGGATGTTATCAGCAGCATGTTGAACATGTGCCAACAAGAACGTATGCATTTCGTTCCTCAACCTAGCCTGTACACTCGCCGGTGCACTTCTGACAGCTGGATGCAGCAAGATGTGTCTGACATAGCGGGAGAGCGTGGATCGAATCTCTTTCAGGTTGGTGGGTGTATGATCCGCGTCTCCCCAGATACTCCTTTTCCTACCCGGAGGAGCAAACTCTTCAAACACCTGCCCGATCGCTTCCCGAACCGCCTCCAAACTTCCCCAGCTTCCGCTGTAGAAACCCAAAAAGTCCCGCTCCACGGCGGTTTCCATGTACTCGTCCACTTGGTAGTTGAGCATGGACAGGACCATCATCTCTTGCAGGACGTAGTTGCTCAAGCCTCCACTGTGGCCGTGGCCATAGCCGGCGGTGGCTTGCACGCGGAGAGCGTTGCTAGCGGTCCAGGTAAGAGGGATGAAAGCCATGTACTTCTCGTCCCCCCCAGTAGCTGGGAAGATGCCGAGCTCCTTGCGTTTCCGCTGCAAGAAGCCAAGAGCATAACAAGCCTGCATCTCTGCCACTCTCAGCAGCTGTGGTGCCAGGTCTCTGAACAAGGGCGTAAGAGACATGAGCTGTCCTGCCTTCAACACGCCCTTGAGCAACCCCTCGGAAACGAAGAGCGACTCCTTGGTTCTGTACACAACCTGGCCATCTACATCACCAGTCAAACCAGTGAAGTCGGGCACAGGAATCACTGCCGCAGCAAGACAATACGCCTCACACAGTACCGGCGAGGCATAGGTGACCTTTTCAATCCAGAGGTATTGCCCCTTCTTCCAATCGTGCTTGTGAGCTTCGAGGAAGGCCTTGCCGCTTTCGATGCTAGCGGTGATGAAGTTGACGCCATGCATGCGACCGAGTTGTTGGATCCAGGGGAGATGGGAGAGCCATGAAAGCGTGAGGATGCCGTATGCCGTGACTTCAGCGATGCCATTTGCCCAAGAGCCATCGAGGCCCTGTGAGCCGAGGACTTTGGTGAGAACGTGGAGGGAAGTCATTGGGATTTGCTCCTGAAGTTCGGGAGCAAGCTGGAAGATGGAAGCCTCGAGGGAGGGGTTGGCGGCCATGGTGTCGAAGAGGGTGGCCAAGGACTGGGAGAGGAGCATCATCCAGTAGAGTTCGTTGATGTGCTGGACCTTCGTGTCAGTGTTTGCCCCTCACGCTCATCAAAAGGGGAAGGAAGCACTTACCCATTTCTCTCTCACACTATCAGTGTACACCTGTTCACAAAGGAACTTTGCTGTCTTGACAATCTGCTGAGCATAAACCGTCGGATCATCCATCATCAGCAGACACGACAAAACATTGCAGTTGGCGCTGATACTCGGATTCCTTTCCCCTTCGTACGTCCTGAAGTGATCATTTGCTTCAAACGTCCTGATGAGCGACTCGACGCCCACCTTGGTACCAAGATGTCTCAACGCCATGATGGCTCTTGCCGTATCATCCGCATCGACAAGGCCGCCGGGAACTGCACACGATCGAGGCAGTTAGCATTTGGTTCTTCCCCTTTCAACCAAAAGCACCAGCCACCGAGGGTAGGTACTGCAGCAAGGAAGGAACTCACAAAAACTAAACAACCCCCCTTGCCTCCTCCACCCCTCCTCCAAATACCCCCTAATCACTTCCCCCTCCCTATCCCCCAACCTCACCCCCGCCTCCGCCAGCGTCGTAACTACCCACGTAACCTCAAATGTCTCGGTCGGCCACGCACACGGCACCCCTCCATCTTCCTTCTCCCCGTCTCCTTCCCCTTCAAACCTCTCTCTATCCAGCACCCCCCTCAAATATGCTTCCGATTCCTCATCCCACATGCAATTTTCCGCCAACCCCATCAAATACGCCGCCGTCGACGCCGGACTAGCCAGCATACTCCCATTTTCCTCCTTCAGATGGCCGACCTTGGAAAAATCAATGTATCCCACCAGCGCCTCAAGCGAATGATGCAGTGTGGAGCGGGCTTGGTAGACGTAATTAGCTGGCAATTTGGCGAGTTTGGCATCGTGCAGGGCTTGCAGGGTAGTAGAGCCAGGGAAGTCAGACAGGCCTTGCACGCCGGCGTCTTGGAGCAAGGACAGAAGACGAGTGACGAGGAGCTCGAAGCCGACTTGGTCGGTGGTGGCGACGTCCCAGGTGAGAAGCATGGATTGGAGGGCTGATTCGGCTTGGGAGATGCGGTGGTGCAGGGGCCAGTTGTCGAGTTCTTGTTGGTGTTGTTGTGTGGGTTGGGCACATGGAGGAGAAGAAAGGAGGCACATGGAGTGGCGCTTGAGAGCGAGGAGGGCGGCGGCGGTGTTGAGGATGCCGTCCACGGGCGTGGCGTACGAGGTCCAGCCGCCAGAGGGAAGTTGCTGCCGGAGGAGGTAGGTGAAGCATTGGGGAAAGAGGAAGTGGCTAGAGTTTGCGGGTTTTTGGATCATGGATAGCCAGGCGGTGTCATAGATGGCTGAGGAGGTGGTGCCTAGGCCTTTGCCGGACGAGCAATGGGAGGCGATGAAGGAGATAAGAGAGTCGATTTGGGATTGGAGTATTGTGGAATCCATGGTTGCGAGTGAATGATGTGTGATGTTGTTGTAGCGAGTTGTGAATAGAAGATCTGTTGATGAACGGGAGAACTGTTGATGAAGTATTATACTTGTCATCATGTCTTGTGGTTGTGGCTCCTCCATCTCGAGTAGTGGTGAGCTCGAAGTTCGATATTGAAGAGTCCGCCATTCGGCTTTACACCAGACCCCAAGGTTCAGCCGGGATCGATTCACATCACGGAGTGATTTGTCCTAGGATCGTCAGGTCCTCTTCAAGTCTCATGAGACTAAGATTCTTCATTTGTGACAAGTGACCAAAGACATGCCTGTGATCAACAAGCTGATGAAGGAGAACTCGATAGCTGGACTTCAAGACTCGAGTAGGTAGGATTCTCAGCTGCAGCCCCATGGGACCCATGAGCAATAGCCGCGTGAAAACATTCGAGTTCCGCTCTTCCGAGAAAGATACTTCTGGTATACAGAGTCAGCGATCCACAGACCATGTTGATGATAGTAAGTCTTTCTTTTTCTTTTTTTTTTCTTTTTTTTCTTTCCGTAGTATTGCAAAGAAAATTACGACTGCGACATGTTCCATCTTGACCCACTAAAGTCAACCGTGCGGGACACCACCTCCGATTCCAAGACTGGAGCCATCAAGACACTCGTCGTTGAAGGATCGATGCTCTGTGGAAAGAGCATGGCTAAGGTTCTCGCACGGCCCCAGGGGCATAACATTGATGGTATCAACATACCGGGCCTGTTCGCCTGAGTTCGCTTCGCGATGTTCGTCAAGACGATCATAGGTAGGTATCTTTCCACGCACGACAAATCGATCCAGATCTCCCACGGGGCCTGGTGGATTGGGATGGGCGGCCCGCGTATTTCCCAGTGCGACTTTGCTATCGGGGCCGTTGTCGTGTAACCCGGACTAGTGTAAGTGTTAAGTGTAGTAGTGTACACAGTAATTCCCCGACTGCTTTTGCGTGTGATAAAATCACATACCTTGATGGCATCTCAGTTTAAAGATGTTTCATTTCGTCACTGTCTCAGTCTAGGGTGTATACGCAATAGTAGCGTCCAGTTGCAGTCTTAGACAGGAAGGTGGGCACTGACCGACACTGTGTGCCATATGTATGTCAGGGAGGTGGTAACAGGCATGGGATGTGCACCGATTGGTGCTGTTAAGTAGCACTATGGCCGGGCCTTCACACCCGATTCTCCAATATCACTTGGGGCCATGTGCCCAGCCCGACAGGGGGCGGATAACGCGCTGCAGCCCTGAACAGTTGGACCCCTGTTAAGGCTGCTGGATCCATGACGGTGATCACCTCAGTGTGTAGGTACCTTGCCTTGAGTAAAACACCAAATCTCCGGGGTCGTGATGGTGATGATATCCCGGGACCCGAGACTGCACGACGGTGGATGCCAGTGATGGTTGTTGATCCTTCAGCTTGACCGGGCCTGTGTGAGAGGTATGCTTACCCTGATCCTTGAGAAACAAAGCAATGACGCTGATGAACCAAAGGCCGAAATCGGTCGGGTTGAAGAAGAGCTTCATGCCCCCAAATCCAGTTGCTTTATTAGTACTGGCCCTGTACCGCTCTCTTGCTTCGCTTTGTGAGATGCCGATCAGTCGACAAGCAAAAACCACTCATAACATACGGCAATCATTCACGATGATGTCCTCAGCCCTTCTCAAGCTCTTCAGATCCACTGGATCTTACCTCTTAGCCATCTCACGGCACTCAATCTTCCGCCCACACTCAGTCAGAGGCATTTCCATCCCAAAGACCGACCATGAACGAGCAGCTGCTGCTCGTGACCTGCTCAAAGCCGCTTTCGGAGAGCGGGTCATTACCGCCGATGACCCTACCTCCAGGCCCATGGTGGCTCTTACAACGCCCTGGTAGTGTTCCTCCATCCATCCTCTCTTCATTCCGGTACTGACCACGTCATGCTTCGGTTTTCAGGTCAACAACCTGCCACCTCCCCTCTGCTGCGTACTTCCAACCTGTTTCCGCAGCCGAGGTCAGCACGGCGCTCTCCATCATTACCAAAACGCAATGCAAATTTGCTGTGCGTGCCACGGGCCACAATCCCAACCCGGGTTTCAGCAGCACTCGTGAAGATGGCGTGATTATTGATTTGCAGTTGTTGAACGATAAGTCCTTTGACCCGGAGACAGGGATAGCGAGCTTGGGGGCGGGAAACACTTGGGGAGAGGTGTATACCTGGCTCGAAGGCAAGGGCAGAAGTGTGATGGGGGGACGATACGAGGAGATTGGTGTGGCGGGCTTTGTGCTGGGAGGGGGGATGCCAGGGTTTGTGAACCTGAGGGGGATGGGGTGTGATCAGGTCCGGGGATTTGAGGTCGTCCTTGGAGATGGACACACTGTCCACTGCTCTGCCGAAGTCCGACCGGACCTTTACCGGGCTCTGAAAGGCGGCGGATCCAACTTTGGAGTCGTTACCACCTTCTACTTGCAGACGTATCCGTTGTTGAAGACGCAGTATACCGTCAGCTTGTACAAGCCGGATGATTACACCAACATCATCGAGGCTTCGGTAGCTGCGCACAAGGAGATGGAGACGGATGCGCAAGCGGCGTACTTTACCAACGTCCACAGGGATTTCGTCGCCATTGGACAGCTCTATGCCGATACGCCCGAGGAAGAACCAAAGGTGTTTGAGCCGTTCCGGAAATTGGAGAGTATGATGGCGCCTGTGGTTCCAAAGACGAATGGCACGCTGTCGACGCTGGCGCAGGCCATTGGCCATCGGCCTCCCAAGGGAAAGTAAGTCATGACTCCTTCCCCCTCTTCATCTCACCCACTACTGCACCCCATGCTAACCACCACCCTCCTCCTTCCTCCCAACAGACGCACCATCTTCACCATCTCCACCAAAGTGGACAAGGACCTCTACCTCGCCATCCACCAAATCTGGCAAGACATAACCGCCACGCTCCCCCCTTCCAGTGACGGCACAGACCTGCACTACACCATCCAGCCCGTCACTGCCTCTGCCGCCCGCGCCGGTCGTGACAATGGCACAGGTGGCAATGCTCTCGGTCTGCAAGAAGTATCGCAGAACTGGTGCGTGTTCACGCTGGAGTACGCGCGGGATGGAGATGACGCGGTACATCAAGCAGCCATGGATCGCCTTTACGAGCAGGTGAAGAAGGCGGCGGAGGAGAGGGGCCTGTTGCTGGACTTTGTTTGCCCGACGTTTGCGGACAAGAGGCAGGATGTGCTGCGGGGGTTTGGAGAGGAGAATGTCGGCTTGATCAAGGAAGTTGCGGCAAAGTATGATGGCGAGGGGTTGTTTCAGAAATTGCAATATGGAGGCTTCTTGGTGAGGGATTTGTGAGAGTTGTGATGGTCGTGAGCGGGAATGACGTGGGAGGGGGAGTGGGGTACAGATAGCAGGTTAGCGCTTCCTAACATTTCAATGTGGAAAAATGTCCTTGTAGAGATAATACACGTTATTATACCACCTCTTATATTGAATGGACGTGCAGCGCAAATTACAGCGTCGGTTTTCCCATCAATTGACATCACATCCTGTATTGTACTTTTATTTTTCCCCCCAACTCACCACCTACCGTCCAGTGTCCATTTACATACAACCTCAGATTCTCGTATCCATCTTCACACTCGCTTCCATACCTCTACAACCTCAATGCCATTTTCGGGTTCTTCGAGCCGTCCTGCCAGAAAGATGTAACCCCGGCTTCGGCCTTTTCACACTTGCAGTGGTTTGTCCCCTGCTTCAGCGTCTAGCGTAGTGATGATCTTCGGCCCAGCTCAACCGCTCCACGATGGGTTCGAATGACATGTTACTACTTCAGGCACAGTGGACGTCTCCTTTCAAATCCCCTTTTATGAGTTCCTCTTCCCGATACGTATCGACCACAGTGGCCGTCCTTCTCATGATCCGGCACAGTAGTATTAGTTGCGAATATCGGACAGAACTGATGGTGTTTACCCAACCCGGGCGCCATTCGTAAGTATCATCGCCACTTACCGGCTTCACAGCATATCCTCCCCTAGCGTTTGGCCCTACAGGAGTGTATCTCTCCCTCCATCCATCCGAGACATGTTCGCAGATCACCACGTGCGGACATTTTGCGATTCCTGCAAATTTGCTTGCCGAACGCAAATCCTATTCAGGTACCTTACCTGCCACCCCTGTCTCAGCGCGTCAAGGGTAAAAGCACAGTGCTCACATACTCCAAAGAAACTCCGAAACATTTCAGCGTCAACACCAATAATGCAATGAGACACACTCATGTCAGTTCCATGTCCTCCCGCACCGCGCTTATGGAAATCCACTGTGCTTGCCGCATCCACTGCGGGATGTACTATGGACATGATGATGTGCTAGGCTGTCTTAGATCAACAACCATTCATCCGGCTGTGATGGCTCAAAGATTTCATCACTCCATCTTCTCCACCCACAGAGGACATGTGATGCTACAGCAGCTGAAAAAAGTGAAAAGTGATCGGAGTAACCACACGAACTGTTAACCCGATCCAACTTGCTTTTTCCTTCCATTATGCACAACATTCGATCTTAGGGGATGGCCGTTGAACATTGCAACATGTATGGTTGCACTGGACTCGATGTTACTGTCCAGGATCACTATCAAGCCGGGTGGCACGGAGCCAAACTCCAGCTGAAAAAAATTTGAAAAAATAAAAAAAAAACACTGAAAGGTGTGTGACGAGCAGAGACATCAAGGGCCATGTGGGGATGAAGGTTTCTGATTTTCCCTTCAAGTGTCGAACCGATACTGGTGAGGATCACATTCACGGACTTGAACTCCAGCCTAGCCTCAGCTCATGTTTTCCAGCTCAGGTGTGATAGCTTCACGATTTTCGGCTTCGTCACGGCCTCCGACTCTCAGACTTTGTGGAAACCAATCAATGAATCAGGACAGTAGGCCGCGAACGAACTGATATCCAGGGGCAGACAAGATACCTCTATCTAGAACTGGCTCGGTCAACAAAAGTCAGAGAGACATAAAACACAACGGCCACTTCCCTTTCTCGTCTCAGTCTCATACCACATCATCTGCTTCATCCTCCACTCAACAACCAAACATCCACCACCCCAAAAGGCACAAGGAAACAGCACAATGAATACACTACACAACACCTCCTCCCCACCGGGGCCTCTGAACCCATATGCTAACCCCTTTCACCTCGCCATCAAAGACAAAATTGAGCATCTGAGCTACCCCAAAACCTTTGCCCTCATCCTCATCACATCCTGGCTCCTCTCTACCACCGCCAAATGGCTTACCAACGGCAAGCGCAAGAAGCTCACGATCCCCACTTGGGGCTATCGTTCATGGTTCGAACCGACGCTCTTGTTGCAGGCCAGGTTCGTCATGGGGGCTAGACAGTTGGTGCATGAGGCTTACACCAAGGTATGTATTTCTGATGAGAAAAGGAAATAGAGGAAACAAATTACTGACAAGAAAAAACAGATGCCCAACATGCCCTTTGTCCTCAAACGCTACGACGCCGATTTTCTGATATTACCCATCCGGTACCTGGATGAATTACGCTTGATTCCGCTGAGCAAGCTGAGTAACAAGGGTGCTAATGTCGCCGTACGTCCTTTCATTCCTTCTTTCTACCAACCCTTTGTATTCTGGACAGGGTCACTAACGTCCATAGAACCTCGTCCCCGAATACCACGGCATCACCTTCCTCCTCACCAACAACCTCCACGTCGAAGTCCTCCGCAAAAAGCTCACTCCCGAGCTCTGGAAATTCATCGACTCGGCCTCCACCGAGCTCTCCCACGGATGGGACATTTCCCTTCCCCACTCCCAACTCTCAGCCAACGGGAACGACTGGGTCAAGATCGACTTTGAGCGCACCGTCCGCGACCTAGTCTCCCGCATGACCGCCAAAGTCTTTTTGGGCGACCCGGCCTGCCGCGACGAGACCTGGCTCGGCATCTCGGTCGCTTTCAGCATCGACCTGTTCACCGCCAGCTTCACCATGAAGATGTTCCCGCCCTGGATGTACCCGGTCGTTGCTCCCTTGATCCCAGCGCGGAGAAGGGTGTTGAAGCAATTGAAGGCTGCGCAGGTGATAGTGGGGGAGCAGATGCGCAAGCATGCGTCCCTCAAGGAGAAGAGGGCGCAGGCGGCACGGGGAGAGGTGAGCCTCACGGCAGAAGAAGCACAGGATACCCTGCTGGATTGGATGCTGGATCACGGAAAGGGGGAGGAAGTCCGAGTGGAGGAGATGAGTGCCCGACAGTGTGTGTTGACGCTGGCGAGTATTCATACTACCGCGAGCCAGGCGGCGAATATGATGTTTGATTTGTGCGAACATGCGCAGTGGTGGGGGGTGTTGCAGGAGGAGGTGGATGAGATTGCAAAGGATCTGGGGCCGCCGGGGTTGGCGGGTGGGATGAAAGAGGAGGGCGGCGGCGGGGGGGTGAGTGTCAAGGAGTGGTGTGTCAGGCTGGAGAAGCTGGATAGTTTCTTTCAGGAGACGCAGAGGAGGGAGCCGCCTATTATGCGTATGTTGCCCTTTCCCTCCATTTTCTCTTTCATTTCTTTCTGATGACGGGACGGGATGTGCTAACGGAAGAATACTTACCTAAACACAGTTGGACCACAACGTCTGGCCCAGCAGGACGTCACTCTCAAAGACGGCACTTTTATCCCCCGCGGCACCCGCGTCGCCTTCCCCATGCTTGAACACCAAATGGACCCCCAGACGTACGAAAAGCCAAACGAGTACGATCCCATGCGCTTCTACCGCAAGAGACACGAGTCTCCAGACCAGATGCACCTGCACATGGCCGGGCAGACGCATCCAAATGTCCTTGGCTTTGGATATGGAAACCAGGCGTGTCCGGGCAGACAGTTTGCCGTGGCGGAGATCAAGCTCATCATGGCCAGGATGTTGTACGAGTTTGAGTTCAAGTTTGCGGATGAAAAGAAGGGAAGGCCGAAGACGGGGTATATCAATGAGATGGCCATGACGGATTGGAATGCGAGGTTGTTGATGAGGAAGAGGGTGAGGTAAGCGGTTGTGGGTGTGATGAATAATGGAAGATGACAGGGAGAAAAGTTGTGGAGGGGGAGTTTTTGACTTGTTGGAGACACTAGGTGGGCCGTTGGTATTTGAGGAACAAAATGACCAGAGTGGGGCGATGGTGAGCAGAAGTGATAGTAGAGCTGGAAGGTGAAGATGTGGGGTCAGACGGATGTACTTTCCAATTCGGTGAACGCTCCTTCTCCGTCAATCTTGTCTCGACAGCCAACTTCGTTCTCTGAAAGAAAAACCTCATTTTCTTGGCAGTTCTCATGACTTTCTTGGTTTTTTTTGTTGTGGAAGAAGGCCGTAGGTCGACTTCCTGTCCAGCTGTTTTCCACCCAAAGCTCTTGGGCCTCTCGCGCAACCACCCTGCCCAAACAAACCAAACACGAGGCAAACAAGGTGGGATTTACTGTGGGTGTTGATAGTCAGTCGTAAATACCACTCTTGATCTCTGCATAATCCCCTGTTCTTAAGGCCTCCAAACCCGCTCTCTCCCGTTTTCTTTGCCCTTGTGGATGGAGCCCGCATTGAAACCTTCCCTGCTTCGAGGACTGCCATCATTAGACATTCAGGTCCGCCTCTCATCTCATCCTTCAGTTTTACCCCTCTAGCCACCATGTTAGACCCCGTACCAGGCTCTAATTCCAGCGCGGACAAACTGGCCACATGGCCGAGCGGTTCTGTGTATGAAAACTGCCGGTGTGCGTGGTACCCAGCGGCTCCATCATTGAAGTCAGGAATCCGAACGTCCGGGGCGGTCGGGCGATGTTCGTCTGTTAGTGTTATGAACCATAGCCCTCGAAATCCAGTGGCTGCACTATCACTAACACATCCCTTTCTTCTCCACTTCTTCTTCCTCCGCAAATTCCGTCGACCACCGACTGTCCGCGCCATTTCTCTACCGATTTGTCAATCTTGTTCACGTCTTCACAATACGTACCACTACCTATATCAACTAGCTCCTAGAATACATGGACCTGTCCTCGATACGAAACATCACGACTGACGTTTGACACAATCTCGGCTCTCTAAGGGCACCACAAGTTCAGCCCGCCCCCAACACTTGACAGTCTGCGACAATGCCAAAATCTCCGGCGGCTTCAAACTCCAGATTGTCAATCGGGTGGAGCGTGTATTCATCCCTATTTCCAGAAACAAATCGTTTCAACTGGTTGGGTCTAGATACACAACCATACCGGTGAGCCAACAACTGGAAAATATCAGGAACACTAGGAATGTTCAATCGTCAATACCTTGAGGCATTCGCTGTGGCTGGTCACGAATAAGCCATTCAGATGATGATAGCATCCTGTAAAGGTTGAACACAGTGTCCTACCTATTGATTGGCCGTTAAAACACGGCGTCTGCTCAAACTTCCAACCCTCATCTTCCTCGCTCGATCGACAATTCGAGAAAAAAAAAAAAAAAAAAACAGCGACATCAGCTATACTGATCTGACACTGTCAACCTTTCGACTTTCAAGCACGCTACTATACCAATCACAGCCACAACAATGCTGAAAATGCTGTCCTCTCACACCAAACGGCTCACCAACTACAGAGTTGGACACATTTCGATCAACCTTCCACCCCACTACCCGGCGCGTCACAGTCTCGATCTGGCGTCGGCTATACTTCCAGGATCTTTCTGTATGTCTGACTCTATGGTACCGCCACTCTCTCGCGCAATGGATTTGTGTCGTACTAACAACACTTCGCTAGACGAGCCCCGCCGTTTTCTCGTTCCGAATCGGATTACTCGTTCAATTCCCCAAACCCGACCGTCCACCACGCCCTTGAGTCAACTCCCCTCGCTGGCTCTCCTGCCTCTACCCCGCTATCAACCCCTTTTGATACGCCTGTGGCCACGCCTGTTCTTGGGCCCGTCAAATCTGTCGAAATGTCTTGGAACGGTTCCCGTCACACCACCTTTGAGTCCACTTAGGGTGCCTCCACTCCCTTTTGTGGCAGCATCATGCCAAGTCGATTACGACCCCGGCTTTTTAGGAGCATTGGATGAAGATATGGGGAGACTTTGGGCTGATAGAGCGGGGAAATTGGAATCCGATATTCAACTTCGACAAGTCGTAATTGCCAGTTATCAGGGGGACATTGCGGAGCTTACAGAGCAGGCCAGGAGGTCGTTGCGGGCAGATTTGCAGAGGAGGGTAGCCTATTGGGGATACACTGAGGATTCCGAAGCGGGCAAAAGACTTGAGGAGAAGGTTGATGTATGAACAGTCCCTTCCTTTTCGTGCGCAACTCTCGGGACTCCTCACCGACATCGTTTTTATGCGAAGCAACTTTTAATCCCCCCAAACCTGCAACAGCTAAGCTGAGATCTTCAAACCTAAAAGAGATAGCTTAACGACTGCATAACTCCAGCAAGCAATGTCTTTACCACAGGCGTCTCTACCTCTCCATGCCCGACGCGGTTCGGTTGATGCCCGCCAGCCAGCAATTCCTCAAGACTATAGGTACATTTACCAACCTAGCGGGCATACCAAGTAGGGAGAGTTGACTGAACCTCGAACCATAGCATTTGCGATCATGCCTGCAGACGTGCGACGGAACACCGACAAATCCTTCGCGTTGGGTAATTCTCTGTACAGGAACAGTAACATGGTTATTCAATTTTATACCCGACGCACTGATTCACCTAGAAATTATTAAAAGTAAAAATGATAATCCCGACGGAGGTCCGATCCTTACGTAGGTAGTAATGATATTTTACAAAAACCAAGTCTTAAAGGGCAACTCCCAACCCCCAATCCAATGTCCAAAACAGTCATCTTCATCTACTGAACACTGCCCGTGAAGAAAGTGGAAGGTTGAATGGTGTCTTAGGTATTGGCGGGGTATTTAGTTGTCTTTCTGGGCCTTTTGGTCTTAGTCTTCCTCTTTCTTCTAATCAACCACCCTCCGACTCTTCCAACGAACCCACTTTGAGCGCCCAGAGTGGCTGCAAAAGTACTTGGAAACACACTCAATCACCTTACCACCAATACAGTCACTTGTCGAGATGCAACAATCACCAGACCTGGACGATGACATCGAACCCAGCATCTCAAACCCGTCTGGTCCTTCCCAGGGCGGGTTTCCACACTTGGACTTGCAGTATCCTCGCACAACCTTGTATGTATAGAACGTTAGCATCAGGATCGCATCTACTGGCTATCAACTAACGAAGAACCGATGCTAGAACTTCCTGGCTTTATTCCGACACGGACATGGAGTCACGTTTCGCATCCTTGTCTCTCCGGGCCCCTAGGTCTGAGACTGAACCTATTGCTCCCATCTCACCTACCGCCCAGACAACGCCTACCTCTACCACCACCCCGGGCGACCCTATGTCTCGCGTGCTCCTTGCAGCTTCGACCGACCAGGAGACAGCGGCATCAAATGCCCAATTACGAGCAGTGGAAGAGCGACGTGAACGCATTCGGACACTCCGGGAGAAATTGGCAAGCACCATGAGCTTACAGTGTGATGTTGCCGACGCGGTCACGCTTTTGAAACGTACGCGTCAAATACAAGAAGAGAGATGTGAATTCAAAAAAGGGATCATTGCAGAGCTTCAACGGAGGGTAGATGCGGGAGAAGGAATGCCGGACATGGAAGGAGAGTTTATGGACATGGAAAGCCAGATACGACATTATGAGAGGGAACAATCCGAGGAGGAAAAGCACATAAGTCAAGATTGGCTGGAACAAGAGTACTATCTGGCCGAGGTGGAGCGGATCAAGGAGAAAGTCAGGCGGATCCAACAGGAACTCCGAGAGTTGGAAGTTGCGAACTGCGAGACCGCGCTTCCACAACCATGAATACAGAGTCATCTGTAGGCCTTCACCTTTACCACACATGTCTAAATGGTACCTGCTTCTACCTCTAGGTACATTACTTCCGGTCTTTACTGGACTCTGTACCTAGAGGCAGTGCTGCAGTGGGGGCAGCAATTATCTGCAATCCCCAAAGAGACGGAACAACACCGCAGCGGGAAATTCTAGGCCCAAGCGTTTCAGGTTGACTAGATGTAGCAGACAAGAAATTTGAAAAAAACAGTAACTGCTTTCCACATATAGATTGTCTTCCATAAAAAGCAGGAGACAACAGTATACGGAGCGGGCTATCACGAAGATGAGTGAGGCAGGGGAACCTCTTGCCTACAAGCCCCTAGAGGTCAAGAATATATAGGGTTAACCTTCCAAAAACCACTACGTAAGGTAAAGGCTGACATTTGGTTTTGCAAAGTCCAAATAGCTTCAAAGATTTGGCCATGAAGGGGAATCGAACAAAGGTTACAAGCAAGAATACAAACGCGACAACCTACATCACTAATCAATGGGCCACTGAGCCAACTGGTTTCGGTTTCTGGAAGAAATAGCTGGTTCTTTCCCTTGATAAAGGCGATGTTGGGCCTCGGGGGGAAGGTGGGACTTTGAGACAACTTTGCGGCATGGAGACATTTCGAAATTCAGATCCGACCCATGTTCAAAACCACCAAAGATGCAATATCACATCGCTTATACTCCTATGAGAGACATGGAATGGCGAGGAAACATTGAACGTGGTCATTGTTCGTGCCGGTGCCCAGACTACAACGCATGTCTGGAAACACGTTTTCCCACTACAGTTTCTTGTTCATTCTTCACCACCAACAACACACGTACCCGAAACAACATCTGCGTCGACGATAAATATCATATATACCTCTACTTATATATGCCCAAGGGTCACTTGTATTCGTCTGTCTGTTCCTCTTGTAAGTCACTCGCTGACCAAAGGAATATCTCTACAGTGAAAGCAACTCCTGTCGAGAACCTGGCGTACCAACCTTTCCCCATCGAGTTGGCCATTCAAGGGTCCGTGGATCGAGAACCTGGAAAAAATTCGACTCACCCATTCACTCATCGAGTGAAGGGTCAAAACAAACCTGAACCTGGAGGAGCCTCTTCATTGTCGCAAGGAAGATTTTAGTGTTTAGGGCTTGTATAAATTTGGTCCTTCCGCCTGATTTGCAAGTCTTATTTGTTTTCCGAAATCATCTTCCCTTCCAAGCGCAAATCCTGATATTTCGATCCAGTCAGAATATCGACCTTCACATCGATACCGATTTAATCCCGACATCGCTACACTATATCTAGATAAAATGTCTACAACAAATACACCCACCTCTATTCAACGGGCCCTCGGCCAAGGTACCCCTAGCGACAGCGCATCCCATTGCTTGCTCGACAACGTCGACATCATGAACAGCATGCCAACGTATGTTTTCCTGGGTTTCCAGCGCCACCGCCTAACCAATGTGCTCCTATGCTAACACCGGATCAGTCTCGGCAACCTTATTGACCATTCAGTCGCTCCCACAATTATCGCCCAGGCATCTGCACCAACTCCCCGCCTGGACAGATATCCGCGCCGGCGGTCAACCCAACAAAAGCCCATCTTGCAACTCCAACTCCGGCCGCAGGTGAAAGCTTTTCGTTCGACTTCGAAGCGGTCCGACAGAAGGCGATCGCGTACCTACTGGCCTGTCTGGTACCAAAAACAGCGCCGGCGGGAATACAAAGAGGCCGTGCGCAACATGAAGTTGGATGAATTACGGCGGCTGGAGTTGATGGAGCTCTGGGAGGAGGAGTGGTTCCAGACCATAATGAATTATCTCACGGACCATCTAAAGAGGGTAGTTCTCACACTGGCGCGGGAGCTCCGGAGGCAGCTAGAACGATTGGACGAGATGGAGCTGGAACGATTGGACGATATGGAGGATTTAGATTGAGCAGCTAGCCTACTATGTACCGTCATCTGGTTGTAATTTGTACTATACCTAGAAGTATGTTAGGTATACATGTACTTTGCCCAACACTACCACTCCCCATCGCAGCTGGCAGTCACTGAAGTCTTCACTGTCCGATTGCAGCATCCGCATCAATCCCGGCCTCTATCAATCGCCGTTGTACTAATAGAGTTTCTACGCTCGCACGTGAGATGAACTCGCTCGCCCAGCTCGGCGGCGCTGGAAACACTATCTCCCTTGTGAAGAGGAAGCGGGATACCAACGACGAAAAGGAGGAGGATGCCGAAGTGGAAGATCAGAGATCTGAGACAATAGCCAGGGCTTCGCCGATGAGAGATAACACCATGCTTGGAGTATGGGCTGGACGACTGCGTTCATGGGCTGTCAAAGAAGAACAGAAGAAGCTAGGAAAAGGAGGAGAAGATCAGAGTGCAAGTGGCGGCCGTTCAAAGAAGGAGGACAGAGACAGGAAGTAGGACGGCTGAGGTTGTGCTGGAGAGACTTCGCTACCTGATAGCACTTGAACTGGGAGATTTGGCTAATACGCTAGGTCGATATACCTATATCGAGAGTTCAAGGATCGCATGGAAACCATACTGTCTGGTGACGCTTTGTCAGCTTTGGGTTCTCCATGAGACTGGATGGAACAACGGAAAGGCATGACATAGGACATTGACATTGTGTCACGAGATGACTTGCTTACCTGGATCAATGAGTGCCCGTGTTTTGAGCGTGACCATCCTCTTTCGCCAAATTTGGCATGGTGTTGACGATACTGGTGCCATTGGTCGAAGACATCGGGGACCATACCTCTGGTGAGGGGTGTGTTACACAGGCGAAACCGTCAACCTCCAGGATTGGCGGTCATCTGCGGCTTCCTCTTTGTTGGTCGTGATTGCTTGAAGTTGACGTCCGGAACAGGGAATTTTGGCGACATCCGGGTATGACGTATACCCTCCATTACGGGCATTTTGCAACAAGATTTGCGAGTATGTCAATGAAAATGTTGAAGTGCCATCAAGGAAAGTGAAGTCCTGTGCCACGAAGGTGATGGTGATGAAAAAACAGATATGAAGGGCTGGAGCAGTCTCCCTTCCAAGCTTGAGTCATGAGAGTAACAGACTGGAGGAAGATTTTGCGACACTAACGTAGCTTCCGTTCTCAACACCAGAACCCCCACATTATCAGATCTTGCAAGGAAACAACGAACCGTCAACTGAAGGCAAAAGCAATCCAAACAACAAGATGTCCGCTCAACATGAAGAGCAGAACCAAATCACCAAGGACCAAAAGCCCACCTGGTCCGAATGGGCCAAGACCCAGTACAACGCCCAATACGAGTCCTGGGTTCCATGGCTAGAAGATCTCTACCTTCGCTACTTCACCAAAGACAACAAAGCGAGTTATGCCACCAAGGGTTTGTGCCGCTCCTTCTTTGATGATTCCCAGTCATGTTGAACCGAGGCCCATGAGACTGACTTCGTCTTTCGTCGACAGACACACTCTCCAAGACCAAGGTCACCAACATCGAACAGGTAGACACCCTTCAAGACGGGGTACATAACCTCGTTGCTGGACAGGTCGGACAAGGAGGACTAGGACAGCCAGTTGGGGATTTGTTGTCCAAGGAAGGAGTGAATAGGATGGAGAGAAAGGGGAAGAATGAGACGGGTGGTTATTTCCCTGACATGAGAGATGTGGGAGGGTTATTGGGAAGGGAGTGAGTAATGCTGACAGCAAGAAAGTAACAATTTGATGCGTGTTATCAAGATACCTCTAGGACCTCTATTGAATCTATTAGGTAGGCTCCCCCACCCCCCTCCCCCAAGTTCCCGCCCTCCGTCTCTTACTCATCCCCCACCCCTTACAACCACCTCCCCAACTCCGCCTCTGTCCACTCCCAAAGCCTCTTAGCCAAAGCCTCATCCCTCGCCGCGGCGGTCAACTCCCCCTCAGGCACCCTCTTCCCAACAGGATCATACAACCCCCCATTCACCAACTCCTTTGCTTCCACGGTAGCAGCCCAAACAGTATTTTCCGCCCCCTCTTCCACCGTCACCATTCCCTTCTGCCCCCGGGCCAATTTAGCTCCCAACTTGGTCATCCAATGATCCACAAAGCCAAAGTTCTTGACCATATCACTCTCCACAAACCCCGGCGTGACCGTCACCGAAACAATCTCCGGGTACTGCTTCGCCAGCTGAGAAGTGTACAGCGTATTAGCCAATTTCGACTCTGTATACCGCCGCCATCTTTGATAGCCCAAGAAATCATCCTTGTCCTTAGCTAAACCATCTCCAGACACGCGCTCGAGATCGACGGTTTTCGCCATGCGGTAGCCGTAGGAGCCTAGGCTGATGATTCTTGCACCCCTAGAGGTATCCTTGCGTAACAGAGGCAAGAGTTTGCGAATGAGTAGAGCGTGGCCGAGGACGTTGGTAGCGAACTGGATCTCGTAGCCATCTTCTGATTTTCCCAGGGGGATGGCGGCGATGCCGGCGTTGCAGATGAGAATGTCGATTTTCTCTTCGGTTTCTAGCAGCTTTTGAGCGGTGGCGGAGACGGAAGCGAGGGAGGCGTTGTCGGTGGGGAGGAAGGTGATGTTTGTGCAGATGTTGTTGCCGTTAGGGTTGGACTCGGCTTCTGAGCGGATTTTGGAGATGAGTGTGTCTGCGGTGGCGGAAGAGGAGGGCCGGCCGGTTATGTAGATCTTGTGTGGACCGAGGCGGGCAAGGGCGAGAGCGGTGACGGCGCCGAGGCCGCGGGTGCCGCCGGTTATGAGGATGGTTTTGCCGGTGAGGGTGGTCATGGTGTTGAGGGATGAAGAAAGGTTTTGGTTTGGAGACTGGACTTGGATATTAGGATCCGATGGGAAGTTGTGTCTTCTTATGTCCCTGTCCCTGTCCCGGCCTTATCAGTTGCTTATAAACCTCAGGTCCTTGTTCCATTTCGTGGTGGTTGCCTGGAAACTGGAGTGTACTAAGCACCTCGCATAACGCCGAATCGAAGATGTCGTGGTGATAGTGCGACTGCCCATGTGCGGCACAGCCCCAAAGAGACAGCGGCTATAAGATAACCCTTTGAATACGTGATCCTACATCGGTTGTCGCGCCTATTGGTCGGTTGCCTCTGATCCCTGAAGGTGTCATATCATCACCTCCATGTCTGTGGTCAACGACGCCTTCCTTCAAGACAGGGTTAGGGTTGTCACACCAATCGCCAGGGACACCAACTCGTACAAGACACTCGAAGATAACAACTGATTACCAATACCCATATGAAAAGTAAGCCCCTGAGTACTCTCTCTAGTCGCTCCAGTTTCTCATTATATCCTCCAAATGTTTCCCTTATCCCCTCCACCTCTTCTCTTACCCCCTCTCTTGACCTCAAGACTACAACCCAGCATCATCCTGCTTCCACGTACTTCCCGGGTACCAACCCGCCCAATTCCCACAATTCTGTTCAACCGTCCCCAAACTTCCCCCACCCCCATCCCTCAAAGCATCCAGCCTCTCCAACACCTGCACCCCCAGCCCCTGACTAACATGCCACCCCACATGACAGTGAAACAGCCACACCCCAGGATTGTTCGTCCTCCAAGCCACCAGCAACCATCCCCAAGCCGGCAACATTGTAGTGTCTCTCCTCGGGGGATTGTTTCCCTTCAAGGTGGACTTATCCGTATTGGGGTTATACTCCCTTATCTGCGTCTCCGCCAGCGGATCGGCTAGGGGCGGGGAGCTACCGAGGATCATGACGTCGTGGCCATGGAGGTGGATAGGATGCGGGATGGGCGAGTTATTTTGCAACAAAAAGTACGTCAAGGTATTAGACCCGGGGATTTGGATCAAGTTGCGAGAGCGCGGGACAGAGGAGAGAGTGTTGTTCGCTACGTAGCGCAGCGTGGGTTCCTGCCAGTTGACGCGCAGGGGCGAGTTGTTGACGGGCCAGAAGACGCGGGCTTGGGAGTTGTCTATCGTCAAATCAACATTGAGGGTGTGGGATGTGGTGGGGGCGAAGGAGTTGACGTCCGCGGAACGGGAGATGATAGGCGAGTAATCTCGTTCGGGTGCGGCGCAGCGGGAGTCTGGAGGGGCGACGCCGCGTTGTGTGGGCAGGGAGGCGGAGGAGGCGCCGGAGTAGGAGAAGATGGCGGCTGGGTAAGGGTTGTCGGATTGGCCGCAGGGTAGGGCGGAGAAGGTCGCGTTGAACCAGTAGTTGGCAGTCGGCTGGTTGGCATTGATGATGACGTCGTAGCGCTGGCCAATGCCGAGGAAGAGATGGTTGCGCGTGATGGGCTTGATGGGGACCATGTCGGTGGCAACAACTTGGAAGGTGTGCCCTACAAGACTGACGGTGAAGGCGTTTTGGAGGGAAGTGTTGATGAGTCGAAGGAGGTGTTTCTTGCCCTTGGTCAGCGTCTTGCGGGTGTAGGTACCACCGGAGCCGTCGGGGTTGATGTTACGGCCATTGAAGAGAACATTGTCGCTGGCAGGAGGGGAGCCGGGAAAGTTGGGAATGAAGGGATTGCTGGGATTGTTGACGCGGTGGGCAATCTCGAAAACGGAACCATAGTACCAGTCCGAGAGAACGAGTGGTCCAAGATCGGTGTCGTAGTCGGCGGATGCGGGTCCCTTGATGACGATGGGTCCAAGAACACCGTTTCCGTACTGGAGCGGGAAGTGAGAATGGTACCTGGTCTGTTAGCAGACATTGATATGTCTTGGGGAGTAGACATACCAAGCTGTGCCGTACTGGTTGGCGAGGAATGTGTAGGTCTTTCTGCTTCCAGGAGGAATGGGGCATTCGGTAACCCCGTTGACACCGTCTTGAGTGTTGGCGTTGAGCATGCGAAGGCCGTGATAGTGGATCGAGGTGCTGGTTAGGTTAGACGTTGTCTGCTGGGGTATGTGGAGGAGCCCTACCCGTTGGATCTCATATTGTTGATGACGGTGATCTGGAGTCGGTCGCCCCAGTCTGGCTAATGTCAGTACGTGGCTCGTCATGGCCTGGAGAAAAAAGGATGTACTCACTTGCGCTAATGGTTGGACCTTCAATGTTTGGAGTTGATTGTAAGTATGGCAACATCGCGCGATATGTCATCGTTCACATACCTGGAAATTGGCCTGGATCATGTTAGCTTGATTCTTATTTCCAGCGCTCTAATTGAGACTCACCATTGACAAGCATTGCACTGTACTTCAACCGCCCATCACCCCCTCTCCAAGTGCTTTGTTCGGTCAAGGTCAAGGTATACTGCTCTTGTCAGCCATGCCAGCTTTGCCGCCAAACGAGACCCGGGCTTACTTGTCTCGTAACACCGGTCTCGGGCACATGTGCTTCATAGTCCGTGGTGATATTGAAGGAGCTCGTCCAGCATTGTCTGTTGGAGGCGGTGTTGCATGACTGCCTAGCCCCCAGGACGTGTGGTTGGGACTCTGCTAGTGGACTACCATGGGCGAGACTGCTCAGAAGTAGACTCCATAGGAGTCCGCCAAGAGGTTTGAACATGGTGTTGAGGCAATCCCGAGAGGCACAATAAGGCGATTGACAAAGACCTAGAACAGGGCAGTTGGGCTGGTGAGCTGTAGTTGACAGGCACTACGATCATTCTGCTCTCGAGGGCGTCGAACATCATATACCAAACAGTGAAATGGCTTGAAAATGGCAAGGTGGGTTCGCGATACAGCTCACGGCTTGGTGCATTCATGGTGTCACGACAACACCATGTGGCGGTCAGTGACACTGGCCAATTTCACGACGTGAAGGAAGTGGGTAGCTCAAGCATCAAGATGGTTTGCTCTTGTTGGCGATGGTCTATCTTGCTGCCGTCGTATACACCACTCTCCTCAGTATTCAGTCCATGTATAAGCATGTTGGATGACTGATGGTGAAGCATGTCCGATGACGAAGCCGCTCCATTACTTCTTCGTCATGAAGACCGGACCGCCGAACTCCAGCCGTGAACTATTCGAGAGTAGGGTCTAGATGATGAAGTCGAACTAAAATCTCCAGGGAATTGAGACATTCATCATCGGCCAATGGGACGTTCGAATGAGGTGACAATCTCGTGAAGATCCAAAACGCGACGATAGGGGGTAAGGTCGATATCGGACTTGGTAGGTAAACAACAACGGTCCATGTTACAACAGAATAGTCCCTCGCATCGCATGGCCATCAGTGAATTTCGGCCTGCTTCTCCTCAACTGGAATGGCGAGCCATGTCAGTAGCCGCTTCAACTCCCGATGAGTCCCGACCTTGGGGACATGGTTCCTGCAGCTCGGGTTTGGGCCAACGCTTGTATGGCGACCCGCATGAGGAACCGCGGCAGTGACTGGCCGGTCGGGACAGCCAAGGTATGCGAACCTCCTGCGTAATATTGGACTGGCAAGCCTTCTGACACTTTGAGGCAGACTGAGCGGAGTTGTAGAAAAGTTTGTTTTCTACTTGGCGGGTGTTGTAACGGAATCCAAATGGCCTGAAAGCGAGCTGACATATGAACAAAAGAGGAAAGGAGAGACAGATCCCCAGCGAGTCACTGGACTACAGAAAGGGGCTGTGAGTTTGAGCTGATGGGACAATTTGCTGTCACAGCTCCCTATCAACGGCCTGTGATAATCAATTGGAAGGACAGAAATACGAGGCATGGCAGGTTGCTTGAACAGGTCACCTGCCACTACAGCTTTGGTCGCAAACAGACCGAAGAAAGCTTTGTCGACGATACGACAGGGCATGTGCCACAGCCTTTGTGCCTGTCGATCCTAGTTTCCCAGTCTTCTCGTTATGTCCTGCTCAGTTTTTATGCTGCAAGTTATCGATCGAGTATGGAAGTCCGAGGGTCGCAAGAGAGGCTGCAGAACCAGGCATTTTGGGACATATCGCGGAGTTATGAGACGTGTCTTGTGGCTGATGGAGGCTGCTGTTTGAGATGTCGGGGTCCGGGGTTGGTCGGATCGTACACACTCCCTCTTCCGATGTCGCCGGTTTTCCCTTCCGGGGAAGTCTTGACGGATGACTAGGAGACACACAGCGCATGTCGGTGTTAGTGTCTCGGAGAGAAGCCTGTCTCGAACAGTCGCGGGATTCGGGCTTGACTTGCTAGCACGACAAAGGGTTTGAGACTTGCCTGCTGTGCGACAGAAGCGGGAGATTTTGCTTGGAATGTCTTGCATACTTGCCGTGTTTCCACGCTCCCACAAAGCCTTGGTAGAACTAAGCTTATTTTCACTGGAGGCACTTATCCGTCCTTCCTGGCTGGGCATCGGGAACGAATCTCTGTTGGGAAATATCGGAACGCTGGGAAGAGTCAAGAGCCCCAGCCGCCCTCTTCCTCCTCTTTCCTCCGCCAATTCCCTGTTGTTCGCCGGGCAGAGAACAATCGTGGAGCCTTGGAATCAGCCTCGTATTTGTCCCTGCCTGTAACTCGGTTCTCTTGGTATGCTTCATTCCTCGTTCGGTTATGGCCATCGCATGATGTGGACGAAAGGCTCCTTGTGAAGGCTTCTATACATACGTGTCGTCTCGTAAGTTCCTCGTTCGCGTTGGATCCCATCGAGCAGGAGGAAGCTCTCTCGGCTCGCGAAAGGGTGACGTTGCTCCGACACCTTGGCAAATGATGGATAACTAGAGATGGCAATCCGCATGGTCGACAGGCGACGCGTGCTGATGTCTCCCTGATTGGGCTAATGGAGGCTGAAGGGAAAAGCTGTCGAGCTCTGGGTGCTTGGAATCTTTGGAAAGTGAAAGATTCGCTGGTGGAAAGTGGAAGGAGTTGGAAGCGGCATACTTACAGTACGTTACGGTCACAAGTGTCGTCACCTGACCAGCCACGGGAAACGAACGGAAAGCGTCGTGCATATAGGTACCTAGGTACTACCTACCGAGCAAACGGCCCGTCACCCTTCCGTGCCTTCGTCGCCAACAACTACAAACAAGACATTGCGCTTCCCTGTCTGTCTCAGCCTGGTCCCTAGAAGGCATGCTGCTCACCAAAGGTGCCACCATCCGGGTCTGGTTCACGCCGGCGAAGAGCCCTTTTCAGTAGAGCCAAGTCCTCGGCGTATCACCTACACCCGGGCACGTACCAGACACAGTTGTTGACTCTTTCATTGCCTAGCATGAATATGAACCTCAAAACCCATTGTCATTGAGTAGAGCATGGCACTAGCAATACCTCGTCCATTGTGGACAGTCCCTGGAACCGGGTTCAAGTTCCCTAGTCAGGATGCCCAGCCAGCTTCAACGATATGACTGCGACTTCGAAGCATCACTTTGTTTTGGACCGCCATCACCAGCCATCACCATGGATATGGGACCCTCCGAGGCACCCCGCGAAGATTACCTAACCGTGGAAGCCACCCGGTCATGCTGACACGGCACTCATCCCACGTGGCTTGCCAAACCACCTCAGCAGACTCAGCCGCGCTCGGGTTTCGGAGCTGTCAAGCGAATATTGGCTAGCAGCAACCAGTCTAAAAGCTTCGCCGTGCCTCAAACACGGCAGTCGGATTATCGTGTCTGCAAGCCATCGTCCTGCTTTCACATTATTTTTGGTCCTCGACACCAAAATAGGAACATGAGACGGCTGAATGTCCATCCGCTGACGGTGCGGTATTTCTTCCAGAGAGAAGTCAAGGAGGGGGTTGAGGGGTCAAGAAGGGATATAAAGATGTCGGTTGGGGCTGTGAGGAGGTGGGAACTTCTGAACATTAACGACATCACCAGCTCTCCTGTCAAGACATTGGCGAAAAAGAGACCATGAAAGATCTGCTGAAGCTCTTCTTCTTCCTGGCCCAGGGACTCCTCGTCCTTGGGACCACCACAACAGGGGGTCCTCCCAAATGTAATGCCGACAAGTAAGTACTCCTTCTCTCCAAGTTTCCCTCGAGCTAACATAGAGGTACTCAGCTGCTATCGCGCCCTCTTCCCCTGTCCATCCCCATCCGCCGTCTCCGTAGCCTCGGCGTTCTGCGCAACCATAACCGCCTCCGGCACCACCGTAACCAACTATCCCACCCGAGCCACCAACGCCTGTGGCTCGACTCCCGATCGCTACATCTCCGCTTGCAAATGTGGCCCAACCTGCTCTTCCACCACCACCACCACCACCGCTACCGTAACCGCCTGTCCCTCGGCTACCCCTTCCAACGGCGGCCTAGTCTACGGTGACTTCGAATGCCCGTCCCCTTCTCCCCCCTGGACCGTCCACATCCTCGATCCCTCTTTCTCCCTCTCCACCACCACGATCAACAGCTTCACCGGTAACCGCTCTCTTCGCGCTTCTCTCACTGGCCCATCTACCTGCTCTGGAGTCTGCACCAATGCGCGCATCATTAGTCCTCCACTCCCGATTACCCCAAACACCGACTACAAACTCACCCTCGCCACCTTCTTCCCCAATAACGCAAACGGCGGCACCGGCTCAACCGGCTTTATCGGCGTCCAGATCAACGGGCGTGCAGGCCTAACCATCGACGCCAACGACAGCCCGGGTCGCGAAAAGTGGCGCTTCACGCAGTCCCCCTGGCGTTCTCTTGCGTCTGAAACCACCGCTGAGATTCGTATCGAGTGGATCGGTCCTCCGTCTTTCCTCGACACCGTCACTTTCGCCCCCGTCTCGGCCTATTCCGGATCAACCCCTCCACCTCTCGGTATCCTTCCCGGCGGCGAGTTCGAGAACGGTCTAGGTTCCTGGACGCAACAAGTCCCCGACCCCGGTGCCACCGCCGGCGTCGTCACCTTGCCCCTTTCCGGGCAAGTCAACCCGGACTACCGCTTCGGTTCGCACGCCTGGCGCGTTGTTTCTCCCCAGAAACCAAATCCTGCAAATCAGGAGTTGCTTGTCTCTGCCCGCCTTATATCCCCAACGGTGTCGGTCATTCCGGGACGAAAGTACTTGATTAGCTTCTCCACGTACTTTGATGCGTTCGGTATTGGGTTCGTGGGGCTGATGGTGAATAACTTGCCGATTTATACGAGGGATCCTGCGGATGCAGGGCAGGGAGGGATCGGCTGGTGGGGACCGAATACGGTTTACTGGGCGGCGCCCGAGAACGTGTCGAGTGCGCAGCTCAAGTTTGAGGCAGTCATGTCGGAGGCGGGGATGATGGGGGTGGATGCGGTGGTTATGGTGGAGGTTAATCCCGCTGCTGTCACTGCTTGAGCATCGAGCACAAGGGGATGTAGATGGTTTGCGTGCTTGTGGTGGTGATGTGGAGTTCGGATCCGGGTTGGTCTCGATGACATAACTGCAAAGGTTCAATGGTGGGCCAAAACCAGCCTATGTTGGCATCAGGACAGATTGTTGTCGAAAGTTCAGGTGGAGTTTGTACTTTGCTTGTTTGACGATGCTACGAACAAAGGATGTGCCTGTCTCTTCCAGTCGTCAAAATACCAAGTTGCTGCTATCCGACAGAGAGATTAACGGGAACCCGTAGGTATATACTATGCATTAGTCGCAAAGTATAAGAAGCGATGTTCCTTTTCCCACGGACCTCACTTCCCATGCCGTAGTGTCTATGGAAGCCGGGTGATTGGGAGCCTAGAATCAATGAAACAAGAAGAGGAGAAGGCAGAAGTATGATACAGGAAGACGTGGTGGATTTGATGGAAGCTGATAGTGGGAAAGTGCCTCGTTGGGACGGCGACTGTGCTTGGGATGCTGCTTGGGTCCTCGATGGGAAAGAGTGCTGATGGCGATGTACTACCTACCCGACGTGAGGAAGGACCGAAGGTTGGCAGTTGCAATACTGTTGATTCGATTGGAGCCACAGTGGCCCGCGGTCTACTTCAGTTCTTTGTCTCTACTCCAATTCAACCAACTCGCTTTGGTTCATCTTCACATATTGGCTTTCGACATTGTTCCTTCACACACTTTTGTCTTGAAATCCAGCATATAGACAAGCACGCCCATTCTCCCACTCCTTTACCAGCGACGTAATATCAACATACAGCGTATTAATTCCGGAATCTGATACGTCACGTTCGATTCCTCAGCCCCGCAAAAAGTCTCCCAACAACAGCCCTCCTTGGCCTCATCCCATCACTCCGGGACCATATGTTCCTGTTATTCTCGTGCCGACGGCACCTCGTCCACCGCCACTGTCTCAGTCACTCCCCGATCTGAGACCTCTGGAGCTTCTTCCGGTTGACTGGGACCAAGTCCTTCAACAACAAAAAAATGGGACTCTCCATTGTCCGCCCTCGTACTTATGAGTCCACTCGTGAACCCTCTGACCGTGACCTTCAACCCTATCACCAGGCTTCATACCACAACGACCAAGAGCCTGGAAATCGACAGGCTTACCGTAACCGCCAACCACTCGTGTAGGAGGCCCCGTATTCCCCCGCTGACAGCAGCGAGATCACATGTTCGTCCGACTCCTCCAACTCCTCCCCTCCCCACAGCCGCCAGCAATCCTACCAAGCCCCTGGGGAGCAGCACGGTCGACGCCAGATTTCCCAAAGCGAGTCTCTCTTCACGCATGGCGAAAGAACATCAGCAATAGAACATCAATATCAGGAAGGGCTTCTATCCTCCCGCCCTTACACGCATCAATCTACTCACCAACCTGCTGAGAAGCCCGAACGCCGCTGGGATGATTGTGGATGTTTTGCCGTTGGTGTTGTTGGTAGAGGTCTCTCAGTTTGTAACAGAATGCGAAGACCGAGCGAAGGTTGCAGACCGAACAAGGGATACACTCGTTTGCTTTTGAAGACTCGAAGCTAAAAACGGGCCGGACCGTCCCGCTATCCACTGTGGGAAAGTGAGAAGACGAAATGATGGGTGCGGAGCGTAGGAGATAGCCAGGTGCGTGGGGGGCCAAGTTCTTATTGTGTACAAGTAGATCGCGTTCATTTTTTTTTTTTTTTTCGTTGTTCTAGGACTCGTTTTGTCCCATTCCATGTCCCAGTCTTCATCATTCAGCAATCATCATACCTGTATCTTCATTTGCCTCGATAAAAGGTGTTTTATACAGCGAGAAAGGTGGATGGAAAGCCAAAGCATGAGGTAGAGAGCTCAGTGTAATCGTCAACGTCAGTCGTGGCTTTTTTTTTAGCTGTTTTTTTTTTTTCTTATTTTTTTTCTTGTTGTTTACCCCACCTGTTTCAATGTCATTGAAATCGTCTTTTCATTTTCTCGATCTTGTGTATTTTTCTGCTCTTTCATCTCACTTTTCCATTTGTTGCACGGACGCAGAAATTAGCTCGAAACTTGGTGGGGGAAAGAACAAGTGAGTTGGAGAAAGGAGGAATCCGAAAACAAGGGCCGAATACTAGTGTACCTACAGGGACCTACCATAGGTTTGTGAATAAGCAAAAAAAACAACCCAAAAGCACTACTGGCAGACGTGTACCATGAATGGAGGAGTCTTAAGGACAAAGAACCAGAAGAATAAGGTATACTCGAGAAGCACTGTATAGGTACGGATATAATTTACTTCAGCAGAGTGATGCGACAATCAACCGTGCTTCCACCGGAAAAGAACAACGATTTCACCCTCGACTTGACCCTCAACGCAACAAAAAAGACAGCACCCTTTCACCAGATAGGTGTATTTCCCACCCCATCATACCATCCGTCCTATATATAAAGATTCGTCGTAAAACCCCCCGTCAACGGCCACCTCCCACTCACCTCCCTCTGCCCATTCCCACTAACCCCATCATCCAAAAGTACTATCCTCTGCACCACCACCCCCTTCGTATCATACCCAAACGTCCCCTTGACCTCTAACTTTGACCCATCCCAGGTAAACTCAATCTCACTCTCCTTCCCACTCGAATCCAAGCTCTCGCCATCATCCAGGTACAGTCTCCCCTTGGCTTTGCCGTTCTGATCAGGGGCGATAATGACCTCAAAGTTGCGCGTGCGGACTTCAGCAGTGGTCATTGCCTGTCCGGTCGTGAAGGAAGTGTCAGAAAGACGAAGGGCCAGGATACTTCCGCCACGAATATACACGGGGATCTGATCCCAACCTACTCCCGAGACCGTAACGGTTCGGCCACCAGCGGAAGTCTGATCAATCCGGTGATGCGTAAAGAAATCGTACCATTTCCCTTGGGGCAAGTAAAAAGTGACGGATTGGGCGTCGTCTTCCACCACGGGCGACAAAAGCAGTGCGTCCCCGAGGAAGAATTGCGTGTCGATGCCGTATGTTGCCGGGTCGGAGGGGAAGAGGAACCAGAGCGGTTTGACTAGTGCCGGTTCACCCGTTTTGCTGGCGTAGTAAAGGCCGGTGTAAATGTAATCCAGCAGTCGATACCTGACACTAATCGCTTTGCGGGCGGCAGCGGCGACAGAAGGCCACCGGTAGAATTCCTGGTCGGGAGCGGAAATGTCGGCGTGGTTGCGGTAAAAGGGCTGCCAAGCGCCGAGAACTGCCCAGCGTGCACACATGTTCTCTTGGGCCTGGCCGTTGAAGCCACAGACGTCGGAGCCCACCATGGGGTAGTTGTGTATGGCGCTGAAGCTGAGGAGCTGCCGGATTGAGGCGCGGTAGTCGGCCCAGGAAGAAAAGTTGTCGCCAAACCAGTGAGCGGCGAAGCGGGAGGATCCCGAAAAGGTGGAACGGGTGAGGAGGAAGGGACGTTTGGTGGGTGAGCGGGAGATGAGGGCGGAGCGAGAGACGGAGGACATGGTGAGGGCGTAGAGATTATGGGTGTCGTACTGCGTTGAGCCATCCGAGTTGGTGATGTTGGTGAACAGAGTGCGGCTGGAAAGGGCGGGGTAGTGGTTCGCTATCTGGTACTTGGGGGTGAAGAGGTCGCGGTTGGGGAGGCCGAGGTGTTGTCCATCGCCTGGGGCGCGTGGATGGATTTTGCCGATTAGGGACTGAGGCAGGGAGCGAGTTTTCTGAGCTGAAGAGAGACAAGTAGTGTCCGCACACATGTTGCTCGCCTCATTCATGTCAACCCACAGCCCATCCGCATTAATCCCGTTATTTGGATCATAAAACGTCAGAATCTCCGTTGTCCACCACTCCTTTGTCTGCGGCGCAATCCAATCCGGCCAGACCACTTCCCCAGGCCACTGCAGACCACGATACCAGGACCCATCAGCCGCCTTGAGAAACACATCCATCTCGGCTCCCCTGGTGAACGGGCCATAGTCGCTCTTGTACCTGATTCCCGGATCCAGAATCTGCACATACCGCATATCTTTCCCGTGCAGTTCGTCCACAAACCCCTTCAGCTGGTCATGAGGATACCGCACTGGATCCGTACTAAAATCCAGCTTGTTGTCCATATAATCGATATCATCCCAAAGCGCCTCCAACGGAATTCCCGCATCGCTATAGTTCTTGACAACCTGCTTGACATGCCCCAGATCCGGCCAGCCGTATTTACACTGGTGAAATCCCAGCGACCAATACGGCATCATTGCCGGGAGACCAACAACTTCGGCATACTGCTTGCTCACTTCGTCTGGACCCGGTCCGGCCAGGAAATAAAAGTCAAGCACTCCCCCAATGGTGTTATACTCGAGGTATTGCTCCCCGGCATCACTCTTCCCAATTACAACGTCCATTCCCGCGGCACTTCTCAAGAAAACTCCATGCGTCCCTCCCGTACCATTGCCACCGCGGTGCTCAAAGTAAACAGGATGACTCCCGTACAAGTTCTGGTTCTGCGGTATGTACGGCGCCTCAGAGTTCCACAACGTTCTCTTGTACCCGTTTGTCGCCAACCGGAAAGAATCCGAGTGTTCTCCCAGCCCGTACAGATTCGGGTTCGGAGGCAGGCGCGTGCGTAAGCGGAGGTATTGCGTCTCAAAGATCAATGGCGATGGAGAAGTATCGAAAAGGACGTCGCCGGTGCTGGCGCGTGTAACCTTGAAGGAGAAGGGGTAGGCTTCGTAGGTAAAGCGAAGATCGGCGGTTTGGGAGGAGGCATTTTGTGAGAGAGGCCGTGGTAGGATGTTGTCTTGGATCTGGTAGACGTTTTGCTCGCGGTCTGCGATCAAGACGTGTAGGCGGGTGTCTGCAAGTGTGTAGTGGTTAGATGTGGGTCCGGGTCGAAGCATCGAGGTTACGGTGACTGGAAGCAAAGAGAAAGAAGGTAGACAATGATCTTACTGGTCTGGTATTCCACTGTCAGGCGCAAGTTGGTGATGTCTTCGCTATAGAGATTGCAGTTGGTGCCGGCGAGAGTTAGGTCAGCGACGAGATACGAAGGCCCGGATCGGGCGTTGGTGGCTCGGTATCCTGGGCAAGTTGCCAGAGGCGCCGCGGATGCTATCGAGAAGAGCGACAGCAGCGCAAGGGCGGGTTTGGGCATCCTGATCATGGTGATTCACTCGCTTTGCACTTGATGCCGTGCGGCGAGTTTGGAACTGGGCGTTCAGGACAGCATCATCTGTTGAAGTAGAAGTGGCAGCACCAGCTAGATAACTGCCTGGTTCAGTTATTGGATGATCTGCCGTTTGCGATGAGGACTGGAAGGAGAGACCGGATGACAGCATCTGTCTTGCATCATTGCATTGCATCCTTCCAACCTTCAGGCGGCTGCACCATGTCCTCAACCTTCAATTCCTTCCATGATACGTTCACATGGTGTACTAGACCCATTCGTTGTCTCGGTAACACGACTAGGGCAACATCCGTGGTGATCATCTGCTGTGTCTGGCGAAGTAGAATCGTCGATGAATGCCATGATGTGGAACACATCTAATGCCATCTGCTACCTAACCTCCCCTTTTTCGGCAATCCGTACCTGTTACGCCGTTGGTCTGTATGTCGTTGGGGAAGCAAATCACAAGGGGTTCGTGACCCGGTCGCCGCATGATCCGGAGGGTATCACCGAGGATGCGGGGGAACCTTGCTTGGATGTCGGATGGAAGTTGGTTGGTGAGAGCACGAGGCATTGCGCACGCCAATCAACGTGCAATGTCTGTCTTTCCCACACTCAATCGCCTGTGCAGTCTTAGCAAGAGGTGTGTGTGCGTGCACACACATACACCGCATTTGACAAATCTGGCCATTTGACATCGCTTTACACGACTCAATTCAATCGTTTAATATCGAAATCTAGCCAAAACTAGTGTAAAAAGTCGATATTTTAATGCTCTACATCGTACAATAATCTATTTTAATATTTATATTATCTTTAAAACTATTATCGATATAGTATATTACCCTAATACCCGCTAGAAGGTATTAATAATAATAATACTAGTAAATAACGAATATCCTAATAATATTATTAAAATTGCTAATATAAATGTAAGGAGTGTGTAGAAATATAAATGTATTTTATTGGATATTAGTAAGGTATTTTTACTATCGCGAACTTCCTAAAATACTAGAAAGCTTCTTATATAGGCGCTTAAAGTACGGTATATATTATATTACTCCTTATACTTTATTAACTATAATTAATATTATAAAGGAAATTATAAACCTCCTCATTTTAAAACCCGATTTATACTTTAATAAGATCTATACTTTTCTGGCCAACAAGTATAACGTATATATTTCGATCGAGACCGTACGGCGGCACCTTCGATAGAATAAGTGGAAGAAGAAGCAACTCTATATAAAAGTATTATAATAATCCCCTATATTAATAGTCGAGTGGATATTAAAGATTTTTTTATTTATTATAAAGATATTCGTATTTTGTAATAAATTTAGTATAAACTAAAGGGATAGCGTTTATTATATTAGTTAAGTACTTTGCAATACTATTATAATAGTATTAAGTAAATTCGTATATAATACGTAGTATTATTTCCTCCTAATTATTATAGTAAATAGGCTATTCGTATTACGGGCAAAGGGTAGGTAGTAAATATAATTATACATAATTGCACGAAGGAGAAAGGAAGAGAAGTGCAGCCGAGTGCCCAAAAGGCTGGCCTTATAAAGGCAACCGCCGGCGGGTCTAATAGACCCGCAGCAAGCAGCGTTCTAACCAATCAACTACCGGCAATAATCAACTTACCGGCGGTAATAACAGCGTACAGCAATCTTAGAAACTACTATACACTAGCACCAAGCACAAGGTACACAGGCTAACCCTATAATACTTCCCTAAACTAAAAAAAGCCATATAACTAACTAATATTATATAAAATAATAGAAATCCCTATTAAACGAATAGTCCGCTCTTAAAAAATCCTTACTACCGCCAATAATTATCGTTATAACTTCCACCGCAGAATTAGAGCCTCCTACTCTACTTCCTTCTCTTTCTCCTTCCGTTTTTTTTTTACCGCTATTTAAACTAATAAATATAATACTTCCGGGTATCTATTATAGAAGGCTCGTACTATATTAGGGGCTATAAATATATCGGCGTATAGTTATTATAATAGTATATACAGGGGTACTTAAACTATAAAGTATTCCTAATAGCCTTTATTATTCTTTTAATATCTATTTATCCTCTTAAATTTATATTCGATAGAATCCTCCCTATTGTCGGTCCTCCTTATAGTCCGGCTATAATTAGCGCGAACGTCCTATTCCTTTAAATTTATTTATTCCGGGAGACCCTTTTTATCCTATAGTCTAATTTTATTAATATAGAATATTGGACTATATTTTATATTAATTAAAAATTTAAATATTACCTAATAATTATTTACTTTAAGGATTTCGAAAGGGCCCTCGAAGAGAAATATAAATTTAGTATAAGGGTAATTAATATTAAAGTTCTTAATATTAAAAAGGACCTTATCTCTTACCTTATATTTTAAAGCGTTTAATTATTGAATATTCATATTACTTTTATAATACTATTATATTTAATAAGTTTAACTAATAACGAAATTTAAAACTCTCTTAAAACAGTCGGCCAATTCATTAACTTTAAAGTACTCTATTTATTATACTACTAATATTTCTAGCGGGTATAACTTTACCGGTTTAATACTTATATAGGGGTAAAATCTATAATTAGTAAAGAAAGGGGAAATACTAATAATTTTAAATATTAAATTATTACTAGCGAATTCCGCAATCAGTAACTAATCTACCTAATTATCCTAAGCCTAATTAATATAAAAACGCAAATATTTTTCTATTTCTATATTAATATACTTAATTTAATTATTAATAGCAGGGTGGAAAGTGGAGGAGGATTTAAAGGTAACCTCTAATTGTAATAATAAAACTCTCTAAAACTACAAAATAAATTGAGTACTACAGTCGGAAATAATAGAATCCGGCAGACTATAAATACTATAGACCTTCTTAATAAAATACTTTATTAATTCTTCTACTATTAAGCCAATAGTAGGGATATAATACCTCATTTTAATTAAACGGTCGATAACGATTATAATATACTTAAATTCTTACCCGCGGCACAAATATAGAATTAACAGAGTAATATAATTAATAGAAATATCCTTCTATAATACGAACAACACTGCTAACGGTTTTAAAAAACTGTAGGGGGCGTATTGTAATAGTTTAAACTTAGCGCATACTAAATACGCCTTATAATACGATTTAACGGTAGCGTATATCCCTAACTAAAAGAAAGATTACAATAGTAATAAATAAGTTTTTTTGCGGCTTAAGTATCCGGCTAATAACGAATTATAAATGTAGTAGAAGAGTAAAAAGTAAAATTCTATATTAGTAAAATTAATAAAAATAATATTATAAAAATACGCCCATCCTTAAATCGCTTAGTATTTAGTAAATAGGACTCTCTTTATATAGTCTTTAACTTCTTTAAATTATATTTAATAATTAGGGTCGGACAAATAAATAATAATATTTTATAAAATAATCGACTTTTTATAGCCTTCTATTATTAAATTATCTATCGACCTCTTATCTAAAGTCTTTAATTTATAAATATATTCAGTACTAATAGGGACCTCTTCGCTTCTATCCTCCAAAATAAAAACTCTATTAATAAAAATATTATAATCGAATAAGACCTTATTCCTAATTAACAATCGTTTATTAACTTCGTTTTTAAACAAATCCTCCGGCTTCCTACTTAATACGTCGGGATGTATTTATAGTAATCTAGGGCGATACTTAATAGTAAAATTAAAATAAGAAAGAAAATAAAATTAATATATATAATAGGGAGTAAATTATTTATTAATTATAAAGGTTTTTAAATTCTTATAATTAGTCAAAATTTAGAAAGGCTCTTAAACTCCTTCTAACTTAAAATACTACTCCTTAAGGGCTTTAATAATAATTAACAATTCCTTATTATAAATATTATAATTATATTCAATTAAAGAATACTGCTAATTAAAATAAATAACCGGGTATAAAATACCCTCTTCGTTATATTAGGATAGAATACTACCGCAAGCCCAATTTAAAGTATCTATTTTAATAATAATCTATTTTAATTAATTATAAATCTAAAATACTAAACTACTATTAAAAACCTTCTTAAAAGCTTTAAAAGACCTTTAATAGTAATTAGTCTACTACTATTCTACTAACTTCTTTATTAATTCGTATAATAAACCAGCAATAATCAAAAAATACTTAATAAATTATCGGTAGAAATTAATGAAACTTAAGAAACGCTATAGTACCCTCTTAATTTCTAGAACCTCCTAAATTATAATAGCGGATACTTTATTAAGATCCATCTCGAATCCTCCTAGGGTAATAATTAAACTAAAATATTTTATCCTTATAATATAGAATTTATATTTATTAATATTAATTTATAGTCCGGTTTAAATTATTTATCGTAAGACCTCCCTAACGTAATTTTTATAATCTTCTTCGTTATTTAAATAAACTAGAACGTTATCGAAATATACTATTATATATATATTGAAGATATTATATAGGACGTTATTAATATAATTTTAAAAAATTCCTAAGGCCCCTTAAAAGCCGAACAGGCAGATAATAAATTTATAAAGACCGAAATAAATAATAAAAGTAATAAACTATTTATACCCTTCCTTTACATAAATCCTATTAAATATAGTAATTATATCGAACTTAATAAAAATCTTTACACAACAAATAACATCGAAAGTCTCCTTAATCAATAAGAACGGGTAACGCATTTTCAACGTCACATTATTAATACTATAATAATTAATATAAATATAGATACTACCGCCGGACTTCTTTATTAAAAGGATAAGAAACGCGGCCGTAAACTACAATAAACAAATAAAATTCTTTCTCAAATTCTCATCAATCCACTTCTTAATAACAACAGTTTCGATCAAGGATATACAGTACAGGCGCGCGTTAGAAGGGGTTATTCCCGGCTAGAACTCAATTTTATAATTATACGAATAATTAAGTAAAACCTCTTTAATTAACAATAGGAGGAAAATTACCACCTCGTTAATATATCGTCGTCCTTCTAATTCCTTTAAAATAGCAAAAATCTCATCCTTTATTTTAATTAGATAATCAACCTTATTGAGAAATTTCTTCGTATCTTTATTAAAAATCTTAATTAGGTATATATAATAAATTATTTCCTCATAAAATAGAATATCTTTATTAAAGTTTCTAATAAAGTAAATCGCCTTAATAAAAACTATAACCTCCTTAAATTCCTCGGAAGAATAAATACTAATTAAATCATCAATAAAATTATAGAGGAGTAGGGGAAGACTTTCCTTAAATTACTATCTATTACCCTCTATTATATTAATAACTATCTCTTTAATTAAATTTATATTCCAAACCTCTATTATAACTACTAACCTTTCAATCTCAATATAATTCGTAACGTACAATTATAATTGCTAGGACTCGTAAATAAAATTAGAAATAACTATATTAAATTCTCTAATATTACTAAATTTAATAGGAGCGGTATCGTCGGGGTTATAGTAATAGTAGGCTCGGGGGTACTTTATACCTATAGAAACGTACTAATTATTAAAATAAATATAGGGTTCGTAGGGCATTAAATTCTTAATTTTAATAAAAAGTACAACTGTACCCGTAATACCAATTTTAAACCCGGCCCTACTAACTATTAATACTTTAATAGGGGTAGAAGTAAATTAATAACTAGCCTTAAAAATTCCTAACGTAGGGTTTAATAATATTAATACTATTTAATTAGGATTAGTAATTTTATTAATTAATATTAATTTTAGTAATACCGGGGCTACCTTAATAGGGGTAGTAACTTTATTCCTCGGGGCTAATTGAGGAATTAGAATTAGTAAAGGAGTAGGAGCGGTCCTACCACAAATAACCACGATTAAAACTCAGTTAGTAAGAATTTTCGAGGCCGCCAACTAATTTTTAATAAAGTTAGTAGGTAAGTAGCAGCCCTTATAAATAAAATTAATAAAATATATTCCGTATTAATCGTAGTCGATTTCGGGCTTATAGTATTATATCTATAAGAAATTTAAAATAACCGGGTATTTCCTCGAAATATCGTAGACTAAAAAGGTAATTATTTTATTATAGTACCTAATACAGAACTTAACTATTATTCCTTTAAAAATAATACTTTTAATAATTCTATTAATAAGAACAAACTTCTTTATATAATAGAGGCGGAAATAGGGAAAGTTATATTTAATAATAAAAGAGCAATCGATAAAAGTAAACGTAAAATAGCCGGTATTAATAAGGGAAATACAATAATCTTTATACAATCCAGTTATAATGTAAAATAATAAAAATATTAAATTTAAGGAAGTAAAATTATTTAACAATTATATCCTAACCTCCTCTAAACCTTCTAACTCCGAGGAGCCTAAAACTTATTTCTATAATAATAACTAGAAGGACCTTTATATACAATTAAATACAAAGGCTAAATATTTTCTAGTTCGTTATAATATTTACTACTAATGGCGGCGGCAGTGGGAATTATAGTAAGAATAGCGGGGGCGGCAATAAGCGCAACCTTAGTACTACAAACTTCCTCTCTATTACAACAGCTTTTACCACGGCCCTTACCCTTATTCTTCTTACCTTTATCGTATTAAGGGCCCTAAATATTATAATTAATAGAAGTAAAATAATTACCAATAATATAACCATCGCCGCTATAACGGCAATACTTACTATTATAAATATACTAATTAAAAATATTTTTATAAATAAAAACAATAAAATTAATAATATTAAAGTCTATCTTATTACTACCCTAACTAACCGGGACGTTGTTAACGTTATAGAAGTTAGAGGCGCCGCCCGTATTAATATTATTATTAGAACTTCTACCGATAGCGGGGGTACTATTACCGAAAAAACGAATATTCATCTTATAGCAATAATCAATATCCTCCAAATTACTTATAATAATACAGCAAATTACAAGCTACTTCTTAAAATCGTTAACCTTAGGAAGGTTGTAATACGCGAAGGCATCGTAAAAATACTTATTAATTTTATTATATAGGTAATAAACCTTTATAGAATTATTAAAGTTATAAAAATTTATTAAATTAATAAATTCCAATTCGAATTTTATAAAAAATATATTCTTTATAAAGAATTCCTCGAAACAACGGCCAACGTCTATCTTCAAATTAATATTCTAAAAATAAATAATTAAATACTCTATAAATTCGATACCGGTTTTCCAACGCTAAGAATCTACATCTCCTCCGTTCTAAATAATATTTAAATTATCTTAAATACCGGATAAAATTTCAAAACTTAATAATATAGTAATATAAATAATTTTAACATCCTCATCAACATAAAAAAGGAGGTCGCACTTCTACTAAAATAAAATATAAAAATACTATACTTTAAAAATCTCATATCTACGGACCGTATTAATATTCTCCTTACCGGTAAAGATCGGCGGGTTCTTTATAATCTACTTTAAAAATAATATCCTACTAATACTAATACCGGTAATTTTATTAAAATTATTAAGTAAGGACTAGATATTAGCGCTATAAAACTTAAAGGCAATGTAATTTATATTAAAATTATTATATTTCTTCTAGAAATTGTTAAATTTAACTGTTAAATTAAAATAGTCGAGGTTCTTCTAATTAAAATTATTTTAAATTCTAATAACTACTTTATAAATAATTTTTAATTCGTCCTCGCTATATTTAAAGTCGATAGTAACATTTTCGTACTAAGTAAGGTTGTTATAGTAAAAGCAATCGAATGGGGTAATAATTAATTGAAAAACGGAATTTTAAATAATAATATTAATTATATTAAAGTAGGCGCGAGGGATAGCTTTCTTCTCCTTATTATTACTAATACCGATAAAAAGGTCGTTAATTACTATTAAAGGAAGGAATTTAACGAATATAACTTAATAAATAGCAATATCAATAATATTAATAACTTCGTTAAATACCTCGTAAATATCATTCAAATCAAATAATATACTCCTAAAAGGGATACTAAAGTTAATAAAATCGTTAATACTACTAATAAAAGAAAAGGATATATAGTCGCTACTCTTATTGTAAGATATAAGAAAGGTAATCGTATAAAACAGTCTTTTATCCCTTAAATAAAGAGTATTTACCTTTATTTACTAAATAAAGGGAGTGAAATTATAATTATAATTATTATAATTTACGACTATCGGTATTTGGGGTACTAGACTCGGTAATTCGACGAACGAGGCGATTCCTATATATACGCTAATTGAGAATTAATAGCGTAATAAAAAAGAATAGGTTTGTATTATAAATATAATAATTAAAAAGTACAATTAACTATTATAGGTAAAGGGTAGGTAATAAATATAATTATACGTAATTATACGAAGGAGAAAGGAAGAGAAGTGTAGCCGAGTGCCTAGAAGGCTGGCCTTATGAAGGCAACCGCCGGCGGGTCTGACAGACCCGCGGCAGGCAGTGTTCTAACCAATCAACTACCGGCAATAGTCGGCTTGCCGGCGGTAATAACAGCGTACGGCAGTCTTAGAAGCTACTGTACGCTGGCACCAGGCACAAGGCACACAGGCTAACCCTATGACAATTCGATATACTAGTATTTAAAAGTATAATAGATTTAACCGGAGTTTAAGACTGGATAGTAAAATATTTACTCCCTAAGATAAATTTATTTCCCGGTTGTAATAGTATTTTGGTAATAAATAATACTAATTAGCACCTCCGTACCGAACTCTAGTATATATATAATTAGAAGGGGGTTCTATTATAGTATTTGCCGCTATACTCTCCCGAATTTAATTCTATTAAAGTATATTTTAGCAATTTTAAACGGTAGTTTAAGAGGGTATATTGTAACGAGGATAGTAATAAAATATTAAACGACAATTTTACTACGTTTTTTAAATAATTAGCGTAAGATATAGGGTATAGAGTATAATAGATCCGTAGCTATTTTAAAAATATAAAACTAATAATAAATTAATTTAATAATATTAATAAAGAGTATAGCGAGTTGTATGCTAACGAGCTGGTCGAGTATAGAGAGACGGGTATTATATTTGGGCGGCGGTAGAGAGTATAGAAGGGAGAGATGGATTTATGTGTGTTAAATTGAATTGTGTATTAAAAATGCTAAAAATATTAGAAATGCTAGAAATATTAAAAGTATTAGAAATGTTAGAAGTGCTAGAAGTATTAGAAATATTAGAAATTATATTTATTTATATAATAATACTAAAATACTAAAAACCCCCCTCTTTTACTATAAATTAATTTGTAATATTATTATCGCTTACTGGGACCGTTAGTAATAGTATTGCCCGCTATAGAAGCGAGAGTTTTAGTAATACTATATTCGAATGTAATATTAAATTACGGGTTTAAAATATATATTAATTAATTAAATTATAGTAATAGGGGTTAGAGGGTATATTTATTATAGTTTAATTACATTACTAATACTATATATTTAATTTTGAGGAAGTTTTTAATATTATCCTTAAATACCGTATAGAAATCGTAATTAAACCCTAGCTTCGTAAATTACTCTACCGGCTACTCTTTAAGCACGAATATATTGGGCGGCGCCTCCTTATTCCGGAGTTTATTCCTCAAAGCGATTAAAATTCTATATATTAATATTATTTTAATTAATAATTTAATATAATAACGTTTATAGAATACTTTAAAGAATTTGGTAATAATTTTTTTAACCGGTTGACTAAGCGGGGTAGGGAGTAGTAATAATAAATAAAGATTAAAAATCGAAAGTACGGGCGAATATAATATAAATAACTCTCTAGCCTCTATTAGAGAATTTCTAATCTCCTCGCCCTTATCCTCCTCGTCCGCTATTAATAGTAGTACGATTAACAGCGGTATTAGTAGTTAAATAAATATTGTAATCGCTATAGAAATAGGAGGAGGGTTAGTGTTAGCGTGTTTAGTAGCAAAAGTCTCGTAGTCGGTCGGGTGCTTATAGAATATAGTAATAAAATATTTTAATAGCGTATACGAATTAATAATTACTATTTTACCTAGTAGGGGGAGAGCGCCCGCTATATTATAATTATAGTTACTAGCGATTGCTAAATTAATAATAGAGCCGCCGGCGGTATAAGGTAATTGGACTTAGGGATATTAAAAGTAGGGAGGGAAATACTGGTATAGTAGCGGGTATAGCGGATATAAGGAAAGAGGGTATAATTAGTATAAACCTCTAAAATTGTCCCTCCTTAGCGTGGTTTATAGTAGATTGTTTATAGTTTCTATATTAGTATTACTATTACTACTATTAATATTATTAATAATATTAATATTAACCGGTAGATTGTTACCTCCTCCCTTATATTTATTACTATTATTACTAATACTAAAGGCGGTTATTACCTTATTACTCAATATATCTCGTATTAATTCAAATAGCGGATTAGTTATTATAATCTTCCTTAGTAATATAGTATATACCTACTTACTTATATTTTTAATATTAAGGTTATAATAAGTTATACTCCTATTTATAATGTAGTATATTTAATATTTAATAGCCTTATTATAATATTTATACTTATAATTAAAACCGTACGCCCATACCTATACCAACTCCTAATATATAATACCGTATAGCTTTACTCCCGTACACTCCTCTTGCTACCAATCCTCTCTAGATTCTTCTCAACTTTTACTAATATAGTATTTATTATAACGCACTTAAACTTTTTAATACCGGTTAGAGTTTATAACCCTCGTAACGACAGTGTATCGATCGTTTGTAGGGTTAGGGTAATAAAAGGATTAATTAAACTACGAAAGGGGGTAGGAATAGAGGGTATACTACTACGGAAGGATAGGGTAGCGGGGATTTTATTAGTAGGCGGGTCGGTTAATTGAAATTTAAATAATATAGTAAAATAGTAGTACTAATTAGTATAGTAGAGGTACGATTTTATAACGGTTTTATACTTAATATTATTATACTTATTATAAAAATCCTTCCCGGGAATAATTTTATTATATATAATAATCTAGGCGCGGCGGTTATTATAGGTGGCGGTAATATATATAACGTTATATAAAGAGACTAATTACTTTATCCCTACGGCTATATTATCGCTAATAATATCTTCTATATAACCTCGCTATATATATAGGATCTTACTAAGTAGTATTATTCTAAACCGCTACTTATAAAATTCGCTATTATTTTATTTAATTTTAACCTTTTTAAATAAATTATATTCTTCGATAGTAGGTAATTTAGTACGGCTAGCGGTAATATATAAACCGACTATATTAAATTAAACCCGTATCGAATAAAGGTATTTAGAATGTAGTAGCGGTGGTACTATAATAACCGGCTTACGGGCAGCGCGGGGCTAGGCCGGTAGCGTTAAAGTAATTAGTTTGGTCGGGGAGGCCACCTCGCTATTATCGTCGTCCGATAAATAAAACGAGGTATTGAGAGCCCGCTTTTTAGGGGTAAGGCGGACAGGGAATTATTATTTAATTTTATTATTATTACTAAAATCCTCTTCGTTATTAGAAATTTCAATAGGTATCGCGGGTTTAGGGGGGGACAACAGCGGCTCTAGGACTAGGACTAGGACTAGCTCTAGGATTAGGACTGGAATTAGCTCTAACTCTAGCGTAGTAGCCTTCCCTTTCTTAACGGCGGTCTTTTTAATAGTAGTCTTTTTAACGGCGGTCTTAATAGGAGTAGCCTTCTTTTTAGGTAGAGTAATTTTAGGGATAACTTTAGTAAATTACTCGATTTTACGGCTCTTCTTTCTAGGGTGGAATAAAGTATATTATAGAGTTATTAGGCTGGGATCTTCTTAATCTTAATCTTTATCGAAGTGGATTATTAGTACGCCGTTTCGAATATAGGATCGTTTTACACCAGCGGGCTTTAAATTAAAGATTGTCTTAGGAGGCATTATTGTAATAGATTTAATTAATTACTAGTATTGTAATTATTTTATACGTTGAAATAGCTTTAAATTAATATAGAAATTATTGTAAAATAATAAATTTTGACGAAGTTGTGTAATACAGAAGTGCGGTGTGTGTGTGTGTGTGCACGCACACACACATACCGTATTTAACAAATCTGGCTATTTGATATTATTTTATACGATTTAACTCAATCGTTTAATATCGAAATCTGGCTAAAACTAGTATAAAAAGTCGATATTTTAATATTCTACATCGTACAATTATTTATTTTAATATTTACATTATCTTTTAAATTATTATTAATATAATATATTATTTTAATACCTGTTAAAAGGTATTAATAATAATAATACTAGTAAATAATAAATATTCTAATAACGTTATTAAGATTGCTAGTATAAGTGTAAAGAGTGCGTAGAAATCTAAACGTACTCTATCGGATATTAGTAAGGTATTTTTATTATTGCAAGCTTTCTAAAATATTAGAAAGCTTCTTATATAAGCGCTTAAGGTACGGCGTATATTATATTGTTCTTTATACTTTATTAATTATAATTAATATTATAAAGGAAATTATGAACCTCTTTGTTTTGAAACCCGATTTATATTTTGATAAAATTTATACTTTTTTAGCTAACGAATATAATATATACATTTCGACCGAAATTATACGGCGGTACCTTCGATAAGATAAATAGAAGAAGAAGCGATTCTATATAAAAGTATTATAATAATCCCTTATATTAGTAGCTGAGTAGATATTAAAGATCTTTTTATTTATTATAGAAATATTTGTATTTTGTAATAAGTTTGGTATAGACCGAAGGGACGGCGTTTATTATATTAGCTAGGCACCCCGTAGTACTATTATAATAATATTAAGTAAATTCGTATATAGTATATAGTATTACTTCCTCTTAATTATTATAGTAGATAGGCTATTCGATATATTGGTATTTAGAGGTGTAATAGATTTAGCCGGGGTTTGGGATTAGATAGTAAAATATTTATTCTTCAAAATAAATTTATTTTCTAGTTGTAATAGTATTTTAGTAATAGATAACGCTAATTGGCACCCCTATATTGAATTTTAGTACGCGTATAATTAGAAGGGGGTTTTATTATAATATTTGTTATTGTATTTTTTTGAATTTAATTCTATCGAGGTATATTTTAGTAATTTTAAATAGTAATTTAAAAGGGTATATTATAATAAGGGTAATAATAAGATATTAAACGACAATTTTACTATATTTTTTAAACAATTAGTATAGAATATAGGGCATAGAGTATAATAAATTTATAGTTATTTTAAAAATGTAAAATTAGTAATAAATTAATTTAATAATATTAATAAAGAGTATAGCTAATTATATATTAATAAGTTAATTGAATATAGAGAAATAGGTATTATATTTAAGCGGCAGTAAAGAGTATAGAAGGGAGAGATGGATTTATATATATTAAATTGAATTGTATATTAAAAATACTAAAAATATTAGAAGTATTAAAAGTATTAGTATCACGGCACTATATAACATAATCCCGTCCCTCTCGGCGTTCCGCCACCGCAACCCAACCGTCCTTTAATTAGCTCTATCGAATCTCTACTTAATTTATATACATAATCTAGGAGCAGAATTTTCGCTACTCTCTTCTAATCTTCTCCCCTTCGTATAATATTATATCTTCTCCAAATTCTTCCTAATCGGCATTATAATAATATATTATACCTTTTTTACTAAATTAATAACCCAACGACCTCTTTATTATTTCATTTCGATTTATTTTAAAATTAGTACTAATTTTTCCTAATCCCCTAGTCCCAACCCTATCACACTATACATACAACCCAATTATATTTCGCTAAAACTCCCCCTTAGAAAACGCTCTAAATTAATAACCTTACTTTTACTACTATATTCTATTACTATTATACTATATACCCTAACTACCTATAATACTTTACCTCCTTTTCTTTATATAATATACTACTAATATTCTATTACTAAAACCCCTATACTAAATTATAAACAATTTTATAAATTCGTTAAATATATTTACCTCCGGCTTTAATACTATACCTACTTACAAAATTACTATTCGGACTCTCTTCTACCTAAATACCCTCCCCTTTATTTATAAAATAATTAAAAGCTTATAAAAAGATTTTTCTAATTTTACTTCTACTTTAAAAACAGACTCTAACGTCCTTATTTAACTCCAACTCTACCTTACTACTATTAAAGACTATTTTAGCTAAGCTTATAACGAATTTCGTATTATTTAATAAGAGGCCTTAAATACCTAATAAGCAGCTAATTAAATTTAGTAGGCTACTACCTAAAATTTTATTATAATTTCTTAAATATAGTAGGACTTTATTAAAATTATAGTCGAAGCCGCTATTGTAATTACGTAGGCCTAATAAATATAATAGCAATTTACTATAACCGAAGACTAGGCCCGGCAATAGAATATTAATATAATAGTAATACTAACTATAACTACCCTAATTATTAATATTACCCGCTTATATAGCGCCGAGCCTCTTATATTTAGTAGCGCCGAAACGTCCCTATTTAAATATTAAAAAGAATATATTAATTAACAATCCTAATTAATTATTAAATTAATATTCAATTTCGCTACGTACCTAACCCCGGCCGACCGTATCTTCTATATTTCTTAACGCCTTTCTAATAATATTTATATATACATTCGGGCTAAGGTCGATATTATTATCCTTAACCTCTATAACACTTTAATTTAATTAATTAGGTTCTCCAACTTCTAAAATATCCTTATTTACCTTAATCCTTATTATATTACTTTAAATATCTATATTAAAGCGGTATAGGAAATAGACCATTTTAAATAGGGTAATACCCCCTTTACTAATTTTATTACTACTTTTATTAAATTAATTAATTAATATAAATTTAATAAATAGTACTATATTAATACTTTTAAATTTAAAATTAATAATACCCTTTAAAATACTTTAATTAATATTATTATACAATTAATAGCCAACGATTTTAATATATAAATTAAATTCCTTTAAGTTTTAATTAATAATATTAATAATTACCGTTATTAAAATAATAATTCTTCGGCCCCGTCCCGTCTATTACCCCTAACCGGTAATATTAATAATTTTATAATTTTTAATAAGGTTAGCGCTTCCTAGAAAGGACTAATTTTTTAAATTAAGAAGGACTATCGCCGGAAGTTCAACCTATATATATACTATAACGCCCCTAATTATTATACAATAATTTATATAACGAAGGCCAAACCGAAGCCCGCTAACTTCGCTACTACTTTAATACTTCCTTAAAATATAGGAAAAGTTTAATTTCTAATATAAATCGCCGTTAAAGGTGAAATTCAAGGAAATTAAAAGACTTATATTTATATTCTATAAGACTTAATATTAATTTCTCTTTTTCGAATTCCCTTCATTTCGGCGCCAATTCGTCGGTTCTTTACTCTATTATAATCGATTCTAATTACTCCCTAATAGGTTTTATTAATTCTTTATTTATATACTACTATAATATTCCTATTATACTATTCCTTTAGTTATATATTTTTTATTTAATTAATAATTAAGAGGGTAGTAAAATTTTATATATTTATATTCTATTCTATTCTTTAAATTTATTTACAAATTATTTAGCCCTATTTATATAGTTATTTAGCAGCCTAAATATAATCCTCGGCCTCCCTTAATTATAAAAGTACAATCTAAAAATTAATTAATCTAATAGCTCTATAAAATTCCTAGGTTTTACTACTATTAAAGTTCCAGCCCTTATTAGGCCCGATTAATAGATATTTAAAAATATTCCCCTTAATCCTAACCCGGCCGGAACTAACCCCCTAACTACTATATTAATTACTAAACCCGCCCCTTAAGATAAGTTTAAGCCTATTATGAAACTTAAAGTATTCCGCTACCGTTCTATAATAGTAGGGAAACTATAATTACCGGCGAATATACGCCCGAACGGCTATACCTAACCCTAGGACGCCTTTATTCGAATATTATCCACCCCTAACTTTATTTTTATATATAAAGAACCTAATATTAAAATTTATAAATATACGCTGGATTAATTCTATTACTTTACTAGGCCCTTAACGTTAGGACCCCCTAGTATTATAAATAATACTTAAATATTTAATAATTTAGTTAACCCCGACTAATTCTTTTATAATTTTAATAATATTATACTTCAAGTAGTCTTCTAGGGTTAATTTACCAAATAGCCCCTTTCTTAACTGATTATTAATTATAAAAATTAAATAATAGAGAGGTTATAATTTAGGGCTATTTTAATAGAGGATATTTAAAAGTATATTAATAATAAATTACTATTAATTTAATAGGAGATCCTTAATGCCCTCTTAAATTATCTCTAGCCGAAGTAGAAGGCCTTCGACTTTAATACTATTAAAATAATATTACCCTACCGCCCTTTTAATTATAAGATTAATTTAATCCCCGGTTAGAACCCCCTTTACTACCGCTTACAATCTATATCCTAAAAGGAATTCTACACTATCCGTAAATATTTAAACAATTATTTCACCGCCGGTTTTATCCGCTCGAATTCTTTATTAACAATTACCCTAATCCTACTTACTAAGAAATTTAATAGGGGCGTCCGTATTTATATTAATTATAAAGGTTTAAATAATACTACTATTAAAAATAAATATCCTATCCCCCTTATTAAAGAGATTATTAACGCCCTCCGGAAAATAAAATAGTTTAATAAATTTAATATTATAATAGCCTTTAACTAACTATAAATTATTTTTAAGGACGAATAGAAGATTACGTTTATTATTAAATTCGGCCTCTTCGAATACCTTATAACGAACTTTAGTATAACGGATATACCCACTTCCTTCTAGTACTATATTAACTATATTTTATTTAATATTCTTAATAAATATACTACAACCTACTTCAATAATATACTTATTTATAGCGAAACTAAAACAGAATATAAACATTATTTTAAGGATATTATTTCGCAACTTTATAAAGCGGGCCTTATAATCGATATCCGGAAGTACGAATTCTATAGGTACGAAATTAAATATTTAAACCTAATTATCTCCTAGGACGGCCTTTATATAAATCCAGAAAAAATTAATACTATATTAAATTAAAGCGCCCCTAAAATACTAAAGGATTTCTAACGTTTTATTAACTTTATAAATTTTTACCGCTACTTTATTAAAAGTTTTTTAAAAATTATCCAATCCTTAACCGTACTAATATCCAAAAATAAATAAACTTCGCCTATACCCCTAACTATTATAATTATATTCGAATAATTAAAAGTCGCCTTTATTTCAACGCCAATCCTCACTTACTATAACCCTAATCAGAAAATTATTATTAAAATAAATATATTAAATTAGGCTTTTAAGGGTATTTTATTGCAAGTCGATAAGGAAGGGAAATACTACCCTATTACCTTCTTCTTATTAAAGTACTCCCTAATAAAATATAATTATAAAATTTACAATAAAGAGTTATTCGCTATTATTAAAACCTTCAAGGAATAGCGCCCCGAATTTTAAAACATAAAGGAACCAATTAAAATCATTATAAACTATAAGAATTTATAATACTTTACCTCTATAAAGCTCTTCAATTAACGGCAAATATAATAGTCCGAATTCCTTAACAACTTCCGCTTCTAAATTATTTACTATCTAAGTACCTATACTATAATCCTAAATATATTATCCTACCTTCCTAATAATATTCTAATTAATAAATAGAATATTAGTAACGACCGAATTATTAACTATATACGTATATTCTTATTTAAAGAGAATTAAATTAAAAAACTAAACCTTAATAAGGCTAAAACGATATTAGTAAGGCTATTTGTCTTTAATATCGAATCCCTTATTAATAATTATATTAATATAATTTATTTCACTTCCCTAGAGGCCCTAATAGCCCTTACAGCACTTTAAAACCCTAATTATAAAATTTTCTTAAAATAATTATAAAAAATTATTAGTATAGCTATAACCGATTATATAACGGCCAATAATAGGATTTTAATTAATAATAGGATTTTTATTCCCCCTTACTCTAAAATTAAACTTTAAGTCCTATAACGTACCTATAGCTTAACTCCAGGCGGCTACCCCAAATAATTCAAAACTTACAATTTCGTTCGGCGGACCTATATTTAGCCAAACCTCTCTTATAATATAACTATTTTCATTTAGGGTTATTACTTTTACACTAGGATTAAGAATTCCCGCCTTATACTATTTAGCCTCTTCGAATTACTATTAATCCCTTTTTATAATTAATTTAATATTTCTATTAACTTTATTAACCCCTTCCTAAAAATAAAATTAAACGGCCGTATTTATATTTATATTATAATCGTCGTCGATAGACTAACGAAAATACGCTATTATATTACTATTTATAGTCTATTAATTAGAGAAACCGCAGCCGCTTTCCTTTACAAGGTCTATTACTTCCATAATATATTAAATTCTATTATTTCTAATTATAATATTTAATTCGTCGCCGCCTTCTAATAAGAATTTTATTACTTATTTAATATTAAATAAAGGCTATCTTCCTCCGTCTACTTTAAAATAGACGGCTAAACGAAAATCGTTAATACCTATATTAAATAATACTTTTATACCTTCTACTCCTACTATTAGGACGATTAACTATAGTAGTTCCCCTTCGCCGAATTTATAATTAATAATTATATTTCCGAAATTACTAGCCTTTTACTATTCTTTACTAATTATAAATAGTATTTGAAGATAGGTACTAAATTTTTTAATTACTAAACCGGCCCTATATTAATAGTGTAATATTAAGAATTCCTCGATGTATATAATATTAAAGAGTAAGTTAATAAGATTACTTCCAAAATTCAACTATTTATAGAAGAGGCCTAAGAATATTACTATTATTATACTAATTTATACTAGTCCGACGCCCCCCGCTATATTATAAGTAATAAAATTTAAATAAATATATAATATTAGAACTAGGGCTACCCAGCCCCCAAACTCTTTAATAAATAAACAAACCCTTTTACTATTAAAAAGGTATACCGCCGGGCCGTTACTATTACTATAAATCCCTTGTATAAAGTCTTCCCAATTTTCTATACTTCCCTCGTCTACCCCTACTAAAAAAGCCTCCTAAATTAAACTATATTTAATAAGGCTTTAAACCAACGGACCTATAACGCTATTACTTTACTAATTAATTTTAAAAAAGAAGAATAATACTTCAAATATATTTTAAATTCGTAATAGAATAAGGATAATAATTTTAAATACTAAATTAAATAGCCGAAGCCCTACTACCCCAATTAATAACCTATTAAAAACTTTCAAATAAATATTAATAATATTAAGGATTTTTATACTAAAAACCTAAGGAAGCCCGGCCCCTAACTATATAAGGATAATACCAAAACGCTTATTCGTTATAAGAATATTAAATTAATAATTAATATACCGCTAGAATAACTACTACTACAAACCACCCCTTCCCACTCCTAACCAAACTAAATAATTAAAATAATTATATTTAATTCTAAGTATCCAATAAAATCTTTACAATTTTTTCTTTACAATTATTCTATAATAGTTTTATAATTTTTATAATTTTAAAAATATAGGACTACTTTATTTAACATACTTAATAACAAATCACTACGGCTATACCGCTTTTCTAATTATATTATTTAAATATTCTACTATAATTACCCTAACCGATTACGCCCCTAGAATATTAATAAAAGAACCTAATTTCTAATTTTAATAATATAGCACTTTCGATATAAGGACGCTAATATACCACAAACAAAGCAGCTACTTTATATTTCAATCTAACTCAAATAATTAAATATAATTTAATTAATAAATTCTTTAATACTTTTAGGAATCGTATCTTTAACGCTAGTAATTACGTAAAATACTTTAATTTTAATACCGGAATAGAATTAGAATTTCGCTAAAATCTATTACACATAATTAATATCTCCCTCTATAAAATGGGGCTTAATATCTTCAATTTAAATATAGTACTCAATTGTAAATATATTAAAAATAGAGTGAAGACTACTAATAATTATAAATATATTATAATATAAATTAATAATAGTATAAACGTTAATATACTAATATAATATTAGTAATTTATTTAAATACCCCTACTAATACCCCGCTGGCACAATATTATTTATAATTTTCTTAATAGCCTTTTTAATACTAATAAATCCCCAATTACTATGGACATCCTCCTTAACCGTCGTAAAATTCTCGAAAAGCTTTTACATTTTAATAGCGATACTTATATAAATAGCTTCGTCCTAAATAAATTTACTATCCTCCTTCTCTTAGAAAAAAATAGCTTAAACAGTTAAAGTAATAATATTAAAAATATTTCTAACTATTAATAGAATAGCCTTATTTTATTAACGAAACTTCAAACTTAAAATTTTTAAAAATACTTACAAAATTATAATTATCCTTAAATATATAATAATAGTAATACTTCTTCTTCTTCCCTATAGGAAGAAGGTAGGGAATTTTTAATAGGGTAGTACCATCGATTTTAATATTTAAATTATAATAACAAAGGCAAAGTATACAATTAAATCTAAGTATAAAGATCGATATCGCAACTTTACAACCGGCGGTACGTCCCTTAATTATTTCGGTAGTATAATATATACTTCCTTCTAAAACTTTCTTTACTTATAATAATAGTAGGAAAGTAATAGTAAAATAAGAATAGGGTATAAATATTTTATTAATAATATATTATTATAGAAGGAAATAATAATATATTATTATTAAAAAAAGAAAGGAAGGAGTAAAAATAGAGGGAAAGAGTAAGAGAAGAAGTAAGGGAAATATACGATATACGGTATTTATACTATTAAAACCGAATTAGAATTAGTATAACGCTATTTCTATTATTAAGGATAATAGCCTTTTAGCAAGTAACGTACAGCCGGCAACGCATTTTAGCAAGCGTAAACGTACAGCAATACTACTATAGTAGGGGAGCGGGGAATTTGCAGTATTTTTATTTTATTTATAATTAAAGTCAATTATATTTTAAGGCCGGGGGTACTATTACAATACTATATAATATAGTCCCGTCCCTCTTAGTATTCCGCTACTATAACCTAACCATCCTTTAATTAGCTCTATTAAGTCTCCACTTGGTTTATGTACATAGTCTAAAAGCAGAATTTTCGCTATTCTCTTCTAATCTTCTCCCCTTCGTACAATATTACATCTTCTCTAAGTCCTTCCTGGTCGGCATCGTAATAGTTAGAAGTGTTAGAAGTGTTAGAAATTGTATTTATTTATATAATAATATTAAAATATTAGAAATCCCCTTCTTTCGTTATAAATCGATTTGTAATATATTATTATTATTTACTAGGACTATTAATAGTAGTACTACCCGTTATAAAAGCGAAAATTCTAGTAATATTATATTCGAATATAGTATTAAATTACGGGTTTAGAATATATATTAATTAGTTAAATTATAGTAATAGGGGTTAGAAAATATATTTATTATAATTTAATTATATTACCAGTATTGCGTATTTAGTTTTGAGGAAATTTTTAATACTATTTTTAAATACTATATAGAGGTCGTAATTGAACCCTAACCTCGTAAATTATTTTACCGGCTACTTTTTAAATACGAATATATCGGGCGGCGCTTCTTTATTTTAAAGCTTATTTTTTAAAGTGATTAGAATTTTATATATTAGTATTGCTTTAGTTAACAATTTAATATAGTAATATTTGTAGAACGTTTTAAAAAATTCAATAATAATTTCTTTAGCCGGCCAATTAAGCGGGGCGGAGGGTAGTAATAATAAATAAAAACTAAGAGTCGAAGGTACGGGCGGACGTAATATAAATAATTCTCTAGCTTTTATTAGGGAATTTCTAATTTTTTTACCTTTATTCTCCTTATCCGCTATCAATAGTAATACAATTAACAGCGGTACTAATAGCTAAATAAATACTATAATTATTATAGAAATAAAAAGAGGGTTAGTATTAATATACTTAGTAACGAGAGTTTTATAGTCGGTCGGGTACTTATAGAATACGGTAGTAAAATATTCTAATAATATATATAAATTAATAATTATTATTTTATCCAGTAGAGGGAGAGTGCTTATTATATTATAATTATAGCCGCTAGTAATTATTAAGTTAGTAATAAAACCGCCAGCGGTATAAAGTAATTAAATTTAGGGATATTAAAAGTAGGGAGGGAAGTATTAGTATAATAGCGGGTATAATAAATATAGGGGAGGAGGGTATAATTAATATAGACTTTTAAAATCGTCCCTCCTTAACGTAGTTTATAGTAAATTATTTATAATTTTTATATTAATATTACTATTATTACTATTAATATTATTAATAATATTAATATTAATTAGTAAATTATTATTTCCTTTTTTATATTTACTATTACTATCGTTAATATTAGAGGCGGCTATTACCTTATTATTTAATATATTTTATACTAATTTAAATAGCGGGTTAATTACTATAACCTTCCCTAATAATATAGCGCGTGCCTACTTACTTATATTTTTATTGTTAAAATTATAATAAATTATACTCCTATTTATAATATAGTACATTTAGTACTTAATAGTTTTATTATAATTTTTATATTTATAATTAAAATTATATACTTATACCTATACTAGTTCCTAATATATAATACTATATAGTTTTACCCCCGTACGTTCTTCTCACTACTAGTCCTCTTCTAAATTCTTTTTAATTTCTACTAATATAATATTTATTATAATGTATTTAGATTTTTTAATACTGGCTGGAGTTTGTAACCCTTGTAACGATAATATATTAATTATTCGTAGGGTTAGGGTAATAAAAGGATTAATTAAATTACGAAAGGGGGTAGAAATAGAAGGTATATTACTATAGGAGAATAGGGTAATAGGGATTTTATTAATAGGTAGGTTAGTTAATTAAAATTTAAATAATATAGTAAAATAATAATATTAACTAATATAATAGAAATATAATTTCATAACGGTCTTATATTTAATATTATTATATTTATTATAAAAATCCTTCTTAGGAATAGTTTTATTATATATAATAATTTAGGCGCGGCGGTTATTATAAGTAGTAGCAATATATATAATATTATATAAAGAAATTAATTACTTTATCTCTATAATTATATTATTACTAATAATATCTTCCATATAATTTCGCTATATATATAGGATTTCGCTAAATAGTATCGTCCCAAACCGTTATTTATAAAGTTTACTATTATTTTATTCAATTTTAACCTCTCTAAATAAATTATATTCTTCGATAATAGGTAATTTAATACGGTTAATAATAATATATAAACCAACTATATTAAATTAAACTTGTATTGAATAGGGGTATTTAGGACGCGGTAGTAATAGTACTATAATAATTAATTTACGGGCGGCGTAGGGTTAAACTAGTAGTACCGAAGTAATTAGTTTAATTAGGGAGGTTACTTTACTATTATTATTATCCGATAAATAAAATAAAATATTAAGAGTCCGTTTTTTAGGGGTAAGGCGGACGGGGAGTTATTATTTAATTTTATTATTATTATTAAAGTCTTCTTTACTATTAGAAATTTCAATAGGTATTACGGGTTTAGGGGGGGACGACGGCGGTTCTAAGATTAGAATTAGAATTAATTTTAATTCTAGTATAGTAACCTTCCCCTTTTTAATAGCAATCTTTTTAATAATAGTCTTTTTAATAATAGTTTTAATAGGAATAGCCTTTTTTTTAGGTAGAATAATCTTAGGGATAATTTTAATAGATTATTCGGTTTTACGGTTCTTCTTTTTAAGGTAGGATAAAATATATTATAGAATTATTAAATTAGGATTTTCTTAATTTTAATCTTCGTTAAAGTAGATTATTAGCGTACTATTTCGAATATAGGATTGTTTTACGCCGGCGGGCTTTAAATTAAGGATTGTTTTAGGAGGTATTGTCGCGATGGATTTAATTAATTATTAGTATTATAATTACTTTATACGTTGAAATGGCTTTAAATTAATATAGAAATTATTGTAAAATGATGAATTTTAACGAAGTTGTGTAATACAGAAGTGCGGTGTGTGTGTGTGTGTGCACGCACACACACCTCTTGCCAAGACTGCACAGGCGATTGAGTGTGGGAACGACTAGGCGAAGAGAATGGCGATCTTTGCCGGTTCCTTAGACTTCTTGGTGTCTCTGCCGGAACCTGCTGGGTTAGCGTGTTACGGCCACCTCACAGAATTTGACTGGTTGGCAGCGAGCATAAATAGGCACCAATCATCTTCTTTTGGGATGATTGGTATTGTCACATGCAAGTCGCCGCGTTGACAAAGTAAGTGCCTGCGAAGGTGTAGTGTAGATGAACGCGGCCATCAGGAGGTTGCCTTGAAGCTTTAGGTTTTCAGTGGGACTGTGAAGAGCTGTCCTGGAGATGGCATACCGAACAAGAAGGCAAAGGAGAAGGAGTGCAACACCATCTATCAGTCATATGGCATCCATATCTGGGCCCAGCTGTGAAACCACCACTGACGGATTGCCGCCTCGACATGGTATCCTCGAATGGCCACGCGCAGGGCCTCCTAAACGAGGAACACACCGCTCGTCGACCGTTAACCAAACACGTGGATCTCGTGGTTTCACAGTCGCGACGCTGTGCAATGTGTGATGCTCATGAGGCGCGAGAGCACCAGAGGATTCCCGCTTTGGGCTGTAGAGGTATAAAAGGGAAGTGGAGGCGAGCCAGTGGCCGGGATGAGAAGCTCATCATGGACTACCTTAGGTACCTTGCAGCTCGTTGTTAAGGATCTTTGACCATCCCTCTCCTCCATTCTGCTGCGGCGCTGTACCAGTCTAGACAAGAGTGATTGTCTCCTCTCTCCCGCCCTCCTCGAAGCAACTCGGATAACGCTTCCAGAAATCCTCCCTCTCATCCTCCACCCCCTTATAACCCTCACGACCTTGATGAATGATGCCGATCCGCCTGTAGGTCCTTGCCGCCTCAGCACCGTCAGGGTCCGTCGGTTCAGTGTCAATGCCTTGCAAAACCAATGCATACTCCATATCCTCCAACCATTTCTTGTCATCAGGAGCAGGCATCCTCCTCCCCACCCTTCCTATCCTCATTACCTTGATATCACTCCCCATATATTCCCTACTATCAGTCCTCTTCATGGAAAAAAGCTCGGCCATCGGGTCAGGATTGAATCCCTCCTTAACCAAAATCCCCAGTTCATCAGGCTTCGAGTTTTTGAGCCCTTGGGCGTCGGCCTGAGTCATGAAGTAGACGCAGGTTCCGCGATCGAAGGCAAATGAGATGAAAGTCTTGACGCCGCCTGTCAGGTTCACGGGAACCTGAACGCTCAATGTGATGGTAGCCTTGGTTTCCGCCGATCCGCCCCTTGAAACAGACGGTTCAATGTCCCGGTATAGACTGGCATCAAACAATCTACCTCGGACAACCAGCCGCCCGCCAGAAATACGACCTGTTTTATCCGTAGTAGCCAGCGTAGTCTCCGCGCCGATGATGTTGCACAGTGCGTTAGCCTCACAGGTAGACCCATTCCTTTCCGCCCCCATTCGGGGGAAAATAACAGGCACGTCACGAGCAGCCCAGGACCAGCTGGGTGCTCGCCACTCGTGCTTGCCTCGTAGGATACGATCAATTGAGTGCAAACCCCACACATACCTGTACGTCGCAGTCCATAGTAAATCTGTCAGGAGGGAGTCACTCCAAAGGCCGGCTAGGTACCGCACATCATGCCCTCGCCTCTTGCTCATCTGTTGGGCGAGCCCAGATAGAGCAGGAAATTTGTCCCCCGGGAACGACAAATGGAGGCGGGAATATGACTCGATGATCTTGTGCCATTGGTGAGCCAGCAGATCGCCTGCTAATCGAGCGCTAGACTGTCTGGAGGAATTCAGCGCCTCGTAGTGCCCCTCCTTGAAGAAGATTTTTCGAAATGTGGGCGGCTGAGGACACTGACACGTCCCTACCGTCTTACACTCCCACAGCAGCTCTTTCTTGGCAAAATGAACCACCCTCGGACTCAAGAGCATTTCTTGATGGACCCAACCACGGGAAAACAAAGGCGTACGACGGTTGGTTGGGGAGGGGTGGTCGCGTACCTCTATGCCGCCTAGCTCGAAGTAACCTATTATGTCAAAAGGTTTGCTTTCAGGAGAGGATGTGGTGCCGCTAAGGCGAACGAAGCCGGAGGAGTCGCGAACTGGTAGACCACCGCTGCCATTCGAAGCAGCAGAGGCTGCAATGGTGAGATGCCCGTTCTCATAGATGCTACACATCTTGGCCGACTCCTCTACCCAGTCTTGGGGAGAGTCCTGGATGATGCATAGAGAGTCAATCCAGATGTACGCAATTCCGAGATGGGCGGTAAACTTGATGGCGTCTTGAAAGGTTTTGGAAATGCTGTTCCACTCGATTCGCTCTAGGTGTTGCGCGATGTTGTGGGTGGTGGTAATTAGCGGTTGCGCTCCTCCCCAGCAGTGGCTGAGGCAGCTGTACCGGCCCAGAGTTGGTGAGTTGTGTTCAACGAGACGGATGTCGGTATGGTTGGCGCCGATGTGGATGACTCGGCGCGGGAGTAGAGTTTCTTCCATGCCAGGACAACCCGGGTGGTCGGTCACGCATGTTTTGAGCCAGGAGGAGGCTACCTTATAAGAGTGGGAGGCTAGCGCAGGGGCGACAGAAGAGGTATGCTGTCTGGCGTCGAAGGTGTTCCAGGGACATGGAAGAGCTTAGACAATGTTAGCCAGGGAAACGGTCCTCGGCGGAGGCAGCGGCACTTACCATCAAGCGAAGAGATACTGACAAGTCGGTCGTCCTCTCCACCTCCAGTGCCAAGATAAAGGATCATAATCTTGTGACGATTGTCCCACGCACACCTGGCTTCAAGCACTTCGTCATTGCCCAGGAGTCTTCCCAGCCTCCTTTCAGCCAGTGCCAGAAGAATGCGGCATTGCCAGCAGGTATCAGGAGATGCACGCGCAACTCTTAAGACAGCCTTGGGGTAAAGATGCCTCGGTTTGCTGTTCATAGCCGCCTCGCACTGTTCGCATCTCGTGTCTGGAAGAGGCGCGCGGGATATCAGCGTGTTGCTTGAGGAAGGTGACTCTTCCCACCATGTCGACAGTGACCAAGGCACAGCCTGGGGTTGCAGAGCTGGAGAGTTATTGTCCATGGTTTGGAACGTGCTGTGTTGGTGAGAAAGTGAAGCGAAAGGTGGTTTGTCCAAGTCGTTGGAGGAGGTCCCTTTGGCTGCGTTTTCTGAGCTGGCAGTGGTAACGTCGTAAGCACTAATGTGGTAGAGCCAAGGCACCCAATTGGCAACGGCGCCGTGTTGCTGACGACATCATCACCGGCCTGGTCATTCTCGCGTTTTCGATGGAGCGATCATAGTCAGTTAAGTCTGGTACAGTACCTCTCTCTGGCTCTGCCCGGCGCGAGGGAGATCAAGTATTGGAGGGGCCCCAGGAACAGAATGAGATCGGAGGTCGGTAAGATGTTTGCCTAACTGGATCTCTGTGAACTTTGGTGTCCAGGCGATAGTGGACTAACTGCTTTGATCGCTTGCCGCATATCTGCGACCGCACTCAATGGCGGTATTCGGGACGTGAGGGCAATTGCGCTGCAAACAGGCACTAGCTGGATGCGCTATAACGATAAGTGACAAATGCCGATGGAAGATTGGGTTAGGTAGGTAAGGTGAAATGGAAAAGTGTTTGCGGGAAGAAAGGGAACTGAAATTTTCGAGGAGGGTAAATTTGGGAGAATGACCTGCGGCAATTGACGCCAGGCCACAGTTTACAACGATGGGAAGGAGCAGCCAACAAGATTGTCCACCAAACAACCATGTACTGAAGAGAGGGTTGCGGGTTGCAGTGTTCTCGAAGAACGTAATTGGCATCGATACTGGGGACGAACAAACAGTTCACAAAGAAAAGAAGCGGCAAGAGAAAGAAGGACTAGCAAAAAGAACGAAACTGTTGAAGTAAAAAAGGGAGCCAAAAAATGCAAAAAGTTATTGAGACTCGGATACCGGGAGTCGAACCCGGGGCTGTTGAGAGAGCAGTCACTCCTGAGAAGTGAGAGTCAACGATGTTACCGCTACACCATACCCGATTGAACTGATATGGTCCGATTTCGATGGTGTGTTGGCTCCGTGGCAGTCATTATGAGTGAGTACTTCTGTCTTCAAAGGATCCAGTCACTTTGCCCGCGCCACGATCATCCCCAAGATGAGATAGAAACTAGACAACAAAAGCCTCGACACTGAAATCTCCAAGTCCATGGAAATAGACCAGCAATAATTGTATGTTCAAAACTTTCAAACCAGACCGTCATCCCGCCAACGCCAATGCCACGCTGACAGCTGACCTCGTATCAGGAAACGGACCCCGCTCCGCCGAGGCCAGCTAACCAACAAGGTCCTCAAACTCCGCCCAACTCCGCTTCATGACACGATTGCTTTTGTGTTGCCAAAAGTAAACAAAAGCAACGCTCATTTATCTTCACTTCCCGTGTGAATAAACACACTAGAATAGAGTATATGATCAAGCCGGTTCGGCATTACGACACAAACTAGAAGATGTCTGAATTCGCCTTTCGCCCCGACCCCTCCTCCCACGCCGACTGCGCCGAGAACCACCGGCGCATGCTCGCCGGCGAGCTCTACTACAGCTGGACTCCCGACCTGGTAAAAGGCAGAGCGCGCTGCAAGAGCGCCATGCTCAAGTATAACACGGAGGCAGCGGACGGGGAAACGTCAAGGAGGAGGGTAGCCGAGTTGTTGATGGAGTGAGTTTCATCATCCCCCAGCCCCTTTCATGTCACTCACCTCACCTTATCACACTTACCTCGGCTGTTGTTTTCATGCAGCAACTTAACCTAACCTACCAAACAAAAAGAAAAAAAATGATAGAAACGTTTAGTAGACATTAAGAGAACAAAAAGTTGACAACCAAAACAGCCTCCTCCAAGACCCAACCCCCTTGCCTCCCAAGCTGGACGACCCCGAGCAAGACGCCGACCAATTCGATGACTTCCCCTACATCGACACGCCCATCAAGATGGACTACGGCAGCAATGTCAAGCTGGGCAAGGGGGTGTACATGAACTCGTCGTGCACTTTGCTAGACGTGTGTCCCATCACCATCGGGGCACGCACGCTCATCGGCCCAAATGTCCACTTTTACTCTGCCTCGCACCCCATTGATCCCATCACGCGGAACGGAATGAGGGGCCCGGAGCTAGGGAAGCCGATTACGGTTGGGGAGGATTGTTGGTTTGGTGGGAGTTGTGTGGTGTTGCCGGGCGTGACGATTGGGAGGGGGGTGGTGGTTGGAGCGGGAAGTGTGGTGACGAAGGATGTAGAGGATTTTGTGGTTGTTGCGGGGAATCCGGCGAGGGTGGTGAAGAGGTTGGATGTGGAGAGGGAGAAGTATGAGGCGATGGTAAAGGAGAATAAGGAGAGGGGGCATTAAGAGTAGTGCAAGACGCGAATGAGAGCTGATAATGGAAGAGGTCAGGAATGGTGAAGGGGCAGATGGAGAAGCTGACTTGGACTGGCCGATGAGGCATAACGGAGCGGTCCGTCCCATCAAACGTGGTCAAGATGGCGAACTCAGCCCATCATTCATTCCTCATAGCATCCTCCATCTTTTCTACGCACCTTCTCATTCAACTCTGTTCACCTCTAATTTATTCCCTCCCTGCTCAGAACCCCTCTCCCTCTTTCCCCACCGCCCAAAGAAATCGGTAGGGGTTGTAAGGGAGCGACGCCAGGACCGGGTATTTTGGCCGTGTGTAAAAAGGAGACCAGGATAAGTGATCGGTGTCGTCTGTCCAGTCTCCGGGCGTTTGCGGGGCACGGTGGTGGTCGAGTCTGAAGGGTGTTGATTCCGCTTGGTCTCGCGAGTTTGGGGAGGATACGGTAGACAGGACGAAGCGCTTGTGCGGGTAGGCTTTCTCTGACTCGGCGGTGGAGAGGAATTCGGTGTAGAGGCCAATTGCGTCGCCGAGGGCGCAGCCGATGAGAGCACCGATAGCGCGATCGGCTATGGCTGAGATGACATGTTGGGCTGATGTTGCCTACTGGTGCCTGGAGGCTCGTCGAGGCGGAGTATGTGGTACGGCGCAGTCGGAGGATTCCCATCGTGATCGTTCAATGGATGGAAGAAAGGGAACTGCTTGAAAGACTGCAATGGGAGATGATGACAGAGGGGTTCTGTTGCGATAAGCGACCCCGATAAGGTCCAAGCCGACGCGGGGCAGCTCAGGCCACGTTTTGTGGAGTCGGGCGGGAAGCTTACGGAAAGTGGGCAGCGCTGTTTTAGCGCGATCGGCCCTATGGTTTAGCGCATGTTACAGTGGGTGATCTCGGCACATCCTTTCACGACGACTTCCCGTCACTTCGTTTCTTCCTCTGACAACAAGCATCTATGGTAGATGGTCTCCTCCACGAAGACAAGAATTGCCAACACATCACGCAATTGAATTTAGCATCAAATCAAGTCTTCGGACGCCTTGGACCCAACGGACCGTCGTCTCCTTGAAGGTGTCCAGGACCAACAGCCCACCAGTTGATTACTCGTGCTCAATCCATAAACCACCATCTTACATGGAGGATGGCCCTTGGTTTCGCGTCAAGTGGAAGCAAATGCTATGACATGGTCCCTAACCATGACTGTGCATTTTGATTTCCTTTCTCCCATGATCCTCTCGTATCTTTATCTCGTTCATCGCTGTCTTGCTAAGTTCTGTTTGCTCTAGGAAACAACTTCGGAACGCGACCAGCACGTGTTTGTACCGATATTTTGGCAGCATTTACCCGTAAGCAACAGCCAAACTTATCTGCTTGGTGCAGCACAAAGATGTTGACAGTAGACATTGAAGGAAAAGGTCCCAGGCAAACGGCACCTATCCTCTTGAGAAGCTCTTCGAGGCCCTCATCGGTTCCTACTGCACCTACTCTACATTCCACGCGAAACAGGCGATTGCAGGAAAGACCCGGCCTGCCTTGACCCCATTTACTCCAACTCGTTCGCTGACTCCTCCTCTTCCATCCCTGCCTCCGACATGAAATACGAAGGCACCCGTCAGTGCGGCCTATACGACTGGACTGGACCCCAACCCCGTAATCTCTTTCTCGTACGGCGGAGGCGAAGGGGACCTCCCGGCTTCCTCACATCCATCGCCAATGCTCCGAAATCATGAAGCGGGAGCTTCAAGGGATAATCGTGGTTATGTCGTCGGGTGGCGATGAAGTCGGTTCGTACCCCGGGGATGACAGTCACAAGAACAGGTGTGCTGGCAAGCAGGGCGACATGGAAGGGAGGGCTCTTCACCCGAGTAGGTAGGTAAAAAGCGATGCGAGTTCAATGTCCGTATGTAGGCACTCGTCGGTTAGATGCACGCACTCCGGGCAAGCGAGGCACACCAACCTAACCGACAACGAAGTTATGTCTTGGCGGTTGGTGCTTTCTGAATGGGTCTGGATGTCTCGAAGTCGAAGACTAACCCACGAGGACCGAGATGCCTGTTGATAGAACGAGCCACATCGAGGTTTCGCTTTGGGTGGGGTGGTATTCAAAATCTTTCCTATGCTTTGCCTTGAGGTTTTTAAAAAAAAAAAAAATCAATTTCTCAGCCATCACCTCGGACTTTCCCCAAGTCGGATCGCAACTCAATTTTACCGGCTACGCTATACGCGAACTCGTTGCAACGAACTTTACCATCAACAATGACAGCGACCTCAACCTCGGAAGCGGCGTTTACAATAAGGCAGGCCGTGGCTATCCTGACGTCAGCGCTGTTGATGATCACTATCTGGTTCGGTTCGCTGGTGATTGGCACGCGATTGGAAGCACGTCGCTGGCGGCTCCGGTGTGGGGCGCGGTGTTAACGTTGGCTGTGCACGTTGAGAAAACACGTTGAGGAGAGAGTGAAGGTGGTGATGAAGGGGTGTGAGGGAGGTTGGGGTTTGTTCATCCTTTTGCGTGTAAGTTTTCCATTTCCTTTCGCCGATGTGGGAAGAAAGGGTAAGGTATGGACCGTGGTGGATGTGGGAAGCGGTTTGGGTAGGGAAAGGAATGGGAGGCGCGACGGTGTAGCGTATAGCCGATGGGCGGGAAAAAGATGATACGAGACCACGCGATAGGGCTGACAAAAACCGAATGCGAAACAAACAGTGTGCGGATCCCGACATCTTCAACGACGTTACGATCGGAGTGAATTCCGCTTGTGGGTTCCTGGCAGCGGAGGGATGGGATGCGGTTACCGGGCTTGGCGAGCTTCGATTGTTGTGAGTGTCCTCTCTGTTCCGGTCGTCCTTGGGGGTATTTCTAGACGCTGTGCTGACACATGAAACGTGGATAACAGCACCTCGAATCCCCCCCCCAAAGCTTTCATGTTTGGATCTGTTGACGAATCCAGTCTGCTCTGATCGGCGCGAATGAATGTTCGATCAACATCGACAACTGAACGCGATTCAGTCGGCGGAAGATACGGGGCCTTGGTTTATAATCAACAACCGCGTTATCGAAGATTCTAGACTTGTCATTGGAGGTGTTGCCGAGCGGTGTGTACATGTACGTAACGGGGCGCTTGCGGATCTCGGATGCTGTTTCTCCACTGACCTGTGGTGGTTCCCACTGTAGTGTATGGGATGGAATGGTGAGGTTGAACTTGATGATATCGACAGCAGTGAAGCGGGAGTGTACATAGTGTACCTTTCACGTGGGCATCAATAGCTCACGGGTCCGGGCCGGCGCCGAGACGACGGTACCGTAGCACCGGCGGCAGTTGCAAATAAGACGGGCGGTTCGGTAGGAAGAGCCGGGACGACTCCACTCGCGGGGGTCTGGGTACACCTCGCTTAGAGGCCTAGGTACCGATGATACGAAACTTGGCGAATGATGACGTCGGTCATCCCATCAACTGAGGGGGGATTACACGGCCAGAACGGCCCTCAGGTACACGATACAAGATACCGTTAGGCGATAGATACATAGTTGACTGGCAAGAATGATGGATGAGAAGAGAGAGGCAGCTGCCAAAGACGAGATGGATACCTCAATGGGAATACGATGCGCTGGAAGGCCCCACGTCCTTCTGTGGGGTCACGACCGGAGCTGTCTCCATGATATGTGGGGATCATGGTTTACAAATACAAATACAGCTCACTAATCGCTGGCCATGCGTGGACGAGGAGGGGGGACGGATTGACCTTCGACATATAAACAAATACCTCGACCTTCTTCTTCTACCTCTGCTCTTTCCAACCTTTTTCACTCTCCATCTCATCTCATCTCATCTCTTCTCATCTTGTCTTTCATCTACACCAGATTTACCATAATACCTAGTTCACAATGTCTCTCCCCTCTACTCAGCCGCAGTGGGTCGTCACCAGCAAGGAGAAGGGCTTTGATGGCCTCATCAAGGAGCAGGGCCCCGTCCCCAAGCCCGGTGACAACGACGTTCTCGTCCGTCTCCACGGTGCTTCCCTGAACTACCGTGATCTCATCATCCCCCAGGTTCGTACATCTCACCATCATGTCACACTAACTCATATCGAACAGACAGCTGACAAAGAAATACAGGGCAAGTACCCTTTCCCCATCAACCTCCCCGTCGTTGCCGCCTCCGATGGTGCCGGTGAGGTCGTTGCCGTTGGCTCCAAGGTCACCAAGTGGAAGAAGGGCGACAAGGTCACCACCCTCTTCAACCAGTGGCACCAGTTCGGCGACATCGACGTCCGCGCTGCCTCCTCTGGCCTCGGCGGTGTTTTCGATGGCACCCTCCGCCAGTACGGTGTCTTCCACGAGGACGGCGTCGTCCGCACCCCCTCCAACCTCAACGATGTTGAGGCCGCTACCCTCGTGTGCGCCGGTGTGACTTCGTGGAACGCCCTCTACGGCCTCAAGGCCCTCAAGCCCGGCCAGTGGGTCCTCACCCAGGGTACCGGTGGTGTTTCCCTCTTTGCCCTCCAGTTCGCCAAGGCCGGTGGTGCCAAGGTGATCGCCACCACCTCTTCCAAGGAGAAGGCCGAGATGCTCAAGAAGCTCGGTGCTGATCACGTCATCAACTACCGCGAGGACCCCAACTGGGGCGAGACTGCCCGCAAGCTCACCCCCAACAACCAGGGTGTTGACCACATCATCGAGGTCGGTGGTGCCGGCACCCTCGGCCAGAGCATGGCCGCCATCAAGTACGAGGGTATCATTTCCATCATCGGTTTCCTCGGTGGTGTTCAGCCCAAGGAGAGCATCCTCGAGACCCTCAGCAGAATCTGCACTGTTCGTGGTGTCTACGTCGGTAGCAGGCAGCTCATGGAGGACATGTGCGCTGCCATTGAGGCCAACAACATCCACCCCGTTGTTGACAAGACCATCTTCACCTTGGACCAGGCCAAGGAGGCTTATGAGTACATGGTAAGTCACTATTTCCGGGGTTTCCAAGTGGTGATGAGAGAGAGATGTATGCTGACAATTGAAAACAGTGGGCCCAGAAGCACTTCGGCAAGGTTGGCATCAAGATCGAGTAGATGTGCCAATGATTGCGGATTGGCATCAGGATTGGGTAGAGATTTTGATGTTGTGATGAAATGCAATAGTATAATGATACCTTCTTGTTGACACAACAGTGGTGCGCCTTCTTTTTCGTCCTTCCTGGTGTACTGATTCGACTTGGGATGATTACCTAGTTCTTGGGGTTGTCCCCTCTCAAGATTTCCAGGTTCCCTTCCATTTCTGCTCGACACCACCATTGTTATAGATGATACTCCTGCGGTCTGGTAACCTTGATGCCGTTCATAACCCAAAGCCGATCAACGCCCATATCCGTACTGCCACTGTTCATGAGTTAGCTGCTTGTTTTCTTATAGACATCTGTCCCGGGGCATGAAAGTGAGAGACTTACTCATCCTTCAACGTGTACGTCGGTTCGGTCTGGCCAGCAGCGGGATTGGGGTTTCTGAAGATGACGTTCTTGGTCTGTCCCACCACAAAAGGTCAGTAAACTCAGCTCCTCAAAAAGGGAACTCATCAGGAGACGGAAAACTCACCAAACCAAGCGTCAAGTGTATCGCCGCCGGCTGAACCTCCACGCTCTCCAACTCTTCCGCATTCTTCCCTTCCTCAATCAGCTTAACCAAATTCCTCGCCGCCACCGCTGCCTGCACCATCCCTGGCCTCGCCGCTTTATGCGCCCCCGAATCCGCAATATCGCCCACAGCAAACATGAAGTCCGAAAACCGTTCATCAGCGAACTGCATCGTCGGCTTCACCTTGACAAACCCATTTTTGGGATTAATCACCCTCCCCCTCTCCTCTTCTTTCTCTTCCAACCCCATCAAGAACTGATTATTAGCCTCCTGCCCCGTAGCCTGCACCACCACATCCCCCTCCACCACACTCCCATCCACCAATCTCACCTCCATCTTTTTCTCCCTTTCCTCTCCAGGCACCGGGAGTGCCCACCCCCCTTCCTCCGGCGGCACCACCGCCCTTTTTCCAAGTACCGTTTCCACCCCCAGTTCAGCAAACCGCTCCTTGATAATCTCGCTCAGTTGTTCATGATAAACAGGCATCAACTGCTCGCGCGAATGAACCAGCGTCACGCGCTTAGCGGGGTACAGCTCCTTGAGGTCACAAGCCATTTGCACCCCCACTGCGCCACCCCCCACAATCACCACGTGTTTGGTCTCAGGGTGGGCGATGGCGTTTTGGAAGGATTGTAGGAACGAAATGGAGAGAGGTTTGGTGTCGTGGGGGGAGGTGCCGGGTGGAGAAAGGCGGGTGCCGGTTGCGCAGAGGAGAAAGTCGAAGGGGATTTTGGTTGTTTTCTCCAAAGAGAAGGAGGAAGGGGAAGAGGAAAAAGAAACGGGCCGGTCGAGGGTGAGGAGGTTATTGCCCTTGGGCGAGGTAGACAGAGAGAGGACTTTGGCGGGGAGGATCAGATGGGAGGAAGGGGAAGAGGAGGAGGAGGAAAAGAGGGAGGTGTAAGGGATGAAGGCTTTGTGTTCGTGCGAGGGGAGAATGGCGAAGCGGGGGAAGGCGAAGAGGTGGTGGAAGTGGGTGTGGGGTTCTATGAGGATGACCTGGAGGTTGCCTGTGTTAGTTGGGGGTTTTGATGGTGAGGATGGAACAAATGGTGAGCCTTACTCGATGAGACGAGGGAAGGAGGTTTGCGAGTTCTTTGGCTGCGGCCTTTTAAGCGATGGTCAGCATTTCATTTTGAGAATTCGTGCCGTGAATGGGCAAGAAGGGCCCTAACTCACCTTCCCAACATATGACCCTCCTACCACAACCACATTTTTGAGTGCGTTGACAGCCATATCTGTCTGTGGTTGTTGCACGTTGCGATCCATGGACATTTGGAGAACAAAGCTGAATAAAAAGACGACAGAAGCAACCACGAGAGGTGCAGAAATCAGCGAGAGTCTTGGGAAGTACTTCATTATCAGATCAAAATCAAAAAAGAGGTAAGCAGTCGAATTATAAGGACACAACGCCAAGAGATGGTGTCCTGGTTAACTCCGAGCTGTTATCAGATCATCTCGGAGATGTCAACCCCTACCAATGGGGCGGTCGGTGGTGATTGGCCGATAGCTCCTAGCGCCGTCTTGACCGTTTGTCGTTGAGCCCCGTTACCGAGACGAGTTGCTCCAATCGGGGGATAGTTCGGGGTTAAGAAGTGTATAGAGGGAAAACGATGTCCCCTTGTTCTTCAATTGATGACTGTTGTGACGGGAAAGCTGACTAGAGGTACCTAACACCAGTGGTGATATTCAGGGATTATCAATTTTTTGTAATCCGGATCAAAATGCTAATCCCCGACCTCTCCGTCCTCCGAAGTCGGGTCACGGCCGCCTCAATCATCCTACATCCGTTACCCTTTCTCCGTCATCTCTCTTTCCTCATCATGGTGAGCCAACATTAAAGCATCACGCCTTCCCAATACATATAGGCCTTCAGTTCCTTCCCATCAACTCCTCAACCACCGAGCCACCGCCGCTCCCCACCTCACCGCCCCCTTATACGTCCACATCCCCGGCGCATTCCCTTCTCCCAATCCCTCAATTGCCTGCGCCAATGCCTCCCCCGTCTTCGTCGTCCCCCCATCCTCCATTTCCAGAACCTCCTCTTTTACCTCCACAAGTCCATACATATAAGTCTTGAACCCAAAAACCACCGCCTCCGTCTTTCTCAGTCTCCAAACACCTTGCAACTCAACCCTCAATCTCGCCTTCTCCGCCTCTTCGTCCCCAAACTCCGTCACCTCCTCCAATGTATCCAAGTCCTTCTGATGCACGTGGTTACCGCCCGGGCAATAGAGGTCGGGATGTAACTGCATAGCCCAATTCATCCTCTTGACGAGCTTGTCGCAGGACAAACGGGCAAAGAAGCGTTCCATTGACGGCCCGATTTTCTCGTAGGATGGTACAGGGGCGTGGATCTGCGAAATGGGGAGACCGAGTTTGGAGGAGGGGGAAAAGCCGGAGGGGTGCAGGTTCATGAAGGCGACGCACTTGTGCTCCATCTCACTGGTGGTGGGGGAGTTGGGTTTCGGGAAGGGAAGCAAGAGGAAGAAATCGTCTTCTACGGTTTGGGCTATCACCCTCAAACAGTCGAGGGGGTCGGAGGGAGGCGGGGACAGGGGGGAGGAAGAATTGGTGATCAAGTTGTGGAAAGTCGTGTCGGGGCAACCGGGATAGGAAGAGACGATGCGGAACATGGTCGGATACCGGACGGGGAGGTATTCGCCTAGCAGGTACGTGTATAACTCCTTGACAGCGGCCTGACCTTCGGGCAGAACGCCCATGACTTCGGAGGCGTGAAGGGAGAGGATCTTTTGGCGGGAACGTATACGGGAGAGGTAGTTGCTGTCCATTAGGATGAGGTCCGAGGGGGTGCTGTTTTGAAGGCCTATGGTGGTGGAGTGTTAGTGGTTGGCGATGGATATAAGGAGCACGGATGAAAGAAGGGATTACGGTACCCATGGTGATGTGGTATTTGGGCTTGAAGGGGCGGAGCTTCAGCGGCTCAGTCGTTTTCCAGTCAAAGTCCGGCAAGGGAACAATGGTTGCTTCGTCGGTTTTCTCATTTTGTTGATCGCCGGTGCTGCCGTGAAGGAATGGTGTTTTCTCATCGACAGACAGCGATGAGGTGGTACATCTCTGACGGGAACGGAGCCACAGATGAGCTCCTACGGCCAGGACAACGAGGAATAAGATGGTAAAGCCGGTTAATGACGTGGTGATCATTGCAAAATGAGTGAACGACTCGATTCCTCAAGGTGTTGTTGATGTCGGCCTCTTCACATACAGAAAGAGTCATTATAAATTCTGTAGAGGTATTCATTCTTGATAACACTGCTGATAACAAAGGTTCCACTTGTCAGTGACGTACCTGAGGGGTACGGGGAATTATTACCCGTTATTTACTAGTGGACGATAAGGTCAAACAATGCGAAGCCGGCCAGTCCAGTCCCTGTCGTGAACCACTACACCACACCAGTTCGCCAAGTTCAGCCAGTTAGTAGTGCACCGACGACAAACCACCGATAGTCGACCTCGGTACCTCTAATGATAGTTGGAAACGCACGACATGTCATCAAATTTCTTTTATTTGCTTGAAATGTTATAGTGGTATCAAAATTGGGAGCGTAACACATGAGGACATCACCGAAGGAACGACAGGAAAGAGATATCATAATCCGTCCATCCAAACCACATGACAATCTCCAAGACCGACCAACAACGCACCAACCAAACCGAACCGTCCCTTGTCTTTCTAAGCGTTAGGAGCATTCACATGACCCAGTCCCTTCTTCTCATCCAACTCGGCCCCTGTAGCAGTAGAGGTAATAGTTCCCGTCTCCTTTGCCCTCCTCTCCTCCTCTGCTCTCCTCTCCTTCTCCGCCTCCTTGATCCGATCAAACTCATAAAGTGGCTCCAGCTTCGCATTCCTCTGCCAAAACACCCATCTCTTGATGAACCACGGCAGCGCCTTGGTGCACTGATACGACATGAACTTGCTCGTCTTCACAGCAAAGACATAATCCAACTCCTCGAGCGTCTTCTGCTTCGTCTCCGGCACGACCAAGAAGATGGCAATAAACGCCACCAGGTTGAAGCCCGCGTACAGACCAAAGGCGCCGACGGTGCCGAGAGAGTCAAGCAGGAAGGGGAAGGTAATACCCAAAACAGATGCCCAGAAGAGACAGGTGGCAACGGCAAAGCCCATGCCTACTTCTCTGTGAGAGAGGGGGAAGACTTCGGCCGAGTAGGTGAAGGGGACAGGACCTTCACCGGGGGAGTAGAACGCGGCGAAGAGGAAGACGAATAAGGCGACGAGGCCGGTCCGGGCAGGGCCCATGTCGAGCAAGGTGAAGAGGCCGGCTGCTAGCAGGGTCCACATCATTTGCGGGAAGGTAAAGAGAAGTAGAGAGCGCCGGCCAAAGGTGTCGATGGTCCAGAAGGCGGGGAAGGCGAAGAGCCAGTTGACTAGACCGAAGCCGAAGGACGAAAGCAGGGCTTGAAATTCGGTGGAGCCGGAATCCTTGAAGATGGTGGTGCTGTAAAAGGCGATGATGTTGATTCCGCACATCTGCTGGGCAATCATGACGGTGAAAGCGGCGAGGGTGGCGCGGCGAACACGAGGGACGGTGAAGAGCTCAACGAAGCGCTTGGCATAGTTGGAGCCGGCGAGGAGCTGGTGCTCGACTTCCAATTGCGAGTGGATGTAGAACATGTCGCGGGCAACTTGGATAGGGTGGTTGCGCAGCTTGACCATGGATTTCCAGGCTTCTGGGTAGCGGCCCTTCTTCATGTACCAGCGCGGGGACTCGGGGCAGAGATAGATGAGTAGAAGCAGAGGCACGGCGGGAATGAAGGGGGCACCGAGCATGAGGCGCCAGTTGACATTGGAGCTGGCGTGGAAGACGGCAAGGTTAAATGCGGTGCCCAGGAAGATGCCGAAGGCTGTCCACATTTCTGGAAAGGTCTGGTGTTAGCATCTTTCCGTCATCAATTAGCTGTAGTAAGGAACACTTGGGAGTACTCACGCCATGACATGACCAGCGCACCTCGAATAGAAGCAGGCGAGTTTTCCGCGGCATAAATCGGCACCGTTGATGCCTTCACACCCATACCGATACCCATCAGCAGACGGCAGGCCAGTTGCTGGGGCCATGTGTGACAGAAAGCAGAACCGATGACGGGCCAGATACAGAAGTGAGCAGAGACAAAGATAACACCACGACGACCGATCCAGTTGTTGATGGGATCAGAAAGCCAGCAACCGATGAATCTGTTTAATGTTAGTCAATATTGAACCGACAACTGCAGGAAACCACCGTGTCTGTTGAACGTGGAAAAAGAAGAAACAGAGAAAACTTACGCGCTCCCAATATAGGGCCCAGCATTGATCAATCCGACAAGTAACTTCTCCCTCGCAGTGTCCCCTCCGATACCGTAATAGTTGGGGAAGAAGATATTCGCGCCATTCGTGCCCGTCTGATCCCAACCTTGGACAGCAGCACCGATCGAGCAAGTCGCAATCGTCAGGAACAATCTCGCCGGCAGCCGCCACTTGTGTTCGACCTCCTTCAAAAGTACTGCCTTCTCCTCATCATCCAAGGCTTCTGGGCCCGAGATGGACGCATAGTTGTCCGGGGATTGGGCGATGAGTGCTCCCTTACGGAAGAGAGGGAGGTGCTCGGTTAGGTTCTTTTCGGCGCAAAAGGTCTCGACGCGTGACAGGAGCTCGACGCGGGAAAGGCCTTCGAGCGGGTTCTTGAGCTTGGCTTCGAGGTTAACGTTGGCTTCGAGGTTGGACGAGGTTTGTTCAATGTGCGAGCCGGTGACACCCTTGGGTTCTCTGGGTGGGTGTTAGTAAAACAGGTCTTCTTGAGAGAACTTGAGGAGACTTGTGGAACTAAAGACTTACCCGGCAGTGCCGCTACTGTCCAGGTCTGGATTGTGGCCCATGGTCAAGGTGAACGCTTGGTCACTTACACCAAGCAAGCCCCTAGAGTGTATTAACTTTCTGGGAAGCTGGTGTCGGGGAGAAAGGGAATGATGAAGGAGAAAGAGACACGGCGACGAAGACGGAACACCAAATCCGGGGTACCGGAGGAAGATATACGTTTTTTCCCCTCCTCAGTCCCCATCACCCCCAGTCCCCGGATTCCAACGCCAGCCTTTCAATAAGGTCAGGGTTTTCCATGGTTCCCCAATATTGGCCTCCATCTTTTTTTTTTTTTTTTTTTGCTCGCCATGGATCTCACTCAGCGTGCTATGTAGTGCACTGTGTAGGCTCGGGCCAGGCCAAGACGGCTTCAGGAAGGGATCATCGGTACGTACTCGGCAAACCAATTGGAGGGCATTCGAGACACTGTACGAGTACGACTTGGGGGAGCACTCCTCCTCACTCCCGTTGGAGGTTGTACCACACCCACAACACGGGATGGGCTCATGTGTAGTGGTCCAGTCGTTCTTGGACCGTCCGGCTATGTTTAACCACACATGGTAACCCGTAATGTAACGTAGTCCTGACTGTGGACTGTGTAGGTAAGACTGCCGCTGAGAAGGAAATGCAGTCCGCTTGGCTGGTCTATTGACAGACTGACCTTCAATGTTCTTGGCTGGCCTGATTCTTTCCGACCCCTGATCAACTTTTCCGAGTCTTTGCTTGTTAGGTAAAAGTCGTCTTTGCCTGCCAGTGACTGCCTTGTTCTCCGTCCCGGCATGTCGTCGATCTTGACCGGCTTCAGCGATTGGGTTGCCAGCGTGTGGAGCCTTTGGCGCAGGCCACAGCGGCCGACCCCAGCTTTTCGGGGGTTTATATGCGGGGGACGGGGGGGAAGGGTGGTATTTGCTTTGTGGAGAGGTGGAGAGATGCTGGGGAATCCCAAAGAACCAAGCCATATGGTACTCCACATTTTACCGTTCTCCTTCGGCTTTCGACCTTTTGTTGGGCCGAAGGGTGATTCACTTTCTGTACATGTTTTCTTTTTGGGGGTCTGCTTACCTTTTTGAATTGGAGACACAAGAGGTTTGGTGGACTGGAAGTACTTGGTGAGAAAAAGAGTCAACATCAGCCAAAACAATGGTCGTACTTGCATGATTGGGGTCTTGGGGGTGTGTTACCCCTCACCTGTCATGCCGGTCGGTTTCGATGAACGATGGCGGTTGACTGAACCGTCATTCAAGCTCCTGACATTCATTGTCGTACTGGGGAAGGTACGCAGTAGGTAGGCGAGTGAAGTCAAAGTAACGCCTCGCTCCATCTCCTTTTCCCCAGACCCAGACAGATCCCAGAAGCCACGATCAACATCGCGGAGAGCCCGTCCCCTCGCGCATCAGGAACGTACAAGTCGACACTTCTCAAACAGCGTTCCAGTCCGAGTCCCTTCCTTCAAGTAGGTCCAGTTCCATCTCGATCTCCAAGGGAAAGAACCAGACCACGACCCAAGACCTGAGCTTGGTCTACACATGCAGGTCTCGCCCGTTCTAGAATTTGGGATTTGAAAGTTGGACTCGCCGTTGATCTCTTCGATCTTCGCCTTCAACTTGCCAAAGACTAGAAATTTCAAGCAGAGTTGCAAAATTCCCAATCGAGCGCACCAGTCTTTGACCCCCATCTACCACCCCTTGAGCCCCCAGTGAAGAATCTACACTATTTTTACTCCCTTCCTCGTTTGCGCCTGTTAGTCACATACCTACCTAATAACCCAACTTTGTGTTCCCCTCCTTCCCTCCCCTTTTGGGTATTCTCGTCCGCCACTTGCCATGACCTACCCCCAAACCACTAGCCCCCAATCAACTCGATCCCGATTCCACACGGCGCAAAAACCATTGCCGTTGCTTTCCTCTTTGGTCTACTTCTGACAAGCGTACTGTGTAGACACTTTGCTTGGCTTGCATTGCGGCGACAAAGCAGTTTGAAGGACGGCGTCATGAAATTCCCAACCATCAAAAACACAAAGAGGAGGACTCAGACACGGCGATTGCACACGACCAACAACGCCTTGGCTGACGACGGTGGCAGTCGCAGCAGGCGAATTCTTTGTTTTGGAAATTGCAAAAGCCCTGTACCTATCTCACGTGCAACCGTGCAAGAAGCAGTCAGGGTCCTTGGGGTCCTCGATGTCATCTTTTTTTTCCCTCCTTCAGCTTCATGTTCATGTTCTCGTGCGCTTCTGTATCTGTTCAAGCCATTGTCTTTCTGTCCTTGAGGTTCTGATCCCATATGTACCTACAAACAGCCCTGGCAGCCTTATCGCAGCAATGTCACACCTTGATGCACCTGAGTACAGTGTTGGGCAGGATTTGCTAGTGACCGTGGTGGTGAGTGGCGATCAACATGCAGCGATACTATCGTCCAAACTAGTAGTTACCTACTAGTGTATAGGTGAAAAGTGACTGGTCAGTGAGTGGTCCGAATCCGAACAACGCAGTTGTCTTTTCTCCCAGATAAGACAGGGGCATTCCCTCCCGGCTGTCTCACGCCTGTCTCCCTCCCTCCGATTTCGATCCTCGAAGCACGCGATTGTGTACCTCCCCACCCCTCTTCCATTCTCTTCCCCCCCTCCCTCTCCGGGAAATAAAAGAGAGAGATATATACATATATATAAAATAAGTAGAAAGCTCGATAAGAAGTAAACGCCAAGAATCCAAATCACAAAATCCCCCCCTCCCCCCCCCCCCCCCCCCCCCCCCCCCCCGGTTTTAAGTGAATCGGTCAATATGCCGTTATAACCGCATTGCGTGCCGCCTCTTGTTTAAAAGAAGGGGGGGCCAAGCCTTGTTCATAGTGGTTGGCGACATCCGACCCGTTACCGTCTCCCGTCTTTTACCGATCGGCAAACTGAACACGCCACGCCAACGGGCATCAACCTAGCCCACCCTTTTCTACGTCTAGATGCCTGTCATGCCCGACGCCCGACCGCTGAGGAACACGCCGTAAGACGATGCTACGTCGGGGGAGAGCTAATCCGAGATAGTCAAGGTACTACGGCAGTGAAGACCCTATTTTTGGGGAGACAGTCAGAGAGGATGGAAACTTCAGATTTCGAGGCTGTAAGAGTTTTGGGGAAAGGTATCGACAGAATCAGTGCAGAAGTGTAGGTAGGTAGGCAAAATACATGTACTACGTGGGTGCAAGGGGTAAGTGATCGTCTATTCATTCATCATACCAGTCCTGCACTACATCATGGAGAACAAGAAGAAGGGCAAGAAAAGGAAGGTGACTCAAATCCATCATCGCTCATGGTAAAAAACATGGCGCTATCTTTCTTGTTGTCCAGAGAGGGAGCACGACTCAATGAGAACGCATAAAACGAAAGAGCCCAAGAGAGACAAGCACTGAAAGAGCAAGGAAGACGACGGACGGAAAGAAGAAGCGCAAAATTGGGAGAAAAGAGAGACCCGAAACCAGCCAAATGTCTATATATAGCGAATTCGTCAAAAGCGGAAGAAGCTGGAAGTAGCAAGCAGTGTATGACAATGAAAAGAACTGAAATTGATCATGCCGTCATCCATCAGCTTGAGTAAGCTGTAGTAGTGTGTAGGTAAGGTCCGGGACCAGACAAGAAAACAGAAGACCAAAAAGAGACAACTTGAAGTAGCGAAAACGTCATCAACCGACTACCAACGGCAAACATACCCACTGCTGGCCAACAAAAACAACATCAACAACAGAACGGCAACAACGATACCACAACAAACGCTGGCACACCACACACGCTCCCCGTATCCTCCTCTCCGCTTCGCAAGGCAGCATCCATCTCTCCTTTGTATCCGAGAACAGCAATTAAATCCTCCTACGTCGTCTCCTCATCTCCCACCCTGTTCGTACCAATTTCCCCCCGGACGCCAATTGTTTCGGAGTAGGTACTTCGCTCTCTCCCATCCTCTTCACATTCCCAAACATTCCCCGAACCCTCCGAATCCTCTTCACTTTCTGAAAGACCTAATCTCTCCATTTCCTCGGCCATGCTATCGGTAATACCAGTATTCTATTCCGCTGCCGAAGCACCAGCATTACTCGACCCAGCAACAGTAGTGGCACTAGCAGAGGCGCTAGATCGTCCTCGTGTCGTCTGCGCAACAACTTCCCTGGCATAGAACTCTACCAGCATGGTGGCGTATGCTTCAAGGTCTTCGACAGGAACCGCCAGGCGGAAGTCGTTGAGAAGGAGAAATTGGAGCTCGAGATGGTTGAGTTCTGGGAGGGGAAGGCCGCCGACCTGGATCGTTTTGTTAGTACCTGCTGGCTGGATGTTTGGACCCAGAAGTGAAGAGAGAAGAGGCGATGAAATAGAGGAGGGAGGTAAAAGTGTTGATGAACGAATGGAAGGGAAGGGGAGTGGAGGCACAGGCAGGGGTAGCAGAGGGGAGAGAGGACGGAAGAAAGTGGAGGAGAAGTGGATTGGGATAGGGGGAGGGGCGGAAAAAAAAGGGAGGGAACAGGGGAAAGTAAACATACCTTAGCATAACGCGAGTTAGTATAAAACACATCGCTAAAGAACTTGCTCGCGCACGTCACTCCAGCGATGATCAACCTGTGAATGTTGAAGCTGTCCACGACAAAATACGTCGCCTGCTCGTCCTCCTCTTCCTGTTCCCTTGCCCTCCTGCTCCCACTACTCTGCCTTGGCTCATCCGGCATCTCTTCGTCGTCATCGTCGGCCAAGTCCGAGTCTGTCTCGTCGCTATCATGTCTCTTGTCATCATCAGGCGAATCCCGCATAGGGACATCTGGATCATCTGCCGTCCCCTTTTCGTAACCCGCCGTCGCAGAAGCTTGCTTCTCCCTCTCCTGTCGGGCACGCTGCTCCTCGTGGTGTCTTCTTCTCCGCTCCTCTTCGCTTTTCATCACCATATCGTTAACTCTTTCCGTCATGCGGTCAAAGTAGACCAGCAGTGACAAAAACACCTCATATGTGGTGGGGCAGTATTTGTGGATGCGGGTGAGGTAGCTGAGAATTGTGATGGCCGGCACGTTCTTACCGTGGAAGGCGAGGACAGAGGAGGAAAGCGGGGACATGTGTCCGCTGCTGCTGCTGTGTCCGACCTCCCTACTGCTCCCTGCGCCATTCCCAGTTCCTGGCCCTCCGCTACTGCTCCCATTCCGGCCTCGGCCCCCGCTACTTTCCTCGCCTTCCTTCTCTCGTCGTTGTCGCTCCTCTTGGTGTCTCGCCTGCGCCTCCGCCTGCCTCATATGCACCTGATTCCTCTGCAATGCGTCATGCTGTAAGTCGTTTGTAGTCGTGATCTTGGTCAAAAGCGCCGCCACCATCTCGATGATATCCGAGATGGGCATCCCGCTGATTTCGTAGCGCATTTGTTGGAGCGGGGGGTCGTCGGTAAGCATGCCATTGCCAGTTCCGGAAGAGGCAGAGAGCGGGTGGCCATCTTGTGAAACGAGCGTTTGGATGTGGTGGAGGTCGCGGATCTTGATCACCTTGGGCTGGGGTGGAGGAGGGAGTTGGTGAGCTTGTTGGTAGTTGGGGATGCGAGCAGTGGGGGTGTTGGGTCGGTCATCGATTGGGAGATGGTTGTTGGACGGAACAGTGCGGTGGCTGTGCTGGACAGACGGGTTCCAACTGCGACCGTTGCTGTCGGCGTCCAGAGCCGGAGAGGGGATACCTCTCCCACCCCCAGAATGGTCGGCGGGCACTACGGTGGCTGCGGTGCTAGTAGACGAGGCGGTAGAAGACGAAGCTGAAGACGGGTCATGCGCCGATGTTGGGACCGTTTCGTGGACGCCATGCTGCTGCTGCTGCTGCTGCTGCTGCTGTTGTTGTTGTTGTTGCTGTTGTTGTTGTTGTTGCTGTTGCTGTTGTTGTTGTTGTTGTTGTTGTTGTTGTTGTTGTTGTTGTTGTTGTTGTTGTTGTTGTTGTTGTTGTTGTTGTTGTTGTTGTTGTTGTTGTTGTTGTTGTCGGAGGGGTCTGTTTGGAGAAGCAGACGAAGGTGGGGAAGGGAAACGGGAGGCGCCTCCGGTGAACTCTTGGTGGTGCTTTGCCTGTGCGTCATCGGTGCTTGGGGTGGACTCCATCCAGCCTTGAGGTTGCTGTTGCTGCGAAGAGGAAGCATATCGTGGAATTGGAGTCGTAGCGATTGCGGCGGCCTGCCTCCTAGGGCTCGGGGTCGGGCGAGACTGAGGGTTATGAATCGAGGTCGTTCTTGGGCGGGTGGCGGCCGCGGACGAGGTGGTCGTTGATGGCGAGGAGGAGGAGTGGGAGGGGCTTTGATAGTGGGACGAGGAGTGTTGAGGGTGCATCCTGTCGTGGAAGCGCGGAGTATCGGTAAAGACGTCACCCATTAGAGCAGCCATCCTGGCATTGTCTGCTGGTTGTCTCTTGTCTGTCTGTGTCTATCTGGCGTCTGGAAGTCTGGGTGTTTGCCTGTTGTCGCGGCGTCTATCGAAAACTGTCGTCGTATGATGGATGCTATTGCGGTCGGATGTTGGAGTAGAAGCGAAGTGGTATCGGAGGCGTTTACCGGGTCGTCATTTGTGGTACGGAACTGGCTGGCTGGTTGGAAGAGTGGATGGATGGATGGATGGATGTCGAGGCTGCGGTCGGTGTCGATGCAAACAGAGTCAGTCACGGCGACTCTCATAAGTCCAATGACTGCGGGATTGATGCGATGGCGGGAGGTTGCAAACTGCAATCAAGACGGGACTTGTCGAAATTGGATGGTCCGTCGGGTTGGATTGCGGAAACACAGAGGATGAGGTAAGGTAGAGTACTAGTGTAAGGTAGTGTACTAGGTAATTGCCAAGGTAGTAAGGTAGGTACTAATCGGTATCGGGACGGCATCAGGTCGAAACGCCCACCCCAGAGTGGGGGCTTCCTTCCCGGTGCCTAGGCTTCAGCTTTGGTGGGCACTGCCGCCGGGGGCGTCGCTACGGGGTCGCTACGGGGCTGTGTCTGGCTGTACGCGGGACGGATGGTAGCGTAGTGTATTGTAACTGAATATTACGCGAACTGAGAGAGGTATACAACAGTGGATCATTATTACTAGTCCTCAGCTGAACTTCCTAGGCGTAACTTTGATCCATGCCCCCTTCAGGTCCTCGGGATAAAACACCAACCACACAAGCGGAACGTCAACACGTGGGCGCGCAAGTCGAGTAAACATTGAGAAGGAAGAGGAAACAACAGAAATACAACCACCAGACAGCCCATCTCGCGACATAACGCCCTTCCACATCCATCCACAACTCTACGACCTCTACCTCAACAAAAGGAAAAACAAGGATGCGCCTATCCTCGTCAACGGTAAAATATCGTGCGCGTCATGCATGCTATGCTAGGTGCGTTGTACAACAAGCAGTGGAAGCACACACAAACGAATTCCGAGATTACTTGCCTATGCAGGTAGGTAGGTAGGTATGTGGTCCGTATCGACTTGACCATATCAACGTTTTACAGAAAAACTTGACCAACCTCCCCTTTCAAACCGATGACCGCTGACCGACATCCTGGTCACTCACCTTCCTTGCTCGGCCCATCGCGCGTCAGTTGTCTTTGTTGTCTATCTTCTGTATGCCACTATGTCGCTGTTGACGCCATTGCCCTTCAGCCCATCAGATGCAAGGTCGGTTACGATGCAGCCCAACCCTGGGACGGGAGACCAGGCTGCCAGCAAACAATATATCCGCCTGTTCAAGGTAAGAGGTAGGTAGGGTATGCTTGCCTGCCACGTCCAGCGCCGTGGATGGCTTGAAGGGCGTCTGAGTTGGTAGGAGCTGTATAAATGGCTCCTTTAGATGAAAAGAGACGTGAGATCGAAGAGTTGAGCGTGTAATTTTACGAAAAGCTGGCGTTTACAGGTACTGGGTACCTGTAAGAACGGAAGCCTCGACCACAAAACACCTTACACCTAAGTTCATTAAAGTTCGAAGCTATATTGAAGCCGGTCTAGAATGGCAGAGGTAAGACAGCAAGGAGGTATCCGTCCTCGTACCACAGCCAGAGGACGACCACGCTTGCGACCGGTACTACTATATGTGAAGCCATTGATTGGTAATTTACGTATTCCACGTATCAGCATCGTTACGTATCAACGGGAACATTGACGTATGAAGTGGGTTCTTCGTGTGACCGCGTTTGACGCAACAAACTCGCCGCGCTCGCTGATGTACAGCAGACTTGGTATCGTTAGCGAGTGATGTGGCAATGGATCCTAGCAAAACTCCTCACTTTCACTCCGCTGGCGCTTATCGAGGCTACATATCTACTTTGATCTATTTGGCTTTCAAGAAGTAGAAGATGTGATGAACCCACAACGGCGGTAGCTTTTGCGTGAAAGAATGGCATCTTGACGTTATTGGCTCTACCTTGTGTAACAACAACTATGACGCCAAACCATGGACACCTACCCATCGCCAACCTCCCGTCGGGTTCGCCACGCCTCATCCATAGTGGGGTATAGTAGCATAGCTATGATAAGTATATGCTACCTAATAATTACAGCACCTTATCCAAATACGAGAGGTCCCGCTTATGAACATGAATGAAGGCCAACTTATCCTCATGTTCAAGGGAATGAGGGACCACTTCCAGCTGTATCAGTTAAGCCTGCAGGAAACAGTTTTGTTTTAGTCTTCCTACATCCAGATCATGGTCTAACGTCTTTTCTTATGTATCATTTCGTATTAACACACCTTCTCTGGTGTACTTTCTTGGCTGAAGGCTGAGGCTGGACCTTTAGCTCGTCTCCTGCTACATTTCATCCACCCATTCGGGTTACAGATAGATGGCCATCATTTCCACGAGCCCAACCAGCCCATTCTCCGAGATCTCATCACTGGTGCCTCACCTTGTAATCCGAATCCGGCAAATACAAATGCCTGTCGGCGCCCTTCTCCGTCAACACCACCATCCTGATGACACCTCCCGAGGAGCCATCCCACTTGATCGCCTCCTTGAGTGCCTCCTTGACAAACGCTACGGCTTCGGCTTCCTCCATTCCTTCCTTCCAGTTGGCGTCGCAGTAACCATAAATGTATGTGGAACCGGAACCACCAATCGAATACGGCTGCTTGTGCAGGGAGCCGCCGAGCGGAATGTTGTACACTTGACCACCGTGGCGGGCATCCCAGCCGGCAATAATGAGGCCGGCACTGTTGAAATCCAATAGTCAGCACGAAATCCGATCTGCGCATGATAAGAGAAGAGGAAGAGGGCGCAAGAGAAAGAGAGAGAAACGCAGCAAAGTGAGATAAAGGGAAGGGGGCCACCAAAAACATACGTCAACCTATCCTTGTTGGCATAAGCAATCTCCTGGAAGACAGCAGCCGCAATCTGTGTCGTCGGAGGCCTGCCGTTGACCATGTGGTACAATCCCAGCTGGTATTGCACAATGTCGGCGACGGCTTGTGTATCGGCGGCGGATCCGGAGCGGCAGCACCAGATGGTGTCGTGTACTTGGGTCAGCTTGTCCGTTACGCGGTTGGCGATGTAGGCGCCTGTGGTTGTGCGGGAGTCGGCTCCTGTTCAAGGTGTCAGCCTGCGATCGACGATTCTGTCTCCGGAATCCAAGGGTGTGTAGTGTTGTTGGCTGGAAGACACTAACCGAGAATAACACCGTCCTTGAATGTGACCGCCATACTGTATTTACATCAAGCTCGTTAGACATCGCTGCTGCTTCGCGTGTGGATACCTGGAATCCTGTCGTGTCGTGGAGAGGCTCGATGTCGTAAGGGAGGGATAGAAGGTCGGGGGAAGCTTACATCGAGGTACCCAAACTATTAGCAGACAAGAAAGTTAGCGGACTACTTCATCTGTTCATGCGCATCGCTTGCGACTATATGATAGGTGGGATTGGAACTAGAACCCTGGGCGCGCAGTGTGGTGTACTTACTTGACCTCACCCTTCTTCAACCTGTCCATGTCGACATGGATGCCATCTGTAGGAGACAGTAGCGGTTAACATGTGTCATCTGTGATCAACCACGGAGGGGGTATGGTGTTGACGGCAGGGAGTTGCGAGACTCGGAGAGAGTTGGTAGGTTGTTGACTTGTAGGCAGTGGTGACGCCGTGATGGTGATGACTTGACATGGAATGCGACGCCGAATGGAAGTTGGAGCTCACCTTCGCTGAGCACGCCCGAAGTTCCAAATTCCATGATGACGGGGCTATCGAGTGGTTGTCGTTCTAACGTAATGCGCAATCAAGTTGTTGGACAGTCTCGTGAACAGTCGGTCGGACGCTCGTCGTAGTGTAAATCGAGAGGACAAAGGCGTGGAGTTGTGGAATCGTTATGGTTTGTCAGTTCCCTTCAAGTTGTGTTGTTCGTTGTACTACTGAAAGGAAGCTCCAACGAACGCTGGGTGAACCTCGAAGGCGGCGAAGGCGGGCCCATCAGAAGGCGGGAAGGCCAGTTGAGTGGACGGGAAGCTCAGGCCCCCTCAGCTCAAGGCAGCTCCAAACACGCGTGTTGCAGACGGCGGGCTTGGCTTGGCTTTCACTCAAAGGGATCACGTGCGATAGCCGCCATGAGCTATGTACTAGGTTCCCTCGAGGTGGGTCGTATCGATTGCTCTTATCTTATCAGTCTCTTTCACGCGATTCGACTCCATCTGATAACGTCATCGTCGGGCTCTCTGCAATGGAGCGATATTCTCTAACCGGGGTTTATGTATACACGGCAGCGTAACCAATGAGACAACAAAGGAAGGGAATTGCCTTGCCATTGTCTTTCGTTGACCTTTTGCAACCACGGCACAGAGGTAATTATCAATACAAAAGACCAATGCTCAATATCTTAACGGCTTTGTTCGCAAAGGGCCCTGGAGCTGGCGGCGGTATAGAAGCAGGCAAATCCATGTCTTTGACAACTTCATTTCGACAGCGCCTTGGAATCTGAACCCCCCTCGGGTCGAGTTCGTCCGGATTGCGACAGGACACCAGTCGATATCGGTATTACGACTGCAATATCCAAGACATTTCCGTCTCTACTCAATGGGCATACCGGCATACGCCGCTCAAGGTCACTTGATGTCCATGCGTGGTTCTCACCTCCCTACAAGTGCAGAATTAACTTTTCCTCCTATTCAACCCTCAATCCATCTTGAGATCTCCTCCCTTCTTTGTCTCTGTTTTGACCTCTGCCCCAGCGCCAGCTTCCCCCGCCTTTTTGGCACCCTCATCTCCACAGCCACAATCATAGAAATCCCCAATCTTGTTACAGTCAAATTGCTCTTTCTTGAGGCGCTTGTTGACCTCATTATGGACAAAGCAGGCCCATCCGGCCGCCGCGTTGCGCCCGCTCGTTTGCGGTGGATACTTCTTTAGCAGCTTCTGGAAGTGCGATGCGCAGTCGCCACAGGGGTAGAGGCGCGCGAACAGCTGGATGTAGGTTTTCAAAGCCAACGATTCTTCGGCGGTCGGGGTCTCGGGGAAGCGCGCCATCATGGTGTGGAAGAGACGCCAGGAAGCGCGGCCTAGTTCTGCTCTGTAGTGGTTATTGTGGTTAGCGAAATGATGCCTGGCCAGAGGGGTATAGCGTGATGTATGGTGCGATGTGATGGGCATGATAGACATACTTGGCCGTCGCATTCTCCAGCTTGGGCGCGATAGAGCCGCCCTTGAGGATGTTATCCGATATGCCAAACGCGGACTTGCTGCCGCCATCGCCACTGGCACTCTTGTGATCTCCGCTGCCGCTACTTCCGCCTAAATCGAGAGTCTCTGAATGCTGTACCACCCCCGAGGAGCCACTCGAGGAGAGCATGTAGGTCGTAAACACAAAGAGAATGACGCCGACGACGAGCATCAGCGTAATGTGCGGCCGTCGCGCCATGATGATGGTAGATCGAATCGATCAGGGTAGTCCCTGTGGAGGTCTTTTTCGCGCCCGGCTGACTTGGGTCGACTTTGTTTTTTTGTCCGAACGTATTTGGTTCTTGTCGCCGGTGATTTCAGGATCCTGCCTGTTTCGCGTGTGGTTGTGAGGATCCGAGCGCACCTTGTTGTAGAGATTAGGTGATGGTATCGTGGGCGTTCAATGAGACTGCGCGCGCAACTACCTCGAGGTCATATTTGTGGCAAGCGGGTAGTAAATATCGTTGTGAAGTAGAAAAGAGTAGGGCAAAGGAGACTTCGCATCAAGAGGATGAATGGACTCGCTGATGATGATCCCCTGAATTGTGGTTCGATGAACGAACCCTTTGAGTTGGCGGAATTGGATGCGCCGATTGGACTTGAAGCGAGAGACCCCACGTCCGGTTTGGTTAGGTGGCATGCCCCTGGCAATCTCCCGTCATCAGCGGAGGGTCGGGCCCAGCCGAGGCTGTGTCTTGGATTGTTTCAGGGGAAGTTGAGCCTGCTGACCCACTGGCCGGACAACCTACAGTCGACCCCCCTGTTCCTGCAACCTCCCCATTATACAAAATCACTATGTGATACAAGGGATTTTCGTGCCCGAATTATTTTACTATATGAATACTTGCTAACTGCTAATTGCAAGCCGCCTGGCCACCCTTAGCTATACAAACTTGCAACTAATAGGGGCTCTAACAGGGGGTTCTAGTACCCCTATTACTGCTTATCAGAGTTTTTATCGGTTATTAGAGTCCTTTATTAGTTATTAGAGCCCCGTATCAACTACATACTATACAATAGTTACGGTGGAGTCTGCCCCTCCATATGCAAAACCGCTATGTAGTGCAAGCCAAAATGGCTGCCCGGATTACTTGCAGAAACAGGGGGGTTGACTGTAACGGGACCCGGACCCGACCTACACGAGGGGAGTGGGCACGCCCGGGCGCTCTAGCCGGCGGGGCCCGGGGGTATCAAGTGGGGCGGCCCTTCTGCGACCTGAACGCGGTGGAGACCTAGACATTGAACTTCCATCCGTTGAAACATCCCCGCAGTTGACCACCGACTGCAGTCAACATCACCTTCCATCAGATGTTTCCCTCGTCGGGAATGCCAACCTTGGCCCAATCACTACTTCTGGACATTTGATCTGCTCTTCAAGACTCCATCTTTCCATCTTCTCTTGCTACTACTGCACACTTGGACATATGCTCCTGTTTTGCTCTCATGGACTCGGTCTCGAGGACAACATCAACCACCACCACCGCGACACCGAAACATGATATGCTTTTTCCCTTTCGTCGTTCCACCTTAGAAAGGCCACATGCTTGAGTCCTCTTTACCCATCATCACAATCGAAGTGACAATACAATACGATCCAAGGCGGCAATACGATGCCCCGCACGCCGTTCTCTTCCCCTTCCTCCTCCTCCGCCATCACGACCAGATCCTCCCCCTCGATTCGCTCTCTGCTGGTACTAGTCGCCCTTGTCAATCTCGCCTGGAGTCTCTACCAGCTCCCGCTCAACCGTGTTATTGAACGCAGACTCTGTCGCGACTTCTATCTTGGCGCCGACCCTTCGGCAATTGGCCATGATGGAAGCGTGCCCGAGGAGCTGTGCAAGCTGGACAGCATCCAGCAGGATCTGGGTAGCATGATGGGCCTCATGGAGACGGGCTGGGTTGCTGGCGACTTTGTCATGACCATCCCCCTCGTGTTGCTTGCTGACCGCTACGGCCACGCCCAAGTCCTGCGGCTCAACCTCGTGCCTCGCGTCCTTGTGCTCTGCTGGACGCTTGCCGTCGGCTACTTCGACCACGCCCTTCCCCTGCCCGCCCTTGCCCTTGGCCCGCTCTCGTCAGTCCTCGGCGGAGACTGTGTCTTCAACTCGATTGTGTACTCGCTGGTCTCGTCGGCTACCCATGACGATGTGCAAAGAGCTACCTTCTTCGGCCAGGTGAATGCTGTCTCGGCCATATTCGCCGCCCAGCTTGGTCCTGCTCTGGCCTCTGGCACCATGAGCATACTGCTGTGGCTTCCTTTGTGTGCCGGCGTCGTCCTTCTTCTCGCCGCTGTGCCCGTCATCTCCGGTCTTCCCGCATCAAACACCGGCAGTCATAGACGCCAGCACGACCAAGAGTCGATAGCGCCCCTGCTACCGCAAGACCTCCCTTATCGTCCGGATCCCACGCTCAGCATCACAAGCTTCAAAGAGTCCGTCTCTGGTCGCATTTCGTCCGTCTTCAAGGTCATAACCAGCTACCCGCCCAACTTTACACTCCTGCTCGCTAGCTTCTTCTTTACCTCTCTGGCCAGCTCCGACACCAAGCTCATGGCCCAGTACATCTCTAAGCGATATGGGTGGAAATTTACCTCGGTCGGCTACTTGCTATCGGGAAAGGCAGTCTTCAACTTTTTCCTTCTCTACCTTATTATCCCTACTATCTTGCGCCGGCGCCGATCCCAATCTTCTCCATTGTCTTCCTTTCAGTCCCGACGCCTCTCGGACCCGGACGTCTTCACGATTCAGGACCACAAGGTGGCCGATGGATACAACATCAGCTATGCTCAAACATGCCTTATCTTTTCTGTTCTGGGGGTCGTCGCTATAGCCATGGCTTCGACGATTTGGACCCTGGTACCGTCACTGCTGCTTTACGCCATGGGCATCGCACTCCCCATGTTTACGTACTCGCTACTCAAATCACCGTCGTTATTACCAGACCCCAGTGGGCCGGGGATGAGCGCGGCTGGTGATGCCACTGTTGTGGTTTCGGAAGCTCAGATTTTCTCAATCGTTATGCTGGTCAAAACGGTAGGCTTGCTGGTCGGAGCACCGACCATGGCTGCTTTATGGGTGCAAGGCGTCAAGGTCGGCGGGTGGGCGCTGGGTTTACCGTACTTTCTGAGCGCTGCTTATTATGCGCTTGCCATGCTCGTGGTGTCGAGGATAAAGCTTTGACACGGCCAGCTTGCCAGGGATGCGTTGGAGCTTAGGTTCAAGACAAAGGATTCTTACCGTAGGTCCTCCCCCGAATGATGCCATGCTTGGACACAACAAATGACTACCCGCATCCGCGTCCGGAGTGCCTTTGTCCATGCCGCCTTAGGTACCTAGCACAGAGTTACTGGATCCGGGCATGCTTTGTTTACCCAGAGATCTCGCGACGAACCAGAAGCCCCTCAGGCATAAGTACGCAGTTTCCCAGCGACTTGGTCGACGCATACGGTGTGGAAGTCACTTTGATTTTTTTTTTCAGCTTCTTCCGCGCACTTGTCTACATCGACTTCCTTCCTTTCGTCGCATACCCATCATGGCAAACCAACAATTACCTCCTCCACGCCGTCGTGGGGATCATTTGTTCGAGCGATGGGGGGTTAAGCTACATGAGGACAGCAACGGCATTATCTCCTCTGGATTACTTCCCATGTTCCCGACTGTTGACGGACCGTACGGTCTCGCTGAAGACCTTTGGTGGACGCATAAGCGAGCGCTGCAGGAGGCGGCTACACACGCGCATCCGATGCCAAAGTCCATACCGAAGCCCTCGGGCGTACAGCTGGACGAATTGTTCTGTACCGAACGGTGGCAGCAGGTCGCTCTCCACGGCCTCAGAACTTGGGAGCTTCCTTCCCTCAACCAAGGTATCATAGGGACAAGTTACTGGCAAGAGGTCTTTATGACGGACCTCTCAATCATGCAACTTTCCAATATCAGCGTCACAGTTGAGCAATTCCCGGACATTGATCTTATCCACGTTGACGAGAGCAAGTGGCACATAGCCTTCCGCCGCAGCCGGTGGTATGATTTGCGGGGTGTTGTGTTGGAAAAGGACGTCAACGGGCGCCCTACAAACACTCGAAATTGGAGTGTAGACGACAACGGCCTCTGGGGTGAACTGCGAGTCGCTATTGAGATGGCCAACAGGATGCTGCACCACGTCCTTTACGGCGACTGGATTTCTGCACTGCTGGAGGGATCCACGGATCCGATTCCGAATGTCTTACCACTCTCAGGAAATCGTATGCCCCAGCGGATGGTTTCGCCCGGTGAGGCTGGAATAGGGCTCAAGCAACCCGACCAGCGGATCGCCAACCGAATATGGCACCAAATTGAGCTTCTATCACAGTGGATAATCTGGTCGTTTTTTGATCCGCGGGATTTGGACAAGTATGGGTCATCGGGCCAGCCGGGCGGTGTCACAGCCGGTTACTGCAGCTCAGCACAACTGCGAACGGTGATGGAGAAACCTCTTAATCCCAGCGCCCTTCCACACCCGCATGACCCCGAGGTGTTCACCGATATCAAAATCAATACTATGCTTCTCGAAGCGTTGCTTTCCATCTCAAATACTCCAGAGGAAGTTGCTTCCAAACACACCACGCGGCTCCAGTTAGCGCTCGTAGTAAGTATGATCCTGAGCGTCCCTAAAGCCCCTGGGGCATATAAATCAACCAAAGCTGACACGAGCTTGCTAGATAGTACACGAGTTCATGGCAAGTAGCATCGCTCGTCTTCCTGATTAATCTACTCCAGTCGTAGACTAACCCGTGTTGCGTAGCATGCACTTCAGCAGGCAAGAGTCTATGTCAGTACTTGCTCAGGCGGGTGGCAATATGAACCGGTAAGTCGACTCATTGAACGTTACCATCCAAACGTACCTATTTATTTTGCTAATCCAGGAGAGTTCGATGTCATACAGTATTATAAAAATGAAGTTTCTGCAGAACTGGGTTGGTCACAGGAACAATCTCTTCTTGACGCTGTCACAATAATTGGACCTGTGAACGTCTTTGTGCCTGACAGCGACTTCCTCTCCCGGGCTGGCCCTGCGTTTACTATTGCACAATCATGGCTTGATGACCCGACAGTACGTGTAAAAGGTAAAGAACTACAGGAACTAGATGGTTCTTTGCGTGGTGCGCTGGATAGAGTTACCTCCCAGATGAGCCCCCTACCTACATACTGGTGTTCCCGGTTCCAGTCCCAGAGCTTTTGGGATTCTCATGTTGCTGTATACGGGAAAAGCGCGCTCAAAGCTGAACCAGTGGTGCGCACTAAGCAAAGGATCAGCAGGGGGAACCATGTGCGGATGTACCACGCCAGGGGACACGTGCAACCGTCGCTGTTGCGTCACCAACCGATAGTACCGAACCAGATGCAGAGGTTCCGGCTAGAGGAAGAGCAGACGTTCCAATACATGGAGTTCCGCAAAAAACTGTGGAAAAGCCTACGGCCTTGGTACAAGCAGTCTTACCGGATCTGGCAGAAAACCCCGTACTCGTTTCTGCGCCTACGCCGACTGATTGACCAGTTCCGACAGGCGGTCCTTCAACGAAACCGTGCCGATGCGGAAGCCGCAGTCAAGGAATACAGCAGCTACCTCAATGAACTCGCCTTCGATCTGAGTACACCCTACAATTTGACCCCTGCCCCTCCCGGGACCGCACCCTTCTGGTTCTTCGAATTTCACCATCATCCGGCCCTGTGGCCCTTTTGCATGCTCGAAGTTATGATGCATGCGTCTCTTCCGTATGACTGGTCAATCTCAGTGGGGAAGAATGCAGCACCTCCATCCGCGCCGACAGCTACCACCAGCAAAGTATCCTTGCCCAACCGCTGGTTTCCGAGCCAGCACGCCCGGGCTGCCGGTGCCTTTTTCAAGTATCCATTGTTCTGGACTTCCGTGGACGAGCCTCCCAACGCCAGTTTGGCCAGGCCTGATGTCACTGACCCCAGCGAAATCTACCCGCCTATGGTCTGCAGAGTGTTCGCCAGGCCCCACGGGACATTAACATGGCCTTCACCCAAGAGCCTGACATCCCTTTACAAAGCTCGCTGGGACATGCTCTTTGCCACGGAGAATGAGAGAATCAAACAACCCATGAAGAAGTACCCCATCTCCAAGAGGTTGTGGCAGGCTCTCATGGACCAGTACAAGCAGCTTCTTAGGCAGAACCAACGCCTCGGTGAAAATAACAGCAACGGGCAGTGGTTAGACTTTGACTTTGTATTCCCCCCTTACGATGAGAACGATGAGTTTGTGGTTTTGGAGAAGTTCAGCAGGCCCATGTCATTCACGCGGTGGATAATGACGGGGTTTAGCGCCCCGGACTGGTTTCTGCAAGGCCATGCGGATCCTGACAAGCTGACAGTCATGTCCAAGCCAGCGCCTGCACCGGCGGACGCCCCCGAGGTGTACTTGCCCAGTGAGGATGAGGGGGATGGGGATGCGCCCGAGGTTTGGCAGCGTTGGTGGCCTGTTCACCCTTATGTGGATGTGGACATGGACGTGGACATGATGGATGGGTGATTTCGAGAGCTGAGCTGCACCACCGACCGGGTCGGGCATGTCATGTTTCGTTGAGGCTACAGGCTAGTAAGACGATCGGCCAGTGACTCGCGCAGGAAGGAACAAGACACAAAGAGATGCAGAAGCACATGGAAGAAGAAGAGGAGGAAGGTTCCGGTAAAGTAGGTAAGGCGGGTGCACCGCATTCTTACAGCAGTTTTGGATGTTCCTTGTATTTGTCTTTATTCAGATTGTGGTATATTGATGTGGTATAGTATTTCCGCTGTAGAGTCTATGCTTTGTCATAGGAGCAGTCTGATATATACCAAAGTTCGCTTCACTGCTGTACTTCATGCTGTGCGACGTTGGTTTTACAGGAGAGTTTGGCGGGAGATCCTTCTGTTTCACGGTCTGGTCCGAAGCTTGACCTTGATAAGGGATTATCCCAGCACTATGATTCAACCATTAATACAGGGTTAGCCCGTATAGCTCAGTGGTAGAGCGCATCACTCGTAAGCTTCCTTTGGAAAGTGCAACTACGATATGATGAGGTCCGCGGTTCAATCCCGCGTGGGGGCATGTCTTTTTTTCAACTTTTTTTCGATATGACTATGTCACTCGCACTTAGTGATACCGACATGGTCGATTAATCTGACTCTTTCATGTTCACTTTGTTTCGATTCTGTACAATTATTTGGGGAGCGGATGTTGTCGATTCTGTTGTCGTGGATATGTGTACTTTCCAGGTTGTCACTTTGATATGTCCTTGATATGAAATTTGGCGTTTTGTCAAACTCAGCCCAACCCAGCATACCTTTAACGCCCACGGTCCTCTCCAACTCCTCCATCCCGTCTTCGTCCCACAGAGTCCACGTCACCATTACAACTGAGTCCCGAGTGTCAAGGGGCGACAACATCTACCTGGCCATAACACGGTCACCACCAAAATAACAGTAGCCCGAATACTAGCAAGTCGGTTTTTGACTTTATGCTCCCTCATCATCATAATACTATAGTGAACTGGGATATTTTCGACAAGATCTACTTCAAGACTCATACTGAACTCCAACACTTCAGCTTACAATCGAACTTGACCAGAATTGTCAACCATGTTATCACTCCGCTTCTTCTCCCGGACTCTGCTCCGGCCCCGCCTGACTTTTCTCCAAGCCCGCGGCAGCCCTCGCCAGCCGGTGGTGACAAAGGGACAAAAGAAGAATATTCATAAAAAGAGGGAGGCGGAAGATGATTTTGGTGGACCGGGTGGGCAGGAGTTGTATCCTTGGGCTAGTGCTGTTCACCGGTGAGTCTTTCTGTACCCGTCCAGGGACGAGACGTTGGTGCTGTTGTGTAGATCAGATCTGAAAGAGCTGTAGAGTGTAATATTCCCCTTTTATGTCGTTTCCATTTCAAGTTCGGTTTCTGATGTTTTTGTTTTTTTTTTGTTATTTTCATGTTCAACCTGGCCTACCATACAATACCGCTACACACTTCCGTCTCCCTTTCGTTTCTCACCTTACTCGATTACTTGACCTTCCCGTCCAGCCGTCCTGTATCGCCGACCATTGGCAATGGCCCATATGGTAACAAATGTTGACTCAAGCCTGAAAATGAAATAGGAAGTATGCAACCCGCACTGCCGTCGGCGTGGCCGCCACCTGCGCCGTACTTTACACCTCCAAGATGCTGGAGCGCAAGGGATTCTTCAACCAGCCTGGCGATCGGTACGTGCTGACGCATGATAATACCAAGGGAGAGTTGGGGGACGTGATGATGTTGAGGGTCAGAAATGGCCAGGTTGTGTAAGGGTGGGTGAGACTGGAGAAAATGGCGACTGGGAGAGAGATGGAAGGAGAAGAATTATTAAACTATGGAAGGAGTTGAGAAGAGATTGACCGGGAACTGTTGATCGACGGGAAAAAAAAGAAAAAAAGGAAAAAAGAACGAATGGCGATTGTCGAGATAGTGTACATGTACTGGGAATACGGATGGCGGACTGGATCAAGTTGAAATCTGACGGAAAAAGGGATCTATCTGTTCGGCCGACATTGTACGGAGGAACTGCAGCTTGCGATAAATGCATCATCTTTCAAGGGTGTCTGGGTGTGGGGAAGTCCGTGGTCTACATTGTGTCTTTGTCCAGGCATAATGGCCGCCGTGATTGATGTCGTGATCACTGTTTCGTGAATAGAGGCAGGTTCAATCTACCAACCGCTGGAGTAAGTCAGTAAGGGAAAGTCCGATGTCGGGTGGAAAATGGTGGAACCGTGGGATGAGTACCACTGCAGTGTTGAAGGATGTAAGTGTTAGAGCGAGTGGGGGATCTTAACGTCCCCTTCGAGCAAATGCCGTGAAAGTAGCTAAGAGCAATGTTGACCTTTAACACCAAAGCGAGCAGCTACCCCGCACCAATCGCATCGGCAACAAGGCAACAAGGACGGGAGCCACCCGACTTCAGTTCTCTTTCAACGCGTGATCCAAAAACCACCTAGGCAGCCAAACGACGAACCCGCGATCCCATCCGCGCACACTGCAACGTCCACCCATTCCTGTTGCCAATCCGTGCCTTGAGCCTGCAGGGCTCTTGGTCATCTACAGTATCCTCCCAGTCGTACCGCCTGCACTTGTCTCCGTCCTCGATCGCATCCTTCATTCGAGCGCAAAATAACCGCACCACAGTGTCTCGTCGCCGACGTCTCTCCCTCGCCTCGATGCCTGCTTACGGCTCCTCCCTTTGGGACATCTGGTCATTCACCACCATTGAACCGTCCATCGCGAGCGCCGAAACGCTCTCTGTTGCCAGCAGGTCTAGCCCCATCTTTTCCCCAGCCGCCAACTTGACTACCGCCCTGGATGCCATTTACACCGCACGGCCGCTCTGGATGTTGAACATGCAAAATGATGGAAATGGCAAGACGCTTGGGTATTCTTTTACGCGGTGCGCCTGTGTTTTCCGCCCCGGTGTCCCCCCTCACCTCTACTGCTAGCGTATACACATTATTTCCGCATTAACTTTCCTCGTCCATGTCCTCCAGAGTTTACCACAGCTTCATGTAGACGTCCCCAACTCTGCCCTAGGCGTCGGAGCCGCCAGTTCAGCCCTCGGCGTCCTTATTTCCCCCGATCCTCTCGGATTTGCCATAATCTCAAGCGGTCCATACTGCTGCTGCTCCTGCCATTGCCCTGGCGCCCCCATCTGTGCATCTCCCTGCAACTCAACCGGCATCACCCTCTGTGTCATTAACTCCATTGGCTTATAATACTCGACCACATTCTGCCTAACAACGTACGAATACGGACGACTATCACCTGGTGCTTCGGAGTAGGTGTGGGTATGCGGTAGTTCGACGAGCGGACTGCCCACATCTCTGCGTGTGTCTTGGTCGCTTCCACTTTGGTTGCTATCTGATGGAGCCGGGGACTTTTCGGCTGCAGCTTTCCTACGAAGGCGGAGGACGATCCAGATCAGAACGGCGACGAGGGCGCATGCGAGAGTGACGGAGACGCAGATGCCTGCTATGGCGCCGGTGGAGATTGCTGGCGATGATTCTGGAGTGGGGGAGGGGCCTTGCTGTGCTGGTGTTGTGCTCGATGGCACGGGGATGCCGGGGAGGGGAGTTGATTCCGACGACTGCGTGCTAACTGTCCCGGCGGCGCGACTGCTAGAGGATGATATCGTCGTCGACGTGCTCGATGATGACGATGAAGGACTCAGCGTTACTGTTGATACCTTCCCGCTCTCTGAGAGTGTAGCTGTCACAACGACGGTGGGATGGAACAAGTCGTCGTACTGGATGTTACCATACACCGGACGAATTCCTCGCTGGCTTCATAGCCGTCGGAACAGCTGGTCAGGCGCGGACAGCAGGCTTTGGAGACGCCCTTTTTGAGGTTGGTACAGGGCACGGCGTTGGGTTCGTCGCAGGCGGAGGCTTGGTCGACGTAGCAATTGCTCGAGCCGGTTCTGGTGATGGAGGTTAGCGGTTGAGGTACGATGGGCTGTCTTTGCTCCGCGCTTGGGTGCTCGAATAAGGTATAGTATGTAGGGCAGGTGAGGGAATGAGGTAAGATAGGTAAGTAAGGGCACATACCCGGTACAACACCATCCTTTACCAATGCCGCTTTCACATGCCGGATATTGTTGACCTTTTCGCACACCTTTACGATCGTATGGTCAATAAGAACCGACTGTGAGACCCAGATAGGCGCAGGTGACAGGAATCACAACATGAGGCTGGGGTTGAAACTTACAGCACAACGTATTACTTGGAGAACAGAAATCGGTGCTTGCACCCTCACCCGGGAAAGCCTCATCACAGACATCAGCTCTCCCGAAGAGAACGTTGAGGCTTGTCTGCCCGTAAGAGCTTGAAGGAAATCGCATTGTGTCAAGTGTGGGAACAAAGAAAGTGAAGCGAAGGAAACGGGAACGACCGAGACAACCTTGTCTCGTCGGTGATCAGGACTAGCCGGTACCTACCCAGCAAGTTAGGTCACTGGAGAAGGAAAAAACAACAAAATGGAACAAGAACTCAGTTTGGCAATGGGAGCGGGTTCTCAGCAAGTCATATATTACGCGCCTATCTCTGGCCGATTCGGCGTACTAGGCGACATTCCATGCGAAAGCAATCACCTCTTTGGTGGTAAGCACTAAGAGCCACGAACAAACCCAATTCTTCCTTTTCCTAGAAGTGTTCATTTGCAGCCAAACACTTTATTTTGTACGCTCTCGTTCAGCCCTGGAAGGGTTATTGGCGCGATCCTTTGGACAGCCACTTTACTACTTCCAGTTGGTAAACCCGAGTCAGGTAGGATTCTCACGGCAGGTCAAGACCATCAGTGGTGCTTCAGACGGTAGAAGTGGGGCGGAGAGGTGGTCGTTATGCGAGGGTGTGAAGGGTCCTTCTCCACCTTCACAGCAAAATAAACTCCAAGGCCAATCAATTTCCCTGTTTCTATATCCTACAAAGTTCCTAGCTAACGATCTTCACTGTACAGAGACCTCTTCACACGGAGTATCTGCCTTTCCAGGCTTCTTAAACCGAGCGGACAACACAATGGCGGAAGGCGGACCACGTAGCAAACCAGTGCGCCCGCAGGCAGAATTCCAAAGTGATTCCAGGGGTCAAGCGTATCTGGGATCTGCCAGTTCGAAGGCACGGGTCTCATAAGCGCGGGTTGAGATTTTCTGGGGTGGCCAGTTCACAATTGGGGCCGTCTCGGAACTAAGTACTCTTGGGGGCGGTTGAGATTTGGCCCCCGAAGCCTACCTCCATTCTAGAGACCCAAGCGTGGGCCTTCGCAAGAAATTCTGCGTTGCGACCTCGAGCATGCACCGGAAATGCACTCCAACGTTCAGGCCTTCCATCCAGGCCTGGCCTGCATTGGAGTGCTCAGTTTCCCTGTTCTAGGTACCTCTACCTGTCTATCGACTCAAGTTCGATGCCCTGAGAGCCCAGGTTCTGAAACGCGGGATTCCCATGTGATTGGGCCTTTACCACTCGGTGACAGTCCACAATCGCCAGACGCTAATAAGCTGCTAGAATTGATGGACAGGGGATGTCAACACTGATGGCGTCCCGGGTAGGCGGATAAAGAGTGCCCGGCACCTAACATGCATTCAGTCAAGAGCGGTGGGTGGGTGTGGTGCTTTTGACACATCTTGGAAGTGACGGGACCCGTGGACTTGGAACCAACAGGAAGCTTACCTCTATCTTGACGTCGGTCGACTCCCCTTAGAAAAGTTCCTCAAGCATTTGGTCTCGCAAACATCGAGGTACCTAGTCGACATAGAGTGGTTGGAGCTCTCCTTGCATCTTTTTTTATGGGTAAAGCGATCTGGTAATCTTCCTTCTCTGTCTTTGGTTGTGGGTTCCTATCCCGCCTTCTAGCCTCTCTTTTAGCTTACCTATTATAGCTCCTGTCGCCGTTCACTGTCTGGCCCGGTTTTGGGCAGGGGCAGCTATGCTTCCAGCAAAACTTCACGTCTCTCCGCTGCGAATTATCTCAATTTGCGCGTGTATTCTTGTTCTTTTCTACATCTACGGCCAACTCGGAGCTGGCATCTTGGATGTGGCATCGCCGCCTCAACGCTATGCCGGTGTCCCGGCGAGCCCGCCCGAAAAAGCTCCAGAGCTTCCGCTCGAGCTAGTGGTGGCCAGTATGAAGTATGAAAACACCACCTGGTTTCACGAATACCTACCGGACTGGCCCGCGAGCATCTACGTGGTCGACGACCCTGATGCTCCCCTCACGGTCCCCAAGAATAAAGGGCATGAGGTCATGGTCTATCTCACGTGCGTGTGCTCTTGACAAACTTGCCGGGAAAAGTTAGGTACCTATTAACGAGCTTCCAGACACCTCATCGATCGCTACGACACTCTTGCCTCCACCACCGTCTTTGTCCATGCGCAACGTTTTGCCTGGCACAACGACGACCCCGACTATGACGCCCTCGTAACTCTCCGGCACCTGCAAACCCCCTACGTACAAACCTCTGGCTACGTCAATCTTCGCTGTGTCTGGGTCCTCGGCTGTCCCGCAGAGGTCCGCCCCAATCTAAACGTCCAGGATCTCAAGGACCTTTCCGCCTCCGGAGATGTGGCGCTCAAGGACATTTTCAAACCCGCCTTCCAGCAGATCCTCCCGGGGATTCCTGTCCCCGAAGTCGTTGGCGTATCTTGCTGCTCCCAGTTCGCCGTTTCCCGTGAAACAGTTCACAACCGAACGCGCGAGGACTACGTCCGGCTTCGTGAGTGGCTGCTGAACACGGAGCTGGACGACAGTCTGTCTGGCAGGGTGTTTGAGTACACGTGGCATATCATCTTTGGGAAGGCAGCCGTTCACTGTCCGGATGCGGGCGAGTGTTATTGCAAGGTGTTTGGGCTGTGTGGGCTCGAGGGGTGCAAAAAGGATGGGTGCGATGGGAGATATACGCTGCCGAGGGTCGCGACGCTTCCGAGCGGGTGGCCGAGGCTAGGGTGGGAGGGGGAGGATAGGGGGTATCGGGGTCCGCCCGTTTGATTCCGGAGATAATGGGAGATTGTTGCTCGTGGGTGATGGTCCAGGAATTGAGTTTCCTGCAGCGGCCTGCGGAAGTCCGAATTATTCAAGTTGCGACCGACGAAAGAAGCGGACTTGAACAGTCCAGCGGGCACTCTCATGTCCGGTGCTGAATGCATAATGGTACAGGTAGGTACATGTATGGCCTTCATGGCAAAGTATGAAAATACCGGAGAAGAGGTGCAGTTGCCGGGCATCCGCGAGTTTCGAAAAAAAAAAAAAAAAAAAAAAAAAAAAAAAAAAAAAAAAAAAAAAAAAAAAAAAAAAAAACCGGAAGTAAAAGAAGTGGAAGAGGAATAAAAAGGGCACGAGAAATCAGCAACAAAGTTTTCTTCGACTGGTGCCTTCAATGTTGAGGAATCTCTTCCAGAGAAAAATCCCAGATATCTCGAGATTCATATCCATATCACCTGTCTCGTCAACAACCGAATCACACCAAACATGGATCCATACCCATACCCATCAGACATACCTATCGCCATGCGGCCTTTGACTGGAACCATGACGCCTTGGAATGAAAATTGTATATTGATCTTGTTGGTATTTCTCGTTTGCATCATCGGTGCCATCTTGATCTCAACCGTCCCGCCGAATTTGCCTGGAGACATGGACACATTGTCCCCGATGGCTGTTACCATGACCAAAACCCTATTGTCGACCATTGTCCTTGGCGCCATCATTGGGACCGTGATCGCGGGCGTCATTATCTGGCGGCGACAAGCAGGCTACGATGGGTGCGGCCGTTTCCTCAAGTGCCACAAAAGATTTGGCAAGACCCCTGAAGACCACGAAGACTTGGAGGCCAACCGCGGCTCCTCCAGCACCCCCTCCCGTGTCCACGTGCACCCTTACCACAGTTACGACTCCTCCGAGTTCTTCATTTACGATCCGGAATCCCACTCCTCCGGTCCCTACCAACAATACCCACTCCACGAAGCCCATTCATCCATGCACAGCACCTCCCGTGACGACCACTCATCGAACTCCGACGGTCCTGTCTCATACAGGTATTGGGGCCTTGATAGGGCAACCCAGACCAGCGACCGTTCATCCGATTCGGATTCCTACATGTCCGACCTCTACGACGACGATTACGAGGCGGATTCGGACTCTTCCCTCTCCTCTCCCCCGACACCTAGCGACCGTGCCCCTCTACTCCAAACCACTAGGCGTGGTCCCCGCTATTCCTAGAAGGAGGAATACTCCCATCAGGCGGCTTTAGTCCCGGGATGACCAAGGCCTGAAAAGGACTGGAGGTCAATAGGGATGGGTTGGAACAAGGATGGAAGCAAGAGGCAATAAGAAGAAAGGTTTACTTGGTTTTGCTGGTGGAAGAAAGGTTGTACACATTGATTGCGAGCACCAGGCTGGCAGGTTGGAGGTTGATGTTTGAAGTACTGCGTATGAACAAGCAGGAACGCCACATAGGTCTAGGCCGCGGTTTCCCAGGAGCTTGAGCTGGAGGCCTCTGGATCCGGCCAGCCAGGCACATTCTTGGCTGATGATTCGACAACCTGATAAGAGGCTACCTGTATGCCTGTTGAGCCGTTCTTTGGATTGCACCTTTAATGTTTGTTTCTATCTCTTTTTGGGAAAATTGAAACAACAGGTATCCCTCTGCATTCTACCTAGAAGGTACATATTCCTACCTAGGTAGGGTACCTAAATCATTGCTGAAATATCCGTAACATGGTCGAAAACCTGACTTTGAAATGAGAAAATTAGGACCTTCAAATGCGCCCTTGTATCACGTACAGGGCCACGCTATTGTCAGTGGCTGACTGCCAGTTCATCGAAGTGTGCTTGTGTATTTCAAATTCCAGGCTCCGGGCAGTGCCTGTGTAGGTAGCAGCTGAGACTACGCGGCGGGCTGGGCTCCATGCGTCGGGTACGGGACTCGGCTGTACCTGACCACTTTACTACGTTAGGCATTTCACGGATATCGAGATATCCTGGGGAAGGCAATGGGGGTGGGGGCGTGGGGGCGACGATACCTGTTCGAGGCAGACAATTATTGAAGAGCAGTGCTCGCAATGAGGTAAATAACAAATAACAAGTAATAATCTGAGGTAAGTAAATAAGGTAAATCGAGTTGTAACGGAAATAATCGAATTGAAGTCGCTTTACTTAATTGCCTCATTTCGATTATACTATAGCTCGTAATATTTAAAGGGGTAGATTTTAGTTGGGAATCCAGCTCTTTACTATATCTGGTACCTAGTACCGTATCCACTCTTCCTCCCGTAAAAAGTCTATTCCCGTCGGTTATTCGTTTGAAGGCGCTAGGGGGCGCGTACTAACCGCCCTAATTCGCTCGAATTTACTTAAGAGTAATAATATCGATATAGTATTAAGGGGGGGTTAAGCTACTTCTATTCACATCTCTACCTATACGTACTAGGTTCCTTTATTTTTCGTTACCCCCCTTATTATCCTTTTTTATTACTTTTTATTATTAATATAATTAATAATACTTCTTACCTTAATTCCTCTCTAGCTGCCGCCGCTAATTCCCCTATTAGTTTTACTGCTAGCGGAGTTAATACTTTTATTACTCTATAGAGATCTATTGCCTAAAATAGTTAAATTAGCGTTTTTTAGTGTATTAAAGAGTTAGTTGTTAAACCGAGGGATTAAATACGTTACTCCCCTAACTCTTTATTCTAATTAGAAGTATTGAAATTTAATTAAAATTAACCGTTAGTATAAATACTATTATAAATAAGTAAATTCCCCCGTATTAAATATAAGGGGAAGGATTTTATATTTAATGATTAATTAGATTGTATACGCCCCCGTACTTTGCTTATTAAATTCTATAATATTTAGTTCGCTAAAATTAAAAAGGAAGTAAAAGATAGTAGGGTTATTATTAAAACTGTTGAGTAAATGTAATTTTACGGCAAATATAATTAAATCTACGTTAGTGCCGCTACGAATTTTATAATTAATTACTTCAAATAGGTCTATTAAATTAATAATCTTAATAAGATAAAGTAGCCCGTTAAATACTAAAAAATTACCTATAATATACTTTAACAAATTATTAAGGCCTATAAATCCGGGCGGGTCTCTATATTAAAACCTATTACTAATACTTTTAAAAAATTATTATTTAATTAAATTATTAATTATAATATACTCTTTAATAGCGTTACTAATTCGAGGTTCTACTAACTATTATCGCTCTTTAACCCGGAGTTAATAATTACTTTATTACCCGAAGCTAGTAATATAATTAAATTATAGGTTGACTATAGTTATATAAAAGAGTCCTATTATATTAAAGAATTTATATTAGCGAACCTATTTTACAAGTACGTTTCCTTCGATCTCTAGACCTTTAGTAACGGCTACTCTTTAATAGAACTTTATTTTTATTTTATTAATAATAATAGAGTTTTGTATAACCTTCCTATAGGTTTTAAATGTATAAAGGGGGGGTACGGCAGTATTAATATTAGTGCGGTAAATATTAAGATTCTTAATAGGTAGGGTCTATTAGATACGGGGGAGGATTAGTTTAGCTACTTTCAATATAATAATATAGATTCTAATAATATTTATATTATTTATATAGTTAATAAAATCTATTCTAACAATTACTTCCCTATCTCTAAGTACTAATTTAAAGAGTATTGAAATTGATTATATATATATTACTTTAATTATATTATTAACCTTACAGCGAGAGCCTTCTTAGAGGGGGATTTTTATAGCCTTATTAGAATTCTTAATACTATTATTAATAATAATAATAAGTCTATAATCGAATAGCCAAAGCGGGGTCCTATTAATAAATTGTATAATATTATTAACTATATACGTTGCTCTCCCTAGCGTAGAGATAAATTTGCTAAGTTCGTAAAAGGGAATTTAATTACCTAAGAGAGGGAAAATTATAGTAAGATTTTCATTAATCCTAATCTTTATACTATTAATCTTATTAGAGATAATAATATATACTAGAACTCTATCTTCTTTATAGTTGAAAGGGCGTTCAAATTGAAGGATACGGTCGATACTTTCTACATCTAGAACCGTCGTCAATATATTAATACTTGTCACGGCACTGGCGGATCGGTCCCAGCTGTGGTACGGTACGATAGCCTGCGCGGCAGGTATCGGCCGCGTGCACGGCCACTACAACTCTAGGTCAAAACCCCAAACGCGGGGCGCGCCTTTGTACGTTTCCCTCTTTTCTTCTTCATCTTATAATTCTATAATAGACTTAGGAATTAACGTGTTCAGCTTGTCTCTCGTAACCACGTCGTTCGTAATAATTATAAAATTAATCTTATATTTTCTAAAGAGGAAATTAAATATCCTATTACTTTAAAAAGCAAAACTAATTGTATCGCATCGCTAATTTTTGTAATAGCGTATACCCCCGAAGAAAAAGCGATAGTTCAAGCCTCGCCAAAAAAGCAGAATATTACGTTAAAAATATCCGCTATAATAAGTATTTAAATTAACGAAGCTTAGAAATAAGCTATTAGGGCCTAAAAAGATAAGATTGTTGTAGAACAAATTATTTTTAATATCAACAATATTCCTATTATTCCCGAATCTATAATTAAATAGGATAACGCTTTTCGCTAACATTTATTAAATATTATTACTATTAAGAATAAATAAAATACCTAGTTTAGGACCTTTAATATATTTAATCTAGATAATAAAGAGGTACTTAATAATATAAAAAAAACGATCGTATTTTTTAACTAGGAAATTACCAATAAGATAGCTAATATATATTATACTTTTAAAAAGGAAGATTTATATACATTCCTATATATAAAGATTAGCGCGATTGCGAAGTACTATTTTAAAAAAGGCAATAGCCCTTCATTTACCTTCTACCTATTAATAGCTATTAGTAAAGAATATTAATTAAATTATTTATATTATAATAAATCGTACGTAAGATTATTATTAATAAATTTCCTAACGTTTTAAAATATTTACTAGAACCCTACCAATTTAAAGGTAATCTTTTAGGAAATTAAATTATATACTATCCTCGCGGAAGCAGCGTTTATTTAATAATAAGGATACTAGGTTATTACTATTAATTTAAATACCAACCTAAATAAAATATACGAATATACTATAAATTTCCTTAATTATTAAAAATCGGCCGAGGATAAAAATTTTAAATTTAAAAAGAAAGTAACTCTCCTTAAAAATACTTTAACTAACTCTAATATTTTAATAATTACTATAAATTAAATTAATAAATTGTAGAAGTTCTATTATAAAAATATATTGTTCTATAAAAAAAATAACAATTTAATAGAAGAATTCTACTTCGGATTCGTTAAATTAAATATTATTATAAATAATTAAGATTCTAATAATAATCCCGGTAGTAAAGATTCTAAGGACCGAGACCACTCCTATCTTAATTATTAAAATTCATATAATAATTAGAGCCCATTACCGGACAATCCTTATAATTATAATTATAACTAGGTAAACCCTAAAGGGTATTACAAATACCCTAAATTACTAACCGAACTAAACGAAGCCAAATATAACCTCACTTTAACCTATTATAAACTATCTACTACTAAGAATATACTCGCTACTATTAAAATTTAAATAAAGGAATTAAATATAGAAGTAGCCTTAAAGGAGGGGGAAATTGCAAATTTAAATACTATTATTACCCGCCTTACTAAAGAAAATATAGACCTACGGAAATAGAAGAAGAAGGTTACTATCGACCTAACCGCTTAGAAAATTTCTGAATAATATATAAATAATAATAATTTAGATAATAATATTAAATATAAAGGTACTCCAATTTTAAATTTCTCTATTTTAAATACTAATCGGTTATTAGTAAAAGAGAAAAACCCGCTATATTTTTACAATAAGAAGGATAAGGATACTATTTCCTTTAATATATAGTACTACTATATTTAGAATAAATTGAAATTTAATACTAATTATTTTATAAATAATAAAGTAAAAAAGATATATATTGAGAATTATATAATTAGTAAAGCGGCTTAAGATTTAGAACCCTACCTAAAAGACAGCCTATATTATTTTAGGATCTCTCAATAATTATTAAATTACCTTAAGAATAAGTATTACGATTATAATTATAAGGAGAAGACTATTTTCGAATTTAATAAATTATAATATAAAATAAATTAGGACTTCTAGGATTTTTATAATATATTTATATATTTAATTAACGAATATAATCGTCCCGTTAATACTTAAAAATAAGAATTCAATTAGAAACTCCCGATTAATATCTAAAATACTCTCCTTTTTAATTATAGAGAAGATATAATCGATTTTACTACCTTCGTACGTATAATAAAAAAATATATTAAAAATAATTAATATTTATAGAAAGTTAAATAGAAAGATAAAGGTAAAGATAGAAATATTAAAACTTCTTTTTCTTTATAATCGAATATTTTTACTAAAGCTAAAGATTCGTCCTTATCTTCTTCGTTTATAGCTAAGGGTTTAGGCTTAGGTTATTAACGCCCTTCTAATATATTTAAGGAAGAAACTTATAAATTGTTAAAGGAAAATAAATATTGAAATGGAGCAAAAACCACACCAACACGAAAAGCACCCTACCACACCTGAATGTAGTGAGGAGCAGATCCGGAGTTGAACATAGCTTTCGTCCTTAGGAACTGAGATAGAGTAGTAAAGTTACAATTTATTAACTACTATTAAAGATTAACGAAAAGGATAAGATTCTCCTTATTAATTTTAAGTTGGCTAGATAGGTTTAGGAGTTAGTTCTTTTATAAAGGGTTACTAAATTTACTATTACGAGGGCGTTCGATGGTAATTTTATAGTATAGGAGCGGGATTCTTTAATTTATTATTGAGGATAGGTATTATCTAGTCTAATTTGGAGTCCCTACCTTCCTCTCTCTTCTCGGTCGGGATCTCCTCCTTATATCCCCTTTCTATTTATTATATTCCTAAGGTCCCGTCCGACTAGTATAATAAATTTACTCCTTAATAAATAATAAATTAAGGCCTAAATACTTCTACTTATTATTTGAAAGCAAAAGCCTATAGTAAGGAAAAGAAGAATATATAAAGAAAATAAAAAAAGAATAAACGAATTACCCTATATTATATTTCCCTTTGAATATTCTTATAATCCTCCTTAAAAATATTTATATATTTAAAATAAAGAGTAAAGAAGGAATATACTAATACTTATAATTAAGTAGGAGATTTATATTAAGGAAATAATAATAAGAAAAAATGAATTATAAATTATATTAATAATAATTTTAAATAAATAATTAGGGTAGAAGTTTCTTCTTTTATTTTTATCCTCCTTTCCTACGTTTCTTAATACTTTTAGTAATAGCTTACTCTCTCTTCTTTATTTCTTTCTCTCTTTTCCTTCTCTCTTCTACCTCCTTTCTAAATAAATTTTTTATATCCTTTAAATTTATATTCAATAGATTTTAAATTTTATTTATATTAATTACCCTAAATTAGAATAGTTTTTATTTTATTTTCCTTAAAAGGGTTAGAATATATTTCTATTCTATATTTATTATAGAAGTATTCCTAACGCGTCCAATTTTTAGTAAGTCCCTTGCAATTAATTTTTTTGTTGGAAGTATAAAGTAATTAATTAGGAAGTGGTCGTAGTTTCTAAATACAATTTTCGCTACCTATACTTTATTACGCTTCGTTATTTTCTTTTTTTTAAATTTCGAAGGGGTAGAAGGGTCTAGTACCGGTCTTTTTTTTCGTAAAATCTATAGTATTTTAAATTTAAGAGCGAATCCCTCCTTCTCTAACTCGGGTTTAAATTCTAATACTTTATTAAATATAAAAGTAGGGTTTCTATCTTTATCCTTAATATTCCTTCGTTCGGATATATTTATAATAATATCCTCCTATTTATTAATAGAAACTAAAATAAATAATTTAAATCCCTACTAAATTAAATTATAAAAGGCTTTAAAATCTCCTATTACCACCTCTTCCGGTGGATTTCTAATAATAAACGGGTATAACTCTTTATTATAATTATACCCGTTACTTAACCCGTTATTTACAATTCGTACTAAATCTTTATATTATTCTTCATTTAATAATTCCTCCGTACTACTAATCTACTATATTCTAATATAATTATATATAATATGTATTTACTATTTAATTATAATCTCCTTTAACTATTCTATATTATTAATTTATACCTAAAGTTTCTAATAATTACCCTCTTTTTAAAAGATAGGGTTAATGTAAAGGTATAATATATTAGTAATATATTAATCTCTACGTTTTATTTTAATAAAAAATAGTTTAGCCGCTTTAAATATTTAGAATTTGCAATTCTAACCGAACTATTAATAAGGAAATATATATATTAAAGTATTATTCCGAACCTTTTTTTACTTTCCCTCTTTATTCCGGTATATATAATTCTCCTTATATAAGACCTTAAGTACGGTTTTAATCCGTTCTACCCTCTCTATAGTAAAATCCGAATTGTATAAATACTATATATTATCTATTTAATTAATAATTACTAATAAAAAATAATTTCCTATTTAAATTAGTAAATATTATTATTGTATCTTTATTAAGAATTCTTTAAAATTCTCCCTTATTACTTTAAAATATAGATTTGCAATATTTAATAATAGTACTATCGGTAGAATATAAATTTAATTACTAAAATTCTTTAATATCTATATTAAAATTATATATACTTTAATACTATTTAATTATTACTTTTAATTAATATAATACTATAAATTTACTATCCTTAAAGTATATAAATACTATAAAATCCTATTAAACTAGGTAGATTCTAACTAATCTTCTAAAGGGAGGAGATCTATTCCTATAACCTTCTTATAAGTATCTTTATCTATATTGCTAAATATAAGAATAAATAATAATTCTACTATATTATTCTAATTCCCTTTCTCTTTGTATTTAGGGAAGTATTAATTTAAATTTAATAGTAACTTCTTAGGCGGTTCTAATCGTAGGGGGTAAACCTCTCTTAATTATATATTAATTTCTCTCTAATTCCTAATATCCTCCGTTTATATTTATTTTATATTCTTTATATATTTGTTTATCTACGAATTACAGCCTTAAAGTACGGGGGTAGGAGGAACTTCTAATTATAATTCAAATTTAAAGTCCTTTAAGAGGATAGTTGGATTTTTAAGATTACTTTTTTAAAATACAAATTTATCCTCGTAAGAAGGGATTTCTTCTAATATTTACTTTTCCTATTTTATATTTATAATTTCAATAAGTAAATTACTAGGGACTTCTTTTTTAATAAATTCTCCCTTCTCTTTCTATAATTTAGAAGGAGGCTTATTAAGGGAAGGGATTTCTTATATTAATTCCTACGTAGGGCTCGACCCAGCGATATTCGGGAGTAAATTTATAAGCGGAATAAATTCTTTAATAATAATAGGTAGTAATATAACGGATTAAATCTCTTTAGCGAGTAACTTTAATAACCAACGAATCTTTACTCTTTATTAATATATAAACTCTTTTTTACCCTCTTTTTCCTAAAAGGCGGAAATCTCCTTATTATTACTATTATTACTTTTAAATTTCTAATAATAAATATAAATAATCTATTTTAACTTTACATTACTAGGCGGATCTTCTTCTATTATAAATTAAATAATATTAATCTTATAATATCCTAGGAAGCTAATTACATCCTTTTTCAATAATATTCTAAATTACCGTAATTATTTATACTTAGATATAAACCTAAAGACTATAGGTTATATAATTGGGTTATATAGGTATAGCATCTTTATAAATTCCCTATTAAAGAGTCTCTCGAATTATAATTCCTTAGGCCAGATCCGTAGTACCTCTATCTCTTATATTTACGCAAATTATTAAATAATAATCTATAGTACCCTAGGCTAGGTCTATAATTCCTCTATCTTATATATTTATATAGGATATTAAATAATAGTTAATATAAATCCATTCTTAATAATATAGTAAGGTAATAATAGTTACTAGCGTATACCTTTACTAAAGATTTTTCATTTTTAGTATAATTAATAATTTAATTATATTATAAAAATTAAAAAGATTACCTAAGTATTATTTCGTAATCGTAGTCGGAACTTTAAATACTTCTCGAATACAAATCTACTAGGAGGGTATTTAATATTCTATTTATTTACCTTCTAATAATATTTTTATACTTCCTATCCCTATTTAAAACCTTCCTACTTTTATTATTTAGGCGATATATATTTAATTAAATATATTTCATTTATTTCTTTCTATTTCTATTAATAGATATCCAATTTCTTTTCGCTTCTCCTCATCTATATTTCTACTAGCTTTTCCTTAGTAATCGATTATAAAATATCCTCTAATTCTTTTTCTTTAATAATATAAATCTACACTATATTTAAAAATTCTCTTCCTAACGCTTTTAACCCTCTCTAAATAGTAATTTAAATAAAGGAAATTCCTTCTAAACTCTAAAGCAAAAATCTTTAACCGAATACTAATATTCTAGAATTTATTTTTATTATTAGAAAAAGGCTATTAATTCCTCTTTTAATTAACCTTATCCCTACCTTCCTTTTAAAAATTAAAAATAACCCAAAATATTTTAACGAACGCCCTAATAGTAAGTGTTAACTTCTATCGAAAATTTTTATTAACCTATCTCTAGGTCTATTCCCCGAAGATAACCTTTAAGGAATAGTATATAATTTTTACTATAAAGTTTTTATTAAGGAAGTAGGGGTTTTCTCCCTAAAGTATCCTACTACAGTTAATTCAATATATTTTAAATAAAAGCTCCTAAAGAATATTAATAATCTCCGTTATCTTATATTAACTTTTAAAATAGCCAATAAGTACCGTAAGGCAATCCTCTCTTATATTCGAAATTTTAAGGTTAAGAAGTATCCTCCCTAAAAAATTTTTATCAAAAAGAAAAGCGGTTGGCCCTAGGGGTATTATATTAGTTCCCTCCGTATTAAGAAGGAACGCGTTTTAGCTCTATTTATCTAGAAATTTAGTATTCCGTACAAATCTACTCCTCCCTAACTAGTATCTTCTTTTATACTAATTATTATCCTTTCCCTAGGAACTAATATACTTACTCCTATTATTTTAAATAATTTTAAAAAACATTTATTTCCATCTTTACTTCTACTAGTAAATAAAAAATTCCCAATGTCTAATTGCCCTTTCTTAATTATATCTCTATACTAGTAAATATTAAGGGAAGGATTTATAGTAATTATATATAATTTAGCAAATTTACTACCTAATATATATTTTCTATAATTAATTTAGAATATTTAAAACTCTTCGCCCAATACTAATTATAATATACTAATCTTTATCGGACATTATTAAATAACCGAAGTTAAAGTAAGGATTTTTTATTTATTAATAATATTAATTAATTAAATTAAGTATCCTTTAAAGATCGGATTCCCTTTAATAGGAAGATATAATCCGAATATACTATTTACGAATATAAATAATTAAATTTAAAAAGAAAAGGGGCTATCGTATATAGTAATTACAAAATATCGAAATTATCTACCTAAAATAATTCTTCATTTTGGCAGGGTTTCGATAATAAATTTAACGACGGTTAGGATTTAAATAATAATTCCTCAATCGCCAGAAATTCGTCCTCCAATAATATAGAGAATAATATCGGAAATAAAGGTATAAATTCGTATAAAATTAATATACCCGTAATTGAAAATAATGCTACTCCTTTTTTAATAGCCCTAAAAAAACGTAAATTAAACTATTATAATTAAAAGCAAGGCGAGAAGGGTAGTAAAGGGATAGAAATTAATATTATAAATAAAAGTAATAATATAAATTCCTATAACGTAAATGAATTTATAATTAGAGCCTAAGTAAATTTCCCTTCGTTAATTTCTAAAAATATTAAATTAGATTATTATAGTAATAAATAGAATGTAGAAGGCAATAACGAAATAGAGGTTAATAATACCGACTCGAACAATAATACAAATTCGTACAATACTAATATATCTCCAATCGAAGTAGAAATAATTCTAATTTCTAAGAAACCTAAAGTAATTAAATATAAAAGGGATTAAGGTAAAGGGGGTATTTTAAATAATTGTACGGATCTTAAAACTCTATTTCCCGAAACTCCACTTCCTAAATCTATAGAATTCCTTTTCAAAGATTAGGTCTTAAATCCGTATAACCTCTTAAATATAAATAATAACGCTCGTTTTCCTAAGGATTTTAATAAATTCTTTCTATTTAGTAATAAAAAATATAGTAAGAATAATAATAAGAAATATAGTACTAATTCGCAGCCTATTACTATTCGTAGTACACTCAAAACTCCTTTATTTAATTATACTTCTCTTATCTATATGTATAGTTCTAAGGGTAAAAGGGACCCTATAATTATTTCTTTATCCGAGGATAGTAATTCGTAAAATAGGGAAAAAGGGTAGAGGGACGAATTTTTTACTATTTTTTGGGTCGAAATCTTCCCTTATTCTTTTAGTATAACTATAATATCTAATCTTCCCTTCGAAAGTAGTAAGAGTCCAATCTACCACTTTTATTAAAAAATTAAATAGAATAATAATAAAATACAATAATTATATATCTTTTAAACTACTAATCCTTCAATTATATAATATAGATCCGCTATACCTATTTCTATAATATTATTACGTAATACTATTATATTAGGACCGGCTTAATCCAACTCCCTTTATATTATAAAAATTAATAAGGATTTCCCTTTATTAGAAAATAGAAAAGTAAAAATATTAAAGTATTTTAAAAGTAGAAATATAATTACAAATACATAAATTATAGATTTATAGAAAAAAATAAACGCTAAAAGAAATATTATAAAGAAAAAAATTGAAAAAGGAGGTTATATTATTATTTCAGTTTCCTCGTTGTATATTAATTATTAGGTACGGATTTACCTATCCCTAAATATATAAGCGGGGTATTAAATTAATCCTTAGAATTTATCTATATTCTTAGGGGTTTCCCCTTAAAAATTGTAACTTTAATCCTAATCCGAGTTAAATTTTTCTGTATCCTATTCTTAAAAGTATTCTACTTCGTTTTCCTTTTCTTTATAATTATATTTTCTCTAAATTCGTATTATAATACCCATCCTAAAGTCTCTTCTATAAATAATCTATTATTAACTAGTTTAAGGTCTCTTTAACTTCCTTTATTTTCGAGTAAGATTTACTCCCTATTAAATATTATATTCGGGTTTTTAACGTCCAATATTACTCTATCCCTAATTATAAATTTCTTAATCCTTCTAATACTTATAAATTTATTAAACTATATCCTATTTAAAATACTAATATAGTATATATTCCCTAAATTAGAGATCCGGTATACTTTATAAGGGCTTTACTATTAGTATAAAAATTTCTTTATTAAATTTATATTAATCCTTCTAATACTATTATACTTCAAAACCAAATCGCCGACTTTAATCTAAGTATTTTCAAATTGTATTTTCCGCTAATCTTATCTATTATAATAATTGGCTACTACTTCCCTTATTATTACAATTTTTTCTACGGCCTATATAAATCTATATTCAAAATCCTTATATATTTAAATAACCGTACTAATCAGCTCCTCCCTAGTTATTACCCTATTATCATTCTTCTAATTAGTAATTCGCTAAGAAGGTAAATTAAATTTAATTAGTAATATTAAATTATAATTATATACTAATTAAAAGGGAATATACCTATAATTTCCTCTAATAGTAGTCTAGTCTATAAAGAAAATATAAAGTAAATACTTTTTCCAATTAGTACTACTCCCTCCAATTATCTTTATAAATAAAAAAATAATTATAGTATATCTTTATTTATTTATACTATTAATTTATAAATTATAAAGTGTAATAAATTCCCTAAGGATCCCTAGCTAAAGTAAATATTTAGTAATAACCTTTTAAAACTCTACGCTACTATTAATTAAAATTATTAAAGGGTATCCCTACTTTAAGAATAGAAGTTCAAAAAAGTCCTTCACTTTATTTAACGAAACTATAGGGAATAAGGTAACTTCTACATAACCTATCAAATCATCCCTAACTTCCAATAAAAGGACTTTTTTATTATTTGTACCTAAAAGGTACTAAATATCCAATATCCACTTTCCAAAGGGGTAAAAACTCGGATAAATTTATTAATAGCTATCTTCGAATCGTTTAAAATTGAATATCTAACAATTAAAGTATAAGCGGATTAATTCCTCTACTTAAATATATATTCCTTTCTAATAATAATACTTTATAATATAACGGTATATCCCTTCTCGGCCTCTATATCTTACCTTATTATAGTAATAAAATATAATCTATTAATATTCCTTTAAATTATTAACTAATTATTTTAAACTCTAGGTCGAGGTTATAAGGCGTAATTAAAGGATTTTATTATATATTATAAATTTAATAATATTAGTCCGAAATTAACGTTTTATAACAATTCCTTTCAATTCCAAAGGGACTTCGTAAATTAATAAGTACTTAACAATTTCTTCTAACTTCTTAGACCATTCCCTTTAGAATATTAGCTAAAGGTTGTTTGTATATATAATAAAAATAGAATAGATTTGTACGTCTATAAAATTATTAATATCCTCCTTATATATTTACTTATAGAAATTAAAAAATCTAAGGGGTTTACGAAATAAATTATTAATTATTATATTTTTACTCTTTAAAATATACTTAATATTAAAATTAAAAATTTTTATCTAAATAATCTATTATATTAATAATATATTAGGTATATTGTTTATAATTCTATTTAATTAATAAATTAAAATTATTATATTAATTTTAATTATAAAGTAAATACTAAATAAATACCTTTTTAAATACTTTAAAGTATAGAAAAGGCCCCGAAATTCCCTCTTTATAATATTATACCTCTTTTCGGCACTAGACCAAATCCCACTCTCGAATTAATATAAGTATTATTTTCCATCCGGGCCAATCTACTTTAAAACAGCTCCCCAACCTTCTAGTAATACGTTAATTATAAGGAAAATTATTTTATAATAGTTATTATTATATATTAGGGTAGTAAGGATTAGTATAATAGTAACTATATACTATAGGTACTCTATTACGAACTACTTATTCTCTATTTACTAAAATTTAACGTCCTTCTTTATCAAATTATAGAAAGGGATTATAATAATACTAAATCCTCTAATCCAAATTCTATAATACCCTACAATACTTAAGAAGGTACGGATTTACTCCAACTCCTTTCCTTTCTTATTAATTTAATATTCGTAATAAATTTACTTATTAATTTTTATAACCTTATTTATAATTAACGCTCTTCTATTTAATATATATAAATACCCTACTAATATTACTTCCCTTTAATACTACTAGGATTTTACGGCCGTAATTATCCCTCCTACTAACTTTATATTAATAAATACCTTATTAATATTTATAAGGTATTCTAATATATATTTCTTAATTCCCTTAATATTAATTTACTCCTTACTATAATTGTTTTAGGGTCTTTTAATATAGATATTATTAAAGTAAAGTTAGTAAACATTAGGAATTAAATCGTACAATATTTTTATTATTACCCTTATAAATTATATAATAGAATTCATACCTCTTTATAATAGAATAATTATCCGGAAATAATTAATAAGGGTCGAAAAAGTAGTAAAGTTACAATTTACTTTATTAAAGGGGATTTAGTCGTACCCTAAGAAAAAGTCTAATAAGGATATTATTTTATAGCCTTCAAATACTTTACTAAACTCTTTACAATTTAGAAGTAGGTTAATATTTCGGAAAATCATCTTATTAATTTATTAAATATTGTTAATAAAATGTAAACCGCTATCCTTCTTTATAATTAAAAATTAATTATTTTATATACTATATAATTTTCTTTTAAAATCCCCTTTTTAATTCGATCTTTTAATAGGTTGTATACCTTATTATAGAGGGTTTTCAAAATTAGAATAGCTTTTATCTACTAAATAGAATAAAGGATAATATAGATTTCCTAAAGTAGAATAATATTAGGATCTAGCTTTCTATATTTAATAAAATCCTAGGCTAAAGTTTACTCCCTATTAAAGAGAATATAAGTAAATAATTCGATTTCTCTTTCGTTTAAAATATCCTAAACTATTTTTAATAAAGCTTAGAATTATTCTTCTATTAAGCGTAACCTTCGAATTAATTCTATAAACCTTAATATTATATAATAATCCTATTCCGAACTGCAATTTTTAAACGTAGAAGTAATTTGCTCCTTTACTACTACCAATTTCTTTTCCTTCTAATTAAAATCTCCTCCAAATTTTAACCTATTTAATATAATATTATTAATTAAATTTACTTTCTATACCGCTCGCTTATATATTATATTAATCTATATAATTATATACTCTAATCTTCCTTTAATATAACCTTCCAACTCCTCCTTTTTCTCCCTATAGTTGTCCGGTAGTAATAAATACCCTACTAGCGGATCCTCTGGGTCTATATTCTTTAATAACTTTAAAAAAAATTTCTTCTAATAGTAACAAATTTATCGAAAAATATTCGGACTTTACAAATTAACTAAGAAACCCTATTCTTTTTTTAGGAAGACTACTAAATCCTCCGCTATCTTATTACTAAAGGAGGTAATTCGCTTATTATTTTCTTTTAAAATATTCTCTAATAATTATTCTTAATCTACTAATAAAATAATCTTCTCTATATAACCTTCGCTAAGCCTACCTCCTTACCCTTTAACGTACGAAACTACTATAATAATAAGGGAATTAAACCCTTTACCTATCGCCTTACCTCCCCCCGAAAATTTTTAAATTAGCAACTAAAGCGGTACAAATTACTACCCTATCGAATATTATAATTGTATAATTCCTTCTACCTTCTTTATACTTTATATAGACTTTAGCGTTTTAAAAGAATAATAACCCTAAAATAATATTATAATTTAATAGAACCTACTTTATAATAAAGAAATAGACTTCCTATTTCTTATCGAATAACTAAACTTTCTTATAAATTTTATTAAAAAATCCCTTCCTTCCTCTATTACTATTAATATTAGAAATTTCTATAGTAATACTTTAAAATCCTAGTGAATCCATTAGTACTTTATAAATAGTATTATATTCAATACCTGTATTTAGTAAGGTAGCGACTTTCTTTCTTCCTTAGAATTTAATTAATACGTAAAATATAAATAAAGGGGTAAGGCGTATAATATCTCCTTCCATAAAGGGCGACTTATTAATAAACTTTATTTAATTTATAGTAAGAATTAGTATATTCTAAAGGAAGACGATATATATTAGTATAAATTTATTCTTTCTCCAATCTCTAATATTATACTATTCGAATAAAGAAAAAATATTATTTTCTAAAAACGGCCGGGCAAATATAGGGTTATCATTCTTCAAAGCAACTTTAATTAAATTTATAAATATATCTATCCTAGATTCCTATTTTTCTATAAATATAAAATAAATTTATGCTTTATTAGGCTTAATAAGAATAAATTTATTAACTTCCGAACTATTATTAGGAATTATACTACCGTAGTACTTAAATTATACGGTAGAGATCCTATTTTTATTATAAAGAACCTTAGAGAATTATTTAACCTAATTATAAATAGTTAGGATATTAATAGGGTTATTTCGGATAATATTTTTAATAATAATAATAATTTTAATATTTATAAATTTAATGGCTATAGGGTATATTTCCTTTATATTTAAGATATTATTTCGAATCCGGGTATTCTTTATATATATTTAATTTAATCCTTCCTCCCTTTATACGAATAAAACCTTTTTAAATTATAATTCTAATACCTTACTAATAGGGGTAAATAAATGTACTCAAACTTTATTATTTAAAATAGTCTTAAATTATTTAAGGGCTAATTTAAATATTTTTACGGTAAATAAATAAAGGATTAGAATAAAAGGAGGGGTAATTATAGAGTTTAGTACTGTATTATTAATTTTAAGCCTCTTTAATTTACTAATTGCTATTATAACGTTCTAAGAAATAGTATAAATCTCTTTTTAATTTATATCTATCTCGGAAAGCCCTCTTAATTTAATAACCTTATTAGGATTAGTAATAATCGTATAAATTTAGGTTACCTATTCCCGGGCAAGAGAAAATATTTTATATAATTTTTTAAACGCTTCTATCGAAATATAATTAATAGTAATAATAGAGGAACTATTTTTAATTTAAATTTAATTTTAATATTATTTAACCTACTTAAAGTCCTAAAGTAAATTAAAGACTAGGATAAATAGTGCGTTCTACGGGTTATACTATTATTAAACCTCGAATTCCTACTTTTTAAATTTCTAATAGTTAGGGTAATTAATAGCTAAAATTATAAAAAAGCGGATTATATTCCCTAATTAGCCTAAATTAAATATTTGAAAATATACGTCCCTAGGGACCTTATTGTTATAATTTATCTTAAAGCCTATAAATACTATAATATTTATACTTCTTTTTCGGTTAGTAGGCTTCTAATTAGCAATACCGTAATCACAATCGACTTCCTTCTACTCGCACTCCCAAATATAATAACCGAATAGACTATACTAATAGTACTACTACTAATACCCTCCTTTATCGTCTCTCTTTGTACTCCGTCTATTCCTAATTCTTTTATATAAAATATTAATTTAAATAATATTAATTTAGAAATTCATAAATTAAATAAATTAACGAGGGGCGGACTATTAAGGGAGAAGGGTTTACTATTAGACTTAGGGGGTAAAAGCAACGCTTCGGGCAATTATTAATTATTCTATATAATTAACTAAATTATTTATAATCTTTTTATTAAGAATTAGAGTAACCTTAGTAGGGATCTGCGCCTTTATAGTAATCTTCTTAACGGGGACCTTAGAATTAGTATTTTCCTTAGAGGATTCGGAAGAATTATCTAGGCTAATTATATATTTAATTTTATATTTACACTTCTTAGTAAATATCTCCTCCTTACTACTATTATTAATATCTAATAAAATACTAAAATTAATATTATTAAACTATTCTACTACGAACTTATTTAAGAATTAAGAAAACTCAATCTATTCTATAATATAGAATTCCTCCTTCAACTTCTATAAGAAAGTAGTAATTATATACCTTATATCAATATACAACTTCTTATAGAAATTCTTAATAATATTACAGTTAGCGCTATACCAATCCTACGCCTTTTAATAAGCAAATAGTACCGAATAAGTAAGAATAGTATTAATAATTTTATGTATTTAATAAAGGATACACTTAATATAAAATTTCTTTAGGGCAATAAATATACTATCCGTTTACTTAGAATCCTTTACTCTATAAATAACTTTAAATCTTTTAATAAACTCCTCCTAAATAGTAATATCCTTAATTTTAAAATTACAAAGGAAACCTTTACCAATATTCTTAAATTCCTTCTTATATTACTAAAACTAAATATTAATTTTAAATTCGTTATCTCTAAAATTATAAATACCGACTTCTTCCTCGAATAATTTAATATATTTAGAAACTCTTTTTTTATTGAACTTTTTCTTTAGGAGAATTTTTCGAATAGAAATAATATTATTTATAAGGAGGGTAGCAATAATATTAAAGAATACTTTACCCGGACGAATAAGAGTATTAGTCGAAGGAATTTTATTAATAGGAACACTATTAGTATTAAATATAGTAATTGGTTTAAATTTATAGGGATTTTAATAAGGAATTTATAATTTATAATATTAATACTAAAAAGCAATGCTTTTTTCTTTCTTCTTTAGTAAGGAGCTAATCTAATACTCCTTTTTAATTCTTTCTTCTTTATATAAGTACCTTAGTAACTATAATAATTAATTTTTAGGGTTTTATATAGGTATTAATATTTAGGGATTAAGCAAACAATATAACCGGCGAATTAAAATCGCTAATACTACCTCTTCGCCTACCTTGCTAACCTTATAAAATATTACTTATATCGCTCTAAAAATACTAAGTAAGGAATAGAATAATATAACTATTAATCCTATAGTAATTTTAGTAGTTTAAAGCGCTAATTCTATATATAGCGTATAAATATTTAAATACTGAATATTATTTAATAAAGGGCAAATCTATACCAACCCTCTTCTTAATTATCGTTCTTTATTTAATCTTTCTTCCTAAATACTATTTAAAGTTTTTCTAATCTAATCTTATTTTCTTTCTTTATTGTAATCGGTCCTAAAATTACAAAATAAGGGGTTTCTATCCTGGTTTTGTAAGTATAGCGGTTTAAAGTATCTATAGTCTACTATTAATAGATTATAGATTAGTTAATAAAGTAGAGATCCGAATATATCCGGAATTAAAGTCTCTATTAAATTAAATAAAAAACTCCTCTATTGGAAGAATTAATTAATTTTTTACTATTTAATTCCTAGTATTCGAATTAGTATTCTAAGGTTCTCAAAATTAACCTCTATATCTTTAAAAATCCCTCTCTAAGAGCTTCTTAAATTCGTATTAACTAATTTAATTAAGAATTTAAAATTTAATCTCATTCTTATTACTATTTAAAATAGAGCAAAAACTATATTAATACGAAAAGTACCCTACTATATTTAAATATAATAAAGAATAAATCCGGAGTTAAATATAACTTTTATCCTTAGGAATTAAAATAGAGTAGTAAAATTACAATTTATTAACTACTATTAAAGACTAATAAGAAGGATAAAATTTTCCTTATTAATTTTAGGTTAGCTAAATAAGTTTAAGAGTTAATTCTTTTATAAAAGGGTTATTAAATTTACTATTATAAAGGCGTTCGACAGTAATTCTATAGTATAGGAGCGGGATTCTTTAGTCTATTATTGAGGATAGGTATTATTTAATTTAATCTAAAATCCTTACCTTCCTCTCTCTTTTCGGTCGGGATCTCCTCCTTATATCCCCTTTCTACTCATTATATTCCCAAGGTCCCATCCGACCAATACAACAAATCTACTCTTCAATAAATAATAAACTAAAGCCTAGATACCTCCACCTATTATTTAAAAGTAAGAGCCTACAGTAAGGAAAAGAAGAACACACAAGGAAAACGAAAAAAGAACAAACGAACCACCCCACATCAATATTTCATTTATAAATAAATTAATTATCGGTTTAAGGATTACCCCAATAAATGTAATAATTCTAGCCGTATTAACGAATTAATTGAATAGTTCGCCTGTAAAGTCGAAAAGGATGTAGAAGAACCGAAAAACTAATTACCTTAAGTATTATAGATTCCCTTTTAAAGATTAAATTAGTAATAGAAATAAAAATAGAAATAGATTTTTTAAATAGTTATTTAAGTAGGGAAATACTATTTACCTCCTATACTATAATAAATAATAGAAAATCTTTAATTACAACTAATATACTTATTAATTCGGAGGTAAATAGAAATATTTTTATAAGTAAGATATTCGCTAATCGCCTTATTAATAAATTTAAAATTAAGAAATTTAGAAATTTCAAACCTTATATAGTAGGAGGATACAATAGAAAATATAACGAAATAATTAATTTATATTTTAAAGGTACCCTATAAGTCTAGAACCGTATTCTTCCTAATAAAGTAATGATAATTATTAATTTAAATTACAACCTAATTTTTAATAAATATTAAATATAGAAGTACTATATTTTAGTAAATATAGTTAACCGACGCCTCATCTTTCTATAGACTAAAGAAAAGGAGGTAACCGAAGAACGGGAAGAAAGAGCTAAAGTATTACTCCTTAAAAGAGTATACTATTGTATTTAAAAATTAGAGTTAACCGCTAATTAAGGGAAAGAATTAGAACTTTAATTAATATAATTGAATTATCCTATTGAATTATTTAAAGAATTAAAGATTAAGGTAATATAGAGGAAAGAAAATAAGGAATTAATTAAAATAGAATAAGAATTTTATAACTAATATACACCCTCTAATAAAACTAATTAATAATTACCCTTATATCGAAAATATATTACTATATTAAATAAAGAACGTAAGGTAGATTCTTATTAAAGAGAAGACAATCGAGGGTACTACCGATTAAAAAGAAATAGGATAGATTAATATAAATACTATAATAATTTAGTAATTATAGGAGCCGAAGCTTTTCTTAAATTCGTAAAGCGAAAGTATATTAGAATTACTAATCTATACGAACTAAATTAGTTTATTAAAAACTAATAGTAGAAAGACTAAATAATAGCCGAAAATAAGGAAGAATTTAAAGAGAAAGCGAAAAAGGAGGTGCTAGGATACGCCTATTAATACTTCGACGTTTTTAATAAAAAGTAATTTAATATTTTATTAAATTATTATTTAAATAATTATTAGATAGATTTAGAAGGAGGGAAGTTAAAGGACTTTAATTATAGCCCCTTTTATAAAATAATAATCGATAAATTGGAAGTATATTAGAAGTATATTAATAAAATTCTAATTAAAAATTTTATTAAAAGTAATTTAATGCTATAGGTTATGCCTATCTTCTTTATACTTAAGGCTAACGGCGGTTTATATTTTTATATAGATTATTGAAAATTAAATATAATTATAAAGAAAGATCGATATTTATTACTATTTATCGAAGAAACGATATTATATATTAGCTATCACGGGCAAAGGGTAGATAGTAGATATAATTATACGTAATTGCACGAAGGAGAAAGGAAGAGAAGTGCAGCCGAGTGCCCAGAAGGCTGGCCTTATAAAGGCAACCGGCGGCGGGTCTAACAGACCCGCGGCAGGCAGCGTTCTAACCAATCAGCTACCGGCGGTAATAATAGCGTATAGCAATCTTAGAAGCTACTATACGCTAATACTAAGTATAAAGCACACAGGTTAACCCTATAATACTTCCCTAGATTAAAAGAAGCTATATAGCTAACTAATATTATATAAAATAATAGAAATCCCTATTAAACGAGCGGTCTATTCTTGAAAAATCTTTACTACCGCTAGTAATTATTATTGTAACCTCCGCTACAGAGCTAGAACCTCCCGCTCTACTTCCTTCTCCTTCTCCTTCCGCTTTTTCTCCACCACCGCCCAAACCAGTAGGTATAACGCTTCCGGGTATCCGTTATAGAAGGCCCGTACAATATCGGGAGCTATAAACATATTGGCGTACAGTTACTATAACGGCGTATATAGAGGTGCCTAAACAATAAAATATTCCCAACGGCCCTTATTATTCTTCCAGCATCCATCGATCCTCTCAAATTTATATTCTACTAAATCCTCCCTATTATTAATCCTCCTTATAATTCGGCCGTAATTAGTACGAACGTTCTATTCCTCTACATCCGTCTACCTTAAAAAACCTTACTCATCTTACAATTTAACTTTATTAATATAGAACGTTAAATTATACTTTATATTAATTAGGAGTTTAAATGTAATTTAATAGCTATCCGCTTTAATAATCTCGAATAATCCTTCGAAAAGGGGTATAAACTTAGTATAAGGGCGGCTAATATCGAAGTTCTTAATATTAAATAGGACCCTATCTCCCTTCTTATATTTCAGTATATTGGTCCGTCGGATATTCGTATTATCTTTATAATATTACTATATTTACCGAATTTAATTCGTAATGAAATCTAAAATTTATTTAAATTAATTAACTAACTTATTAACTTTAAAGTACTTAATTTATTATACCGCTAACATTTTTAATAGGTATAGTTTAACCGGTTTAATACTTATACGAGGGTAGAAGCCGTAATTAGTAAAGAAGGGGGAAATATTAATAATTTTAGAAATTAAATTATTCTTAGCGAATTCTATAATTAATAACTAATCTACTTAATTATCCTATATCTAATTAATATAAAAGTAAAAGTACTTCTCTATCTTAGTATTAATACGCTCGGTTTAATTATTAATAATAGGGTAGAAAATGGAGGAGGATTTAAAGGCGACCTCTAATCGTAATAATAAAGTTCTTTAAAATTATAAAATAAATTAAATATTACAATTAAAGATAATAGAGTTTAATAGGCTATAAATACTATAAACTCTCTCTATAAAGCGTTCTACTAATTCTTCTACCATTAAGCCTATAGTAGGGATATAATACTATATTTTAGTAAGCTAATTAATAATAATAATAATATACTTAAATTCCTATCCGTAGCGTAAGCAAGGCGTAAGCGGAGTAATATAATCGATTGAAATATTCTTCTATAGTACGAATAATATTGCCAACGGTTTTAAAAAACTATAGGGGGGGTGTCGTAATAATTTGGACTTAGCGTATACCAAATAAACTTTATAATACGACCGGACTATAGCGTATATTCCTAACTAAAAGAAGGATCGAAATAGTAACGAATAAGTCTTTTCGCAATCTAGATGCCCGGCGGTTAACGAATTATAAACGTATTAGAGGAGCGAGAAATAGAGTTTTATATTAATAAGGTCGACGAGGATAGTGCTATAAAAGTATATTCGTCCTTAAATCGCTTAACATTTAATAAAGGGGACCTATTTTATATAATCTTTAACTTCCCTAAACTATATTCGACAATTAGGGTCCGATAGGTATATAATAATATTTTAAAATATTATTAACTTCTTGTAACCTTCTACTACTAAATTATCCATTAATTTTTCGTCTAATACTTCTAAATTATAAATATATTCGGTATTAATATTGACTTCTTTACTTCTATCCTTCAAAATAAACGCTCTATTAATAAAAATATTATAATTAAATAAAATTTTATTTCTAATTAATAGCCTCTTATCGGCTTTATTTTTAAATAAATCCTCTAACTTCCTATTTAATATATCGGAACGTACTTATAAGAATTTAGGGCGGTATTTAATTATAAAATTAAAATAGGAAAGGAATTAAAACTAATATATATAACAGAGGGTAAATTATTTATTAATTATAAAAGTCTTCAAATTTTTATAATCGGTAAGGACTTTAAACGGTTTTTAGGCACCCTCTAATTCGGGGCACTATTCTTTAAAGGCTTTAATAATAGCGAACAACTCCTTATTATAAATATTATAATTATATTTAACCGAGGAATATTACTAATTAAAATAAACGACCGGGTATAAAATTCCCTTCTTATTATATTAGGATAGAATATTACCGTAAATCTAATTTAAAATATTTATTTCAACGACAATCTATTTAGACTAATCGTAAATCCGAAGCACTAGGCCACTATTAAAAACCTTTTTAAAAACCTTAAAGGACTTCTAATATTAGCCGGTCTACTACTAATTAACCAATTTCTTCGTTAATTCATATAGTAAGCTAACAATAATTAAAAAGTACTTAATAAATCGTTAGTAGAAATTAGTAAAACTTAGGAAATACTATAATACTCTCTTAATTTTTAAAATTTCCTAAATAATAATAGTAGAAACCTTATTAAAATCTATTTCAAATCCTCTTAACGTAATAATTAAGCTTAAGTACTTTATTTTTATAATATAGAACTTATATTTATTAATATCAATTTAAAGTCCCACTTAAATTATCCGCTATAAAACTTCCCTAATATAATTTTCATAGTCTACTTCGTTATTCGAATAGACCAGGATATTATTAAAGTACACTATTATATATATATTAAAAATATTATAAAGAACATCGTTAATATAATTCTAAAAGGTCCCTAAGGCTCCTTAGAAGCCGAATAAATAAATAATAAATTTGTAAAAGCTAAACCGAATAATAAAAACAGTAAACCATTTATATCCCTCCTTCATATAAATCCTATTAAACGTAGTAATTATATCGAATTTAATAAAAATCTTCGTATAATAAATCATATTAAGGGTCTCCTTAATTAACGGTAAAAAGTAATATAATTTTAATATTATATTATTAATACTGCGGTAATTAATATAAATACGGATACCGCTACCGGACTTTTTAATTAAAAGAATAGAAAATACGGCCGTAAATTAAAATAAATAGATAAAATTCTTTTTTAAATTGTTATCGATCTACTTCTTAACAATACTAACTTCTAATAGGGATATATAATACAGCTATATATTAGGAAGAATCGCCCCTAATTATAATTTAATTTTATAATTATATAAATAGTAAAGCAGGATTTCTTCAGCTAGGAAGGGGAAGAATACTACTATTTCGTTAATATATTAGCAACCCTCTAACTTCCTTAAAAAGGCAATAATCTCGTCTCTTATTTTAATTAGACGGTCAACCTTATTAAAGAACTTCTTCGTATCTTTATCGGAAATTTTAGCTAAGTATATCCACCGGATTATCTCCTTATAGAATAGCGTATCCTAATTGAAGTTACTAATTAAATAGATTATTTTAGTTAGAATTATTACCTCCCGAAATTCCTCGAATAAATAAACACTAGCCAAATCGTTAATAAAAGGGTAGAAGAAGGGAAGGAGATTTTCTTTATATTATTAACTATTACTAGCTATAATATTTACAATTATTTCTTCGGTTAAATCCACATCCCAGATTCCAACCGTAACAACCAACCTCTCAAGTTCGGCATAATTTGTAACGTACGGCTACAAGCATTAGAATTCACAAGCGAAATTGAAAATAGCTATATTAAATTCTTTAATATTACTTAATTTAATAAAAGAAGTCCTATTAAAATTACAGTAACGACCGGCGTAGGGGCGCTTCATACCTATAAAAATATATTGGCCGTCTAGACGGATATAGGGGTTATAGTACACTAGGTTTTTAATTTTAATAAGAAGGGCTATTGTATTTATAATACCGATCTTAGATCTAGCTCTATTAATTATTAGTATTTTAATAGGGGGCGAAATAAATTAGTAATTATCCCGGAGAATAAACGAAGTCCCTTCCTTATTCTCTACTATAAGAGACGGCGGTAGTAGTAGCGGCGGTAATTCTATTTGAATAGGGTAAATAGCTCCGCTCCCTAAATTTACTATTAGTATTTATAATAATAGCGGTAACGTTAATTCTATTCGAATAGAATTAATAATTAGTATCCTCCGGGCGGGAGGAACGGCTTCGCACCTCGGGGTTAGCTAATAAGATAGGGCATTCTTACCACGAATAACTACAATCGAAATTTAATTAATAAAAATTCTTAACACTATTAATTAATCCCTAAGAAAGTTAACAGGTAAATAACGACCTTAATAAATAGGGTTAGTAAAATATATTCTATATTAATTATAATTAATTTCGGGCTTATAATATTATATTTAAGGGAATCCCAAAATTACCGGATAATTCTTTAAAATATTATAAACCAAAAAGGTAATTATTTTACTATAGTATCCAATCCGGAGTTTAATTATTATTCTTTTAGAAATAATACTTTTAATTACCCTATCAGCGAAGACGAATTTCTTTACCCGGCGGAAGCGAAAATAGGGAAAGTTATATTTAATTACGAAAGAATAGTCGATAAAAGCGAACGTAGAATAGCTAGAATTAATAAAAGTAATATAATAATCTTTATACAATCTAATTATAACATAAGAAAATAAAAGTATTAAATTTAAGGAAGTAGAACTATTTAACAATTATATTCTAACTTCCTCTAAACCCTTTAACTCTATAGAATTTAAAACCCGTTTCTATAATAACGATAGGGAAAGCCTCTATACGCACCTAAGTATAGAAGTTAGATATTTTCCGGATTATTGTAATATTTATTGCTAGCGGCGGCGGCGGCGGTAAGGATTATAGCGGGAGTAGTAATAGTAATATTAATAGCGGGCGCGGCTCTAGTAGTATAGACCTCTTCTCTACTACAACAACCCTTACCTTTACCTTTCTTCTTCTTACTCTTATTATACTAAGGACTTTGGGAACTATAATTAATTAAGGCGAAGTAATTATAGGTAATATAACTATTACTATTATAATAGCAGTATTTACCCTTATAGGTACGCTAATTAAGAACGTCCTTATAAATAAAAATAATAAAGTCGATAGCGTTGAGGTTTATTTTATTACTACCTTAACTAATAGGAATATTATTAGTATTATAAAAGCTAGCGCTACCTATATTAGTATTAGTACTACTAGAATTATTACCAGCGGAGGCACTATTATTGAAAATACAGGTATTTATTTTATAATAATAGTTAGCGTCCTCTAAATTACCTACGACAGTACAATAAATTACAAACCACTTTTTAAAATTATTAGCCTTAGGAAGGTCGTAATACGTAAAAATATTATAGAGGCGCTTATTAATTTTATTACGTAAGTAGTAAACCTTTATAGAATTATTAAGGCTATAGAAGTTTATTAGATTAGTAAACTCTAATTCGAATTCTATAAAAGATATATTCTTTATAAAGAATTCCTCAAAATAATAACTAATATTTATCTTTAAATTAATATTCTAAAAACAGGTAACTAAATATTTTATAAATTTAATACCGGTCTTCCAATACTAGGAATCTACATCTCCTCCATTTTAAATAATATTTAAATTATCCTAAATACCGGATAAAATTTCAGGACCCAGTAATATAATAATACGAATAATTTTAACATCCTTATTAATATAAAGGAGGGGGTTATACTTCTACTAAAATAAAATATAGAAATATTATACTTTAAAAATTTTATATTTACGGGCCGTACTAATATTCTTTTTACTAATGAAGATTAGCGGATTCTCTATAATCTACTTTAAAAATAATATTTTACTAGTATTAGTATTAGTAGTTTTATTAAAATTATTAAATAAGGACCGGATATTAGTACTATAAGATTTAAGGGCGGCGTAGTTTATATTAAAGTTATTATATTTCTTCTAGAGATTATTAAATTTAATTATTAAATTGAAATAATCGAGGTTCTTCTAATTGAAATTATTTTAAGTTCTAGTAATTATTTTATAAATAATTTTTAATTCGTCCTTACTATATTCAAGGTCGATAGTAATATTTTCGTACTAAATAAAATTATTATAATAAAGGCGATTGAGCGGGGTAATAATTAATTGGAAAACAGGGTTTTAAATAATAATATTAGTTATATTGAAGTAGGTACGAGGGATAGTTTTCTTTTCTTCGTTGTTGTTAATATTAATAAGAAAGTTATTAATTACTATTAAAAGAAGGAGTTCGACGAATATAATTTAATAAATAGCAATGTTAGTAGTATTAATAATTTTATTAAATATTTTATAAATATCGTTTAAATTAAATAGTATACTTTTAGGAGGGGCATTAAAATTAATAAAATTATTAATACTACTAACGGGAGAGAAGGATACGTAATCGCTACTCTTATTGTAAGATATAAGAAAGGTAATCGCACGAAGCAATCTCTTATCCCTTAAATAAAGAATATTTACCCTTATTTATTAAATAAAAAAAGCGAAACTATAATTACAACTATTGTAATTTACGACTATCGGTATTTGGAGTGCTGGACTCGGCGACTCGACGAGCGAGGCGATTCCTACACGCGCGTTAATTAAGAATCAATAGCGCAATAAAAGAAAATAGGTTTACGCTATAAATGTAATAGTTAAAAGGTATAATTAATTATTATAGGTAAAGGGTAGATAGTAAATATAATTATACGTAATTATACGAAGGAGAAAGGAAGAGAAGTGTAGCCGAGTACCTAGAAGGCTGGCCTTATAAAGGCAACCGGCGGCGGGTCTGATAGACCCGCGGCAGGTAGCGTTCTGACTAATTAGCTGCCGGCGGTGATGACAGCGTACGGCAGTCTTAGAAGCTGCTGTACGCTGGCACCAGGCACAAGGCACACAGGCTAACCCTGTGACATTAGCTAAACAAAGATCTTTACGAAGATTAATATCCGCTAGGCCTTTTATTATATCTGTATATATCCCAACGATAAGGAATTAATAATATTCTATATTTAATATAAAGTATATAAATATAAAATATTACCCTTCGGATTTACTAATAGACTATTAATATTCTAGCGGTATATTAATAATACTTTAATAGGGTATTTTAATAACTTTTATAGCGCTTATATTAATAATATCCTTATTTTTTCTAATAATTTAAAGGAATATAAAATATACATTAAAAAGGTCCTAGCCCGTTTGGAGGCAGCTAGCCTATAAACTAACCTAAATAAATACGAATTCTACGTTAAGAAGACCAAATTTTTAAACTTTATTATTAGTAAGGATAGTATTATAGTAAATCCCTAAAAGATTGCCGTTATAAAAGATTAGTAAGTCCCTACGAACGTTAAAGGAATATAATCCTTTTTAGGATTCTATAACTTCTACTAGAAATTCGTTAAGGATTATAATTATATAATAAAATTATTAATCGTACTTACTAAGAAAGGGGAAGAATATAATTAAAATAATAGGTATTAAATAATATTCGAGGAATTGAAGTTACAATTATTAAATATACTTATCTTAACCTATTTTAAATACGACCGGCCAATACGGATTGAAATAAACACCTCCAATAATATTATTACTAATATCTTATTATAAAAGGTGGAGGGCGATTAGAAACCAATTATATTCTTCTCCGAAACTATATATAAGGCGGAATACAACTACTCTATTTACAATAAAGAGTTTATAGCTATTATACGGGCGATATAATATTAGTAAATAAAGTTTATAGGATTATAAATACCCTTCCTAATTATTATAAATTATAAAATATTAAAGTATTTCAATATAAAGCGGCTATTAAATTTATATTAAATAGAATAGGCCGAATTCTTAGCCTAATACTACTTTATAATATCCTACCGACCGGGCAAGAATAATAGAATAATTAATACTCTTTCTAAAAAATTAGAGGATTTAAAGACCTAAAAGGCGAAATAGGAAGTTTACCGAATTATCTATATCTTTAAGATTCTTAAGAATAATTCCCTTATTTATATTAACGATTTAATTTTTATAATCGATATATATTTACCTAAGGCTATTAGTATTATCAATATAATAATTATAAAAATAAATCCGGAAATTATTAAAACGCCGAAGGACCGGGACCCACCGACCAAAGACGAACTACTAAAAAGATACGTCTTAATAGACCGCCTAATCCTTAAGAATAAAATTAACATCGAATTCGAAATCTATTAAAATATAATTCGTTAGGGGGAAAATAGGTATTAATTTATTACCTATAATAAAATATTAATACAATATAGAAAATTAGTAGTATTACCGAGTACTTTATAAGTAAGAATAATCTATAAATTATATTCTAAAATTATAATTATTTACCCGGGTCGTAATAAAACTAGACGGCTAATTATAGCGTAATATTAGTAGCTAAAAATAATAGAAAATATTAATTATTTTATTACTAATTATTTAATATATTATACTTCGAAAGTTCCTTATAATAAGACTTTTAGGGAATTTTACCTACTACCCGTACCGGAATATACTTAGAATAATCTAATTATAAATTATAAATTAATATTTAAAGACCGCCGTAACTTTAATAATATATTAATTATAATTAACCAACTTAGTAAAGCTATTTAAATTATTCTATACTATATAAATACAACCGCTAAAAATATAATACAAATATATTATAAAGGCCTATATTATATTTATAAATTACTAAGGGAAATTATCTCCAACCGAAGCCCGCAATTTATCGCCGACTTTACGAACGAACTAACTAAAATTCTAAATATTAAATAAAGGTTAATATTATTAAGCTACAACTAAACCGCGGGCTAGGCTAAAATTATAAACGAAAACTTCAATTAACGCCTACGCCTATTCATAAATTATTTTTAAAATAATTAATTTAAAATTATCCCTACTATAAATACAATATAAATAAATATGCCCTATAAGAGCCTAGGGGGAATATAACCTTACGAAATACTTTATAATTTCCTAATATTTAATATATTTAATTAGGAATTACGGACTAATTTTAATAGCGCCCGACTATTAATATAGGAGAAACTCAATTGTAAAAACGCTTAAAATATAATTAAAAGGATATAAAAATATATTATTAAAGTAAAGGAATTAATATTGAAAGCGTAAGAAAGAATAATAAAATAGGTAAATTAATACCGCTGTATACCTAATTTCAACGTAAGGAATAAGGTATTTATTATTAAGAGGAGTAAATTATCTAATAGGCCCAACTATAAGCTAAATTTTCCCCTAACCAATAAATAATTTACAATTAAAGAAATATATAATTACTCCTATCGATTAAATATACTAGACGGATAGAAGGGTACTAACGTCTTCTATACGGACTATTTAAGAAAATACCCTAATAACCCTCTATTAAAATAGTATATAGAGGAGCCCGAAGGCGAATATATAAGAAACGATATTAAATAGAAAGTAGAAGAACTTTTAATATTAAAAATATATTATAAAAGGCTTTAATACTAAATAAATTAGAGAAGTTACAACCCTAATCCAAAATACTATAACGTATAGAATTTTAAGAATTTAGCGTACTTCGTAAAAACTTTCTATAAAAAGTATTCGGAATAGTTAGGTCCCTTAATAAAATTAAACTATTAACTATAAGTAATTGAAGTAGAAGAGTTCGACCCGGATTATATTAATAATAATATACTAATAAAGAAAGAATTATAATATATAAGGAGGTATATTAGTATAAGAAAATAAAATATTTTAAGGAGGGGATACCTACGTTTAAGGTTTATTTAAGTATAGTTATAGAAGTAATTAATTAATATACCGCAATAGATAATTAGCGTAATTAATAATAGTACGGGGGCTTAGAACTAATTAACTATTAATTGGAAACCTAAGGATACCCCCCTTCTATCTAGAAAGCGACTATATTCGAGCTAAAGTAACGGCGAATTTTTTTTTTATTTTTACACGTTTCTAATTAATAGATAAAAGGGTTAAGACCTACTTTATATATATTTAACTTCCTCTATATTATATACAATTCAGGACGAGTCTTTTTATACCGAGGGGGTAATATTACGGTATTAACGGATCGGTCCCAACTATAGTACAGTACGATAGTTTGCGCGGTAAGTATCGGCCGTATATACGGCTACTACGACTCTAGGTTAAAACCCTAAACGCAGGGCGCGCCTTTATACATTTCCCTCTTTTCTTCTTCATTTTATAATTCTACAATAGACCTGGGAATTAACGTGTTTAGCTTGTCTCTCGTAACCACGTCGCTCGTAACAATACTAATAAAGGAATCTTACTTAAGGATATTCTAACCGGTAAAAACTGGGATATATTCAATATTATACTATAATTACTTAAGCTATTTAAAAAGACGATTAAAATTTTTAAATAGAGGAAGCTGTACTTCCCTATAGTATTAGCCGTTATTTATTATATAGTAATTAATTTTAAAATATTATAGGATTGTTATAATAAGAAGATCGCGTTTGATTATATTAAGAAATTTAATATTATTAATTTCTATAATAACGGCGATAATAATGAAGAGGAGGAGGAGGAGGAGGAGGATACTGCTGGCGAACTACTATTATAAGAAATTAATATATAAAGTCGACCCCGCTATATTAATAATCTACTGTAGTATTTCGATAAGTATAAGTTAGATTTGTCCAATATTTAATAATATAATTATTAACCAACGGTCTCCTCCCCTCTTGCCAATAGCCAAACTCGCTACGGTAATCCCTCTTGCAATAATCCTTTTCGTAGCGGTAATCCTTCTTGTACTAATTAACCTCCCTACGTTAATTAACCCTCCTCCTCTTAATACTAATAATAATAATCTATTAACGGCTAATATAATTAACCTCCTCTTCTCCCTATATTAATTAGCGCTAGTTTCCTATTTATCCGGCAGAGTATTAATAAGGCGATTACTAAACTTGATAAATATATAGAGTTTATAGGTAAAACCTTATTATATAGGATTGTTCTAATCTTTTACCCTAAGTATAGAAAGAAATATATCGAATAATAGTTATTAAAGGATAAGGTTAATAAAGTTATTTATTAATTCAAAGTAATTTACTATAATTATTATTAAAAGACCAATTAGAAAAAGGAGAGGGAGTAGGAGTAAATTAATAATAGTATATTTACTACAATTATAATACTATCTTCCTTATCGACCGACTTTATACATAGCTGGTTGACGCCGCCGGGATATTACAATACTATACTATTACCGCCGTTATTTAAAAAGGAGCTTGTAATTTATTTAAAAGAGAAGTTTAAGTAAGTAATCGACTTTCTAGTATAGTAGAGGTAGAATAAGGAGAGGTTCCTATATATAGTAAGGATAGTATTCAATTATTTATCTATCCTATTAATATCTAACGATTATAAGAGGGTATTCAATTTTGCGAATTAAGTATTAGGTATATTAAGAAATAGTTTAAACGACGATATACTTAATAAATTATTATATATAAGGTATAGAGCCGTTTGGAGAATGAGGTAGAGGAGGTTTGAGTTTATATGTTATAATCTATATAATTTTCCTGTCGTTTTTGTTGTGTTTTGAGGTTAATACGGCTAATAATAGTGTATAATTACTATAAGCCGGGACCGGAAAATTGGGTATCCGAGATTGTTATTGAAATGAGGGAAATGATTTTGGCTGTGAAATGGGGCAAATCAAGCGATTTGAAACGATTTGAGGCAAATCCATTATAAAGATTTATTTATTTGCCTCATTGAGAGCACTGTTGAAGAGAGAGTCAGGCACACAGCGGGCGATGTCTGGAGGCTACAGGAATACAGGTATCTAAGATAGCTGAGAGGTGCTCAGAAAGTACATCACCCCCTTCACTTGCCGCACTCGAAATCGTCTCTCGTACTTTCCATATCAATGACGGGCAGTCAGTATGTACCTAGGTACTTAGTGGTGTCGGGGACGACCATCCGACATGCGGGGTAAACCACGGCAAAGTTGAGGAGAGGTCGAATTTGAAAAACACCGTGAAACCTTTTCGCTTCCCCGCCCTTTTTCCCTCTTTACATCCTGCCGACACTGTCTCAACCCAGTTCAAGCTCCTATCGATGTAGTACATCTAATGAGTAGAGGTATGGCGAATCCGGATTGCCCCTTGAGATAGGTTCTTCTTGACTGACTATTTCGGCCTCAAACCCCAAGCCTCAGAGCCCCAATGTCCTCACCCGTCGTCAGTCCCCAGACGACCCAGTCTGCCATGCATCAAGACATGGATTGCTCCGAGCCGCGATCCCATCGAATCCTGACCGATCCCGCTGCGCCCCAGTTCGAGCCACTACATCACTCGCTCTCGATAACGTCGACGAGTCAAGTATTCAAGCCACACCGATAAACGAAATGTCAAGTACCACCAGTCTATTTCCAGCTCTAGTTGCATCATCAATCCTGGGCAGGAACAACAAATTAGGCGCAATGACCCTCGCGTTCACCTGGCCTGCTCCCTAGGTAAATGCCCTCCGAGCAGGTAACTCGGCGTGTCTCATTGGCAATGCTATCGCGGCATACACATGTTGAGGGTTGGTGAGATGCTGCGCCACTCCGTGTTTCTGCAACGACCGCGGTCAGTACTTCCCTTTCCAGGTCCCCCCAGGTTCCCAAAAACCAAACATAAGGCTGGCGAACACGTCTTCATCTGGCTCGTGACCTCAGCTCCCAGGCACCCTTTTATCTGCGTGGGAACGATACATGATTTGTCGAGGCTTATCTATCAGGCATGTGCCACACTTGTCCGGTCAACGCATTTGGGAATGAAGAAGGCGGACAGGAAGCGATCCAGGCAATGGGCAAGCGACACAGGTGCGACTGTGGGGGCAAAGGTTCGACAGATAACCAGGACTTCGGTGAGAGTGTGGTTTGCACAACCCATGACTGAGCAATCCGGCGTCACAGCACCCATCTGGATTTACGCCTGACGTCAACAGCCATGTTCCAGGGGAACGTGGAAAATGTTTAAATACCTAGTGAAGAGGTGCCCCCAATGTTTCGTTTGTTTACTGTATTGACGATGTTTGCATGATTCGCTGATAGCTCTTTACACTTGCTTGCTTGCACTTCCACTTGCGTTCTATTATCTTGTCTTGCCCAGAGATACTTTCACTTCACAACAGGTTTCAACAACCCCCCTCGTCAGATGTCACCAGCATGGCCTACCCTCCCCGGAAAGCCTTGGCCTTCAGGCTCACCTTCCTCGCTGTTGGCTTCCTCTTGCTAGGAATATTGCCACGACCCACCGACGCCGTCCACCGCTACAACGAGCCCAAATGCTGCCTCGATGCCGTTGCGTCCAATAACTTTACTCTCGACATCACAAGAGACCCCAAAACGAGGGCGATCGTTTCCGGCGAGGTCTCCATCTGCGGCCAGATGTACAACGACACCCTCAAGCCTGCTCCTGAGATCAAAGTGTCTTATGCCTACTGTAAGAGCAACTGTGGGGGCTTTGGACTTTCCAAGGGCGACGAGCCAGGCCAATGGGCCGCTCCTATTGTTCAGTTCTTGCTCCCGTCCGTCATCTTCAGTATGAACGTGCCGAGGCGGCACATCCTTCTCTCGACTAGTCGGTTCAAGGACTGGATATGGAGGATACTCCCTCGGCCCCAGGATGGGAAAGCACGCAAGGCAGTGACACTTCTGGTGGGGATTGTGCTGCTGGTGCTGGATACCCTTTCTGGGGCGTTCGATGCGTTGCTTTGGATTATAGTGGTGATGGGGATGGCCGGGCCGATGATGGTCGGCGGGCTTCATGAGGCAGTTTTGGATTACAAGATTGTGAGAGCTTTGAAGGAAGGTGCGCATAGACAGGAAGGGACGGAAGGAAAGCCCCCAACGTTGAAGAGCCTAAGGGATACAGTCGAGGTTCTGGTGACGGCTATTTCGGGGAACTTGGTCATGGGAGAAAAGGGGGGCAATCCGGAGGACGAGATCAAGAAGGCTTTGCTGGCGGACTTTCCCGAGCCAGAACCTGAAACCCCAATCGATCAACGTTCACTATCTTCTCAGGGCACAACAGGACCCGTACCGCAGATCCCGCCGATGGCTTTCATGAGTCAGGCGGAGTCCTCGGGACAAGACATGGTTGGTCCCCAAGAGCCCGAAAGGCCCCCCATCCTCGTGGCACCACCCGATATCAAATTGCAGCCAGTCGACAAAGAAGCCAGCAAAAAGCTCCGCGAACGACTTACACGGCTAATATCCTCACAGCTAGACTTCGCCGCCACCATTGGTGCACCAGTCGTCTTTTACCTTGGCGCCTTTATTTACACCATCCTCGACCTTAAGAACGAGCCTTCGGACCAGGACGCAGCCATCTCGCTTGCCTTTGGCGTGGAGTGGATGATAATAGTGCACGTCGCCATCGTCGGCGGCTGTCTACTAGCGAGCAACAATCCAAGTCCAGTGGTCCTGCTCGTCGGCAAGGAAGCTTCCAAAGACAAAGGATCTACCAAGGACGCCCAGTGGAGGTACTACACGCGAAAGAACGTCTTTGATGGTCTGTTCCAGCCGGTCAACATGTGGAAGAGAGGGATGAACAAGTCCAAGTGGTTGAGGCAGTCTCAGGTGTACCGAAAGAACAAGAAGTTCAGAGACAGAGTCAAGATCCATAAGCTGGAGCACTGCGGTTGGATCATTCAGACTTTCATCCTGATTGCTCTCCCACCAAGTGCAGGAGCAGTGGTGGCCTTGAAGACACCGCCGGTCGGATGGAGTTGTCGGTCTCTGAGCTTTGTGACGTATTCGGCTTCGCAAATTTTGTTGACTTTTGTCTACTTCGCTTACCTGAACATGTGGGAACGGGATCAAGCGAGACATGAAAACAACCAAGGCGAGGATCCAGAATCTGGCCAACAAGGGTCAAGGAACACATATCGAGCGGTGCACGAGAGAGAAGGCAGTGACACGAGTGCCAACGGTAACGGCAGGTCCTCGGAGGACCTTCAACATGTTCACACGGCACCTTTTTGCCCTCGGACCCCAAGCATGGACATGGACATGGACATGGACGACGAAGGCGTCTCGGGTCGTGATCGATACATGTACGGGTTAAGAGAAATCCCCACAACGACGAATCTACTACCCTCAACTCCTTCCCCAGGTCCTTCTCTCAGGTACATCCCCGATCGCGATCCTAGCTTCAGTCCAAGTCCCAACCAAAACCTCCTCTCCTCTGCTTATGATCCATGTCCCCCTCGACCTTCCATGTCCCACCTCCGATCTAATACTCCCACACAAAGGCAGACGATACAAACCAAGTCCAAGCCCCGAAAGTCACTCCTCACTCTTTCCATTTACGCCCTCTTCACCGTCTTTTTCTTTCTCTCTCTCTTCTTGTCAATCGGCACCACCCTCATGCAAATCATGGGCGTCTACCGCAACTGCTTCTGCTACATCACCGTGGGGTACTGGTTTGACACTTCAAACCCAGACGCCATGGTTAACGTTGCAAGCGACACGTGGTACCAGAGGCACTCAAGTCGTAATTGGATGGTCATGGGCGGGGTGGCGACGGCGTTCATGGCTGCTTGCGCGTATATCGGGTGGTGGTTCCAGGGAATGATAAGGAGGGAGCTGGCCGGAGTGGTGGAGGGCGAAGTTTGGCCTGGGTATGAGAATGAGAATGTGAAGGAAAGTGGGAATTGAGAATGGCTCCAAGGTTCAACGGCGATGAAGACGGAGATGTGGGACGGAACTCAAGAGACGGAGAGAGGCTTGCTCAAGGGATGGAGATCAAGAGAGGGAGTGGGAGTGGGCGCATGACATAAATTGGGAGAAAGTAATGTTTAATGATGGAATGTCGTAATCGGGAGTGATGGCGTTCAAGGGGGAGTTACAAGTAGGTTTGGGTTCAGCGTTTGTCAGTCTGGTGCTACTTCAGATGGTAGATGGTGCTAGATGGTTTCACCTGGGTGCATAACACGGAAGGATGGTATGGCGCATGCACATGGCGCGCTTGGTGCTAGAAACACAGATAGCTGGCTGTATTACTATCGAGAGCATCGAATAGAGAAGGAACAAGAGAGAGAGGGCATACCATCAACTTGATATCACCATATAGACCATGGATACAAGGCTGTTTCACTTCAAATTGTGTACGTGAATGGATTGACTGCAATTCCCTCCATCAAATCACAAGATTTCGTCCAAGACCTCATCTACAATCAGCCCTAACCTCACAGCTGCAAAGCTTACAAGTCCTACGACTACGTTATCTCAAACTGCACACCATCCCAGTCTCATGTCCATACCCCAACCCCGGCGACGTCTCCCTGCTATCCACCCTATGTATACCTCTAAGCAACAACTCTTCCATCTGCTGGTCCAAATATTGAGCCACATCCAAATCGTTTCTGCAAAGGCATCCCGAACCCCGGTATTTCTCCAGAAGCTCCTTCCAATCCAACCGCTGCGTGATCCAGTCATCCTCGCCCTGGATCGCATCGGGAAGTTGTACATACCCCGGCGCACTTCACCATCCTGCACCATTCCGATGGCTCATCCCGATTCGAGGATGCCATGATTCCCACACACGATACCCCCGATTTCCCCATCAGTCTGTTTTAACTGCGTTGGAACCCCTGGTCATAGCGACCCGGCTATCCCAACACTGCAACGTCATTCGACCGACGAGTATGGTAGAAACTAAAAACACTCCTGAATATTGGTGAAAAGGGTTCCAATTCCATTTGCTGAACTGCCTGATGGAAAGGCTGAAAGGGAAACCGCTAATACTAGGTATTCTCTAGAGCAGATGCTTTACGCTAGGTAGGGGTACTTTCCAAAATTTGACATGGTTATAATACAACACGCCTAACGCCGTCCACCCAAGTACCAATATCCGAACCAATATTCGAATTTTCCAAGATCCTTTCCACACATCCAATCCCTTTCAACACCCATCTGTACCACAGAACACATAAAGTTTATAAACATTCAACTCCAATCTCCATTACCCATTCCACCTTTCCTCAAGCTCTCGCCTGGGTAGCTTGCGTAGCTCCCTGCGTCGCTTGCATCCCCTGTTGCCCAGAGGGAACCACCTTGAAACCCTCCGACACCACTTTAGCAATCTCCTCATTCTTATGCTGCAACAGACCTAGCGCAAAGGCAACATCATTCCACTGCCTCTCCGTATCACACCTCTGCAATCTCGCCGCCAGCTTCTCCGCCAGCTGCTTAGCATGCCTATCCTTCTCCACGAAGCCGAGCAGAAACTTGACAACCCTCCTGAAACCCTCTTCCTCCAGACTGGGGTCGGACGAAAGCAAGCTGAACATGTCGACAAAGTGGTTGTAGACCGCATTGTCTTTGGTGGAGAGTTCAGTGAAGAACATCCTCGCCAAGTCAGCGATACGCTTATCCCCGTCTTCGAGACACAGGGCCATTGACGCCAGTTGGCCCTTGACCTTGACCTGTCCGGCCAAGATGAGGAAGGTGAGTGTCATGAGACACGTGCGCTTGACCGAGGGGTCCGGGTCTGACAGGCGACGGTAGAGGAAGTCTGTGTTTTCGTCGATGAGATGGTTGAAGCACACGGCCATGTCACCGAGGGCGATGACGGCGTTGGAGCGCACGGTGGGGTCGACGGAGCGCTCCATAATAGTGATGAGAAGGGGAAGGTTGGCTTCGCAGTATTCGGAGCTGACGCACATGAGCTTGGCGAGACACAGGGTGGCGGCTTGCTGGAGTTCGCGGTTGCGGTAAGTGGTGTTGTTTGCGCAGATTTCCGACACCATGGGGCCGAACATGGCCAGGAGGGATTGCGGCCCATAGAGCAGTTCGCGCTCGCGAATATGGAAGATGGCTTCGGTGAAGTCGTCTTCGGTGGTGCCGCCAATGAGGTCGAGTTCGTCTTGTTCTTCTTCGTCCTTGGCGGCTTTGGGACCGCCTGATTTGCGGCGATTGGTGGAAGCGGAGGCCGAAAGGGATGTGCGCTTGCTTGTGGTTCCAGCTGCCTTTTCCTTCTCCTGTTTACGGCGCTTAAAGTCCAATTCACACAGTTCCAAATGAACGATCTGCTTGATGGCTACGTGGCCAACAATGAAGAGGAGCTGGGAAAGGGCGATGGCCTGTTCTCGGTGTTGCTTCTTGGCTTCAGCATCTTCTGGTTGGGTAGCGGCTGGTGCTTGGGCGGACGTGGGCTCGTCCTCGTCCATGGCGTCCGGGTTGGGCTCTTCAGCTGGCGTGGGCTCTGCGCTCTCTGTTGGCGATGGCTTCTCCTCATGAGAAGCCGAACGCGACTTTGGCGGGCGAGCGAACACGGCCTTGGTCTTGCGGCGAATGATCTCGGAGCACAAGACGTCGGGGTGCTTGGCGATGGCATAGATGGCATTGATGGCTTGTTCGGCAACACCATACCACTCCTTGCTGTCAGTGGGCACCTCGGTGATGGCAGCAAGCTTGATGAGCAGGGCATGATCGTTCGGTAGCCGGGAGAACTTAATACCAGAATCCTTGGACTGACGACCTGTGGGGTTGATGCGTCGAAGAGCAACGCATGTGTACTTGGCCAGTTGAAGATCTGCCCGACCGTGAGCGCCGAGACCGGTACGAAGCATGGTCTCCATCTCGCCCACGACAATCTCGGGATTGGCCGTGGCCAGCATACCCAGCACAATGATGGCGCCCCGACGCTGTGTCCTCGAAATCTCCCGCTTCTGCACGCCGTACACCTGCCACAGCTTAGCAATGACCAAATCCGAGATCATGCCCGACTTCATCATGGTGCTAAGTAGCTGTTCCAGCGAAGTCAACTCAGCAGGAGTGGCACCGAACGTCAAACTAATCATGTTCCTAGCAATATACGTTGCCGCGTCATTGGCATTGAAGTTGCCAGGCGCCTCGAAGAACAGTCTCTTGTAGCACTCGATCAGATGGGTCTGCACGCCCTTGCCTTCATCGCTATTACCCTTGGTCCAGATTAGCCTGAGCATGCGACGGATGCCGATCTTGTTCTGCTCGATGTTGTATGCGTCGCCGATCTCAAAGTAGTCCATGGCCTCGATGACCTCGCTCTTGTTTTTGGATCCGAGCAGCTGGCAGACAGTCTCGGTGGCCTCGTGGAGGACGTCGATAAACTTGAGCGCCTCGCTGTAGTAGCGCTTAGTCAGTGTGAGCTTCTCGATGGCTTCAGAGGTGGCTGCTTCTTCTTGGGCCTTGCGAATGGCTGCAATCTTTTCCTCCTCTGTCATCTCTGATGGCTGCTTTCTGGGAGATTCCATCATCTGGGTGGCATCGTCGAGGAGTGCTGGGTCTACGGAGGTGTTGCCGGCCTCGCCATCCAGCCCTGGAGCATCCACCGGTGGCTTCAGAGCGTTGAGCTCTTCTTCCACTTTGCTCAAGCGCTCCTGCCAATCCTTCCTGGCCAACTGGGCCCCATGGAGAGCGGTGAAGGGATGAGTTCTGATCAAGGTACCGAGCAACTTGATCGCATTCCTCCTGACGTGGCTGCTCTTGTCTTCGAGACTGCGGCAAGCGAGCTCCGCGGCTTTCTGTCGACGCTTGGGAAACTTTTGGTCCAACTCGCAGAGCTTGATGTAAACCTGGATGGCCCTAACACGACAGTAAGGGTTGATGTCGAGGAACCTCTCTTCCAAGACATCAAAGAAGGCGTTCATCTGGGTTTTGTGGTTCTCGCCTCTCTCGGCCGACTTGCTAAGGTGTATCAACATGTTGCCAAAGACTTCGATCAAAGCGCAACGTAGGGTATACGATTCGCTATCCAGCTGCTTGGCCAGCAGGGTCACCTGCTTGATGATGATCCTGGGTGCCAGTTCGGAAAGCCTGATCATGAAGGTCGAGACGGATTTGGGGCCCTTGTTGTCGTTGCTGTTGAACTCCTTGTTACTGAGCTCTCGTAGGATTTCCTCGGCTAGCTGCGGGTAGTCGTATTGCTCGGCCAAGATGTGAAGGAACTCGGCCATGGGCTCAGCCAAGTGCTCAAAGTAGGTCAGGTTCTGGACAATCGAGATTTGCGCGGCATAACCGTGACCATGGTGCTTGATGGCAACACACAGCACCTTCCAGCAGTGCATACGTATACTTGTATTCTTGGTTCGTTGCTCGCTCTCGAGTATCATATACACCGGACGAGTCAGTAGACCAATGAAGGTGTCGCGCTCCGACGTGGTCATGAATATCCTGGCGAGCTTCAGCCTAAGAGCCTTGACCATGGTATTCAGAGCCGTCTCGAGTTGCGCCGATGAGTCCCAGGTGCCGTCTCTCCCAGTGGGCTTCTTTGGCTTTCCGCGGCCTCTGGTTGTTACGGTATTGGAAGCCTTTTCGGCGGCCTTGGCCTCGACTCCGGCGATGGTCCATTGTAAGAGAAAGGCGTAAATGTCGAGCAGCTGCTTGTGGTGGGCGAGCAGCTCTTGTTCTTCGGCTTCTAGGTCGTGATGGACAACATCGGCTTCGGCAGCGAGTCCCGAGGTGATCAGATCGAAGATTTTGCTGAGCGCATGTGCCGATAGGAAGGAGGTGTATCTAGAGATGGAAGAGTGTTAGCCGCAGCCTTGTCTGGCTGTAGTCATGTATTGCGACATAGTCTTCATGGTGGACTAGGTGTAGTCGCTTTGGGCACCAGGGGACACCGGGATGTAGGGGAGAGCAGGAAACAGTCGGAGAGAATGGAAGCGCACTTTAGGAGAAACTGTAACGAGTCAAAGATGTGGGCGCGCGTAATGGCGTCTGGGTTCTCGGCGACGGCGTCGACGATGGGGTTGAGGATGCTGTTGATGAGGCCGTTGTCGCCGAGGGACTCGGGCTCGTTCTCGCAGTCGACAAGAGCGCTGTCAGCTTCTGGTGTTGGGATGCTGGCGGGATCGTCCATGTAATGCTTGAGCGCATTGTTGATGTCGAAGTTTATCGAGTCCATGATGGTGGACTGGTGGCCTGGTCGGCGGGGGTATCAATCGAGGGGAAAGGTATCGCAGGAAGAGGGATGACAAAAGGCCGGAGGCAAAAAGACAACAATTAGAGAGCGGCTAAATTGAACTGAAAATTACGGCGGTCGGCTGCCCGCAGTGACGTCGACGGGGCGGAAGCTGGGTGGTGGTGGTGGTGGTGGTGGTGGTGATGTGTGATGCTGCCCGCTGCCGATGGTGTTTTGGTCAGGCAAGTCAAGGGAAGATTGGAAATGTTCAAGTTCCCCTCCAACCGGGGAAGGGAATGCGAGGACGGGATGGATTGCGCCGCGAGCACTGCAGTTACTATGTCTAGAGCGCTGTGCTATGTGTACAGTGGTCCCAGTGGGGTTGCTCTGTAACTGTGGGGGAGATCGGCCCTAGCAACGGGGCTGTTTGTTGACTTTTTGACGCGTGCCTGCATTCTGCTCAATACCTAAACTTCCACTTTTGGGTGCAAGTCGCGTCTTGAATGGCCCGTGCACCGGCCCCTCTGGCGCTATCGATTGTTCAAACACTTGTTTACCGCCAAAATAATTCCGTCACTGCCCTGACATGGGATTTTGACCGACAAGACACAATCTGATCCCCAACCGGCCACTCTTCACTTTCCTCTTCAGTTTTGTGTTTTTCTGCTCTTTTCTTCCTTCCGTGGTCTCTTGAGGTCCTTGGTTCACTGCATCTTCAGCCAATTGTTGTTCCCCCAAGATTCATGGCCCTCGCGCTGGTTCTTGCTGGTCTCTCGACACTCGAATTCGCCCTGACCACCCTCGCGCTCGGCTCCACTGTCAGTCGCATCATCCTTTGCTAGCAGAAGAAGGTCCAATGGCGGCCGTTACCTCAACACGTCGCCAACGAGAAGAAGAGCACTTCCGCTTACACCAAGATGCGCCCTCCACTCAGGATACCGAAATGAGCGAGGAGGCAGAGCAACAACACCATTACGGCAACATTGGCCGCCATGACGCCCACGACGTGGACGAACAGGAACACGACGAGGAGGAGGAGGAGCAGCAGCAACAGGCCGAAGAGGAGGTCGAAGCAAGCAGTGCTACAGAGGGCGAAGGGGAGCAACAGGAGGACCAACACGAGGACGATGACGATGACCAAGATTCGGTCTCTTCCGACAGCTCAGACGACGGCATTGTCGACCCCAACATTCAGGACGACATGGAGAAACTCCAAAACACCTTTCCCAATTTCCGACAGCAATATCGGCTGATCAAGCGCATCGGAGAAGGTTCGAATCACCAAGACCAAGGCCCTTTATCACCAGCCACCAAGCTGACCACTTCGCTTTTCCAGGCACCTTTTCGACCGTTTACAAAGCCGAAGACCTCGTCTACGATCAGTACGACAATTCGTGGGACTACGAACAAGAAAGTGACAAGTGGGCGCCTCCCCCTCTCAGGACATACGGACGCAGCTCGGGCTCCAGTATGGCCAGTCGCCCACGACGCAAACCCAAATATGTCGCCATCAAGAAGATCTACGTCACCTCCTCTCCCACCCGTATTCTGAACGAGCTCGACTTGCTACACGACCTGCGCGGCTGCACATCAGTCTGCCCCCTAATCACGGCCTTCCGCGAGACCGACCAGGTTATTGCTATCCTCCCTTACTTCCGCCATGCCGACTTCCGCGAATACTTCCGCAAGATGACACCTACGGATATCGCCATCTACCTGCGGTCCCTCTTCACTGCTCTCGAGAGCGTCCACCGCCACAAGATCCTTCACCGTGACATCAAACCCACAAACTTTCTCTACGACCCCGCCACCAGGCGCGGTGTTCTCGTCGACTTTGGTCTTGCCGAGCGTGAGGGGTCCGAATGCAAACCCTGCCTCTGCCATGAGGATTCGACCACCCGGCGCAACCGCCTCCGCACCGCCCACCTCAACTCCAGTGTGCCGCACAACGGCTACCCGAAACAAGACACGCGCCCCTCGCGGCGCGCCAACCGCGCTGGCACCCGAGGCTTCCGTGCGCCCGAAGTGCTGTTCAAGTGTACGGAGCAAACCACCAAAATCGATATCTGGTCTGCCGGCGTGATCCTCCTCACCATCCTGTCCAAACGCTTCCCCTTCTTCAACTCAGCCGACGACGTCGAAGCCATGATCGAGATTGCCACCATCTTCGGTATTAAGCGCATGCGACAGGCCGGCCAGCTCCATGGGTGCATGTTTGAGACGACCATCCCGACGATAGGCACGCAGGGGTTCAGTTTTGAGCGCATCATTCTCTGGAGCACGTGTCGGGATACGGGCGTCAAGATGCCCGAGGATGAGAAATTGGCGGTGGAGTTTTTGGCCAAATGTATGGACCTGGATCCAGCGAGGAGAATCAGTGCAGAGGATGCATTGAATCATCCCTTTCTGCAGATGGGATTAGAGAAGGAACATGGCGGAAGCCAAAGTGGCGAGGAAGAGGAAGAGGCGGAGGAGGATGAGATGGATATCTTGCGGGTTTAGTGGCCTGGGTTTACGGATTGTCTCCGGAGTATTATATGACATTGATTGGTAAGGTGAGACAGTCCAAAGGGGGTGCGAAAGGTTAAAGGCGTTCAACCGGGATTGATAGCATAATAGGCGCTGGGCGTTGCATGTTCATGTTGGTGTCCATAGAGGGAACCCCGGGTCTGAGAACAGGGTCAAAACAGGTACATGGCAGCCAACATGCCAAGATGCACACAACAGGGGTGAAACATGGTCTTACCAGTCTGTTTTCGCACATTTCTGAAAGACCAGCAAATTATGTGCCGTGTACGTGCATGTTGTCGGACAACACCCTCTTTTGGGTATAAAAGACGTTCAACCCCGAACACTCGCACAGTACCAACCTAGGTTACCGGATCGGTAATGAAATTTGCTATATATACGCTATTTTATCTATATTATCGTACTATTACTAACATTTACCAATACCAAATATTAAATTCTTACTAAATATAATCTAATTACTAAATAACTATACAGTATACTAGTTATTCTTTATTTAATATAATAAACTATACTAATAATTAGACAGTTTCAATATATATCTAATTCAACAATAGGCCTTTACTACAAATAGATTAAAATCAATAAATATAATAAAATATACAAATAGTTATATAGTATATATATAATTATTTCTTTAATAATCAATCCTTACCGAATATAAAAAATACTATTAATAGTTATATAATATACATATACTTCTTTATACAATATAGTAAACTATACCAATAATTAAACAATTTCAATATATCTCTAATTCAATAATAAATATTTATTACGAATAAACTAAAATTAATAAATATAATAAAATAAATAAATAGCCGTATAGCTTCTATATAATTCTTTATTCAATATAGTAAATCGTAATAATATATATCTAGTTCTACAATATATATTTGCTACTAATAGACTATTAATACTTAATTAGCGTTTTCGCATTAAATTCATAGTGGCCCCGGGTCGGGGAGGACTTTACTTACCTATTGCCTACCTAGGCCAAGGGAATATTCCCGTTCCATCGTTTAAGTACCATTCCTATTTTTATAGTAAAATCTATCTATATTATATTAGGAAGATTGTCAAATATACATCGGTCTAGTTAGTAATATTACAATAGTAGCATAATGTAAATATAATATCATTAATTAAACGGGAAAATAAATTCATTATATCTATAAATATATATTCCTCCCGCTACTATATCGCTTATCTATTTACTACCTAAGTAGATTAGAAGGCGTGTAAGTAAATTTAATAAAAGTTAATCGTTTACGAATATCCTATTAGGTTCCTCTATTCCCTTCACCTATTAGTAAAGTTTTAGCTATAATTATTACTAGAATAACTAGGCCCGAATTGGATATTTAGAAATATAGACGGAATGCCAAATTCCTCTTAATAATAGTATAAGGTACTATCGAACTATATATTAGATGTTATATAGCGTAAAGATAGGAAGGAAAGTGGAAGTAGAAATAATAATCAAATTTCCTAAAAAAAAATTTCAAATTATATACGAATCTTCTATAATAAATAGCAATTATCGAACTGTTTTATAGAGACAGTAGGGAAAATAATAACAGTAATATCTTTATAGAACGGGTAAATTAAATAGAAATAGTAAAAAGAAAACAAATTATATACGAATTTATAACAATACTAGAATATTTTATATACGTATATAAGTGCCCCTCTTAATATCTTTTATTATCTTCCTCTAGTTCGGACTATAGGAAAAATTCTCGAACAATTTCGTACTCGGTCTATCCTATTATTACTACGACTTCCACAGTTATATATAGTAGATAAAGATCGGCGATATTAATTATAATAGGTTTAAACTTAAAGGTAATTAATATTCCTATACTACAAAGATTTTCGCAATTGAATATAAGTAGGTAGTCCTAACTTTATAGGAAATATAGATCTTCACCTATAATCTATAACTCTCCGAAGTTCTCTCTTACTTCCCGTATATTCAGCTAAATATATTCTGCTACGAATGCTTATATATACCTATTCGGGTTATCTTAGTTTTTACTATATTCTATTTTAATAATATTGTACCGTCTTCTTATTATTTATCTATAGATTTCAACTTCTCCTTCTCTCTTATAAAATTCTTCGGCTAAGATCTCTTTAATATCGGGATTATCGTTAACTACTATAGTAGTATTCATAGTAGCATTACCATTCTCAAACTAATCGTTCTCTAATTCTAATATACTTTCTTATATACTAATTAAATTAATATACCTAGAGGAAGTAGAATCGTTTCTACTTCCATTCCCGTTCATAAATTCCTTTATTTCTATAATACAAATCTTAAATAGTAGCTACTCCTACTCCTTTATAACAAAGTCCCCCTAGGGATTAAATAGGATTTTAAATTCATTAGCGGCTAAGGTTAAGGAATAACCGGAAACGGGTTTTAAATTCGTAATAAATTTAAATATAGAATCATTAAAATTCGCAATAAATATAATAGAAAGTAGGAGTAACGGGTTTACTTCTATAAAAGTAAATAGGACTTTAAATTCATTAGGAGTTAGAGTAGGATAGCGGGCGGGACTTGGATTTATAAAGGTAGGTACTTTAAGGTTTATAGTAGAAGGCAGAATTAAGAATAAATCTACCTTTAAAAAGGTAGGGGAACTATAAATAGAAATGACCTCAATCTCATTAACGGCTAAGGTTAATAGACGAGCGGGACTTAGATTTATAATAGACGTAGCGGGTTTATTTATAGTAATAGTCGTTTATACTTATAGAATAGTATATTCGCCGCCCTTATACGCTAAAAGTTTAATCTTCTTCGCTATTAATTGCTCGTTGGTCTATATAAAGTATTTACATATATAGTCGATCGTATTCTTTCTAATAATCTATTTCTTAAACTTCGCCTCAATTCGAAATATTAAATTTAGGACTATATAAACTATTATATATAAAATAATTAGTGCCTAATTTCGTAATTAAATTTATAAAAAACTTATAATTGAGGTTAAATTTAGTAAAGTCGTTTATTATTAATTCCCTAAACTTTTACTTCTCTAGGTATTATATTAGATTCGGATTGTCCTTATTATTCTTACATAGTATTTTTATTGTATATCCCTATAGAGTAATAAATTCTTCATTATTGGCAGGTATTTTATTTGAGCGACCTTTATTAAATATATTAATAAATTAAATAACTTTAAGCTTAATTAGATCCATCGTTAAATTAATCTACATTTCTTATATTTACTTAATATAACCCTCTATCCTCTTTTTAATAATATTAAAAATTAGTATTTTTATAACTTATTCGTAGTTTCGCTTTAAGTTTAGTAATAGGACCTTTATTAATATAGAGCCGTTAATATCCGGATCAGAGGTATCATTAATTGTATTTTTCCTAACGGTATATTGAAGTTTAGTAATTAAGTAATTAAATACTTATAGCGGACGAAGGTGATAGGATAGGTCGTAACTATTATATAAGTAATTTACCTATTCTATACCGTTAATAAGTATATATAACTTCACTTCGCTATCCAAATTAGAAAGGAACCACTTCTTTATTAAAATATTAAATTTAATCTCCTTTCCCTTTTATATTAGCGGAGGGATATCTATTAAATAAGCCTCTTTCTTAACTCTCGCTAAATACACTTCGAAATCCGCTATATCCTTAACTCGGCCTTTCATAGTAACTTCTATATTTGTAGGGTCGGTAATATATATCTAGATAGTAGATAACGCAATAGAGTTTATCCCTATTATATTAACCGTCGGATTAAGCACGTCGGTTTTCCCTTTACCCTTTTAGGCTCTTATTAGGCGTATTTGAGTTATCTTTATCTTAATAATATTTATATTTAGATTCGTAGATAATACAATACTTCCCGTATCGTTCGGGTTGGATTTCACTAAAATTATAGCTTTCCCTTTACCCTTTTAGGCCTTTATCGGGTAGGCTTGAATTATCTCCGTCTTAGCAATATCTATATTTAAATTTGTAAATAATATAATACTTCCCACATTGTTCACATTAGATATAAATACTAATATAGTAATTTTAGCTCTAACCCTTAAAGTTTTTTTAGGATTCGCGGAAATCTTAGTATATATAGAAGAAATAGAAGTCGACGTCGAAGGTAGGTCCTTTAGTATAGTAATAAATATATTATTTAAATATTACCTACCTAATTTCGCAGTAAGTAGGGAAATTAATCTAATAAAACAAATAAAATTCAGAAATATCTATACTTTAATAAAAAAGCCAATTCGGAAAGCCCTAGTCTAATACAGTAGAAAGATATTAAACGGTCTCTTATAATCCCCCTTATCTTTAAACTTAATCTTTAATACTAAGTGAAATTCAGCTACTAAACATCTTAGTAGTAGTACTAACTCTAAGAATATTTCGCAATACCTATTCTATTTTTAGGCCTAGCTATTCAAAAACAATTCTAAAAAGTTAGTCCATCTTATTATACCTAAATAGGTTCCTAGAGTCGGACCTTAACTAATATTATTATTATCAACGGCAATCTCTACCTATTTTTTAAACTTTTTTTAAAAACTATAATACTTATTCATTTATTCATACTCCGGGGCGAATTAGAATTCCTCTTCCGGCTCCGATTTAAGTTCGTTATTATCTAATTCGACTACCCCTAAAGCAAATATTTGAACAGACTCGGCAATAATTTCCGGAATCTTAAATTCGGTTTAAGGTACCTCTATATCAATACCCGGATCGGAACTAAATAAAACTATTATACGTTTTAATAATATTTAGAAAAGTATTAGTTAAACAATTTTTATACAAAAACCCAATAAACCAATAGGAAAAATACAACAGGGACCCGAATATTAATACTATATCATACCTCTAAAAATAGTAAAGAATAACCAATAAAAGAATTTAAAGTAATAAATAAAATAAATTCCCTTAGAACTAACCCTAAGGTGACTACAAAATAATTAACGTAATTACATCTTCTACGAAAGAAATTAGTAATAATATAAACGTAGATATAATATAAGAATAAAATAATAAATAGGATTTCTTTAATATAAATTATAATAGAGATTAATAAAAAAGTTTTATATTAATATAAAAAAAATTATTTAACCAACGTTCAATAAATTCGCAATTAAATTACTTAAGGACAGTCTAATTAGAAGGAATAGTTAAATAATAAAGAAGGAATAAATTTGGTTATTCTAGTACGAAGGGTCGTAATTTTTATAAGTACTTACCCTCTATTATAACCCCTTTTAATCGAATAATTCCATTATTATTTATCCTTCAAGGTAATGTTCCATTTTATATATTATAATTACTTGCACTAAAATAAGCAAGCGAGCAAGCCCACCGATATTTTATTTCAATTCAACGATAATATTATCTAGAAATATCCTATTTAAATCTTATACTCCTCTACTCTCTAATTCTATTAAAGTCTCCGAATTCATTATTATAGAGTTATCTATTACCCTAAAAGTCCGGACTTCCGAAGGAGGAGTATGCCGGGTAACTCTTATTGTCGGTTCGTAATTGGATCCTAAATAAGTAAAATAGAAGGAATAAATAGGAATAGGTAGCTAAGAATAAATACTCTATCAATATATAACTTTATATATTTGGCAGACGATAAAGAGAATTACGCGCGGATTACTAGGAAAATTTAATAAGACTATTTTTTTTTTTTTTAGATTATGTTAAATATATAACCACTATAATAGACTATCTTATTTAATAAATAACCAAAACCATATACGAAATTATAAGTTAAATAATAATCCTGTCCAAGCACTATCAGCAATATAAAATATAAAATAACACTAATAATAAACTAAACAGAACTTATACTAAAATATCTATCAATATAATATAAAACTTTATAAATAGGAGAACCGTCCGGAACGAAAATTCTATTTATAATTTCGCAATATAATATATACTAAAAAGCATACAAAAGAATATTGGAGAATTAATACAACAATTTGAAATTCGCAATAGTCTATCGTATATTATAATCATGATTATTAAATATTCGGAATAATATCCGTAGCAATATTATTAATCATTGCGGCCGCCGCGGCCTTTTCTATTTTAAATATAGCGGCCTACTCGTCTAGGGGAATAAATCAATATCGGTCGAATAATCTATTATCGTCCGAAGAATCTTCCTTAAATTTATTCTCCTAAAGCGGATTTCGCATAATAAATTCCTCACGTTAGGGTCTGCCCTTCCAATTAGAATATTTACTATTAACCATTTTAATCCAATTCTTAAACACTTACTTATCCCGGAAGTAAATCACCTTCTTATTATCTAACGAATAAATAACTTTAGCAAGATCCTTATTTATAAGGATATTCATACGGGCGTCTACTATAAATTAATAGTATAAATCTAAATAAGAGTTAGTTATAGGAGATTTTTATATACCGGTAATTATATTATACGTACTTCGCATCTACTTTTGGGCGTTCTTAATACACTTATTAAGAATAATATAATTATCTATAAACTTAAATACTTAGAAGAATTCATCCTTCCCAACACTACTTTTATCTTCCTATCTCTAAAAGAAGTAATTCTATATCTCGAAATAACTAAAATACAATCGAAACTTTAAATTAACTTTAAATAGAATTTCTACCTTTACCTATACAACTATAATATATTAATACATAACCCGAAACTTAATACAAAAATCTTTATTTACCTTCGCTATAACAATTACTTTCGACTTCCATATACTATAATTCCCATCCTATTTCTTACACAACTTCCTTCTAGCGTAGGACTTAAATAAACCTATATACCCGGCTTCCATAATAATATACTTAATAAACCAATTACACATTCTCGGATATATCTATTAAATTACCGATACCTTCTCTTCGAACCGGAATTATATAGTAAGATCTTTAATAATCTTATTATAAATAGGATTATCGTCTACCTTCTTACATATCTTCTTCTTCCGATTTTTCTTTATATTAGTATCCAAAAATTATTCTAGATCTATATCCAAATAATAAAGCGTATTATCGGAATCACTCCCACTTAACCCTTCACTATTAGATATATATATACACTTACGCTTATTACGGCGGCGCGATTTCTAATACGAAATATTAGTAATAATTTAATATTAACGAAATATATAATTTACACGTGCTTTAGACTTTTTATTCGATTCTAATATATACGTACCTCCGGTTCCGGTTTCCAATACAAATATGGGAATTGTAGGCGTGATAGGTATTTAGAAAACCCTAATAGGGATTAACACTTAAGGTAATTCGGCGGTAATAGGGGCCGAGAACCTCCGGGAATCCTATATAATAATTCAGTATTAAAACGGATTATTAAATTAGGAGATTGAATACTCTTAGTGTAATATAAGGGTATATATTAAATGCAATTAATAAATATTATACAAAAGTATTTTTCTTTAGTAATATATAGGTAGTATAACCTATAACCCTATACTTAGACTTCTATACCCGGGCCCCAGGGATTACTACGAAAGCACTTCTACCTGGCTATAAGTTTAATAAGGCGGGTAACGTCCCTACCTATACTATTAAGGAGGTAGAGGGGGGTAATTATACCCGGGCCCCGAGGATTACTATAAATAAATATCTATTTATCTATATTAATATAATAGAAGGGGGAAATAATTCATCCTAATCCCTATAGGGGTAGAAGGTATATAAGTACCCTAGGGTTCCGAATAACCCTACGAAAAAAATTTTATATTAATATAATATTTTAATATTGTTTCTAATAAATCGAATAAATATTAATAATACTAAAATAAGATGGACTTACACTTAAGTAAATTAAAGCTCCTCGATATATATTCTCCTAATTAACTATAGAAGTACTAAGCGTATAGGAACTATAAAGTTACTCCGACTAGCCTTATAAAAAATATAATATATAAATATAGTATATTCGATAACTAATTTAATATATTTAATAATATATTAATAAGATTAAAATAAGACGGACTTATATTACTATAAATATCGGCTCCGTATATACTATCCGGCTCGGCTCCAAGGGCGCATCCGATCTCCTACAAATTAGAATTAAATTAATTATCCCCATAAGTATTTATAATATTATTAGAATATCCTATAATTTAGTACGAATAAATATTAGAGATAAATATCGATTAAACACTTTACCGCATAACACTAGGCTTAAGTATCCGGATTAGCAATAAATACCTAGAAAGTAACAATAATACTATCGACGGGTTAATACTAAAGCACTATACGAATTGAAAGCGAAAGTAAATACGTAAAACAGCCGGAATAGATAGAATAAAATAACAACGAACGCCCGTATATACCTAAAAAACAATTAAAACAAGAAGGAAAAGAATAATAAGAATTGTATATATAGTAATAGAAAATTTAAATTTAAGAGGAAAATAGGCGCGGAAATACTAGTTTAAATAATTAATTATTAAGCTATAATAATACGTTTACTTTAATACTAACGGCTGCAACCGGGTAGTAATAATCGGCTATAGAAAATCACTATTCTATAAAATAAATAGAAGGCGTAGGCAATTTATAAATAGTTTAGCGATAAACTTTACAACTTCGTCAACGAAGTAGAGAAGTCGTAAATAGATTTTGGAAAAGTATGTTAGTTTATTTAGGTAAGAGGAGGGGGGAATTAAAGAGTTAGTTATAGATATAGGCAATCCTTATAGAAGCGTAGGGTACTTATAGAGAAAATTAGTAGGTATTAGCAAAATTATAGTTATTTGTATAGATATTATAGGGAAGAAGTATAATTAATTGCAGGATACTACAATAAGGGGTAGTAGGGTTAGAGACCTACTAGGCCATATCGCATTCCAACGCGTCTATTGCGTCATTATAAGGACCTACCCAACCTCGCTAACTCTATTATCATCTTATCTCTTATCTACTATTCTATCTCTCCAATTACCGCCCGACTTTCTAGGTCCCAATAATAGTCCGCTAGGTTAATATTAATATATATTATTACTAGCGTACTATTAAAATACTATAACACGGTCGATAATATACGGTTTCGTACTACGGTCTCTAAATACCGACCCTATACTTTAAAGCGTAGGCCTAATATGCCCGAACATTATAAAAAACACAAATACTAATATATCTATTAAGAGAACGAACTCGTCGATTTGTACAATGCTTCGATTACTACAGATATTGCCTAGAGAAGCCGTTGTATAGACTTTAGTAGCCTTACGAATTTTATAGTAGCGACACCCGTGGAATATATACCTCCTACTCCCTCGGTACCTCCTTTAGCCCAATTACCCGAAACAATAGTACTACCACTAGGAATTCCAATTACCTATACGGATCCTTCTAAACGGGTTAATAATTAACTATAGAATATTCCGCCTAACCCTAATATTCTAATTTAATTAATTAAACCGGCGGATAAATTAACCCTCAATATTATTAATTCGGTACTAGAAAATACCGCTTTATATTCCAACAATAATAATATTATAGATAGATATAAGCCCGGTAGTTTCGAGGGAGTCAATAGTAATAGGAATAGTGAAAATACGAGCGATGGGAGCAGCGAGAATTTAAATAACAATAAAGAATTTAATATAGGGTTTAGAAACGAGGAAGTAGACGGAATTAATAAGCAGTTTCGCCCAATTGCTATTAAATAAAGATTAAAAGATTCGCGGAATTAGCAATTGGATACGATAATTGAGGTACTATATATGTAAAAACCTATTAAAATAACGCTTTTCTAAGACCTGCTTGTCTTGTAGCTTTAAGATTGCAATATCTCCTAGATATAATATTCCCGACTAATTGAGGTTTTTAAAACGGTTAAGAATATTAATAAATTATTAGAATTCTTAAAGTTTAAAGATACTCTCATCAACAAATTTAATAATAGTTTACCTTTTAGGAAATTAAGAATTAGTATTATAAAGTTGGACCTAACCCGTATTCTTAATAAAGAGTATATAGAAGAAGATGTATATATCTTCGATTTTAAATACTTATTTACTATTTTACTTAATTTAAAGATACTACACTAAAGTATCTATAGAAGAATAGTATATTATATAAGTTCTAATAATTATATTACTAAGCTATAGTAGGTATTATAGTAGGAGCAATCTATACGAACAATATTAGGAAAGTTCTTTAAATACCCTAACGGCAGTATAATATTCCTATTAGACTTTATTTATTAGTATTCTCCAAACTATAACAAACTAGCATATCCGTGCAATTAAATGCGGCGCGAAGATGTATATTTGAGAAGAATAGTATATTGTAGGCTCGATTATATTACTAAAGCATATTAAAAATAAACTATAGGACAGCCAATCATTTATATACAAAAGGTCGTTATATAAGATACTTTTATACGTTTAATACGATTTATTAATTTCGTAGGGAAACTTTAGTACTAATAGGGTAATAGCGTCGAGCTTTTCGTTATTAACGGAAATTCCCTATTAATTGGCCTAGACTAGATTATTAATTATATAGAGGATATGGTTATTAATTATAATTACGACCCTATACGGCCTAATATATAGACGGCACTTATAATACTATTTACAATCCACTATTTCTTTTATAAATAATAAATAAAGTTTCTTCCTACTATAGTAACCTCGCCGCTACAAGGCGAATTAAAATTAAGAACTTATTTATAGAGCTATTTTATAAATATATAGGTAAATAAAAACGTATAGTCTCTTCCTCTATAATTATACACCAACGAATTTAATCTCTACCGTACTATATACTGTACTATCCTTAATATTTATATCTTTTATTAATTTCTCCCTAAATAAATCCGAGAACGCCGGTTAAGTATTATCCCGGTTACCCTTAGTCTATATAGCGCTAATATAATAAATATTTTTAGATTGCTATTCTATATAATTAAATTTAATAATGGGTTTAAAATAAGAATAAATTATAGGGATGCGGAACTAGCGCTAATTTATCCCTTCGTAACTACCTTAATTAGTAATATACTTTAATAATAAAAAATATCCGGGTATTTAAAATATTAAATTAAAAAACTATATCGGTTCTATCTTATTAGTAAAATAGAGCGGGCTAACTTTTCATTTAATATATAAAATAAAAGCCGCTATTACTTCCAATACCTTAATAATATTAAGCATATATAAAAACTATTTACAAACTAATAAATTAAAGGGTTCGATAAGTTAGGTATTTACAAAAATCTATAATTATTCGATTATTTATACAATCTATTTCCTACTCTCAATATTATTCGCTCTCAACTAGCCAATACTACACACTCTAAATATTAAGGATTAACTAGGAAATTCCTAAATCTACTCTTTAATATAGAATATAAAGGCTTCCTAATTACGAAAGCGGCTAATAAGGCTACTATTAAATATAAGAAATTTCAGTTCCCATCCGGGTAGATATAAATTCCATTTATTAAAAAGTATATTAATTCAATAAATATACAACAGGTAGCGAAAGCAATTATTATTATTTTAGTATTCCTTTATTCATAGCTCGAGGAAAAACACATTAAACAGCACCTTATTCCTTTTATTAAAGAAAATAGGAGAAGTGAGAAATACTTTTATTAAATTACACTAAAGAATAGTCTTCCGGATCTTAATATACCCGCGATAGCACTATAAATCCTTATATATACAATCTAAAGCTTTGCTTAGTGGGTAATTACGGTATATAACAGCGAAAATTCCCACTCGGAGTATAATTGCAGGATATTAGACTATAAAATCTTCGAAAGTAAGAAGGCGATATAGTTTATATATAAAGTACAATCCTAAATTATAATTAAAAAGGAGGGGAAGGGGAAATATATTACGAATTTAAATAGTAGGGCTACTCTAATATAACAATTATATATTTTTATAACGCTAGTTCTACTCCCGGGTTAATACCGTACATATTACGTAATATAATTACAAATTATATTTAAGGCTACCGTATTAGGACGTCTAGGTCTTACGAATATTTTAACCGCTATATTTACAATTACCCCTCTAATAATAATATTAATTATATCCGAGGTTAGATTATAGGTAGCGTCTCTTGTACGCTCTAAAATACTAGCTACGTTTGAGAAAATATTATTAATAATAATATTTCCGGCTAGGTTAAATTCGGAAGATAGCGACAATAATACCCTAACCACATTTAAAAAGACAAAAAGTAATAATAAGAAAAAGCCTACTTCTACAAAATAGGAAGAAAAGAAAGGGTTGCTAAATATTTATTAAAGTCTATATTACCGAGAGATTGCTAAAGAGTATAGATCTCTAACGGCCGTATTTACTTTATTAAGTAAAAATAAGCATTAGTAAATCTACATAGACAATAGCGAAAACGACCCTAGAAATACAATCCAAATTCCTACAACAATTATTAAAGAATTCGATACCTTTATAAGCATTATTAGGTAGGAACCGGACTATAGACCTAGTATATTACTAACTATTTAATTCGAAAGGAAGTACAAAATTAATATTAAAGTAACTAATCTATATAATATAGTAACTACCCTAATTTTTAGAGAGAATATCCAGTAGATAATTATATTCCTTTTCGTAGGAAGTTTTCTTTATACCGATATAGAAAACTATTTTCACTTCCAAAAAATACAGGATCTAACACTACAATTAATATAGAGGTAAGATCTATATATTAGTACCAATAACTATAAAAATAATATAGAGATAGTACTAAAGAACTACTTAGTGTAAATAGCAAATAGTACGCATATTATCGTTAACCTAATTATTTATCACAGAATTAATTAGAATATCGTCCTACGGAGAGAGGACAACCTGATTAACGTTATAAAAGCTTACTAGAAAGACAATTTTGCCAAATAGTTAACGAAGGCCCTATCCAATAATTATAATATATTTTATATAACTAATTTAGGGAGTAAACCTATTAAATAGTCTTATTATTCCTTATTCGTAAATAAGTCAATTCGAATCAATAACTATTCTCGTTTCGTTTAAATCCGGATTTTATTTAACTATTAATAGAAATCAAGGCATTCATTACAAAGTATTTAAAATAAACAATATTATTAAACTTTAGACTAAAGACGGGAAACTAATAGTAAATACCGGTAATAAGGAGTTTAAACGTATTAATAGTATTTTTACGCACCGGATTTCATAAATTCGCTAAATATTCACAATTATTATATATCTTAACTATTTAAATAATAGAAGGCGGAAAGAGCCGATTCTAGAGTGCCCAATCTATATACCGGGAAACCGTCAAGAAATTATCAGATTAACAAGAATATCGACAGAGCCCGTATAAATAGTACCAAAAAATAACTATTTAATATACATCTAATATAATATATACTTTATATAATACTAGGATTACAATTAGTAGATTTTATAGTACGTTTAATATTATAGTAATATATATTACTATTCAATAAACATTCTCATATAATAATACCTCTCTTTATAGTATAATAGACTAACTATAACTTTTCCTATTAAAATTAAATATATAAAATTCGCAAGACACATATACGGCTGTCCTTATTGCAGCTCTATCGGGAGTAGAGGCAATCAAATCCTATCTTAGAGGAAACTTTAATAAAAATTAAAAATTATAAATTACCGTATCGGGTATACCTATTATTTCAAGGTTTATACAAAGGAATTGAAAATATATATAAAATCGACTTTATAATAGAATAGGGGGAAGGGTAAATGCGAATCTACTTTATCCCTAATCTATAACGAATCTATATAACCGGGCTTTCCTCCTTTAAATATTAACCTTTATTCCATTATTTACACTCCTACTCTAATATTCCTATTAATCTACTTTCCTAACCTTTTAATTCCTCGAAATTCCCGTCCCGTCTATTTCTATATCCCTTCTATACAAAACTTCTACTCCCTATTACCTAGTTTAATAAAATATTCGGATATTAGGTAAGTACCCTCTTTTCCTCTCTATTTATAACTATCCCCATCTTTACCTTCCCTTTATCTCTTTCATATAACCCCCCCCCCCCTCCTTCTCCCTACCCTACATTAAGGATATTAGCGACTATAAAGTAACGGTACATAAACCCTTAACCCTTCTAAATATACTACGCATCCCGGACTTTATACTCGTATTAATATCTACTTCAATACTAAAAAATATACAATACAATAGTAAAATTATATACGAAAGTTTATTATTAAATACGTCCGCCGTTACATACCCCTAATTACTATTCGAAGGTTAATTACGCCCGGCTACCGAACTAAAATATAAAGTTACTCCTCGCTTCGTTCAATTTCCTATTCAACTTCTAATACCCACCCCGACTATATCGACCTCTAACGACATTTCGCACTTATTATACTAACTACTATAGTAGAGTATATTAAAATTAACCTTCGAAGATACCTCCTATTCATTCTACCTAGCGCAATATTAATAAAATTCTACCCCTCTCGACTCGAATTGCTCATCTAACTATATTTCGTACTAAATATCAGAATTAATATATACAAATAATAATTTAATAATATAATTTAATACTACTATAATACTATCCAATAATAAACCCCAACTACTTTTCGTACTCGGATTAGAATTAAAGATATAAAACGGCCAACTCTAAACGCTAGAATTAGTAACAACAATACAATCCGACGATAAACCCGACTATATTTCCTACTTAAGTTATAATAAGGGATGTAACCTAGTAAATAATTAAGATTTAGATAGTACCGCCACTATACTAATATAATAATAGACCCCGATAATTTTTCTTACTAGGGTAGGAGTTAACTATATAGAATATCGAATAACTAAGATATAGACGATATTTATAACGATACTACACAATAGCCGACCCTAATAACCTTTTTTATTAGGGTAGGAGTTAACTATGTAGAATATTAAATAATTAAAATATAGGCGATATTTATAATAATACTACACAATAGCCGACCCCGACAACTTTTCCTACTAGGGTTAAAATAGAGGATGTAAAATACTAAACAACGGGAGATATAAATAATACCGCTACAATACTACTTAATAGCTAACCCCGGCCACTTTTCCTACTAGGATTTAAACGGGGGATATAAAATACTAAACAACGGAAGATATAAATAATACCGCTACAATACCACTCAATAGCCAACCCCGGCCACTTTTCCCACTAGGATTTAAACAAGGGATACAAAACCACTAAACGATATAAAATATAAATAATACCGCTACAATACTATCCAATAATAAACCCTAGAATCTTTCACACTTAAATAGGAATAGAGGATATAAAGAATAGTTAATTAGTAAACGACCGAGAAACGTAAGTAATATAATAATAATATTAACTACAATAATAAAACCGAACGAACTTCGCACTATAATTAGGGTAATAAATATAATAAGGCCGCTTTAATAATTAGTAGGGAAATACGAATAATACTATTACAATATTATATAATAATAGCTACCGACCCCCTTTCGCACTTAATTAAAGGGAGCGATGCGAATAAATATTCCACCTATACAATAACAGGCCAAACTCCATATTAACTAACAAACCTAAAGTTATACTATTATAATATTAATTAATAATATCTACCGACTATTTTTCATATTTAATTAAGAGAGGAAATACAATCCAAATAACCTATTAATAGTACTTATAGGTTCTATTACGATATAATAGTAATAGAAATATAATTATTATAGTAAGCAATTTCTAAAGGTATTTCGTAATTAAATTAGAAGATAAATATAAGAATAAACTAACTACAAATACTATTATAATCGATAGGTAAACGAAAATCGAGCGGGCGAAAGATAGGCGGCGGAGGGGGAGGATTTGGATATAAGTGAAAGAAGTAAAAGAGCACGCCAGTAAAAGAAAAGAGTAGTAATATAGTTAATTATTAAGTGAGGTTATTAGGAAATTAGCGAGTAATTGGTAATATTTTGCAAATAATTTCAAAAATTTTCGTACTAATAATACAAATTTAGGAGATATTTAATAGAATATTAGAAATATATCCCTAAAGTACGTAATTATTCTCTAGTATATCCCTAAAATACGTAGCCGCCCCGAATATATTAATTAAATATATAAATTAGAGGAAGATATTCCCTATCGATATATAATGAAAGATTCCCTACTACGAGAGATACTTACAATAATAGATTATTTACTATATATTAATAGGAGAGGGTATGGAGGGGTAAGGCAATTATATAATAACTACGAAGTACCGATTATATAGGGCTGCCAGTACGTACTATAAAGTGGAGTGGAGATTTACTAATAGCGCGTCGCATTAGTATTGTATTCGTATTATAGTTGTGTCCGGTACGTAATTAAAAGGTAGAACAGAGTGGATAGTAGGGGTTCTACTACGTGGGGGTAGGTGGGATGAAATTGGTATTAGGTTCTAATTTCTATAATTACTCCGAGCTTGGGATATAAGGCCTAGCTCGATTGTATTACTATTGCCTAGTATAGTACGGCGGTTGAATTGAAAGTAGGTACGAAATAAGGAATTAAAGGGCCCGAAAAAAGTAAGTACTATAGAGGGATATATTAAGTACCTAAAGAGTTGGAATTCGCTATTATACCGAAGATGTTGTCTGTACTAGAAATATTCTAATAATAAAATTCTATTGTCCTTATTATCGTATTTAGGAAAAAGTTGCATCTAATATCTTTTATATTTATAAATAGAGTTTATACTCTCGGCACTACCGGCTATTATAAAAATATAAATATTTAGGAAAATAAGGTATTAGTAGCAATATTATTTCATAGTAATATATTATTTCGGTCGGACAAACAAACAATAAAATAATATATTAAAAATAAGACTATAGCGTAGCCAAGGTATTACTACTCGGAGAGGGATATTGGGTCAGATAGAATATTAAAATTAACTAGGAATTATATAGTAAACTTAACCACTATACAACATTATATTACTCTACGTACAATAATAATAATTAATAAGAATGCCCGGCACAAAAGATCAAAAGTAATAATACGATTCCTAATACAATAGACAGAAATATAAACACAATTCCCAGCTCAATAAACAGAAATATAAATACAATTCCCAGCAGAATATACCATTAGAAATAATAGAGACGACGTATTAAAAGCGCGGCATATCCGACAACATTTCTTTTTAAAGTAGAATATCCAATAAAAAAGACTATACAACAGGAAGAATATACTTCGTCCATAAGTTTGTCGAACTAAAGAATACATTACTATAACCACGATTTATAAAGCAGTAGACTGCGAATAAAATAAATTATAATAATAATAAATAATTATAAAGTAACGGAGTATAATAACAATAGACTATAGAGATAATAGGGAAATAGAACTAAGTATACAAGCAGACGGGCAATTAAAAGAGGGTCTATTACTATATTATTTAGAGACGTTTGTTATAACCAAACATCCATATGGACCACCTGACACCTTGAGTAACCGCTCCAAAATTGAACAGAAATTTTCGCCTAAACACGTTTGTAGAACCCTATTTTGACCCTGTTCTCAGACCCGGTCTTCCCTCTATAGGTATAAATTACTTAAAGTCGGGTCTGGTGGATTCATGATTAGGTAGATATAGTTTAGATACCATCCGACCGCATTGGCGCAGGGAGGTTGTTACTGTAGGTAGGTAGGCACAATGCCTTAGCATAGAGGTATTCATCGATCTTGTTGCAAGCAGTTACTTATTGCTGGAGACTTCGTTCTTGACTTTGCCCCTGAGCAGGCAGCACCGTAACAGAACTTCCCAATCTGGAAGCACAGCACTAAACACGAACTCACGTGACCTCGCTACTCATCCCTCTCGTCACGGCTTGTTCGTCACGTAACGCAAGCTGCATCTCCAACATCCATATTCTTTGGAAGAATCATCTCCATCACATAGTCTCGTTGCGCAGGCGCCATACATTGCCGTGTTTTGATATTCCAGACTGTTCCAACATCTCTCCAAGAAAACCTCTCGTCTACCCCACTTTTGTGACTTTTTGTCCGTTTCCGCGAAATCGAAGAATTCACCCATCCACCATAACCCATCACTACCTACCTACTTACCTGATTCTACGTCTCACTACATCCTCCTCACCAGCGTTCAGCGCATCAATTACAAAAGTACCACAGAATGGCTTCCACACTACCAATACCCGACATCAACGTCATAGCCCCCTCCTTTATCCAAAGGGACTCCCAGAATTCCGACAACATGAGACCACCACCAACCGACTTCAACCACCCATACACTCCCTACCCCATCCAAACAGCCTTTATGCAGACTCTGTATTCTGTTCTAGACCGAACCGTCGCCGTGCCCCCTCAAACAACGACCAACAGCACGAACAACACCGCCCCTTCTGCCACCTTCTCATCGACTGCCGCCACGCTCATCCCTAGCAACCCCTCCACGTCCCCATCCACGCCCTCATTATTTGATCCTACCACCGCCCCTACCTTCCACCTCGCAAATGGGGCCACCGAGCCATCCCGATCCATCGTTACCAAAACCACTACCAGCAAAGATAAAGACAAAGGTCCGAGTAGTAGCAGCAGTGTCCCCAAGGGCCACGCACAAATCGCCCTCTTCGAGTCTCCCACCGGCACCGGCAAGTCGTTATCACTAATCTGCGGCTCCTTGACCTGGCTACGTAACCACAAGCGGTTGCAATTCGAAGCCGAAATCGAAAAAATCCAGCAGCAAATGGAGGCATCCGGGGAGCCAGAATGGATGGTGGAAAGTGCCATCAAGAGGAAATGGGAGGAGTTGGCGCAGAAGTATGAAGAGATGGAAAGAACGCTGGAGAGGATAAGGCAAAAGGAGAGGGAGATGGAGAAGGAAGGGGAGGAAGGGCAAGCGAGAGGTGGAAAGAGGAGGAAGTTGGACCGGGGGAAAGGGGATGAGGCCGAGGGGGGGAAAAAGAAGGAGAGCGGCGGGAGTAGAGGGTTGACAGCCAGTGATGAGGACAAGGAGTTCTTGATTGGGGATTGGAGGGATGAAGGGGGGCTGGACGAGAATGACCCGATGGGTCAGTTGAGCAAGGAGACGAGGGAGCTTTTGGAGAAGGTGGGGATGGGGACCGCGGGAGGGAAGAAGGAAGCGAACGAGGGGCCAGTGGCTGAGGAGGAGATTAAGGTGAGTTAAACTGGATGACGGGGTTTGCAAAAAGGATGAAGCTTACATGATGGACAGATCTTCTACACCTCGAGGACGCATTCGCAGTTGACGCAGTTTATTCAGGAGCTGAGGAGGCCCGGATTTCCTGCTTCTGTTCCAACGCCAAATCCTCAAGAAGAACCAGCTAAAGAAATTGTCAAGCAGATTCCGCTTTCCTCACGACAAAAACTCTGCATCAATCCCACCGTTAACAAACTTGGCACCCTCGCCGCCATCAACGAACGGTGTCAATCCCTCCAGCAACCCAAGACACCCAAAGAACAACGATGTCCCTATCTGCCAAACGCTGCCAACCTCAAAGCGACCCACGAGTTTCGCGACACCGCTCTCGCCACCCTCCCAGATATTGAAGATCTCTACCAGACCGGCAAGCAGTTACAGATATGTCCTTACTACGCCTCCCGTGCTGCCATTCCCGGAGCAGAGGTGATCACATTACCATATCCTCTCCTCCTACAAAAAAGCGCCCGTGAGGCGTTGGGCATTAAATTGGAAGGAAACATCGTGATTATAGACGAGGCACACAACATTATGGATGCCGTGTCTAACGTGCATGCTGCTGAGATCAAGTACACCGACCTGAAAAGAGCGAAACTATCACTTGGCATGTATTACCAGCGGTTTCACCAAAAGCTAACTGGCGAAAACAAGGTCATGGTCGCTCAGCTACAAAGGGTCGTGGAAGCTTTGGGAGTGTACATCAAAACAAAACTGGACAAGGCTGCTTTGGGGCTCAAGGCAGACCAGGAAGGAATTGTGCTTGACACCAGCCTTTTGTTGAAGACGGGTGGTGCGGATCAAATTAACTTGTACAAGTTGATACGGTATGTCCAGGAGAGCAAGTTGGCATTCAAGATCGAGGGGTATATCAGTTATTGCGAGGAAGAAGGTCGTGACACAGATGATGAGGAAGCCGAGACGGAAATAAAGGCGAGGCAGGGCAGACCACCAGTGCTCCACACCCTGTGCTCCTTCTTGACAGCCTTGACGAATTTGAGCTCGGAGGGCAGGATCTTCTATGAGAAGATACCTCCACCTAGGGGCGAACTGCAGGATATGAAGCTCAGCTACATGCTTCTCTCGCCGACACACGCATTCTCGTCGATTGCGGAGAGCGCAAGGGCGGTCATCCTGGCTGGTGGAACGATGTCCCCTTTCGAGGACTACAAAGCACATTTATTCCCAGACGTACCGCCAGAGAAGATCACAACACTCAGCTGCGGACATGTCATTCCCCCAGACAACCTCTGCGTCTGGACTCTGGGTTCCATCGCCCCCAACCCAAAAGTGGACACGGGAATCGGCGAGGACTGCTTCGACTTCACCTTTGCCAAGCGCAGCAATCCCAACATGATCAACCGCCTCGGCTTGGTGCTACTCAATCTTTGCTCTGTCGTACCGGATGGCGTCGTCGCCTTCTTCCCCTCTTACGGCTACCTGGAAGAGGTCATTGGAGTCTGGAAGACGCACGAGCAAGCCATGGGCCCCAAAACCATCTGGGAGCGACTCGAAAGCAAGAAAGCCCTGTTCATAGACTCCAAAACCGAGTCGAGCGAGCAGACGCTCCAAAAGTACAGCGACGTCATCCATTCCGAAGTCCGTCCTCTCTCCCCGGCCGGAAGTCGGGTCAAAGGCGCCATGTTGCTGTCGGTAATAGGCGGCAAGATGTCCGAAGGCATCAACTTCTCCGACCGCCTCGGCCGGTGCGTCATCGTCGTCGGCATGCCTTATCCCAACCCCCACTCCCCCGAATGGCTAGCGCGCAGAGAGTATCTCGAAGCGAACTTTATCAAGCGGTATACCGCCTCCCAACAAACCAGCACCGCCACCGCACCTCTTCCCGCCCCAGTGATCCCGCCCCCGTCCAACACCACCCACCACTCCACCAACCCCTCTTCGTCCAGAAACAAGGATAAACACAAACCTCCCAACGTTCGCAAACTCGCTGCGCGCGACTCGCACCAATTTTACGAAAACGCCACGCTTCGTGCCGTCAACCAGTCGATTGGAAGAGCGATCCGGCATCAGAACGATTACGCGGCGATTGTGTTGATAGACAATCGGTTTGAGAAGGAGCATGTGAGGGCCAAGTTGCCGGGGTGGATCAGAGAGGGGTGGGACGAGACGCAGAGGCAGGCCAAGGAGGATGGGAAGGCACTGAAGGGGTTGCAGGGAATGATGGGGAGGGTCAATATGTTTTTTAGAGGTAAGAATTAGGGAGGTGTGGGGGGAAGTTGCCTCTAGTTCTCTGTTGATCAGACAAGGGTGAATGCTTGTTGTAAAGTTCTTGGGAACCTATGGCAAGGAAATGTTATGTTGGTTGGGTAGGTGAGTTGCCTGTAGGTAGCCACTTCTGGGACACGGGGAAGTCACGTTTGAGCGAGAGCGTCCGTTGCGGGCGGAGTGAAATCGGCACGGCACTAGGATGGTTGTTCGTTTGTTCATTTAACGATCTCGCTGTTTGAAAGGACGCTGCAAGGTACAAGCAATGATGGAGAAGTCCCTCTGCTAGTACCTTACAAGTGTACTTCTACTCATCAAGGCTGGAAGTGCCTCTGACCCTTTCGTTCCTCCTCGTCTTCCCGCCGCCGTCACCGGGCATGCTGTTAAGTAAAATGGTTATAGCACTTTCGATCCACACATGGATTGTCACGGCACTCATGTGTCAGATCATGCTGCGAGAATTTGTGGCTAGATATGAGCTGCCTTCGTGATAGTTTGAAGGTGAGCTTCATGGCTATAGTGGGAGGAAGACGCTGATTGTCAAAGGCTTCCAAACACGAACATGAAGAGCACGCAGCATTGGTGAAACCACAATGAGAGTTATGTACGGTAGCCCTAGCATTAACGACGATGCAAACGTCTACGTAGTTGCTCGCCGAATGGAGACCCAAGCTCATAGTATCATTGCGAGGTAGGTAGGTATCTTCAAGTTCTGTCCCATGAGGGTTAGGACTCATATACCTCTACATACCTCTATGTCCAAAGAATCGGAGTCTCAGACCGCATAACCTGTCATTACCTCAACACCCTGATTTGCTTTCTCGTCTAAGTTTATTCTAACCCTTCATTTTGAATCAGGCAAGTACCTCATCTAGGTAGGTACAGCCAACAGCCAACGACCAGCCAGGGAGTCCTGTGTTCCTCCCCTCGCCATGTCCACATTCTCGGCGCTTCTTCCTCCAAGTCCACATCTAATCTTTGATGATCTTCCCGGGAGTAACTGCAAAAGTAGGACGGACATATCTGTCCGAGTGGTAAGCCTTGACGGCCTTGTCTCCGAGCAGCTCCTTCTCGCGCTGGACGTCGGCCAAGTGGCGACGGACAAGATCACGGTCTTCTTCGGCTTGGAGGGCCGGGATCAGGTGGATGCGGGACCACATCTTCTCGCGGGCGAGTTCTCTAGTGTGATTGGTTGAGTGAGCCGTCTGGTGTGTAAGGAAATGGAGAGGAAAAAGGGAAAGGGGTGGGGTAGAGATGGAGAGACAGCATGTGAGAAAGTGGAGGCAAGGTACCTTTGCTCACGGATACCGTGGAAGAGATGGTACCAGCCGTAAACCATGATCAAACCACCAAAGGCAAGCAAGGTCTTGGGCTTGAAGGCGCTAGGCGGGAGGTTGCGCTGGAAAGTCATGGTCAGTTTCAGGCTTTTCCAACTCGACGAAACGAAACAGCTCGTAGACGCCTCTGCGTGGAGACGGTGCTTGAAGGACGCGAAGGACGACACTGAGTACGAGGACGGGGCCGCGAGGGAGTTTCCGATATTTTCCAGCTCAGGCAACGTTTCCGATCTCTTCGCACGGCGCAGCCCTCTGGTCACAACGGCTGAATACCACCAAGGGCAGAACCGTAGGCAATCATGAACTTGCTGGTTGTGAATCGTATGTCGGTTGTTGTTCTCGACGACCTCGCACGTTTCTGTTCTTGTCCCCCGTCCCCACAGCATAACCCACTTCCCCGGATTCCAGGTACAGTTCGAAGGCCACGCATCCTGGTCGGGGAGGGACTCCATCTCCAACGTCCGACAGAACGACTTCGAGCATGCTGCGATATTCTGCCTTTTCCAAGACGGTGGTTTCGCATTGATATTTTCTGACCCATCAATCCGTATTCTTGTTTGTCGGCGCAGGTCGCTGCGCAGTTTCTTCGACTTGGGAGTCAGGGCCAGTATAGGCCTGGGGATGACACGACTCGAGCAGCACTCCACCAGTTGTTGTCCACGAGCCTTCCAACGTTCCGATTCCTCGTTACTTCGTTACCCTCCTCTTCCCCTCGTCCACATTTTATTTTCCTCTGCCGAAGACGGTCCCCAGTTGTCGAGTGTACCTCATCCGTCGTATCGCGCCTTGTCCATTGCCAGCTGAAACAAAGAGCAAGAAAAGAGCAGACCCACCTTGTACTGAACGGCATCGTAGCCGCCAGCGGGGGGCATATCCTGAGGCATGTTGGGCTAATCGTGTGGGTTCGAGAGTTCTGTGTTCCTCTTGCTCGGTCGCTTGCGCCCTGCTCGATTGGCTCTTCGCTTCGATCAAATAATCAATCGCCTGCTATGTCTGCCGTGCTCGATCGGTCGGTGGGAGTTGTCGAGGGGACAGGAGTCGGGCGGAGCTCTGGGGAGGAGAGTGGAAGAAGTGATGTAGAAACGCTTCGTTGCGACGGACGAAATCAACTTGAGCTTCAATTGGCAGCCAGCCCTGTTGTGCCGCCCACCGCGGCAGCAGCCGGGGAAGGTGTCAGCGAGCCTGGAGCTCCATGGGGAGGGGCCGGCTGCTTAGTTGTGTGAGATTACGTAAGGCGGTAGCGCGCTAACAGATGATAGTGGTTGGTGGACCCCCGGGATGTTAGCAGCATTTCATAGACGGTTTCATAGAAGTTCATCACCACAATCAACAACAACGAAGTATCGAAATCATAGCAATAAGTGAAGTGATAGATACTACAAAATGTCCATAACCACGCCTGACCCTTAAACACCTAATATGGATGCACACCACAACTTGGCCTCATTTACACCTTGCATCATGATCAAAACAAAGGTACCCACCTACCTTACAAGCACACGAGAGGATCTCATCACTACTATAGGTTACACATTACAGAACATTACCAATACTGTACGTATTCCCATATTCATCAATTCTCGTCCCAATTTCAGATGTGCTCCTAGCCATTCTCACTAACACCTCCATTCCCCGCTTCATCCCCGTCCACTTGTTGCCCTTGTGCCTCGTCCCCGTCGCTATCATCCATCGCCAGGAAATCCGCCTCCAAGGCCTCCTCATCCAGCTCCTCAAATTCCTTGTCCAGGTCATCTGCATCTTGAACATCCTGATCATCGTGGGCAGCCTGGGTTTCCACCTCCGCAGTTGTAGCCTCAACGTCCTCATCCTTTAGCTCGTTTCTAAGCGAGGAGGGACCGGGACCAAGGAGGGATTTCTGGCGTTTGTGACTTTCTTCTTCTTCCTCGTCGTCTGCTTTGCGTTTTGTTGGGGGCGCAGTGCCTTGGGCGGCCGGTAATTTTTCGTAGGACGAGCTTGTTGTATTTATATTTGTTGTCGCCTGGGCGGGTGCCTCCTCATCTTCGTCGCCATTTGCATTGTCGCCATCTTCATCATCATCTTCATCTTCCTCCTCATCCTCGTCGTCCGAACCAGATTCAAGAAATTCTGCCAACTCTTCATCCGCGCTACCCCAATTGAACGTCTTTAGCCCATCAATAGGGCTTAATTGTCCATCAGCATCCGTTGGCTTGAACGCCTCGAGCTCCTCATCCATATCCTCATCCTCGTCTTCATCATCTCCACCCGAATCCGAGTCCTCCTCGTCCTCATCCTCGTCCTCGTCGTTCCCAGTGCTAGCGGCGGTGGCGAACCGGACTCTCGGTGGCGACTTTAATCTCAGGATCCTCTTTTTCCCCGGCGGCGCATTTCCGCTGTCTGTATCATCAGCATCGCTCACCGTCTCTGTTGCCTCGGCATCCTGAACCTTTTCGTTCAACTTCTTTTGCGCATCCTCCAGTCCTTCGATGAGATAAGGCCCCTCCTCCACCACCCTCCATTCTGAGAAACACGCTGCCAGCCAGTCCTGGTTGACGATCTTGATTTTGGGCAGGTAGCGTATTGCTTGTCTGACCTTCTTCGTCCGTGGCCTCTGGGAGCTGACTACCAAGTGCGTCACGTCTCCCGTCACGGAGCTGCGCAATTCGGCTCCAAAGCTGGCAACTTGCAACCCGATCTCGGAGCGGTAGACGTCCATCCCTATCGGAACAATCCCGGAGAGGACGATTTTACATCCGCTGAGCGCTTGAGCTTTAAGCGTGGTGAGGATGGAGCCTATGTCTGGGATGGATTGAGTGTCGAGCGAGGATGGAGAGGAGGAGGGTTGGGAAAGGCGGTTCTGCTCGTAAGCTTGGAAAAAGGATTTGTGAAGGGCTGTGAGGTGGTTTTCGAGAAAGGCGAGTTCCCGGTCGTCGTCTTGCAAAACCTGGTGCCGGTGATGAGGGGGTGGAGGAGTGGTGGACTCGGTGTTGCCGTTTTCTGGGGTGGCGGATGCCCTCTCGGCTGCTTCATCTTGTTTGTCTTGCTGCTCTTGCAGCGCTTGCAAAGGCCTGTCTTTGATCTGTTTTTCTAGCGTCTTTTCCTGCTCTTCGAGGGCTTTCTCCAGCGGCGGCTCCATCGTGGTGCTGTCCTCCTTGTCGGGAGATGGCGCCGGTGCAATGCGCGCCAAACCACCATTCGTGGTCGCCGCCGCACTCGGAGTAAGCAGACCCTGTTGCTTCGGCAGAAACCCAGAGTTGATATCACCAATTCCCTTGAAGAAGTCATATGGCGAGACCTTGATCAGATTGGGCCTGTTGCGCGGCCACACGTCCGCTCGATCATCAATGATCACCACCATCTTGGTGCTGACGGGGAACAACCGCTGTAGGCTCTTGGCGTACATGTTGCCGTTCTCGTCGCGGCTGATGACCCGATTGCCAAACAGCTTCTTGTCGGGATCGACGATGCGCGCCACATTCTGGGCGTAGGCGCGAGTGCCCATGGTGTAGACGTGTAGCTCGTACATGGTTGAGATCTTTTTGAGAAAGTCTTCGAGGCCTGGCCGCATTTTTATGTAGTACCAGCAGTTGTTGGCGACGCCGCGGGGGCCATCGTCCAGCTGGAAGGACTTGACGTTGCGGACGGATGGGTAGTTGGGATTGGACGGGTCCTTCTGCCACTCGCCAACGGTCGGGTCGATGCAAGCGTGGATGATGGTCTGGTCCAGGTCGACGACCAAGCTGAGCTTGCGGTGCTGGAGCAGACGGCGCTGGAGGGCGTTCTCGGTCTTTTGGGCCTGCGTCTCGCTGACGGTGAGGTGTGTCTGGTCGTGCACCATGTTGATGGGGGCGCGGTCCATGTCGCGGGACTCGGCGGCCCAGTTGACCTCGGTCATGTCCTTGCCACAGATGGCGCAGAGGCCGCCAAACTGGACATCATGGGAGCACGACTCCTTGACGACCATGCAGTCTTGATCTCGGGAGATTTCTTGGCCGACGCGGATCTTCCATGACTTGAGCTCGCCGTCTGAGGGCGAACTCCAGTCGGCGTAGGTGGTTTCTTCGGCTTCCCATGTCTCTCCGCGGATGTTGTCGCCGACTGTGCGCTTCCATTTGAACGAGTACTGGAAGAGCGCTTCCTTTTTCTTGATGGGCTGGTTGGGTTCCTTGTAGAGCTTGGTGATGGTGATGGGGTACCGCAGCCGGCTTCCCAGCTGGATTGTTTTGACCATGGTCGCGGATATGGCTTATCGGCTTGTGCGATCGGTCGGACGATTGTGTAAAGGTGGCGACTCAACTAAGAAGAGTGTTTGTTAGCATCGACCATCATCCGGCGCAATCCATGCCCGGCCACGGCGTCGCGCCACCGAGGAGGCTCGCTCGCTGTCCACTTACAACGGGGCTCCCTGAGGAGATGAAAGTAGATGATGGGTGTTTGGTAGGATGAGTAAACCCATAGCGCAACAAGCGCGTGCAATTTTTCGGTGTTGGTTGTTGAAGGGTTTTGGGGTTGGGTTTGTCGTGTGGCGCCCGTGATCGATGTTTTGTTCTTTTGCTGCGAACCGCGACTGAATTGAAGATGGAACGTAGAAGTGCGACCACTCACTGCACGATCGACCTGGACCTGGACCTCGCTGGACCTCTGAAGCTCTGCAAGATTCAGAGTGGGGAATTTGAATATGTCCTGATCAGGTCTAGCGCAGGTAGCTTTGCGGTACCACTTATGGGGCGGAACGAAGGGGTGGTCCAAGCTCTCAGCCAAAAGGGTTGTACTGTAGCTGATCTCGATGTACCTGTACAACAACCGCCAGGTTGATTTGGATCAATTCAGTTCCTAGGTAGGCGGTACTACTTCGATATCAATGTCAACCTGCATTCAATGTACAGTATTCAAGCTGGTATATCATCTAGAGAAAGTGACTGACAAGTGATGTAATGTGCCCGTAACCCGGTGCCACGGAGATGTCTTGGTTGAGAGTTCTGTGCGTGTAGTAGGTAATATTGCGACGGTTGTGTCCAGTCGGGCGAGTTTGACTTCAGTGAAGCAATGAAACTCGAGGCGGCTCACTTGAAGGCGAGACATGGCCTGCAAAGGCCGCCGAGGGGAGATGGGAGCCGCGCCCTTTTGTACCTCCGGAGGCTGATTTTGGGGAACTTCTCCAACTCGCTTTTGTCAATGGGTGAATTCCGGACCAATCATATACTCACCTGTCTGTGGACTCCATGTCACCCTATCAGTGTCACGGGTTGTAGAGGTACCGATACATACCTAACAAGACATGGCTGCCGTTACCGCTGGCGGCATTGACTGCGCCAGACCGTTTGCGGGGTTGATAGGTACACGGACGTGCTGCATTGATACCTACCTAGTGGCAGTCCTCATCATAGAGGTACCCAAGACTTCTCAAATCCAATCCCATACAGGCATCGTTTTGAAGAATCTGACAAGAAGAGCAGTTCAGCATACACTTTTCAACCTTGGCCCCGATACCTCGTTGAAAAGGTCCCGTGTGAGTTCGGGAAGGTGGCGTCCCTTCTTTATGTGTTAGAGGTAATGTTCTTTATTTGAACACATTATACACTGCCCTTCAACCGCGACCATCTTTGTGTCCGTTCCCTTGCCTTTTGTGGTCTTGGTACCCGTGGCTTGCATCCGGAATTGGCAGTGTGTTACGAGTAGGGGAAGGGAAGGCACCGATGTTAGCGTATAGCGTTGTCCAATGAATGAATAGTGTCTATTAGGTATTGATATGATGTATTGATATAATAGCCAAGTCAACCCCACCCGTTTTCCAGGAGTGTGAGTGTCTGTAGTAAAGTAGAATCTTGTAGGTAGGAGAAGTGAGCCAGAAGTCCTTGTGAGAATCCATCCAAGCGGTGTCCTGAAAACATCCATGTAGTTCCCCGCAGTAAAACATTCGAGTGCCTTGTACCGTTACTCCAGCACGCCAGCCGTGGCACGAGCCAATGCGTCTGTCTGTCAGTCGTCTTTCTCCGAGAAAATGAGCAGGAGAAAGAAGAAGAAGAAGAAAAAAAGAAACACCAAGGAGACAACCCAGCTATGTTCCGTGATCCATAGCAGCTACCCAAGCCTGACTACCTCTACCACCCAGGCGTTCTCTAAACATACTTCACGCCGCCTGCTCCCCTCATTGCGCCTGGGCTGGTAGACGGAGAACTCAACACCCGGCTTCCCAAAGCTGGTGCCTTCCCGACTTTCACACCCCTCAAATCCGCAACCGTTTGACTCAGCATATCACTTCTCGACATGGACATAGACCCCGTCAGATCATCCTCGTTCCCTCCAACAAAGGTCCAGTTCTCTTCCTCTTCATCGTCCGCATCAACGTCGTCCTCTTCGGCTTCCTGACCCTGGTCATCCTCGGTAGCGTTGGGCTTGGCACCCGGCGTGGGCGTAGCTACGCTATTCCTCCGCGACTGATGTTTCTGCCTCTTCAAGGTGATCAAGTTCCTGGCGTAGTCCAAGTCGCGGTAGATGGCCTGGATAGCGGTATCCACACCGTTCTCAGCGCGGATTTGGCCTCCCAATACCTCAGCCCTCATCTGCATTCTGCTACTATGCGTCGCTTCCCACAGCGCCCTCGCAAAACTCTGGACTCCCCACTTCTTCAGATAAATCCCGACCCCAAGATCCTCGACTCGTCCCGCAAAGAAGAACTGATCACCGAAGAAGGGGCGAATGATAGTCGGGATACCAGCCCGCAAGCTGGCGCCAGTAGTTCCAGAGCCGCCGTGATGGGCAGCGGCATCAACTTGCTGGAAGAGCCAGTCGTGTGGGGCGGACTGGATCTGTAGAATTTCTGGGGGGAAATTTGGGTCTGCCACCTTTGGCTTCTCATTACCGTCGACTGCTGCTGACCGGTCGGACCAACCTTTCGAGAGAATGCAGCGAACGTCAGCTTTAAGGACGGCGTCGATAATCTCCTGCGTCATCTTGGCGGGGTCCGAAACAATAATACTTCCAAAGCCAATGTAAACCAGCTTCTTCTCGTCAGCCCTGGCCTTGGCAATGAAATCGGTCAACTCCTTGGGTGGCTGCCACTTGTCGCCTCCTTCGTCGAGGAACCAGTACCCAGTGACGCGGATCCAGTCGCTGTAATCGATGGGAGGAGGCACCACAGACGGAGAAAAGTTGTAGAGGAAGGGAACCTTGTTGGGCTGCAACTTCTCGAGGCTGGTGTTGGGCAAACCGAGGTACTTGTTCCTCCACCGATTGACCTGATGCGCCGTAGCCTTCCAGAAAACATTATCGAACATGACGTACGTAATGTAGTTATACGCGCCGCCCATCTTCTGCCCCGGCATTATAAAAGCATGAGGATAGGCGCGCGTGCGAGTCCACGGCATGGTGAAGGCGCGGAAGTAGGGAATCCCAAGCGCTTCGGCGATGTGGATGCCTGCCATGGCGGAGGGAGACTCGATGAGCAGGTCGCTGCCTTGGCAGGCTTCCCAGGCTGAAGTGAGCAGCTCGTCGAGCCAGCCGCGGAACTTGGAGTTGGCTTCGCGCAGAAAGGCGTAGGTGAACGTGCCGTTTTCAATGCAGATGCGCATGAGTTCCGAAGGGTCACCCTCAACGGGACCGAATTCGATCCCGTGGCTTTCGATCCAGTCTTTAAACTCCCGGTGTGTGACGATCTTGGGGTGGTGCCCTTCTTCGAGTAGCCTCTTGCAGAGGGCGATGTAAGGCTGGACGTCGCCGCGCGAACCGATGGTCAAACAGGTGATGCGCATGGGCTCGCTGGGCTTAAAGTTTAGGAATGAAGCCTTGGGGTCGTCGAACAGTATCGTGGGGGCATCAGATACCCCAGATGCCTGTCGAGGAAGCTCGATCTCATGACCAGGGAACTCGTCGTTTCTTGCCTGGTTGAGTGCATCCCTCTCAGCTTCCGCTGCTTGCGCTTCCTCCACCTCCTGCGACTCGGCCAGGTATCTCGCTGCATCCAAGCTCTGGATGATCGTAATAGCACAATCATCCCGGTTCTCGGCCTTGGCAAACTCAAAGAAAATCTCCTCATGGCCACGGATAACGACGACCAAGCCGGAGTACCCAAACCGGAACCCTTTTTCTTTGTCGACAGTCTCAATATCCTTCAGAGGCAGGATGAGCTTCGTCCGGGTGCCTGGTAGCAAGCTGCGGAAGCAGAAGTGGCGGTTGCTGATATAAATCTTGCCATAGAGTGGCAAAACCCTGACAATGAACCCAAAGTACGCAGCCTGCAACCTCTCCGTCTCCGGCAAGGCAAAGTGCGCCTGAAAACGGGCTTCTGACAGAGCCCTCTCCTCGGGGTCATCCTCGACATCCTCCCTTTCGGTCCTCCTTCCAGCAGGATGATCGTAATGCTTCTTGCCGCCCTTCCACATGCCAGACACCTTCTCGACATATCCCATGGACTCTGTTGCTAGAAGGTTGCTCATGCGCCTGGACTGCTGGTCCAAATAGCCCATAAATGCGTTGGCCCTCTGCAATGGGTAATTGCCCATCATCGCAATGCTTTGCAGCATGGGCGTTGAAGGACCGCCTTCTGCTTCTGCCATGTGGTCACCAATCTGGCCCGTGGTGGCTGCATGATGAGGTCCGTGAAGTCGGACCAAGCCCGCGGTGTGTTGACGCACAATCGGCGGGGCAGCGACCCTTTCCCCCTCTGTTGTCGCGCGCGTAGCCGATGCCGACCTACGGAAGATTGGGCTGTGAAAAACATCGCTTCCTCGGAGAATTTGGCTGGCTGATTGATCCTCGCTACCAGAGGCCACCAAGGCCGATAGACTTGCCTGACTAGGGTCATCGAAGCTCTGGGCGTACGAATCGGTACTCGCATATGGCTCGTGGCGGGGTTTGCTAAACGATCTCCGGCCGTCTCCATGAAGGCTGCGGGGAGGCGAGCCTGCGTAACCTGCTGTGCCTGGGCTGGCGTCGAAACTTCGGCGACTGAAAGGTCGGGTACCATCGAAGCTGCTCTTGAAGTAATCGCCGCTAGCACGAGAACTCGGGGAGGCGATCTGGATGGGCGAGACCGGGGAAAGCGTAGCTTTGACCCCTTCACTGAATGTGCGAGTTCGTGGGCTGCCGAGATTGTCACCAATCGCCCCGTCTCCTCCCGTTCCCTTGGTGGCGTCGTTCGCTCCAGAATCTTCGGGTGAGGAATCCTCTATAAGGATCTTGAGAACCTGGATGGCCTTCTTGCCGAAGCTGAAGAAGGAGAAGAAATACTAGTACTTTTTAGCAGATGCACCAACGAGACAAAATGCACCAGTGTCTTACCTCGTCGATAGCATATGTCTCATCATTGTCGATGACGCGAATCTTGCAAGTATCTGCAAACTCCACCATCTGAGTTTCCTCAATGTCAAGGATATTCCTGATAGGGATCGAGATCTTGACGCTGTCTCCATCATTGTGCGAGCGGAAGATGACCCGCTGTAGGCTCTTGACCCATTCCTTTGCACTCCGAGCGCTGTCAGCCTTGAAGTGGTATGTTCGGTGATGCGTGGTGACGGAGAAGTAATTGCCCTCTTTCTCCTTGTCGTTCACGCTGGCCGAAATGCCGTATCGTAAGTCGATCTGGCCAGCGGGGAAGTAGTGATCCTTGGGATCCTGGTAGTATGAGAGGACATCCCCCTTCAGACGGAACCAATAGCGGTTGTACTTTGGATTTCGTTTGCCGCTCTTCGACAGGTAGCCGGACTTTGCGATCTCGTGCTGTTGACGTTAGCGACTGACAGTGTGTCGTATCATGGTCAGACAACGACTTACTGCCTTTTTGGGGAGGTGGGCATAGAAGGCGATGTGGTTGGCCGTAATGTACATGTAGCCCTGCAGGAGAACATGTTGTAGCAACCAACAAGGGTACTCTTCAATAACCTCTTCGGCCGTGTCAAACTCGAAGATATCCTTTAACTTTTTGGCAAGTTGTCCGGTTACGCCGGCGTCATGACGACGATGTTGGGCAAGCTGTCCGGTTACGCCGGCGTCATCACGACGATGTTGGGCAAGCTGTCCGGTTACGCCGGCGTCATCACGACGATGTTCTCCTGACAATCTGTCAAGATCGAAACTGGGTCGGGCTGCCATCTCGGCCCGTGCCTCAAGCATTCTGCTCATGAGAGGTGCCCCGTTCCCTTCTGCTCGGACGATCTCTATTGGTGGGGCAAGGCCGAGCGACTTGGTTTCGTCTTTGCTTAGTGGAGGAAGAGGAGAAGATGGGTCGGGGTCTTCTTCTTCTTCGATTTTGTGATCCGCCATCGCTGTGCCCTTGTGTTGTTTTGACTTTTTCGACTTGTGGGAACTTGCAAGCCGGGAGAGACCGGGAACCGACTGTAAAAGCTTGTGTCCAGAAAGGCGCCGGCGGTGGGTGTTGCTTGGTCCTGCATCTGCTGTGGCACTTGCAGGTGGCTTGTTGAAGACAACAGTCTGGCTTAATGACTTGACAGTGCCGGCAGTTTCGCGATTGCGTGCTGTGCCTTTGATGCCCGGGCCAGCAAAGGTCATGGCCATGTGATTCGGCACATCGTCTTCGTCTTCCGAACTTTGGCCTTCAAACCGGTCGTGGAAATCCACAGTGCTTCCAGCAGCAGCGATGAGACCAAAAATGCTCTGGTTCATATTCATGAACATGCCGCCTTGGGGCTGCAGGACATCCTCCTCCTCATCCTCTTCTTTTCCATTGTCTTTGAGGCGATCGGGGAGCTCCATAGTGGGAGAGTGTGGCTGGTTACTGTCGCCGCGTAACCTTTGCAATTTCCTGGACATGCGGTAGGCCGCAACTTCTCGGTGACTTGGGCGCTTGGTGAGTGCAGATGGACGTGCAGGACCAGGGCCGGCTTGGGCTGGTGCTTCGGACGGGTTCGCACGATGTTGCGACGAGGACGTTTCGGTGTTTGGCTGTGACTGAGGATTCGGACTCGGAGGGGAATCGAGTATGGGCCCCGATGATGTTGGTTGGGAAGACGCCATTTCTAGGACTATCGAGAGGGATAAGGATGATTAGAGGTCGTAATAACGGGGATAGCCTGACTCGTAGGAACTTGAGGAAGAACTGAAGCAGAGGTAAGCTTAAGTGGACGGCTGCAAAGCACAAGTGGAAGTGGACTGC